>NC_143395.1:401751320-402421065 GCF_052110815.1 Crocodylus siamensis
ACAGCAAACCTAAAAGAGAAGAGATTTGAAGCAAAGTGAATTTATGAGTACATGAGTTGAAGCACTGAGTCTAAACATGCAGCCCTACCCTAATACTGCCTAGAAGGTAACATAATGAACAATACAACCTTGAGATAAGAAAAAGACTGTTTATAGACCCAAAGTCTGTGTATAAAAATGGAGAATTTGTAGTTTGTCCCGGTGAGGACAGACACCCTGAGTTCAATTCAACTAGACCTTAACAACATCTGGTTGGCATTAGGTGGGTGAAGGAGAGGTAAAGCCCTAAGGCTGAGAGGGGACCTGGTAGCAGCTTACTGCTATACTAGGGGAGTACATCAAGGGATTGGTGAAAAACTGTTCACCAGGGCACCCAAGAGGAAAACCAAGGGTAATGGACACAAACTCCTGGAAGATTGATTCAGGCTCAACATTAGGAAAAACTTCTTCGTGGTCAGGGTGTCCAGACTATGGAATAAGCTCCCCTCAGAGGTGGTGCAGTCACCTGCTCTGGAAATCTGCAAGAGGAGACTGGACAGTCACCTTACTGGAGTCACCTGACCCCCAGTTACCTTTCCTGTTTAGTGCAGGGGTCTGGACCCAATGATCTTCCAAGGTCCCTTCCGGCCTTACAATCTATGAATTGATGACACTATGTTTAAGACAACAAGGCACTGAGGGAGGTAGGAGTAAGATCTTCCTCCCTTTTAACTATTAATTCTGGGAAAGACGTGGCAGGAGAGAATCCTCAGGAACCTTGAGAGTCTACGCAGTATGTCAAGCGGTCATCTCAGAAGGCAGCAGTAGTGCCAAGTCGAACTAAAAAGCCAAGGCACTCGTCTAGAGAGTGACACGGTAAATTACACTGTTCTTTCACTGCTAAGGGCTGCTTACCTCCTCCCCAAAATGTGCTGCCTGGTGCAGTAGTCTCGGAGCTGACTTAGCTTGTGAAGACTGAGGCAAAAAGGGGATTGAGCACTTCAGCCTTTTCTGCATTCTCCGTCACAAAGTTGCCCCCCCCATTCAGTAAGGGACCCACACTTCCCCAATCCTCCTCTTACTACTGACATACATGTAGAAACCCTTCTTGTTACCCTTCACATCCCTTGCTATCTGCAACTCCAATTGCACTTTCATCTTCCTGACCTCATGCCTACATGCCTAAGCAATGCTCTTATAGTCTTCCCTACTTATCTGTCCAAGTTTCTACTTATATATTTCCTTATTATGACTTAGTTTACTGACGAGTTCCCTGCTAAGCCAAGCTGGTCTTCTGCCATACTTGCTAGTCCTCCTGTGCATTGGGATGGTTTGTTCCTGTACTCTCAGCAAGGGTTTTTTAAAGTACAGCCAGATTTCTTGGACTCCTCTCCCCCTCAGTCTACCTTCCCAGGGTATCCTGCCCATGAGTTCCCCCAGTGAGTCGAAGTCTGTTTTTCTGATGTCCAGGGCCCTTACTCTGCTTCTTTCCATCCTTCCTTTCCTCAGGATCCTGAACTCAATTATCTCATGGTCCCTGCTGCCCAAGTTGCCATCCACTACATTCCCCACCAATTCCTCCCTGTTTGTGAGCAGCAGTTCAAGAAGAACATGGCTCCTAGTTGGCTGCTCCAGCACTTGCACCAGGAAGTTGCCCCCAATACTCAAAAATGTCCTGGATTGCATGCACACTGCTGTACTGCCCTCACAGAAGATGTCAGGGTGATTCAAGTCCCCCCCATGAGAACCAAGGCCTGTGATTGGGAAACTTCTGTTAGCCATGTGAAAAAAGCCTCATCCATCACTTTCTCCTGGTCCGGAGTTTCTAGCAGACCCCCCACAATGACATCACACTTGTTGCTCTCCCCTCAGACCCTAACCAAGAATCCCTCAATAGGACTATCTCAAGCTTCATACTGGATCTCTGAGCAATCATAAAGTATAACTCCTCCTCCACCTGTCCTTCCTGAAAGGTTTGTACCCATCCATGACAATTCTCCAGTCATCAAGCTCCCACCAAGTCTCTGTTATTCTAATCATGGCATAATTCCATAACTGTGCAAGGACATCCTCAGAGCTGTATAAATAAAAATAAACATTTCCCTTGGACTTGCAAGCAATGCTTCTATCACTATATCCCAGTATGCTATTGGATTCTTTAAGCAACAAGAACACCACACTGTTCACTCATATTCAGCATTATGGTCCATTATAACCATAGGTTTCGTGAAAGGCATCATGTACATGCCAGATGATGAATGGAAACACAGGCTTAAGGGCACAGGTTACTCAAAGAAAAAAAATCAAGATTTAAACCTCATGGCTATTATTTTCTGCCTATAATTAAACTTCCCCCGAGTTCAATTTGTAGCTCATAATTACCCACCAACAAAATGAAAACCCACAAATGAAGACTAATGTATTTTGTAAGGGAAGGGTATTAGATGGGGAAGGGAAGGAGGGAAAGAATTGTGAAAGAAGTTCATGTGTATGCTAGTACAATAGTAAGTTATTATCAAGGAGGTCTGTATGATGCCATATCACTTTTTGCTAGAGTAGGGAGAAATATAGGAGCAATAAGGGAAGAAATGAATTGTTTGCTTGCTAAAATCAGCTGGTTTTGATGAGGAGAAAACAGTTGTTACAAAAGATGATTGAGGTACAAATTTTAAAGCACCATAAAATATTCTATGAGGGTGGATAAACTGTCTCAGAAAAATACTTCTGATGGAAGCAGTTTTATACCTGAAAGGACTGTAGAAGTGTGAAATATGATTTAAAAGTAAATCTAAAGAATAAAGTGCCAGTTAGATAAAACTTTGATTTATATGGTGAAGATGTCCACTGCAATTCAATGATTTTGATGTCTGGTGCAAATAAAAATATATGAATTGAGTTATGAATTGTCCAGCATTTTTCTTCATAATACTCTGTCTCATATTTTCAAATAAAAATTGCTTCCAGAAGTTAAGTACCAGGTACATCTGTATGACCAGTCTGCATTAAGGACTGCTGTAAATTGTCATCATCAGTGATTCCTGACTGTCAAGAATGGATCACTCCCAAGGGTAAAGTAAAGGGTTGTAAATGAATCTGTTCATGGCTAAGAAGGCTGATCCTAGAGCTGCAGACTCTGACAAAGGTCACAGGTGGTGGTTAAAGGGAGTGTTGGACCATGTGTTTCTTGGTCATGTTTCCTTTCTTTTCATGTCTGTTGTTTTTCTGCCTCCAGGGTGACACAGTTTTCTTCAAAGCAAGATGCACCTTCTCTCACAAGGCATTGCCATGTAGCTCAGTCCCAAGCTAGTTTTTCCAAATTTGTGGTGTGAATACACTTCTTAATGTTCAACTTGAGGGTGTTCTTGAAATGTATCCTCTGCCCCCATGTGTCCTTTGTTCTTGGCTGAGTTGTGAGTATAGCAATTGTTTTGGTAAATGTACATCAGACATGCACATACAATGCCCTGTCCACTACAGCTGATGTTGAATAATCAACACTTCCATACACATAGTGTTAGTATCAGTGAGGACATTATTTGTGCAACAATTTTCCCACTTCATGACAAGGATATTCTAAAGGTAGTACTGGTAAAGGCATTCCAGGCTTTTCAGTTGGTGCCTGTAGGTCGCCCAAGCTGAACAGCCATAAAGAAAATTTGAGATTAGCACACCCTTGTATAGTAGAAGCTTTGTCTGAGTCCTGATATTATGATTGTTGAATACATGATAATATGGTCTTCCAAAAGGATGAGCTGACACACCAGAACCTATACTGGATCTCCTCATCGATGTTGGCCTTCTCTGAGAGATGGCTGCTGAGGCATGCAGTATTCATAGATTTCATAGACGTTAGGGCTGGAAGGGACCTTGAAGATCATCAAGTCCGGCCCCCCTGCCCCAGGGGCAGGAAGTCAGCTAGGGCCAAATGACCCCAGCAAGATAAGCATCCAAGTGTTTCTTGAATAAGTCCAGAGTAAGTGCCTGAACCACCTCTGGAGGAAGTCTATTCCAGGTTTTGGGGGCTCGGACAGTAAAGAAATTGTTTCTTATGTCCAGCCTAAAATGGTCTTGTAGGAGTTTATGACTGTTGGTCCTTGTTTTTCCTTGGGGTGCTCTGATGAATAGACATTCTCCCAGATCCTGATGAAAACCCCTTGTGCACTTACAGATAGCCACCAGGTCCCCCCTGATCCTGCGCTTTTCCAGACTAAAGAGTCCCATGGCTCTCAGCCTCTCTTCATAGGGCCTATTCTTTTGCCCTTTGATCATGTGTTTGGCTGTCCTCTGAACTGTCTCCAGCTCCTTGACATCCTTTTTGAATTTCTGAGCCCAGAATTGCATGCAACACTCCAGCTGTGGCCTCATCAAGGCCAAATACAGAGGGAGGATGACATCCTGAGATCTACTTGAGTAGCATCCATAGATGCAAGCCAGGGTTTTGTTTGCTCTACCAGCTGCGATATTGCATTGGTGGCTCATGTTCATCTTCTGGTCAATCATGATCCCTAAGTCTCTTTCAGCAGTGGTGCTAGCAAAGGTAGTGCTGCCAAGCCTATAAGTATGCCTTGGGTGGGGGGGCAGTCCCTGAGGTGGAGTACCTTGCATTTATCAGTACTGAATGTCATCAGATTGTGTTCGCCTGTGACAGCTGAAAATTATTGTCTGTGTGATAAAGGTGCTTGCTGAAGGCTCTATGAAGATTAGAGCAAGTGTTTTTCTGTCATTTGTTTAAATACTAAGCTATATGTTGTTGTTAAGAGCCTAATTAAAGTTTAAGATGTAGTAAGGTCTTGTATAAAGTAAGGCCTAGTAAATTTAGCAAAGCCTTGAAGTAGGAAGGCCCTGTGGCATAGTTAAAATTAACCTTATCAAAAGAATGCAAGGCTTGTGCTGCTGTTGGTCAGTCTAAGGACAGTTGAAGTAAAAATAATCTGAGTGGCTGTAAGTTATCAGTGCAGTTCAGAAGTTATAGATTGGCTGAAACATCTGGAAATCATTCAGAAGGAAGATACAGCTCTGTGGAAAGGATTAATTAGCTGTTGACCTGGATCAGTGGGCCCATGGATCCCGAAGAGCCCAAGGGCTGAATACCAGGGTCCTTCCCGGTACCTCTCGGATAGCGCTGATCAGGGACACCGGACTTCACTGAGCTTTGTAGAAAGAGAAACTTGTATATCAGGCATCAGAGGGGACTGCCAATAAGCTGCTGATGCAAATTATTCTCATCTGTTATTGTTTGTCTTGTTACTATGCATAGTTGTGTTTTTGTTACGTCAATACACCTTTCTTACCTTTCTACCCCCTGACCACACTCTCAATCAGTCCTGAACCCTCCGCAGGCAGCTGGGACATCTGCCCACTTACTAAGCTTATCCAAGTCTACCTGGATCACTAGCCTGTCCTCAGGTGTGGATGCTATGTCCCACAGTTTAGCGTAATTGGTGAACTTAGCCAGTGTGCTTCTGACACCAATGTCCACATCATTGATAAAGATGTTGAAGTGGGCCAGACAAGGACAGAGCCTTGGGGGTCATCACTGGTTATGGAGCACCATAATGACTCACTGCCATCAACCACCACTCTCTGGGTCTGACCTTGGATCCAATTTCCAAGCCATCGGACTGTGGTATAGCCAAGGCTACATTTGGCCATTTTTTCCATGAGGAGGTCATGGGACACCAGATTCAACATTCTCCAGCTCCTGTCCATCAATGAGGATGTTTGCTGGGGGAGTTGATTGGCCTGGAGCAGTCTGGTGAAGCACCTTTGTTTTTACAATGTTAAGGGTCAGTGCTAGGTACTGCTAAGCTTGAGGGAAGCAGTTAAGGGTCATTTGTAGGTCCTGCTCTGTATATGTAATGATAACACAACCATAAATGTATTGAAGTTCCACAATTGAGACTGAAGTAATTTTGGTTTTGGCACAGAGGTAGAAAAAATTGAAAAGGTTCCCGTACATCCTGTACTTGATGCCAATGCTATGTTGTAGATGGTCATGGATGAGCATCTTGAGTATTGCAAGGAAGATGGAAAACAGAATTGGTACAATCACACAGCCCTGCTTGATGCCAGTTCAAGTAGCAAAAGGATCCATAGTGGAGCCACTACATAGGATGGAAGCAGTCATTTGGTCATGGAGGAGTCTTAGGATTGTGATAAATTTCCCTGGACAGCCAGACTTCAATAAATCTTCCAGAGAGCCTCACACAGTTAGCAGAGTCAAAGTCTTTGGTCAAATCAATAAAGGCCATATCCAGTTCCTGGTGTTGTTCTTGACATTTTTCCTGAATTTTCTGGGCTGCAAAAATTATGTCCATGGTACCTGTCAATTGTCTGAAGCCACATTGAGACTTGGGAAGGATTTTATCAGCAAGATGGAGCAGTCAGTTCAGCAGAATTTGAGCAAGGATCTTCCCAGTGATGGATAGAAGGGTGATACTTCAATAGCTTCCACAGTCAAACTTATCTCCTTTTTAAAAAATGCTGACAATGTTGGCATTTCTTCGGTTAGCGAGATTTTCTTCAGTGTTCAAGATTTTGAGAAACAGTGTGTGGAGCTTATTAGTCATAGTTTCCACACCAACATTGAAGACTTCAGCTGGTATGCCATCAAGGCCAGATGCTTTGTTGTTTTTCCATCTGTCTTATCACCTAGTACACTTCTTCAGAGATTAGTGGACTGGCAAGTGCTTTCCTTACTGGATGCCATGGAATAGATTTGATGATTTTATCAGTCACTGTCAATTCTCAGTTCAGAAGCTTTTGGTAGTGCTCCTTCCAGTGGTTTATAATAGAGTCATTGTCTCTGAGGAGCATACTCCCATCTTCAGATCCAAGTGGGATGAGTCCACAAGAGCTTGTTATATACACAGCCATGATTACACTGAAGAAGCTCTGAATGTCATGACTGTCAACAAATGGTTGGATTTCTTTCGCATTCTCTTTCCACCATTCATTTTTTATTGTTTTGAACCTTCCTCTGGGCTTCAGCTTTAAGCCATAGAAAATTTCCCTGCTTCTGATTGGACATAGAGAATAGGATGGCTTTGCCAGTCACCGAAAGCTTTTCTATTCTGATTGAGAAGGGCTTTGATCTCAGCATTGTTTTCATCAAACCAGTCCTTACGGTGTCAGGTAACAAAGCCAACTGATTCCATGCAAACCTCATGGATGGTTTCCTTTAGATCTTGCCAATCTTCCTCAACACAAGTGTTATCATTTTCAATCCTCAAATTGTTGAGTTTCTTGCTGAGATCTCACTAAGCGATGGTTGGTCCAGCAGTCATTGGCTCTTCTCATAGATGTTCCTATGTATCAGAGAAACATCTCTTAGATCACATGCTTTTATGATGGCATAGTCAAGGAAGTGTCATTTTTCCAGCGAGGATGTTACCATGTTGTTGTGTACCTGTCACATTGTCTGAAGATAGTGTTAGTAATGATAAATGGTCATGCTTTGCACATTTACTAAGAGAAGTCCATTGGAATTGGCTGTGCCCAGTCTTTCCTTCCCAATATGCCTCTCCATATGTTAACGTCCCTGGCAACTCTTGCATTGAAATCTCCAAGGAGGATGATCTTATCCTCTTTTGGAAGGATAGTAAGGATTTCATCAAGGTCAGCATAAAACCATTCTTTCAGTTTTTCCTCATCATTAAGTGTTGAGGTGTATGTACTAATGCTGGTAGCAAGCAAATTGTTGGTCCATTGGAGACAGAGTCATAAGGAGGTCACAAATGCCAACAGGGAATTCAGTCGACAATGTGGTTCTTAATGGCAAAACCAACACCATGTATTCACCTGTTATGTGCAGGTTTCCCTTTCCAGAAAACATATAGCCACCCCCCACCTCAGATGGCCTTCATCTGCACATCTGGTCTTGTGGAGAGAAGTGATATTGATGTTGCATTGCGAGAGTTCTAGGGTGTTTTATGTTCATGTATGTCACTGTTTAGGTTGTCTAGTAGGATTCATACATTCCAGGATGCTAAGAACATTTTTTTGTTTCAATGACAATTTCAGTGATCCTCCTGGAAGCTGCTATTCAGTTGGGTAAGTTAGGACAGCCTATGTTTGGGGCTGTAAATAACAAAGCATGGGGAGTGTATTATTAAGTGTTTCTTCATAATGGCTATGGTACTAGGATCACCCATATTAATTGCTGAAGAAAAAGTGAGCACATTTGGATGGTCTGCAGATGCCCATCCATCCAACAAGACAGTTCTCAATGACTAACATGGTTAAGAGTAGTTATTGATTTTCCCTTTTTTTTATTTTGCTGTCATCATGAGTGAGACATTTTATACATGCCAGAGCAGAGCAGCCCTGGCTGGCAGCAGGCTGTATGGTCAGACTGCCAGCCTGGGGCTGTTCTACCCCAATGTGTTATAGAGGGACTGGCTGGGGCACAAGGGTACTACTGTGAAGGGCTAGGAGGCAGGAACCCCATTCACTATAACACCCTCATGTTCCAGCCAGCCCCGGTCACCATTTACACATGCATTGAGGTTCACTAAAAAAACTCTGCTGTAGGATAGTACTTGTCCTGGTTATGTCAGTTAATTAATTTACTGCACCTTAATACAGGTGCTTGTGTGGACTAGGACACTTTACTAGAGAGCTAATTAGTTAACTCTGCAGTAAAAAACACGTGTAGATATACCCATTGTGTCTGAGCTTAGGCAAAGTTTTTCTGTTGATCCTTTGCCTTATGCTTGAAAATGCAAATTGCTGTGCTCAATAAATGAATGGACTATTCTTATCCAAGCATTTTATAACTTCAGTGCCATTACTTAAAGTCTAATATTAAGTCTAGTAATAACCCAGAAACTCTGGCAAGCTTTAACCATTCAGGTTTACATTCTCCCTGTTTGATCTTCAGATCTCTTATTTTGCTGAAATATTAAAAGCAAACAAAGCAACCCAGAGGAACCAATCTGAGCATCAAGTTGGGCAAGATATAGAATTTAAGCACTTATCCATTTTTCATAGTTTTAGGGTGGTTTGGAACAAGCACTTGAGATTTGGGAAAGGAAGAGTCCCAGTCAGACGGGTATATATACTGCATTGCATTAGTATGCCAGCCACTTCTATGTGGTATCAGATTCACTCAGATTTGTGATTCATCTGTCCTTTAGTTGCTGACCTGAAAAAATGTAAATCCGAGAGCTGTAAGAATAGATTGTTTTTGATTCAGTGACTGATTTACTGGTTTTGGGTCAACCCTAAAGTTTTTATTTATTTTCCCAGCAAAGGATGTGGTAACATTCTGCTTAAAAGAATATGAGGGGCAAGGATTTTTTCTGGTTGAAAGAAATGTTTTTGGTTTCAGAGAAACTTAACCCTCTAACTAGAGGCTGCAAACTACAAAAATAAAGGATTCTTAAAAAACAACAACATTAAAACAATAAAATTTTTTTTAACCTTCTTAAACTTTTTTCAGCTGAAACTGTTCACTGAATTTAGCCTATATTTGATAGTAGTTTCTGTCCCATTCTCTCTCTCACCAACTGTATTATTTTCCAAAAATTGTCCCCATTTCCAATCTGAATATGAGACAGCTAGCAATGATTCTTCTTTAGTTCACAGTAAGAGTCTGCACAATGGAAGGGAAGTGGTCCTAAAAATCAACCACTGTGTCATCTGTGTATATATGAATGCATGGCCACAACTCACTGTCCATAATAAAAAGAACACCAGCTTCACTTGTTTGCCCTTATGACCCCATAGGAAGTTTTTACTTCTACTCATTGCAGTAAGGGTCAACCCCTTTAGCTTTCAGAGATGCCCTAACAACCAAGGCTCTTGAACAGCACCAAAATAAACACCAGTTAAATCTCAGAAGCCTTCACAAATATTTCCATTCACCAATGGACTCCAAGGTTCCTCATTTCCCTTGAGTTGATCATTCTCTACTTTGCCAGGCTCCCATCTCCCCATGTTTTGAATTTACTTCCTCTGTAGCTACAGGATCAGTATCTGAGCTAGCTTTGTTTAAACAGGTCCAGGTATACCTATACGGGTTGTAGCCCCTGTACGGATGGCAGAGTAGATGGACCCTCAGGATATGCAGAAGGCTGTTTGTGTTTGCTTATTACCAAAATACCTCCTGAGTAAATGGACTGATTCCAGATACTGTCTTGTTATGATTAAATCTGATTTTATATTGTCAAAGCAGATAGTAGCCTCTTAACTGTAACTCTATAGGATTTGCTAGTCCTGGGTGTTCACATGGCATTAGCTTCCATGCTACTATTAAGAAAAAGAGGAAAAACTCTTTCCAACTCTCTTCCAGAAGGTAAACATTATAGTTGCCACAAGGAAGTCATGCAGCTGATAGATGAAGAATTTCTGCTAAAGCAGGTGTGAGAGGTGTTCCAAACCAACCTTCATACTAACATGTGGTCCACAGAACATACAAAAGTTTGGGAACCTCTGCTTTTGTGCATCCGATATTGGGTTCTCATAGGGTTAAAATGAGAACCATCTGATTAGTGAAATAAAAGATAAGGCTTCACAAAGGGACCTGCTTAGTATTATGTGAAAACATAAATCCCCTATGTTAGAAAATAACAAGTGATATCCCAGTATCAGAACAGCTGCTGTTGGAAATGCTACCGACTGTTGCTCCATACAGACTTGCCTAACAATGTGAATGTGATTAGGTATTAACAGAGAATCCAGGGTCATGACTTAGAGAGAAAAAGAGCATGCTAATTAGAATGTTGACTACCATCCAAAGATTAAAGAGCCTGTTTTGATGAGTTCCTTATCGCGTGTGAAAAGTAATGTATACGTGCGTGAAGCACTAAACCTTAGTGAAAAAAAGCATGCAGCAGCCAGCATAGAATCAAAGGGAAAAATTAAAGGGAATATATGAACTGAGATAGCCTAGAAACATTGCTCTACAGCCTAGGCAGTGGGAATGCAAGCATCCCTACGCCATCCCTTAGTCCTGACCTTTGTAACCAATTCCCCTTCCCCGTGCAGTTCTTGGCCTCATTGCTGAGATTGCAACAAAGGAAGTAACTTCCCTGGCTGCCAGAAACAGTGATACTAAAATCTGACAACACAGGAAACAACCCCTCCTATAGGGTTGTACCATAAGAGTAACTTTCTAGAAGCACATATTTATCACTCACTAGAAAACATGCCCAAATACAGTCCACATAGCCTGTGTAAGCCTTTCTTGAATTAGCTAGCTGATTCTTATAATGCTGATAAGCTTATATTTCAAATTGCTTTAACATTAACATGTGGGGATTAATTATTACTTCTCTATATTGTAACTCATTTATGGTTCCCAATGAATCATAAGTCTCCACAAGTTTCTTGGGGAATTTAACTGATCCAAAATGTTTACTGAAGGAGAACAGGGACTCATCTGACTGAAACCTTTTCACTGAAAAGCGTAGTTGGAAATCCTCCAAGCATAAGGCACCTTCAGTTTAGATTATTTAAAGTAATTTATTATTCTAAATACCTTGAAATATCATCATCTCCTTTCTAAATGTGGCAGGATGCGAAACACTCTGCAGATGTTCCTATTGCAGTGATTGTTGTCCCTTGTAAAAAAAACAAAATTCTGCAGCAAACAAAAGATAGCCCTTGAGCACACTAAAAAATTCTGTACTTCAGAGATAATTTTAAGTTATTTTGATCAAGAATTCAAAAGCTCAGCTCTCATTTATGTACCCAAAGAGATAACTAGATTTTCAGAGAGCTCACAGCATGGTGGGTGTAATCATTATAAAAATCTGCACCAACATGGCATAATAAGATATGCAGGTTGCTGAGCATTTTCAAAGTCTGGCCCTAGTGAAGTGTGTCATGGGGACTGATCTGCTTTGAAAATTTAGTCCCAAATGCAGATGCTGAATATCTGAAAAATCTGTTCCACATGGACCAAGTTTTCTACTTGATTCCATCTGCTTTATCCTGGGGTAATTTAGAGTGCCTATACATGTGCTCCAACACATTCCAATTAGAATGCATCAGAGCAGACTCAATTAATCTTATTTAGATTAATTTAATTAGAATGCTCCAGCAAGCTGCAGCGTCTCATGTATTCAGCTTCCCACATTTCAAAATGGCAGCAGGGGCACTTTTAACTAAAGCTTGTCAAATGAGCTTTAGTTAAAGCTCCCCCACGGCCATTTTGAAATGTAAGATGCTGAATACACAAGAAGCTGTGGTGTTTTAATTAGAGCAACTCTAATTAAAGTGCACCCTCCCCCACCTGCCCATGTAGAAACACCCTTAATTGATTTTAAAAGAAAAAACAGAAAAATGAAAACAAATTTCATCCTGGGTGCCTATACATGTACTCCAGGGTAGGAGAGAAGGGGGTCCTTTAATTAGAGCGGCTCTTGGGAGCCGCTCTAATTAAATTGCTGCAGAGTCTCATGTATTCAGTGTCCCAAGTTTCAAAACGGTGGTGAGGGCACTTTAGCTAAAGCTTGTTCAAATGTGGGATGCTGAAGACAGGAGACACTGCAGTGTGTTGAAGCAGTCTAATTAGAATGCTCCAGCAGACTCGATTAATTGAGTCTTCTCTGACACGTTCCAATCAGAACACATTGGAGCATGTATACAGGCACCCCGTCTCTGGGACAGCAGAGTTGCAAAGAACTAGTCTGATCATTCTGCCACTGGCATCTTACAGTTTTCATATTTGTTGGACTTCATTGTTTTTCCTACAAAAAAGGGTCAGATTTTTTTTTATAAAAGGGGGAATTTTCAAAAGTTGATTTTTACAAAGTAACACATTTGTTTGCAGGTTCAAAATGGTGTCTCATGTAGACATGTAAATTAGTTTATAAAAATAGCTTATTAAAAATTGGATTCTCATCTTCTGCCCCACATGTTTTAAATTCAAGTTCTTAAAAGGCAGAAAGACTTAGCCATTCACTCTACTTCTAAAATCATTCAAAGGAGAATTAGCTTGACCTCCAGTTCAATAATGAATCTTTTGGCATTTTTCTCCATGGTATTCTTAGCTTACCTGGATCTCCTTCAATCAGAAGTAAGCTAGGCCAGGCTGTTTGTTTGTTTTTTTTTCATTGGTCAACAATGTTTGTATTTTGTACTGTCATTTACCCTGCAAAAAATGAGTGTACCTCACTATCAAGTGAGAACCACAGCATGTTATATGGTGCACTTGGCTTAAGTGCGTAGCATCAGGGCTGAAGGAAGGATACAAACTTATCCAAATTCAATATAATCAGTACTAATTAAGCACAGACACTTCCAGCATTGTATTATTAGTTGTCCCAAACCTGACTAGCTTCCAACATGTTCAAGACTTCTAATACGTGCCTGGACAGCTGCTTCCATTTCACCTATTATCATGCAGTCAACCAGCAAACAATTGCATTACCAATAATGCACTTAGGATGCAATAATAGGAAAGAACCTATGCACTTAAGCAGTTTATGTAAATGGCCAATATTTGTTATAATGCAAGCAGTAGGCAAAAAACAAACAAACAAGGCACTGGCATACTATTATACAAAGAAGCAAATTACACACTCATCCAGTATTAATATAAGTGGAGTATTCCAGAGCTACTTTTGTCCAGGTGCATGCAAATGATAGCATGATGTGCAGGGGAGAACTAGGCAATACAAATAAATGCTCACTCCTTTAATCACAAACTGTTGACCCTATTAGCCATGAAAAGACACAAATGCATTTGAGGATAAAGGATTTCAGGATCTGTATTGATTGCCTACCCTTTTGCCTTTGAAGATGCCCCCCAGGGGTGGATAGTAGATGCAAAAATATGCATCTGTTTAAGGCAGTCTCGTGAAGGGTGCCTATTCTGAGGTTTCTAAGCTGATGGTGAAACAGGTTACCCTGAAGTGCCTTCACTACCCTGATAATATTCAATGTATCTTTTGTAAGATTAGAAAATCCAAAATACTCTGCAGTGTCAATATTTTTAAATATTTATTGAGCCCTGGCAGCACACTGGGGGCTGTCTGAAATTCCAAACAGGCAGGCCCTGCCTCAGGTCGCTCAAGCTAAACAAGTTGGGCACAGATTAGAGTGTCCTCACAGTGAAGATGAACATGGCACCAACCAGAGTTTCTAGAGCTTAATTATTTTATTAACTTGTATTGATCACTTCTTTGTTGGCATCTTAAGATAAAAATGAATGTATGCATAAGGATCAGAATAACTCCACATCTGTAGTGTTTTCTAAAGGCCATCTATGAACACAATACCCAAGTTCCTCTCATGAAAAAATATTACAGTTCCATTTACTCATGCATCTGTAAGTAGAGCATTGGCAAAATAAAATATTCCAGGACTCTTATCTATGGGACCATACTCCTTCCAGAGACTGTAGTAACTACAAGGTTCATTAAACACAAGTTTTGTTTGTGGAGCACTGGGCAAGTCTCTGCAGACACTTTATGTCTCTTTCTTTGACTAACCTGACTCAGGGACTGCTTCCCAATTCCCAGTATGTGTAGTCTTCTTACTTAAGAAGTGTCTCTATATTATAACTAGGGCTGTGCAAAATTTCCCCGCCAGTTTTGTTTCGATGCTGTTTTGACCTGTTTTGAGGTCGAAACAGCAAAGCTGAAATGGAACAGATATAGTCGAAACAGCCTCAAAACAAAATGAGGCAAGGTGAAACATTTCGCTGTTTCGATGCTGTGGTGACGTTTTGCCCATAGCCTATAATGGGGAAGGTTGAAACAGCCTATAACTTTATCATTTCTGGCCTGATTTGGATGAAACTTTCAGGCATGCTGGCCCCTGCTCAGGCCACAAAGTCTGCCAAGCTTCAAGGAAATAGGTGCAGGGGTTTGGGGGAAACTGCACCCCAAATTCTTGAAAGCAGAACTCATGTCAAATGTTAAGCCACAGTAGGGTCAATACTGCAGGCATGCTAGCCCCTGTGGAGGCCACAAAGTCTGCCAAGTTTCAAGGAGATAGGTGCAGGGGTTTGGGGGGGAACTGTACCTCAAGCTGCGGACAAGCAAAACTCATGACATGGTGACACTGTGTGTGGTAAGGTGCAGCAGAGTGAAAACTGCAGGCCTGCTAGCCCCTGCTGAGGCCACAGAGCCTGCCAGCTGTCAAGGAGATGGGTGCAAGGGCTTATGGGTTCTGGGGCCCTGAACCTCTAGCTGCTGACAGGCAAAACTTGTGTCATGGTTGCTTGTGCAATTGTGTCCATCTTGGGGCACAGGGGATGGGAAACTACTGCAGGCCTGGCTGCTAGGTCCTGCTGCAGCCACAAAGCCTGCCAGCTGTTAAGGAAATAGGTGCAGGGGTTCTGGGGCCTAGTACCCCTAGCTGCTGACAGGCAAAACTTGTGACATGGATTGTGTAACTGACTGTCTGTGTCTTGGAGCAGAAGCAGTTCCTGGCTCTGTATTGATTCTTTCTCTCCTGAGTCTGTGGTTTTGTAGGTGTTAATCCTTGCTCATTAACTACTATGTCTTGAGCTGGTCCCTGAGTGAATCATATTGATTGCATAACACAGTAGCTAAGGAGTTACTGAGCAAGGATTAGACTACACACCTTACAGAATTTATGTAGGAAGGGAGATACATTTATATCTTTTTATAAAAACAAGACACTATGAAACATGGTGGAATGGCATCTGGCAAACCTTCAGGAAAGGGAGCAGGAGGAGGTAGAGGGAGAGGTGTAAGTGGCACCCCACCCCCCAACTGAGATGCAGCCTCGTTCCTACAACTAGCAGGGATGAAGCTTCCAGAAGCAGCAAGGAGAGGGGAGCAGTGCCGGTGCCACTGTCTGGGCCTGAATCTGCATCCCTTTCAAGAGCACCATAACCCCCCGCCACACACACCATGACAACAAGCAGCAGCAGCAGCAGCATGACAGTCTCCTCCACCCCCATTTCACTTTGCATGCCAAGCCTTCCAGTGCCAGAGGAAGAGCTAGAGCTGGAGCTGAGTGCCCTAGCAAGGGAAATTCTGGGGAAGGAGGGGGAATCAGCTGAGTATGTGCTCCATACTGCTCAAGTTTCCCCTAGAGCACCCATGTCATGAGTTTTGCCTGTCAGCAGCTAGGGGTGCAGGATCCCAGAACCCCCCTGCACCCATCTCCCTAACAGCTGGCAGGCTTTGTGGCTGCAGCAGGGCCTAGAAGCCAGGCCTGCAGTAGTTTCCCCTCCCACTCCCTGTGCCCCAAGACAGATATAGTTGCACAAGCACCCATGACACAAGTTTTGCCTGTCTACAGCTAGAGGTGCAGGGCCACAGAACCCAGAAGCCCTGCACCTATCTCTTTGATAGCTGGCAGGCTTCATGGTCACAGCAGGGGCTAGCAGGCCTGCATCTTTCATCCTCTTGTGCCTTAACACACAGTGTCACCCGTGTCATGAATTTTGCTTGTCCACAGCTTGAGGTACAGTTTCCCCCAAGCCCCTCTACCTATTTCCTTGAAACTTGGCAGGCTTTGTGGTCGCAGCAGGGGCTAGCATGCCTGCAGTTTTGACCCCACTGTGTCTTAACACATACATGTGACACAAGTTTTGCTTTCACAATTTTGGGTACAGTTTCTCTGAACCCCCTGCCTACTATCTCCTTGAAACATGGCAGACTTCATGCCCTCAGAAGGAGCTATCATTCCTGAAGGTTTCATCTAAAAAAAGCTAGAAATGACAAAGTTACAGGATGTTTTGTCCTTCCCTATTATAGCCTATGGGCAAAACGTCAAAACAGTTTCACAATTTCGACCCTGTTTCAACGGAAGAAAACAGAACAGCTGTTTCGAATCAAAGCAAAATTCAAAACAAAATGCTGCTCCATCAAAACACTGGTTGAAACGGAACACTGCCACTTTGCACAGCCCTAATTATAACTTTATCATTACAAGGATATTATGGCAAACTGCAATGACATTTGAAGATGCAGATGGGTACCTAAATACCTTTGAATGATATCTGGCCCTACATGTATAATTGAACTTTTAAAAACCTTCAGACACAATGATACAAAATATTTAGATCATTTTGGAGCACAGAGTGTCACATTGATTGACTATGGAAGACACAAGAGTACAAGTTTGGGGCACAGAGACAATTTAGTCCAAGACTTGAGGCTGGGGGGGGTTGAAAGGTAACCTCCATCTCCAGAGGCTTCTTCTCATACTTTGAGAAGCAGACCTCAGTCTCAAAAACCTGCAAGAGCCTCCCCCCCTCTAATAACCAATGGCACAGCGACCACTACAGAAAGCAATAAGGTGGAAGTAATTTATCTGTTGTAGAGTTGTGTTACCTCAAGAAGCAGAGTGCTGTGTGCAGAACAACTCACAAACCTCAGGAAGCAAACACACATTTTGTAATGGTGCTTTTGCCATGGAAGATAGGTATAGCTGCACCACTGGCTTAATGTTTTCACTCAAGTATATGGAAAGGCAATAGTTTGGGCTTTGTCCTGTGTTGGAGGCTACCGCTCTCCTAGATGGGGCAGAGCAGTGGATGTGATATACCTCGACATTAGCAAGGCTTTTGATACAATCTCCCACAAGATTTTCACAAGCAGGCTAAGGAAGAACAGGTTAGATGAATGATTTGGAAGGTGGATAGTAAACTGGCTGGACCATCAGGCTCAAAGGGTAGTAATCAATGGCTCAATGTCTAGTTGATAGCCAGTATCAAGTTGAGCCCCAGGAGCCAGTCTTGGGGCTAATTTTGTCAAATACCTTCATCAATGACCTGGAAGATGACAGGGAGTACACCCTCAGCAAAGTTTGCAGATGACTCTGAGGTGGGGGGAACAGCAGGGTATGCTGGAGGATAGAGTTAAGATTCTGAGAGACCTAGACAAATTGGAGGATTGGACTAAAAGAAATCTCGTGAAGTTCAGTAAGTGCAGGACTTTGCACTTGTCCTTAGGACAGAAGAATCTCATGCACAGGTACAGGCTGGGGCATGGGCAACTGGTGCCTCCTGATATGGGGGTGGGGGGCACCAGTAGCTGACTGTTGACCAGGGAGGGGGTCCCCCAGAAACTGATCACCACTGCTGGAAGTGCCGCCGGCACTTCTCTCAGTGCCCTCACAATCTCAGGAGGGGTACCGGCCATTGCCCCCCACTTCCCAGCCAGCAAGGGCCAATCTCGGGGGAGGGGGCACATGCCCTGGTTTCCCCCTGCATGTCACCTATGGGCTAGGGGCTCACTGGCTAAGCAGCAGATCTGCAGAAGAGGACCTGGGAGTTACAGTGGACAATAAGCTGAATATGAGTAACAATATGAGTCTTTGTTGCGAAGAAGGCTAATGGCATACGAGGCTGAATTCGAAGGTGTATTGCCAGCAGATTGTGGGACGTGATTCTCCCCTGCTATTTGGCACTTGTGAGGCCACACCTGGAGTATTGTGTCCAGTTTTGGACCCCCTATTACAGAAAGGATGTGGAAAAATTGGAAAGAGTCCAGCAAAGGGCAACAAAAATGTTTAAAGGGCTGGGGAAGATAACTTCTGAGGAGAGGCTGAGGGAACTGGGCTTATTTAGTATGGATAAGAGAATAGTGAGAGGGGATTTAATAAGAGCCGTCAACTATCTGAATGGTGGTTTCAAAGAGGATGAAGCTAGATTGTTCTCAGCTGTGGCAGATGACAGAACAAGGAGCAATGGGTTCAAGTTGCAGCAAGGGAAGTTTAGATTAATATTTAAAAACTTCCTCACTAGGAGGGCAGTGAAGACTGGAACAGGTTACTCAGAGAGGTGGGAGGTGGTGGAATCTCCATCCTTGGAAGTTTTCAAGACCTGGGTAGACAAGCCTTGGCTGGGATGATTAGTTGGGGCTGGCCCTGTTTTGATCACGGCGTTGGACTACATGACCACCCAGGGCCCCTTCCAGTCATAGTTTTTTATGATTCTATCCTCACAGCCATGATCAGGAAACTGATTACTGATTGTTCCCATATTGGAAATGGATGCTAAGACTTTGTAATTCTGAATTGGATCTGACAGAAGCCAAGTTAACAAACCTTCAGAGTGGGCTCACTTCCTGTTCAATCAGAGCTCATTTATGCTGGTTCCTCACAATTACACAAGAAACTATTGTTAAGAGCTTCTTTACTAGGCATGCCCATAGAAAGCATATGGTACTATCAGGGTTTCAGAATTAAAAACTGTGGGTGTATTTATAGGGGACATTTACTGTGGAGCTGCCTAATTATCTCCACAGTAAAGTCTCAACATCTTCATTTGAGCCTCCATTAGGCTGCAAGAAACTAATTAACTCTGTCACAGGTTAGTACTTGTAAATACAAGAGCTTGCTAGGCATTTTCTTTCACCATCGCCATAAAGAAAACAGTTGTGCTAGGACAGGGAGTTCAATCACTCTTAATGAGAACCAGTTAGAAGTAGTCCAAAAGTTCAGCTACCTAGGCTCCACAGTAACCACCAACCTCCCACTGGTTGAAACTTAATATTCTCATTGGAAAGGCTGCCACCAGCTTCAGCAGACTGCAACTCAAAGCTTACCATCAAGACCAAAATGCTAAAGTACGAAGCTTGCAAGCTCAGTACTCTCATGTATGCTGGGGAAACATGGATAACTTAAGCACAAGAGAAAAGGTTAAACAGCTTTCACCTACACTGTTTATATGTCACATACTCAACATCAAATGGCAAGATAAAGTTACCAACACAGAGGTTCTTCAAAAAGCAAGTTTACCAAGTGAAAGTCCTACTCAAATAGAGACAACTGCACTGCCTAGGCCATCTGAGCAAATTGGAAGATGGATATATACCCAAGGACATGCTAAACATGAAATTAACATAGGGAACAAGAGCAACAGGACTTCCCAAGCTTTGCCACAAAGACACATGCAAGTGAGATATGAAGGCATTTGGAATTGATCCTGATCAATGGGAAACCTTGGCAAGTGACCCGAACAAGTGGCATCATTGTCCCCACCAGGGCATTGAAGGAATTGGCTCCAACAGCTTGAAGAGAAAAAAGTCTGCAGGAAGGAAGCACCTCCCAAACCACCCAATCATGACACATACACTCACAACCACTGCCACAGATCATGCAAATCTTGGATTAGACTATTCAGTCATAGGAGACACTGCAAACTATCTATACCATAGGCTGTAATACCCACTGTCTCTCGCAGATGAAAGGATGCCAATCAGAACCTGCAGTGCATTGTTTAGTGCACAGCAACACATGTAGATGCTGATGGGGCTGGCTGAGGCACAAGGGTGCTTGAGTGGGGGGCTGATTGCCAGCTAGCCACACACTGGAGCACTCGTTTGCCCCAGCCAGCCCCTCCATATCACATGGAGCCAGGGCTGAGCAGCCCAGGGGTGGCAGGCTGATCCCCTAGGCCCTCTGTTAGCTGGGGCTGCTCTGACCCAGCTCAGCATGCTGCAGTCCTGGGCTCACATTCAAATGCTATGCCTGGGAGCAATAGACTCCAGCGTGATATGTGCCAGAGTTTATTGTTTCATGCTAATAGCATGTGTAGATGCTCCCTGTGAGGGGCATGTGCTGCTGCAGCTAGCTTTGATGATGAAGAAGAGACAGCTGCACCCTTGCAAAAGGTGTAACTATTTTTATACATCCTAGAGCTGTAGGAAGCATTTTGCCTGCTTTCTGTACAATGCCCCCAAATCTCCCTGTAGACTGCAGTCCTTTTACAAGTTAATAATGTTTTTAATTATATGGTGAAAAAAAAATCTTTATATGCAGCTAAATTCATGACCAGTGTAAGTTACATAATAAAACATAAAGATAGGGTCTACCACAAGTAAGCAAAGCAGGTATACTTGTTACATCACACCTGTTAGATTAAAACTCACTACTGAATCCAGTTTAGACCATTTATACCTATTTATAGGTTAAAGTGATGAGCAAAATCCACTGTAAGGAGTGAATGCGATTTTCCTACTTGCTTTTTTTCCCCTGTAAATATGATTGAATTAGTCTAGCTACCAAATCCTAAGTTAAGCCATATGAATGCGGAAGTTATTTTCCTGTATATCTTGCTAATGAAGTATGCTGGTAGACATAGACCAAAGGGAAGAGAAAGCATGCAGCTACCAGCTTGTTCTTTGCTAACAGATTTGTTCCTTATTCTTCTTTTCATTCCTCTTAGTAGAAATGATTTTTTTTTATGGCCAGAACATAACTAAACTATGTATTTCACAGCAAACAATGAGTAAAAGTTCATGCAACATCTCAACCTGGGTCTGCTAACACACTGCAGGAGCTAATGAAGAAAAAAATTAACTGTGATTCTTATCTTGAGATTGTCAGGTTAATGGTTCATTTATTTTGCATTTTGTTCTCCAGACTGATTGTAAGAATGTGACCAAATACCATAGTCATTGCTCCTCATTACTTCTCAAGTCATTGCTTTTCATTAGATGCATATTACAGGTATGGATGTGATCTCATTCTTTACTGAATGACTATTAGTTTCACTTTTCAGTTTAGAATTACCTAAAACAATCAATACTGCTTAATGTTTTCTAAAGAACTTAGCAGTACAAGCACTGAGTCAGGAGAAAAAGCTAAATTCACAAAGGAATTCTGCATTTAATGTATAGTTTAGGTACTGAACCCAACTGAACATTTAGCCACCATAGGGCACATCTACACAAGACACTAAAAGTGCAGCAAACTAATTCTACTGCTCATTAACACATTATGGTGAAATGAGAACATGCTAATGTGCAGCAGAATAATCTACTGCACCTTAGCATCACTTAAGAGATATGCACCAGTGCACCAGTGCTACTACACAGTAACACCAATTACCATGCACTCAATGTGCCGTAATTACAGCATATTAATGCATGTGTAGACATGCCCACAGATCCACAAAACCTGTGCTTGGCTCCATACATGCTTGCATTTCTGCCAATGGAAATGAACATAGGGTGCAAACAGAAGTTATATTTGTTGTGCAACCGGCCCTCTGAAAGGCCCTCATGCCATGACACATGTGCATGGCTGCAGAGTGCTTTAACAGTGGCTGACTGCGTGCCAAATTAACCCTCATCTAATGAGGGATCAGATGAAGGTGCTCCAAAGTGGAGCACCTTAGGGAAATTCTGCTCTCTGGCGTCAATTTGTCAAAGCGATCAGTGCTTTCTGCAGGAAGGAGGTAGGGAGAGGAAGGGGAAGGGAGAGGGGGAGATGCTGGCTTGGATTTGCCCACCAGAGCTGGAGTAGGGGTGGGTGGATTGGAGGCCCCCCCACCTCACAGCTCCCCTCCCTCCCCTCCTTCAATTCAGGCTGAGCAAACCATGCCTACAGCTCCCCCTCCCTTTCTGCAGACAGCACCAAAGCAGGGGTGGCGGGAGTGGTGGGGAGGGGAGGGGACGGGAGCACGGCATCAGCCTAGCCCTGATCGCAGGACAAGCAGGCAGGCTCAAATTCCCTCTGCTCCTCCCCCCCACCTGACCCAACAGGCAAATATCTGTTGGGTCAGGGGGGTTAATCTAACTCATGGCAGTTTATGCAAAGCACCATGAGTTAGAATGGAAACAGTGCCCAAAATGGCCTAAGAGCTGGATAGGCTAGAGAAACTGTGCCCTTGACACTGTCTTGCTAAGGCTTTAGCAAAACCTTGGCTCTACTCCCCAGCTTGTAGCAGGCCTCCCTCACCCTTTTCCTTAATTTAATGAAGTCTCATCTTCTAACTAATTTTCCCACCACCACCTCCCCTCTCCCTTTCTGGAAGGTGGTAAATACCAAGATAGAATAGAACCCGCCTTAGTTGGACTGCCAAAAATATAATGAACATTTTAAACGAGTGGCTCCTTATCAAGGTTTGCTCACTTACTTTCCTGATGGAACAAAGTGTGGACTAGCCATTGGGTTCCGGCAGGCATCTACATTTTCATAGATTTCATAGACATTAGGGCTGGCAGGGACCAAAGGCAGGAAGTCAGCTAGGGTCAGAGGATCCCAGCAAGATAAGCATCCAAATGCTTCTTAAGGGAGTCCAGAATAGGTGCTTGCACCACCTCTGGAGGAAGCCTATTCCAGGCCTTGGGGGCTAAGACAGTAAAGAATTTTTTTCTTATGTCCAGCCTAAAATGGTCTTGGAGGAGTTTGTCACCATTGGACCCTGTCATCTCTTGGGGCACTCTGGTGAACAGATGTTCCTCTAGATCCTGATGTACACCCCTTATGTACGTATAGGCTACCACCAGGTCACCTCGGAGCCTGCACTTTTCCAGGCTGAAGAGTCCCATGACTCTCAGCCTCTCTTCATTGGGCCTCTTTTCCTGTCCTCTGATCATGTGCATGGCTCTCCTCTGGACTCTCTTAAGCTTCTCCACAGCCTTCTTGAATTGTGGAGTGCAGAATAGGATGCAGTACTCCAGCTGCGGCCTCACCTAGGCCAAGTACAGCAGAGGATGACATCCTGAGATTTACTTGAGAAGCATCTATGGATGCAAGCCAGAGTTTGATTTACTTTACCAGCTGTGACATCACATTGGTGGCTCATATTCCTCTTGTGGTCGATCATGACCTCCACTTCTCTTTCGGACATAGTGCTAGTGAGCATAGCACTGCTGAGCTTACAAGCGTGCTGCAGGGTATTTTTGCCCAAGGTGAAGTACCTTACATTTGTCGGTATTGAATGTCTTCAGGTTTGTATCTGCCCCCTTTTTCAGCATATCTAAGTCAGCCTAAATCACCACTCAGTTGTGGATGCTTTACCCCTAAGTTTGGTGTCATCAGCAAACTTGGCCAATCCACTTCTGATACCAGTATCCACATCATTGATAAAGATGTTAAAGAGAACAGGACCAAGGATGGAGGCTTGGAGGATGCCACTGGTCACGGAGTGCCATGATGATTCACTTCCATCAATCACCACTTTCTGGGTCCAGCCTCAGACCCAATTCCCCAGCCATTGGACTGTGATATAACCAAGGCCACAGTTGGCCAATTTTTCCAAGAGGAGATCATGTGACACCAGATCAAAGGCTTTCTTAAAGCCCAGATGTATGATGTCAATCTCTTCTCCCTTGTCCAGGTGATATGTCTCCTGGTCATAGAAGGAGATGAGATTGGTCAGGCAAGACCTGCCTGCAACAAACCCATGCTGTCTGTCCCTCAGGATGTTGCCATCAGCCAGGTTCTGAAGAATGGCCTTTTTGATGTTTTTTTCTAGAATCTTTCCATGGATTGAGGTCAAGCTGATCTCTCTGTAGTTCCCTGGATCTACTTTCCTCCCTGAGGGACATCTTCCATGAAAATAAGGAGGTTTAACAGTGAAGGGACAATTAATTGCTAAATATACCTAAGTAGTGAAATAGACTACATCTGTATGGGTGTCTGTGTGGTGAGTGATGATTGATTTTCTTATGTAATCATTAAAATTTGATTTCTACAGTTATTCAAACGTATAAAAGATGTAACTGCTTGGATGGGTAACCCCTTCACTTCTCTTCTTCCAGCCAGTCTGATTAGCTGGTTGAAAGGGAATAAAGGCTATCTAATTATACTCACAAAGACAAATTACTGTGCATTAAATTAGCCCAATGTGGTCAGCCCAGGCAGCAGGGGACACAACTGCTGCCTGGCTAAGTCCTGATCTTAGCAGGGCAGGCAGAGCTGTCCCTGCTGCAGGGCAGCTGCCTCAAAGCTGTTCAGTGATTGGGACCAACCCCGATCTCTAGGGTGGGGAGAGCTGTCCTGGCTGCAGAGCAGCTCCATCCCAGCTCCATGGCAATCAAGGCCAGCTATGATTGCCAGGAGGTGAGGGAAGCCATCTTGGCTCCAGGCCAGCTCCCTCTCAGCTGCACAGCGATTGGGACCAACTCTGATCTCCACAAGGTGGGGGGAGCTGTCCAGAAGCTGGAACAGCTCTCCCCGCCTCACAGAGATTGGAGCTGGCCCTGATCATCACATGGCTGGGAGTGAGCTGCCCTAGAACTGGGACAGCTCCTCCTGCCCCTAGAGCCTAGGCCTGACCCCTGTGCTTCTGCCAGCACAGGGATGGCACCTGGGGAGCCTGCAGCTCCCCCTGGTTGCTTCACAGGGGCAGAGCAGGTCAGGAGCAACCCTGGACTGAACTGCTCCCATTCAGGAGCAAATTCAGATGCATGCCTGGGCACAGTTTAATGCACCTAAGAAAATTCAGGTGCATTAATTGCACATGTAGATTGTAACAGATGGCCTACTAGGGCCCACCTGTTCTTGAGCTACCCACCCGCTTTCTCGCCCGCCATGCCTTGATCTTAATAATGGATTAATAGATGTAATTTAAATGGGAGGCTGCCCATTTTCTGCCCTTCTGTTAGGGGGCACTATCTGCGGCTCTATTCCTTCCCTACACTGCAGCCCAAGCCTTGCAGTTGACCTCATGATGTTCTCACATGTGCCAGTCCCAGACAATGGGGCCCAGAATCGTACTGTAGGACCTGGGTTCCTCCCTTCAGGCGGACTCTGCCGCCATCATACCGGGTCGCTTATCTCCCTGCCATCGGTTCCCCTTTGGGTGTGGTTTCGTCACTGGGACCTTCGGCTCACACTAGCCCCGGCCCACCCCCAGGCCAGTCAGGACCCCAGGCCCCTGGCTCTTGGGCATCCCTCTTGGTGGGCCTCCTTGACCTTCTGACCCTCCTGGTCCTGGCCCCTGTCTGGGCCAGTCGGGGAAGCTCTGGCAGACCTCGATATATGACCGTTACTCTTTCCCCAGGGTCCTCCTCTCACACTGGATCCTCCTTCATGGATGCGGGGAGCTGGGGTACCTCACACCACAACTGGTGCCTCAGGATCTCACAGGGGAGTCCCACTCCCCCCTCCCCTTGGAACAGAGGTCGTGGTGCTACTATAGATGTTCTCTTTGACCTACACTCTGCCTCCCAATGGTGAAGGACTTATTGGGGTCAGGACTCAGCCCTCCCTTTCTCTGGCTGAGCCCCTGTTCTCTCTTCACTGGGCTCCACATCACACTTCCCCCCACACTGGGGTTTCTCACTGCTGTCCCCTCAGTTCCCACGCTACCTCACACTGGGGCTCAGATGTTATATTTGACCCAAACTCTGCCTCCCAGCATTGGAGGACTTACTGGGGTCAGGACTCAGCTCTCTCACTGTCTGGCTGAGCCCCCATTCTTTCCTCGCTGGGCTCCACATCTCTGCCCCTCACACTGGGGCTTCTACTGGGGTTTCTCATTGCTGCCCCCTCAGTTCTCACACTGCTCCCTTCACACTGGGGGCTTCTCACTACTCACAGTGCCCCTTCTATTCAGGGTCTTGGGGCTTCCCTCCTTGAGGGGGCGGGGTGGCTCAGGTGGCCGTAGCCGTGCCTGGCCCCAACTCTCCAGCTCAGGGTCTCGAACCCCCACAGGGGTCAGGCAGCCTTGGCCACACCTGGCCTTCAACTCTCCACTCTCCTCCTCAGGGTTTGTACCCCCACAACTACCTCTGGTGGAATGCAACCCCCACGACTACCTGTGATGGAACACGACCCATCCGAAGGTGAGGAGTAGGGGTTAAGGTGCCCCCAACCCACCTTTCACTGGGGTGGTCATGGCCTGGCAATTCCTGGGGGCTCCTGTGCCACTGAGAGCCCCACTAGGCCACCCACTCATGGCAGGGTGTAGTTTTAGGTTATACCCATGACGAGGAGCCTCCTACCATCCCCTACAGCTCCTCCCTTACCTCCAGATGAAACTCAGGAGACTTCTGGCCAGGCAGTGTTGTTGCCTGCCCCCCAGCAGCCAAAATGCCTTGTCTATATAGGCAGCCCTGAACCTAAAATGGCTGCCCTCATTAGATACCTGGAGGCTGCCAGCTCCAGGGCCTTAAGTGGCAGGCACACACAGTGCCCTGCCACATAGATGTGCCCACTGTGTTGTTTCTTTAAGCTTAATAGTACTGCATGCAGCAAATCAGGGATGAAGCCTGACTGTGTGTGACTGGGGCCTGGTTGACAATTATGTCTCACATGACATTCTTTAGCAAGGCCTCCCCCTGCTTGTCTTAGAACATGCCTATGGAATCAGCCCTGAACACAAAATAGCTGAGGCCATGTGTGTATGTCATTGACCCTCAAAACAGAGCATGTATATAAGAGACATAGGTTTGATCTCACTGGTTTCAACCAAGAAGCTGAACAGAGGTGTTCCTCATTTTACATGAGAGCCCTAAACTCTAACCACCTCATCTATTGGTTATGCAGAGGTGAGGCTCTCAGTCTCTCTTGTTGAAACTGTTCCCCTTTGAAGTAAATATTAATTGGGTGATTAACACCTGATAAGCATGAATTTGAGAGGCCCACAGGGATTCTATGGTAGCTGTCCTTTCAGATAAGATTTTTATGCTGTTACTGTCTGAAAAGACGACCATAGAAGCCCTGTGGGTAGAAATTCTGTACTTAAATAAAAAGAATCTAATACTAGGATTGCACTACCAACCACCAGATCAGGAAGGTGAAGGTGATTATGAAATGCCCAGGAAGATGAGAAAAGCTACTAAAAGAGGACAAAAAATAATAATGGGAGATTTCAACTATCTTTCTGTAGACTACATATTACATTCTGAATGAGTGTTCCTTCCTTAAGAAGAAACAGGGTGTGTTTAACTGTTTCTTTTGGAGAATGGGCTGACCTGCCTTGGGGCTTTAACTTCAGGAGAGCATGTACAGCTGAGAATCCTGAGCAGAGATAAGTATATGCAGGACCTCCAACAATCAACTGAATAGAGGATCCCCATTTTTAGGTTCCTCAGGCATTGTACAGTTGCCACCTCAGGGCTGTGAGCTTCATGAAGCAACAAACTCTTAGAAGCATTCCAGGTTCAATTTATAGTCACTTTCCCCAACACCTCCCAAATTACACATGCTAAGTAAGGCAAAGTCAGGGCAGTATTGCTCTTTTATGTAGTCAGACACCTTTGTTGAACCTAATATTGATGCTGCCTTTCTTTTCACCCAAAAAAAAAAAAAAAAGATGTTTGTTAGCCTCATTAAGTCAAGTCTGACTAGGTAACTATAATATAATTATGCTATTTTGTTATCCCCTTTGATGTATGAGTGCATTATTGGTACAGTTATACACACTTCTATTATCATTGAAATAATTATTTTAAAATCAGTTAATATATTCTTAGTTTGCTCCACAAGAATTTTTAAGAAGTTTGTGTGCTAAGTAGAATTAATGAAATTGAATGGCTGTTAACCAGAATTAATCACTGAAACTACTTTTACCATTAGCCTAATTAGGTTTTCTAAGTGCTTTGATAGCATTAGAAGAGAGGCATATTTATTATTTTTAACATAAAATGCCCACCTCTCCCAACAACCAGTATTTAATATTTACGATACACTGCATAAAAATAAGCTCCTTGAACCATGGCAAATATATTAACGTAGGTTTATACATTTTTATATTTTCAGCACTGTACAAATGATTTACAATTAATATTAATTAAAGTAAAAATGGCAAACACTTCTAAAAGGTGTTGTTTGAATCTGTCTGCAGAAGACAGTTTACTTTTCAACACAATACACCAGAAGTCCTATAGAAGAGTACTTATAAATGTAATCAGATAAGTAGTATTTATCTGACAAGTTATATCTACGTACCTAAGTTACACAAAGAATGACAGCTGTTTCTTCAGAGCCAGTAGGATGCCACAGTGTCAGGATAGTTGCTATATTCTAAAAATGTGTTCCTCATCCTACATACCAAACAAGAGCTGCATTATGCTGAACAGATTTGCATAGCAGGATGTAAGATGCCTAGCTCTAAACGTTTGCTAAATAGCTATTAGAACTTGGGAGGGTAGGGCAGGGCAGGGAAGATCCTCAGGTAGTATAAAATATTGAGGATGTTTACTAGGATGCACTGCTTTTGACTGAGTGAGCTTGTACTACTGCAGGTACTCAGACACTTCTAAGATACTTGGTATTGCTCTTCTGCTGAGGGTCATATCAATTGACATATTTGGGGTCAGGAAGGACTCTTCCCTGGTGGTTGGACTGTGGAGGTTTTTGGCTTTCTTCTAGCAGAAGGCATAGTCCTCCACCTAGGATCATTTAATCACCTATTATCTAATAATCCCTTTCCTGTGGCAGCGACAGGACATTGGCAGCGCCCTTAGCTCCCCTGTTCTCTGCCTATGGCATGGTGTAGGGCAGAGGTGGATGAGCTATAGTCCATGGACCAGGTCCTGCCCATGAAGCAATTGCACCTGCAGTGGCACAGGGGAATTAGCAGCACACAACTCAGGGGGCACAACCCTCTTTACCCTGTGCCTTGCCACTGATCTCCTCTGCAGTGCCTATCTCTGAGCCCTTCCTGCTCCCCAAATACAAGCAGCAGGCACTGCTTACTATTATCACCAAATCTGACCCTCTCCAATGGCAGTGGATATGGAAGTTGGGGGCTAGAAGCCAGCTCAGGCACTGAGGAGAGTGGAGGCCTGCACCATAGTGCAAGCGGTGGTCCACCATTTCAGAAGGTTGCCAACACCTGGTGTAGTATGCTTAGGGTCTCATTTCCATAACACATTTTGTGGCTAGAGTAGGTGGGGGAGCTGGAGTGGATGATTATTAGAATTTTTTGGATACTGTTTGTCTTCAAATGGATTCAGTGGCCATGAGAGGGTTCTTCCAGTCCTATATTCCTATAGTTTACAATTTTAACAGGGGTTCTCTGGGCCAATCTCACTGTGGCCCGCTCACCTGTTTCTGAGCTAACCACCTGCCTTCACACCTGCTGTGCCTTGTTGATAATTAATAGATGTCAGTTAAGTGGGAGGCTGCCCATTTCTTGCCCTGATGCCATGAGGCACTATCTGCAGCTCCGTTCCTCCCCTACACCACAGTCCAAGCCTCACAGGTGGCATCTAAATGTTCTCACAATCACCAGCCCCATGTGGGGCCCCATAATCCTAGTGTTGATCCCCTCTATGATCCCTCCATTCCAGCAGCCTAATCCGCCTTCATCCTGGGCAGCATAGCTCCCTGAACTGCTTCCCTTTCCAGGTGTGGTTCCCATGGGACCTTTTGCTTACTAGCCCTGGCCCACCTCCAAGCCAGTTGGAACCCCAGGCCCTCAACTCTTGGGCGTTCCTCACAGTGGGTCCCAGCACTTCCACCCTTCCGGTCCTGGCCCCAGCATGGACCAGCCAGGGGAAGTTCAGACAGGCATGAGTCTATGGCCTCACTCTCTTTCTCTGGGGGTCCACCCTCTGGACACTACAAAGGGGTAACCCACTCAGTTGTGGGGGCTAGGGTTTAAGGCACCCCAACCCACCTTTCACTGGGGTAGTAACTGGCCTGGTATTTCCTGAGGGCTCCCGTGCCACAAAGATCCCCACCAGGCCACCCACTCCTGGCAGGGTGCAGTTTTAGGTCATGCCCAGAGCCAGGAGTCTCCTGACCATCTCCTACAGCTCCTCTCTTACCACCAGATGATACCTACAGCCAGGGAATGTAGTTTCCTGCCTCCAGCCACAGAACTGCTGTGTTTATATGGGCAGCCCTAGGTTCAAAATGGCTGCCCTCATCAGGCACCTGGCAGCTGCTAGCTCCAGGCCCTTAAAGTGGCAGGCACAAAGCCACACTGAGGTATTTAGTGTACACAAATTTTGCAGGCAGTTTTAGATTCAAGGCTCATTCTGGAGCTGAGAAGTCCTATACCTAAGTTTATTCCACCTTGGCATTAAATTTATTCAACCTTGATGGAGTTCAGTAGGAGCTGAGAGCGCTCAGTCTTTTGCAGAATCCAACTAAAAATAAAATCAAAACTAACCTGAACCAGAGCTTCAAATTCTTCAGAATCAAGGGTCTATTCAAGTGTCATTTTAAAGTAGTTCAGCTCAGCCTGTCCCCTAATGAAACAAGCTAAAACCTTGGATCTGTATATATTGTACATTGAATGTAGGGTGCAGGGCTGAAGGTGGGATTTAAGTCATAGTAACACCACCACCACCACCACATCCAGAAATGTAAAGGAACATACAGTAGAAACTAGTTCATTTTTACTGCATATTCAATAAAGCCTCCTGTAAACTTAGTCAGAAATAGTCCTAACATTCATCCAATGCTCAGGTCAGATTCACCTGAAAGTCTGGCAAATCTTGGGAAGCTTTCAGCAAACCCAACTCAAGTTTATATCATAACTAATTTCTGGTCACAACATTTTGTGCAGATCCTTATAAACCAGGCTATTATGCTGAGGATTTCTATTGAAATAATAGGATTTTGTAAGAACATAGATAGGATAAATAGTGTCATAGGTTGATAGGAATGTGAAAAGGTCACCTGGTCCAACCTCCTGTACAAAATGTATCAAGCATGCTTTCCATCCTCTTCTTAAAAACTTCAGTGAAGCAAATTCTACCATTTCCCAAGGAAGCCTGTTCCACTGTCCTACATTTCTAACAGGCATTTTTTCCTGATATATAATCTAAATCTGATTTTCTGTAGTTCAAGCCATTTGCCCTACATCTTGTCATCTATGGTATGGAAGAACATTTTTTCTCCACCTTTCTAATGTCAACCTTTTAAATATTTAAATATTATCATGTTCATTCTTAATCTACTTTCCTTTATGCTGCATTAGTCTTTATAAAGCCTTATTCATTTCTCCAAATTGTCAAAATCATTTTAATTTATGATCCTGTCTTCAACCTGCTTGCGACCACTATCAGCTGTTTTTCATCTGCATAGGCTATAAACTTTCTATTCTGTCATCCAAGTCACCAACAATGCTGATTATGATCAGACTCAGGACAGACTACTTTACAACCCCATTTGAAGTCCCCTTTACATTTGACAGCAATGCATTCGTAGTCCTTGAGAGCTAGTTTTCAGCCAATTGGACACTCACCTGATAGTGATTATACCTAAACCATGCTTTCTGGACATTTTTTTAGAATCATGCAAGAGTGTGAAAAACCAAACTAAAGTCAAGATTTGTTCACATCAGCTGCTGCTTATTCACCAAATCAATAACCCTGTCAAAAGTGGAAATTAACTTGATTTGATGTGGTCTGGTTATAAAGTAATTAATATTTGTATTTTATTACATTTCAAGTACTTACAAACTGTTAAATAACCAGTTCCCAAATTATTATGGGGATAAACCTTAGTCTGACTGGCCTATGATTATCTAGGTCATGTTTTTTATTAAAAAAAAGAAAGGACATAGCGTATTGGCCCTCTGTACTCTCACTTGTTTTCTGTGAGTTCTCAAAGGTAGCTTCCGGTTGTTCCAAGATTAGTTTGGCTAATTACCTATAACTCAGGGGTGGGCAAATATACACTGTGGACCAGATCTGGCCCACCAATTGATTATATCCAGATTGTGGCTGCCCTGATGGCACTCTGCATAGGAAAGACCCCACTGTGCTCACACCCACACCTGACAACAGTAGTGCCTCAATCATATTGAAGCACTACTTATATTGAATCACATCTTAAATTGAATAAGAATAATATGTATATTATAATTCAATAACCTAAATAGTTAAGAGCATTGTCGTGGAGTTGACTCTATAGAGGAAAGAGTGACCCATGGTTGAATGACATGGTAACAAGAAGAGTTAGCTTGAATCACCGGTGTTCCTCTCACAGCACCGTCGCCAGCCTCATCTATATCTTCCAATTGAGGATGGGCACACCTTTGGGTGTTCCCAGATTACAAGACCAAAGCTCTCTATAAACAAATGATTCCTACCCGACTCTATCTAGTAGTACATGTAACAAAACCTTCAACTTCCCACACAAAGAAAAAAAACAACCTGTTGAAGGCTTGGGGCATGGTATGAGCTGGGAGTCGCAGTCTGATGCCGAGCCTGCCCAGTTGCCCAGACTGGTCATGACATCAGAGCACATATTGAAGACAGCCATCCTCCACGTAGCACAACACTCCCTCAAGGGGCCAGCGTGCCTCAAAGGCAGGCACTGCCCACCAGAGCACATTGTGGTCAAACTCCAGCAAGAGGTGCACCTGTACCAAGAAGCCAAAAAGCTGCAAGACATCATCTGAGCCAGTCCTGACAAGCCAGTCACAGAAGCCCTTGAGGATGGCCATCTTGGTCTGACCCAGTAGAAAGTTGGCCAGGCAGATAGTGCCCCGCTCAGCCACCCAGTATGGGTAGGAGCACATGTAGGTGCTCTCCAAGAGGCTCCTACTCAGCGCCTGCAATGGTGGCTCAAGGGTGACAAAGAGCAGCTGCAGGTGGGGACAGTTGAGGAAGGTGAGGTTCTCCTCAATGTCCCTGGAGCAGAAGGGGCAGGCTGTCTAGGTGACAGGGTCAAAGTGGGATGCAAACATGCCAGTGGCTAGGATACCATGCAGCAGCTGACACTGCAGGTCACCAGTCTTCTTGGTGGTTGGAGACTTATACAATATGTGCCAAGTCAGGTGGGCTGGTGGGGAATCTGTTGGCCACAGGTGCCATCACCACGGTGTATTGGGGCATCCTGCCAGCACCTGGGCATGGCAGAAGTGAACCACCCAGGCACGCAGGCTTCTGCATGGCAGGGAAACAAAGTGGCAACCCATGTCATTGTCGGGAGACACGGGGAGCATCAACAGGGTGCCAGGCCCATTGGCCAGCTCACCAGCCATGGCCGGGTCAAAAGACAGTGGGGGAAAGGCCTCTCTCAGGGCATCTGCAGCTAGGGGGACCTGGTACTCCTGGAGTTGGTCATCCAGAGTGGCTGCTGCCTCTGGTGGTAGGCTATCTTGGATGTCACCCAGGAGATGGCCCATGCTGTGGACGGAGCTCATGCCCAGCCGGGTGGTCAGGAGATGGCCCAGGTGGAGGACACATGTCCAAATTAGGGCAGATATGAGGCTGGCAGAGGTCAGGCATGGTATGAGGTGCCGCAGGGTTGGGTTGCACACCAGGGCCTCCCTCAGCAGCTGCAGGAACTGCAAACACTAGGCCTGGCACTGGAGGTAGAAGATGGCCTGCCAGGCTCATACCACATGACATTAGAAGGCTGAAGCACTTCCCAGTTCAGGAGCATGAGATCCAACAGGAAGAGCTCCTGGTCAAAGCCGAGAGCTCTCACCCTTTGCAGGAACCAGCATGCCAGCTGTTGCCAGGGTAGGCACTCCTCACTATAGAGGAGTCACTGAAGGACTTGCAGGAGGAAGACGGCTACCTTGCTCACTAGGTCAACCAGGCTCTGGGCATCCTCAGCAACAGGTAGGTAAAAGGTGGCTTGTGGGAGCAAGTGGTTCTCATCCCCCCAAAAATCTACCAGAAGGTGCTGGAGTCTCTCAAGTAGGTCCTGTGGTGGGTTGAGTACAGCACACTGGTGCCACAGGGTTGCCTCCACCAGGTTGTTGGCAATGAGGAAACGTCCGTGGAAGGAGAGACTAGGTAGGCACCAGTACCACCATTGCAGGTGGGCCTCCACCCCCTCCTCAAGGCCATCCCAGCTGCATACATGAAGGTTGGTGGCCCCAGGAACACATCCAGGACTTTGAGGCCCTTGCAGCACCAGGTGAGGGCCCCCAGAAAAGCTGGGGGGGGAGTCATGCTGGTCCACACATTAAGCAGCAGTTGCTCTTGGCCCAGTTGATATGAGCCAAGGAGGCATGCTCTTAGGTTCACTGGCAGTCTGTCAGGGCCCACATATCTTCCTGGGTGTTGAGGAAGATGGTTATGTCATCCGCATATGCTGACAGTCGGAGCAGAGGGCCAATGAATGGGCCCATGGATGTTGGCAGGGCCACACAACTCAGGTGGTGCCACAGTGTGTGCAGCGGCAGCTTAATGGCCAGAGCAGAGAGCATGCCCGACAGGAGGCAGCATTGAAGGATGCCCCTGCACGTGGGGAATGGGGTGCAGAACAAGCCATTCACCTAGAGCAGGCTGGAGGTGTCTTGGTACAAGACCCAGAGGGACCCAGTGAAGAGGGGCCCAAAGCCAAAGACCTTCAGTTTCTGGAAGAGGTAGGCACGGCCCATCTGGTTGAAGGCCTTCTCCTGGTCCAGAGAGATGAGGCCAAAATCCAGGCTGAAGATTTTCATAGTTTCATAGTGTTGGGGCAGGCTGAACTGAATGAATCGGGCCCCGAGGTCACGGTGGGTCGGGGTGGCGACTGGATCACGGAACAGGTGGGATTAGTGGTGGCGGAGTCTGAGTGGCATGGGAAGCGTATTGGTTTCGAAATTAGATAGGTTTATTTACTCACACTTTGAAGTGGAGGCACAGTTCTTTCTTCAGTTACAGTTAATGAATGCGAACACCAAACAACGGAGGGGTCTGTTGGCCCACGGGGTTCTCAAGTGAGCCCTTGCTTTCTAGCCGGAGCTAGGTGCGGCTGCCCAACTTGATAGTCCCAGGGCTGGTCAACAGCTCATTTAAATGGAGTAAACTAACAAACAAAACTGTAACACGGCAGGCAGAAGGGGATCATGATGCCAGTCCAGTAAGGACAATGAAGACAAGTGGTGGTATCCGAAGCCGAGGTTAAAGCCTGCGGGGATGATCCGGGTCGTGGTCGATGGTAAATGCCAAGATAGGTCGGAAGCCAGGAAATCAAAACCGCAATACACCAGCAACAAGCGCCATGAACCGCCGAGTGAGGGAGGAGATCAATAGGCCCCAAAGCCTGACTGAGAGACAGTCCCTGGAGCACCAGCCTCTGTCTCCACCTAGCGCGATCTCCCCCCCAAGGGAGGTGCTCACTGAACTTTTATCTGAATTTAGTGGCCAATCAGAACGCTCTCCGCAGAGAAATTTCTAGTCAGATTACCTCATGTCAGATTCTGACTGAGCATGCTCTCAGTCAGAAGCTGACACAGTCTGAGCATGTGTCAGTGGGGAAAGTAGGTCAGCTATGATTGACAGGCCTGCAGGTCACCCAGGGGGCAAGAGCTGGGTGAGCCTTGGGACTTTCCACTCACAGAGTCAAATGCGTGTGTCAGTTTTAGCTCTTCTGTGTTGTCAGCATACATTTAAGATTTTTCCATGACACATAGTTAGTAGGGTCAGAAGACACCTGAGCAGATCATCGAGTCCAACCCCCTGCCATGGCAGGAAAGAGTACTGGGGTCAAACGACCCCAGCAAGGTATACATCTGGTCTCCTCTTAAAGAACCCCAGGGTAGGAGCCTGCACCACTTCTCTTGGAAGTTGGTTCCAGATTCTAACCACCCTGACCGTGAAGTAGTGCCTCCTGATATCTAGCCTAAATCTACCCTCCACCAGCTTGTGACAGTTATTCCTGGTCACTCCTGGCGGTGCTCAGGGGAACAGGGACTCCCCCAATGCCTGCTGGTCCCCCCTGACTAGTTTGTAACAGGCCACTAGATCCCCCCTCAGCCTTCTCTTTTGGAGGCTGAATAGGTTCAGGTCCCGTAGCCTCTCCTCGTAGGGCCTGCCCTGCTGCCCCCATATCATGCAAGTGGCCCTCCTCTGGACCCTCCCATGTCATCCACATCCCTCCTGAAGTGCGGCACCCAGAACTGGATGCAGTACTCCAGCTGAAGCCTGACCAGTGTCGCATAGAGGGGGAGTATCACCTCCTTGGATCTGCCTGAGATGCAGCTGTGGATGCATGACAAGGTGCGATGACCTTCCTGACTGCATCCGCACACTGCCGGCCCATATTCATCTTGGCATCAATGATGACTCCAAGATCCTTTTCTGCCTCTGCACTGATGAGAAGGGAGTTCCCCAGCCTGTAGATATGGTGCTGGTTCTTCTCCCCAGGCACAGCACCTTGCACTTGTCAGTGTTGAATCCCATCCTATTCTCATCTGCCCACCCCTATCACCTGTCTAGGTCTGATTGTATCCTATTCCTTCCTTCTAGCATGCCCACTTCCCCCCACATCTTAGTGTCATCAGCAAATTTGAACAGGGTGGTTTTTACCCCCTCGTCCAAGTCACTGATGAAGATGTTGAACAGTGTGGGCCCAAGGACCGAGCCCTACGGTACCCCACTGCCCACATCCCTCCAGGTCAAAAACGACCCATCCACCACCACTCTCTGGGTGTGGCTCTCCAGCCACTTGGCGACCCATTTGACTGTGTAGGTGTCGACAGCACAGTCCCCCAGTTTCTTAATGAGAACGGGTTGAGAGGCAGTGTTGAAGGCCTTCCGAAAGTCCAGGAAGACTATGTCCACCGCTACCCCTGCATCTAAGGATTTGGTGATCTGGTTGTAGAAGGTCACCAGCTTGGTCTGACAGGACCTGCCTCCAATGAACCCGTGTTGGTTGCCCCTAAGCATAATCTCCCCTGCTGGCCCCTTGTGGACATGTGCCAGAATAATTGTCTCAAAAAGCTTACCCAGGATTGAGGTAAGACTAACTGGCCTATAGTTTCCCGGGTCCTCCTTCCTCCCCTTTTTGAAGTTGGGAACCACCCTGGCCCCCTTCCTGTTCTCTGGCACCACACCAGAGTAACACAAGTGCTCGTAAAGCCATGCCAGGGGTCCTGCAATGACCTCACCTAATTCCCTCAGTACTCTAGGGTGGAGATCATCCAGATCAGGTGATTTGAATACATCCAGGCCCTCCAGAAGTTCCCTAACTAGATCCTCACTAACCCTTGGCCTAGGTGTGCCTCTCCTGGGGTTTAAGGGGGACCCAGCAAGGGGGGGTGGCTGTTCCGGTCCCTGCTTAGGAAAATGGAGGCAAAGAAATCATTAAATAGGTTAGCTTTGTCGTCTGGTGTGACGACCAAATTTCCTCGTGTGTCTTGCAGAGGCCCCATATTACCTGGAACCTTCTTTTTGCCCCCTATGTATTTAAAAAAGGACTTCTTGTTGTCTTTGATCCGGGAAGCTAGTCCCAGTTCCATCTCTGTCTTGGCCTCCCTGACTGCCCCCCTGAATCCCCGAGCAACCCCAGTATAATCCTCCCTAGTGATGGCCCCTCCCTTCCATTGGGTGTGCACCTCCCTTTTAGCTAGGAGACATTCCCTGATGCTTTTGGTGAGCCATGGGGCCTTTTGTGCCCTCTTGCCCCCTTTGATCTGTGTTGGGATTACCCCCCTTTGGGCTTGGAGGATCATCTCCTTAAGGAGCAACCACTCTTCTTGGACACCTGGTTCCCCTCCTCTCCAGTTCACTGGTTGTGAGTAGGTTGCGTAGCAGAAACCAGTTGTCTTGGATGGTCCAGCCCTGCATGCAGTAGCTCTGCTCAGAACCAGTGACGGTGCAGGGGTGGGTCACCAGCACTTTGGACAAAATCTCATAGTCTGTGCATAGCAGGGAGACCGGCCACCAGTTCTTAATGTAGCCAAGGTCTCCCTTCTTGGGCAGTAGCATAAGCATCACTCAGTGGCAGCTGATCAGCAGGACCTTGTCAGCAAGGCTATCCTGGAAAATGCACAGGAGGCAAGGGCCAAGGAGAGGCCAGCAGATCTTGTAGAACTCAACAGGTAACTTGTCAAGGCCTGGGGTTTTCCTGGAGGTGAGGCCAGCCACAGCAGCTGCCAGCTTCTCCAAAGACAATTCCCACTCAAGCTCACTGGCCTCCAGGGCACAGTGATGTGGCAGGCCCTTGTGGAGTTCCCATGTGGCCTTGAGGCAGGACAGCTAAGTTGCAAACAGGTCACAATAGAAGACAATGGCATACTCACATATTTTGCCTGAGTCTGTGATTACCTGGTCTTCAGGGGTCTTGAGATGATCTAAGACTTTGCTCCCTGCCTGCCACCACTTCAGGTTGAAGAAGATGTGTGTTTGGGCATCAGCTTGTGCCAGCACTTGGCAGCAGGTGTAGATTCTTGTTCTTCAGGTTGTACTCTCTGCCAAGTCACACAGGCATTTCCTGTGCAACAAACAGCAGGCTCTCATGCAGCGCAGCATTGCTGCTGGCAGCCAGCGGGATGGCCTCGAGATCTGCCACATCTTCCTCCAGCTCTCAGATACACTGGCACTGTTTATTTGTGGCCACCTGGGTATACTGCTAGCAAAAAACCCAGATCTGTACCTTGTCCACATCCCACCATAGCTTCCAGGAGGAGTAGCTCAGTCTTGCAGCCTCCCAGCTCCGCCAAAAGTGGGCAAAGCAATCCCAGTAGGAGTCTTGAAACAAGCTGATGTTGAAGTACCAATAAGGTGACTGTGTGCAGGCTTTCCTGGGCAGGTTCAGTTCACAGCAGGCCAGGCATCTAACTGACCCAAGAGAATGACGCAGCTGCTGCACAGGAGTGGCAGATGATGCCTGGTGATATAAAGGAAGTCAAAGCGGGCCATGATGAGACCACTGGCACTCATCCTGGCACAGGTGTACTGGTTCACATCAGGATGCAGGGCTTGCCAGACGTTGACAAGGTCCATGGTCTCCAGGGCAGAATGCAGCTTGTGGGCTCGGGGCAGGTGAGGCTCAGGCCCCAAGCAGTCAAACAAGGTATCAGTGGTGCAATTAAAGTCCCCACCTATCAAGAGCAGGTCATCATCCTTACTAGTGTCACATAGGAGGGTGGCCAAGTCTTGAAGAAAAGGACCCTCTCCTGGCCATCACTGGGTGTGTAGATGTTGAAGAGTAGCAGGTGGTATTGTGTAAGAGTGACACAGACAGTCATCAGGTGGCCAGGAACAATCTTCTGTGCTTTCCCCTGTGGGCACTGGGCTGCTAGGTGCAAAGAGCTACCACACTGGAAACACGTGATCTCCCCAGAGGAAAAATAAATCACAAACCTTTGCCTGTCAAGCGTGAGGTTCAAGGAGCAAGGCAGAGACCAGGGTCCCTCCCTAAGGAGCATGAAGATCTGTCTCCAAAAGGACAGGACATACTTCAGCTTCGGGTCCTTGCTTCTGATCGTCAGTTGGCGAAAGGGACTTGTAGGAACCCCATAGGGCTTGAGTTCCTTGGCCAGCTCCTGGTTGGACAGGTGTAGGGGGATGCTGGAAATCACCACTCTCACTGCCTGAGTGGCTATGGGCATGACAAGCTAGTGTATGCCTGCGATGTTCAGTCCCTCTGCACACATGCTGTTGACCAGGGTGGGAGCCCTCAGGAAAATCACTGGGATCATGTTAAAATGGCCTGCATAACATACATTATGCTGTCCCAGGAGATCAGCTAAGGCACCTACGTAGACCTCAACCCTGACATAGGCAGGGGTATGAACCCTCAAGCCATGGTTAAGGGAGAGATTTTGAGAGGCATCCCCATGCCAGCCACTGGGTTTAGGAGCAGCCATTCTTGCTAGGACAGGGTTAATCCCAAAATCTAAAACTAAGGGAACGAAAAAGAATTGTATATATTAACTACAGAGATAAGCGTCTGGGAACACAGCCATAAAAAGCAAAAAGGGAGAGGGTGTGAATACCTGGAGGGGAGAAAGGAGGAGTGAAAAAGAGACGGGGGGGGCGGGTTATGGGGGTTAGGGAACCAAAAAAAAAAAGAAATAAAAGAAAAAAAGAAAAGGGGGAATTAAGGGCACCCCTCAAGAGGCAAAAGACATAAAAAGAACTCCCTTCAGCTGACAAGTGAAAAGAAAGAAAGAAAGAAAGAAAGAGAAACAGGAAAAAAGAAGCTGCAAAGTAGACAAATGCAACTCGCAAACAGAGAAACTGGAAGTAGAAGGGAGAGGGGACGGAAACCAGAGAAAAAGAACAAAAACACTGCGAAAATACAAGAAAAAAATCAGAAAGGGAGGTAAACAAAAGCAAGAGACCTTTAGACAGGTGGGAGACAAAAAAAAAAGACATAGAAAGCCAGGGAGTCTTACGCCCAGGATCGCCCCACTCAGCTCCAAGTGAGCCTGGTCTGAGACATCTGAAGTGGAAGGAAAGAAGGAAGGAATAAGTCTCCCCCTCCCCCCTCCAGTGGCTGGGCATCTGCTGCCCAGCCCATGTGGCTTCCCTATGTTACCTGCTGCCCAGAACGGCAGAGGCAGGAGGAGGACAAGCCTCTGGAACTGAGCGGGGCCCAGGCAGTTGCTGCAGCAGCAGGAACAGCCCTGCCAGAAAATTGTGCATGCTGACAAGGGCCAGGGCCATTGGTGGGGCAGGTCTGGTCCACCAGGGAGGCCTCAGCAGGCTACCCCAGGTGCAGGCTGCCGCAGGCAGGGCTCAGTGCTTTGCGGAGCACTGCAGGGGTAGCTGTGGGCTATATGGGGTGGGAGGGAGGTGGACTGCATAAGCATTGCACTACCCAGGGAAATTCTGCTGCACGTATCCCCATCTACCCGCCTCCTGGGACCTAGCGCATGGACAGCCCCCTCACACACATGGACACATCCACTCCCCCCAACACTCCCCCCTCACACACTCACTACCCCATCACACACAATATATATAAGGAGCAAGACATTGTTCTGAACTATTATGCAATTGCCTCTACATACAGTACTCAAACAATAAATTGGGACAAAAATTATTTTTTGAAATAAAATGAAAATAAGTTATAGTAGACTTTTATTCTTTAGTATATTTTCCTAACTTATATCATCTGAAAAATTTTGTGTGTGCCATTCAGAGCTCACTGAAACTTGTTAAGTGGCCCACCAAGTAAAATAACTGCCCCCTGCCCCCAGTATAACCTCTAGGGTCAATTCCACTAGGCATTGCCAACTTCAGTACATCTAACAGTCTAAGTATTTAGCCTCTTCTTTCCTTCTTCTCCCTTTTTGTTCATATAATTAGTTTAATTAAAGTATCCAGTCACAAATCACCAGATTGTGAAGGTTAAAATGAAAGAGGCATCAAATATTTCAGCTTCCCTGCAGCATGTGGATAGGAAGGAAAGGTGGAGGAGTAGCACTCTACATCAAGGAGGAATATACTTCCTCGTTAATTAGCAAGGGGGTAGAGGGGGGGCACTCTGAGGTGCTCTGGGTTAGAGTAAAAGGCAGTCCAGGGGACCTGGACCCAATTCCAATACTCACCAATTCCCTTCTGTGCCCCCCTGACGAACTTATAGGCAGCCACCAGGTCGCCTCTCAACCTTCTCTTGCGGAGGCTGAAAAGGTCCAGTTTCTCTAATCTCTCCTCGTAGGGCTTGGCCTGCAGGCCCTTAACCATACGAGTGGCCCTTCTCTGGACCCTCTCCAGGTTATCCGCATCCTTCGTGAACTGCGGCGCCCAGAATTGCATGCAGTACTCCAGCTGCGGTCTGACCAGCGCCCGATAGAGGGGAAGTATCACCTCCTTGGACCTATTTGTCATGCATCTGCTGACGCACGATAAAGTGCCATTGGCTTTTCTGATGGTTTCGTCACACTGCCGACTCATGTTCATCTTGGAGTCCACTAGGACTCCAAGATCCCTTTCCACTTCCGTGCCACCCAGCAGGTCATTTCCTAGGCTGTAGGTGTGCTGGACATTTTTCTTCCCTAGATGCAGCACTTTGCATTTCTCCTTGTTGAACTGCATTCTGTTGTTTTCTGCCCACTTGTCTAACCTGTCCAGGTCTGCTTGCAGCTGCTCCCTGCCCTCCGGCGTGTGCACTTCGCCCCATAGCTTAGTGTCATCTGCAAACTTGGACAGAGTACATTTCACCCCCTCGTCCAAGTCGCTGATGAAGACATTAAAGAGTATCAGTCCAAGCACCGAGCCCTGCGGGACCCCACTGCCCACACTCTTCCAGGTCGAAACCGACCCATCCACCACGATTCTCTGGGTGCGACCCTCCAGCCAATTCTCCACCCACCGGACTGTGCAGTAATCCAAGTCACAGCCCCTTAACTTGTTCACCAGTATGGGGTGGGATACCGTATCAAAGGCCTTCCTGAAGTCCAAGTATACGACATCCACCCCTCTTCCTGCGTCGAGGCGTTTTGTGACCTGGTCATAAAAAGAGACTAGATTGGTCAGGCACGATCTACCTGCCACGAACCCGTGCTGGTTTCCCCTCAGCATAATTTGTCCTGCCGGGCTCTCACAAATGTGAGCCTTGATGATTTTCTCAAAGATTTTGCCAAGGATGGAGGTGAGACTGACTGGCCTATAGTAACCCGGGTCCTCCTTCCTCCCCTTCTTGAAAATGGGAACCACATTGGCCCTTTTCCAGTCCTCCGGGACTTGACCCGTGCGCCACGAGCATTCAAATATTCCCGCCAGTGGCTCTGCAATGATGTTGGCCAGTGCCTTCAGTACCCTCGGATGGAGCTCATCCGGGCCTGCCGACTTAAAGGCATCCAGTTCCTCCAAGTGACCCTGCACCACCGCAGGGTCCACGCATGGAAGTCTGGTGCCTTGCTGCTGCCTCCCTACACTCCCCGTGAGAGACTTGTCATGCCTCTCGCTTAGGAACACTGAGGCGAAGAACTCGTTGAGGAGTTCAGCCTTGTCCCCTCTGTCCGTCACCAATTGTTTCTGCCCATTTAGCAGGGGTCCTATTCCTCCCTGGGCCTTCCTTTTACTCCCTATATATCTAAAAAACAATTTCTTATTGTCTTTTACTTGGGTTGCCATCCTCAGCTCCATGGTAGCTTTGGCCTGTCTAACTGCCTCCCTACAAGCACGAGCAGAAGAGGTATATTCCTCTTTGGTGATCTCTCCCTGTTTCCACTTTTTATGTGCTCCCCTTTTGGCCCTTAGTCTGCCCTGGATTTCTCTGGTCAGCCAGGGAAGCCTCCTGGCCCCTTTCCCTCTTTTACCTCGCACGGGGATCGTCTCGCTTTGTGCTCGAAGGATAGCTTCCTTAAGGCACAGCCACCCTTCTTGGGCTCCCATCATTTCAAAACTACTACTCTGCAGTGCATCCTTCACTAATCGCCTGAGTTCGCTGAAATCAGCTTTCCTAAAGTCCAGCACGTTCACCCTACTGGTTACCTTACCCACTCGACGCCTTATGTTGAATTGTACTTTTAGGTGATCACTGTCCCCCAGATGGCTACCGATCTATAGGTCCCCTACTATGTCATCCCCCATTGCCAATACCAGATTCAGTAAGGCATTCCCCCTAGTGGGACCATGTACCTCCTGCGTCAGGTGGAGGTCCTGTACACAGGTTAGAAACCTGCGTGAGCGGTGGGACTTTGCTGTCTGTGTCTCCCAGCAGATGTCCGGGTAGTTTAGGTCCCCCATGACCACCGCCTCTTTAGCTTTTATGGTCTCTGAGAGTTGCCTCAGGAGCCCCAAATCTATTTCTTCCCCTTGATGTGGGGGTCTGTAGCAGACCCCTACCACCAAATCCTTTTCTCCTTGCCCCCCATGTAGCCTAACCCACAGTCCTTCTACTTCCTCATCCTTTGATTCTGTCTTGATGAGGGTTGATGTATATTGCTCCTTAACATAGAGTGCAACCCCTCCCCCCCTTTTCCCCACTCTGTCCTTTCTGTACAATCTATAGCCCTCAATATGTACCGCCCAGTCGTGGGATGGATCCCACCAGGTTTCCGTCAGCCCCACTAAGTCGTAGTCGTTTAGTGCAACCAGGAGCGCTAGTTCGTCCTGCTTGTTCCCCATGCTCCTAGCATTAGTATATAGGCACTTGAGCCCTGTGACTGGTGCTTTTGCTACCCCCTCGCTCCAAGTCCTAAAGGGCTTTTTGTCTCTAACCTTCCCGTTCCTTACCTGTGCCGTATTGCTGTCCACCCCCTGTCTTTCACGTTCCCAAAGCTCTCTTTCTTCAGGCTGGGCTGTCCTTGTGGGTGCCACCTGGTTTGGTGGTCCACAGCCTCCCCCACCCTCATCTTCCCCTCCCCCTGACGAGCCTAGTTTAAAGCCCGCCGGAGGAGATCCGCCAACCTGGAAGAAAACACACGCTTACCTTTGGGGGACAGGTGAAGCCCATCCCAGCTGAGCATGTCCCTCGTTGTAATGTGTGGGTCATTGTCCAGGAAGCCGAAGCCTGCCTCGAGACACCACTGCCGAAGCCGCCAGTTGGTCTCTCGGATGCAGTTCTCATGCCGTCTTCCGCGTCCGTTCACTGGTAGGATGGAAGAGAATACCACCTGTGCACCAAATTCCCTCAGCACGCCGCCCAGAGCCTGGTAGTCCACCATCAGGTGATCGGGGGTTCTCCTGGCCGCATCATTAGTACCCACATGGACAAGGACCATGGGGTAGTAATCGGTGGGCTTGATCCTGGCCTGGATTACCTCCGTCACATTCTGAATCTTAGCTCCAGGCAGGCAGTAGACCTCTCGTGCTGAAGGGTCCTGGCGACAAATGGGCCCTTCCGTACCTCTCAGGATGGAATCGCCTATGACGAGCACGCGTCTCCTCCTCTTCTGGGTCCTCTCGGATCTCTTGATCTGTTTGGAGTGTGAAGAATGTGGCATTTCTTCCTGCCCAAGGGTTTCCTCCTCCCTTTCCATCTCCTGCAGAGTCGCCAAGGCCTCGTACCTGTTCTCCAGTCGGACTGGAGAAGCTTGTACCTGCTCGCTGCGAGCCGCTCCGGTCCTGGCTGTGACCGTCTGCCACTCTGCTGTGGAGGTCCTTCCCTGGGCTGCTTCTTCCTTGGGTGCCTGGTCCTGCAGGGAAAGGAAATAACTGTCAATTTCCTCCTCCGCCTCCCTGATCCCCCTCAGCCTGCTAACCTCCTCCCGGAGCTCCCTCACCTGTGCCTCCACAGCCCTAAGCCGGGCACCTGCCGGACAGGTGTGGGGGCTCCCAATCTCTGCGCCCCCCGGCCCTGCTGGGGATCCCCCGCAGGCCAGGAGGTAGGGGGACATCAGCTCCCCCATGGGCTCGATCTGGGTGGAGGCCTCAGACCAGCCCCGGTTAGCCTTGTCCCCCTGGGCAGAGGCCCTAGCAGCACTCCTCGTATACATCCTTCTAAGCTGCTATTTGTAGACATGTGTGGTGTCTACGTCCTACCCGTACAGGAGTCCCACTCCTGGCCCTCCCAGCCCGCCCGCCGGCGCGAACGCCTGCGCAAACGCCGGCGCGCTCTTACAGACATCTGCTGGGAAGAGCAGTCAGCCAAGTCTGATCGCTCACGTCGGTTCTTAGCCAGAGTGCAGGACCTCCATCTAACCCAGGAGGTGCACAGCCCCACCAGGGGAGACGCCTTGTTGGACCTGGTGCTGGCCATGAGTGATGACCTGGTGAGGGGGCTGCGGGTGATGGGCCACCTGGGAGACAGTGATCATCGCTTGCTGGAATTCACCATCCAGCGTAAGGTGGCAAAGGGCTGCAGCAAGGCAACAGCCCTAGACTTTAGGAGGGCTGACTTCAACAAGCTAAGGAGGATCGTTGGGGAAGCGCTGAGGACCCAGAGGGGAAGGGAACCAGATGTCGAAGGTGAGTGGTTGCTCCTTAAGGAGACGATCCTCCATGCCCAAAGGGTGGTAATCCCAACAAGGGTCAAAGGGAGCAGGAGGGCACATAAACCCCCATGGCTCACTAGGAGCATCCGGGAATGTCTCCTTGCTAAAAGGGAGGCATACACCCAATGGAGGGATGGGGTCATCACCAAGAAGGACTATGTTACAGTCGCCCGAGGATGTAGGGGGGCAGTCAGGAAGGCCAAGGCAGAGATGGAGATAGGACTAGCTTCCCGGATTAAGGACAATAAGAAGTCCTTCTTCAAATACATAGGGGGTAAAAAGAGGGTCCCGGGTAATGTGGGGCCCCTGCAGGACACGATGGGCAACTTAGTCGTCACGCCAGATGACAAAGCTAACATATTTAATGATTTCTTTGCCTCTGTCTTCCTAAGTAGGGACCAGTTCAGCCACCTCCCTGCTGGGCCCCCCTCGGGCCCCGGGAGAGACACGCCTGGGCCAGGGGTTAGCGAGGAGTTAGTTAGGGTACTTCTGGAGAGGCTGGACGTGTTCAAGTCTGCTGGTCCGGACGATCTTCACCCTAGGGTTCTACAGGAACTGGCCGAGGTCATTGCGGGACCCCTGGCGCAGCTCTATGAGCACTCGTGGTGCTCTGGCGAGGTGCCGGAGGACTGGAAGAGGGCCAATGTGGTCCCTATCTTCAAAAAGGGAAAAAAAGAGGACCCGGGAAATTACAGGCCAGTTAGTCTTACCTCAATCCCGGGTAAGCTCTTTGAAAAAATTATCCTGGCACACATCCAGGAGGGCCTTGCGGGGGAATGCATGCTCAGGGGCAACCAACATGGGTTCATCAGTGGCAGGTCTTGTCAGACCAACCTGGTGGCCTTTTACGATCAGGTCACCAAATCATTAGACGCAGGGGTTGCTGTGGATGTAGTCTTTCTGGACTTCCGGAAGGCTTTCAACACTGTCTCTCACCCTGTCCTCATCAAAAAGCTGGGAGACTGTGGTGTCGATGCCCACACGGTCAAATGGGTCGCCAACTGGTTGGAGGGCCGCACCCAGAGGGTGGTAGTGGATGGGTTCTTCTCGACCTGGAAGGACGTGGGCAGTGGGGTTCCGCAGGGCTCGGTCCTCGGGCCCGCACTGTTCAACATCTTCATCAGTGACTTGGATGAGGGGGTAGAAAGCACCCTGTTCAAGTTTGCTGATGACACTAAGATGTGGGGGGATGTGGGTGCACTAGAAGGGTGCAATAGGCTACAAGCTGACCTTGACAGGTTGCAACGGTGGGCGGATGAGAATAGGATGGGGTTTAACACTGATAAGTGCAAGGTGTTGCACATGGGGAGGAAGAACCGGCACCACACTTACAGGTTGGGGATCTCCCCTCTTGCCAGCACGGAGACGGAAAAGGATCTTGGAGTCGTCATTGACTCCACGATGAACATGGGCCGGCAGTGTGGGGAGGCAGTCAAGAAGGCCAACCGTACCCTGTCATGCATCCACAGATGCATCTCGAGCAGGTCCAGGGAGGTGATCCTCCCCCTCTATGCGGCACTGGTCAGGCCGCAGCTGGAGTACTGCGTCCAGTTCTGGGCGCGACACTTCAAGAGGGACGTGGACGATATGGAGAGAGTCCAGAGGAGGGCCACTCGTATGATCAGGGGTCAGCAGGGCAGGCCTTATGAGGAGAGGCTACGGGACCTGAACCTGTTTAGCCTCCACAAGAGAAGGTTAAGGGGGGACCTTGTGGCCTGCTACAAACTGGTCAGGGGGGATCAGCAGGTATTGGGGGAGTCCCTGTTCCCCTGTGCGCTGCCAGGAGTGACCAGGAATAACGGTCACAAGCTGGCGGAGGATAAGTTTAGATTAGATATTAAGAGGCGCTACTTCACAGTCAGGGCGGCTAGGGCCTGGAACCAGCTTCCAGGGGAAGTGGTGCAGGCTCCTAGCCTGGGGATTTTTAAAAGGAAGTTAGATGAGCACCTTGCCGGGGTCATCTGACCCCGGTGCTCTTTCCTGCCAAGGCAGGGGGTCGGACTAGATGATCTACCTAGGTCCCTTCCGACTCTAGCTACTGTGAAACTATGAAACTATGTGTAATGTGCTTTCTTTCCTCACAAAGCAATGGACTTACTTGGTAGTCCTCTTACTTCCAATTTATTTATAGAACCTTTTCTTGTTTTCTTTTGTGTTCTTGACTGAATGAATCTTGTTCTGTTCATTAGCCTTTTCCTTTTAGTCCCATATTTACAATGCAACTGTAAAATTTCAGGCCTACTTGATATATGCTATGTCTTGCCTTCACAGCACAAAAGTACCACCTCAAATGCTGTTTTTCTTCTTGCATGCCATTATAACATGTCAATAATGGCTCATTTCCTAGAGCAAAAGGCATGTTGTTAACAAAAAACGGGAATGAAGTGAACAGGAAACAGGAACAGGAGATGATCTACCATCCAGCATCAGTATTGACTGGAGGGGAAGCTTTTCAATCTTGGGTGCTTCCAGGCAAAAATGAAACTCACTACCAAGGACATCCATGACCTTCAGTTTGCGGATCTTTGCTGTGTGATGGCTCACTCTGCATAGGATGTGCAGGCAACCTTAGATCTCTTCAACATTTTGTATAAGAGACTTGGCCTGTCTTTGAATGTCACCAGGATAAAGGTTCTCTACCAACCCTCCCCAGGCCAGCTGAACATCCTTTGTGCTATATACATAGACAGGGAGGTGCTGGAGTACGTGGAGCGCTTTCCGTATATCGGCAGCCACCTATCTCAATGGGCTACCATCAGTGAAGAAGTCCAGCACCAGGTCAACTGTGTCAGTGCCACCTTCTTCAAGCTGCAACAATGTGTCTCTGAAAATAGAGACCTTCAGAAGTTGACGATGATCCTGGTTTACAAGGCTGTCATGCTGTCCACCCTCCTCTACTGCAGTGAAACCTGGACCATCTACCAATGCCACATTAAGACCCTTGAAAGCTTTCCCCAGCAATGCTTGTATCAAATCCTGGGAATCAAATGGGAGGACCACCAGACCAGCATGAGCGTCTTCCATGAAGCTGCATCCACCAGCATCAAAGCCTTGCTCTTGAGAAATCAACTCTGATGGATGGGACACTGCATCCGGATGTCCAAGAACCACCTCCCCCATCAGATTCTCTTATCCCAGGCGGCCAAAGAAAACAGTACAAAGACACACTCAAGGTTGCCCTCAAGCATGGAGGCATCAACACTCCATGCTTGGACAAACACCTGGCTGGGGTCATCTGTCTTTCCTGCCCAGGGCAGGGGGTCAGACTTGATGATTTAATAGGTACCTTCTGACCCTAAAACATATGAAATCTATGAAACCTATGAAACACCAATGGCTGGGAGGAGCGAGCTGCTGACCATTTGGCGTGTCACCACTTGGTCCACCAAAGCAAGCACCACTTCGAGGTCCAGCAACTCGATATCGAGGCAGAACGGTGGTGGCAGAGGAAGGAGACCAACCCAGAACTGTGAATCACACTCTCCCATGCACCAACACGCCCCCATTGCTGAAGAATGTATGCATCTAGAAACAGGCTCCTCAGTCACCTGGGGACCCATCAAGCCTGACGGACATCATCCTTGACTTTGCAGGACCGCTGATAAATGTATTTATAGAACCTTTTCTTGGGTTCTTTGATGTTCCTGACTAATTGAATCTTGTTCTGTACCTTAGCCTTTTCATTTTAGCCCCATATTTACAATGCAGCTGTAACAAGTCATACGTGGGATTAAGGAACAGAATTACTTTATCATCATGAACTGGATGAACACATTTTGCGGATCTTATATGTTTGTAATTTAATGTCAAAGTTCTAATATCAATGATAAAAACACCACATGTTCCTTTCTCATATTTTATGGTCTCACCTGTCTACAAAAAAAATGTCTTATTAGTTATCACATATATTTAGGGGCAGAGCATGCAGTACATAGTACTCATAATCAGTATGAGAAAATGTCCAATTCTGTTCTGACACTAATTTAAGTTGGGAGTCAATGGAGCCACATTGGAACAATGTATATAGGCCTAAAACCAGATTCAGGACCAAAAAAGTTGTTTAGGCTTCTTCCTGTTTTGAGGGTTATCGAATATTCACTATTTTAATTCAATGTAGTTCAGTCTAGTAAGGTTTGACTAGGATAAAAACCTTGTTGTCTTCATATCTACTTCACCAAGAGATGGCTTCACTTTATTGGTAAAGGAAGCAGTTGCTAATAAAAGCCCCATTGCTGCAAAAAAAAAATATGCAAAAAACCCTTTTACTTATGTAATCTGTTCTGTCTTGCAACTGCTTGCATGTGTGCACTTAAATGCATGTGTAAGATCAGCCTTACCTTGCAAAATAAATATATTAAAGCTTTTATATATATTATATATTTAATAATATATATTAAAGCTGTTTATAGAGATGTACAGAAAGCAGTAGTTCTAACACCTAGAGTTTGTGCCTGAAAAAAATCTGTGCCAGGAAGTGAGATGGGAGAAGGGCATGTCAAGTTCCAGGAGTTCGGAGGTCAGGGGTCACAGGTCTCTCTTAAACACTTGAACAGTCTCTGGCTGAGCTGCCGCTGCCACTGTGCACTCTGCCCATCTTATCTGTTGCTCTTAAAGTAGCAACAACTGCAAGGAGCTGCCACTACCTGTGTGTTTTGGAGTTTCTTGTGTGAGTATGCTGCTGGGGCATGGGCTCTGCAAATCTGAGCAGTAATTCCATCTCCCCTCCTAACTTGGTGCCCTGGGATGGTGCTTCTCTTGCCCATTCCTTGTAGAGCTTGTTTCTATCAGTAGCATAACAAGATTAACAAATTGCAATCTCTATGCTTTGTTGATTTTTAGGACAAACTGCTAATCATTTTCCGTTCCTGGGAGGGACTGAGAGGAGTTCTGGGAGATCAAAGATCTTCAGTATGCTCTGACTTAGTGGTGATGCACATTAATTATTCATCAAAAGGGTGAGAGCTTCAAGAGTCTGCCACAGAACTTCTTCCGCATGCACAGAAGAACAAAACATACCAGTAGAGTGAGAGGAAAAGGCAGAAAGTATTCTGACCCGATCACACAGTCAGATCGTCTTGCACCGGTGGAAAGGAATACTGAAGGACCAGAACAACAGAGGGGAAAAAATTCTGTATCTACCTAGATACATGTATACATGTAGAAAATGTACCTTCTACACAAGAGCTGGGGATTTTTTGTTTTAAAATTAAACAAGACAACATTTTGGGGCCTGATTTCATGCTACCAATTAGGCACTTAAATGTAATTTCTACTTCCACCCTGCTCAAGCCCCTGAAAAATAATTAATGCAAAAGGCAGATGGATTATCATCCTGGTTAGTGTTTGTTGAGAGTCAGAAAGCTAAAATGGACAAAAATACACTTTGAACCTTCTTCAGGGACTTCAGGTGGAAAAGTATTGCACTTAGTGCCACTTTGATGCTTAATAGGATCTGGTTCCCGAGAGTGCAGTTGTGGCAAGTCCTGGCTCAATACAAAACACACACACACACGCGCGCGCGCGCGCGCGCGCACACACACATTAACCAGGGACTAACTACAATGTAATCCCTCTGATCATCAGAGCAATTACCACACTAGTGCTATTGCAAGCCATTGTCTTCCCAGAGAAGAGGAAGGTACAGCTCCCCAGGCAGAATGTGACAGAGATTGCCTGTTGCATCATGAGAAATAGTAGTTCACCTGCCATGTTCCCATTTGTGGTCGAGGAGACACAGTGCCCATGTGAGCTGTGGGATAAAGATCAAGGTCCACGACTTCATTCTTTCTGGCACAATGATGTGCCCTACAGCATGTGTGAATAGGTTCAGGGGGGCGGAGGCAGGGAAAGCGGGCAGAGACTGTGAAGACTCCATCAGCAACTAAGGACCATCACAGATCTCCCTTCTTTCTTCAATTAAATGTAAAACACATGTCTTTCACCTTTGCCTTTTCTGCCAGAGGCAAATGAACATTGCCATAGCTTTATAAAAGGAAGGCTAAAGCAGAACTAAACATACTTGCCCCTCTAGGAGGAGATAACGCAGAAATATGATGGAAGTCAGTCACATGGAGAAACATGCCTCTACTGCTATTCCTTTTTGACAGTCTGTGGTGTTCTGCTGCAATACCGACGTATTATTTCTCAGAAGGTATTAGCTGAAAGTCATCATGGAGCCAATATCTAGGGACCTACCTAAATCACGGCTTCGTGGATTTTGTGGAAACCAGAAAATCCAGAGTTGTCCACAAAATCCACAAAAAAAACAACTTTATGCAAGTAAGATTGTATTAAGTCTTCCCCTTCTTAAGGGGCAGCATGAAGGGGGCAGCAGACGAGATGGTGGCTGCCTCTCTTCCCTCCTCCCTGCCAGGGCCTGTCTGCCAATCAGTGCCAAGGAGCAGGACCATCATGAAATACTTGCAAAATGGGCTCTTCATGATGGGACAAAGCTCATGAAAAGGGCTTTGTCTCACCACAAGTGAAGTAAGTCCCTATGAATATCAAGAGCAGCGAAACAAGAAGACCTTTTCCATTTCAAAGCACCACCAAAGGTGCCAGATGATATTATAAGAATACACGATTTTATTTACTATTATGGTACCTAAATTGCGTGCAAGAGCTTAAAAGTAGTGTCCAAATTTGTAACCGTCTTTGGATGGATTCCCTCAGAGTGATAGTGCAACTTCTAAATTATGTTTCATATGAACATAAACTTCATAGAGGTTCCCTCCCTCTTCCTGTTGTTTTGAACTACATGTAAGTTTTCTGCAATGCATAGAGCGGGCCTGCAGGATCCTTCCTCTACAGGAATGACAATTCACCTTTGCTTCAATTGTGAAAGATCACCATTCACCCAGTGAATATCCTATATGTTCCCATTTATGTGTTTGGTATGTGAGCACAGGCACAGAAGTTACAGCATCAAAAATAATTCCTTCTCTCCTCATGTGGAATATGCGTAGCCCACCCAGCTCTGACAGAAAGTTACGTGATGAATAAATAGGGCTTAGATTTTAGATTATTTGTTACATCTTTCCATCTCATCCTCCTCCCTCTCTGCAACACACAGAACAAAGGGTTGAAGTATTCGATTGTATGCTCTCTGCACCTTTAAAATAGCATAGTGTAGATTTTGCAATGGATCTGAAGCAGTTAAATAAATTAAAGAAAAATAAACCTGATTTATTTTTAAAATAGAACTAAAAAAAAAAAGTTAAAAGGAGGAAGATTACTAAACTGGGAAAATTAGGCTTTTAATTCTCCCCCCAGCTTAAATTACTTTATTTAGATTCAGATCCTCAAAAGGCATTTAGACATGAGACCTTCATTGAAACCATTGGGGCTATCATTCTGATGCCCATCTTGCTGGGATTATTTGATCCCAGCAGTTTTTCCTACCCACCTGCAGGAGGGCTGGACCTGATGATCTGTAAGGTTTCTTCCAGCCCCTAACAGCTATGGCATGATAAGGCCTTTTGGTGGGTTTTCCCCTACCTAACGTGTCAACATCAGTCTTTGTCTAAACACTTCAATTCATATGTTTTTTTCCATTTGGAAAAAAAAATTATGCCCATTTCTGCCAACTCTATTATTTCAATCTCCTGGCAAAAAGATTGGTTCAGTTCCCTTATATGTGGGTGGCTGGAGAGCAGGGAAGGACCTGTGTAAGGCATAACTCATCTCTGCAACAGTTCCTTATGTCCCAGCCATAGGCACCAATGTTGGTTTTTGCCAGTGGGTGCTTTTTTGTGTTCCCAAGCTGAGCCCTGCACATGCCCAAAGAGGCAGCACATTACTTCAACCTGGCTCACCTGATATGGCACGTGGGTGCTGAGTACCTGCTAATTTTTTTCTGTAGGTGCATGAGCCCCGGAGCACCCACAGAGCCAGTGCCTATGGTCCCAGCATACAGAGATTGAGCAAGCAAGAGTGGGAACTTCAAACCAACTGAGAATAGCTCTAGCCCATAGGATACCCACTGATCTTTTTATCTAATCAACAGGGATCCTGGTTGTCTCCAATTTTAAAAAATCCCCAATTTTTGGTTAAAAAAAGTAACTCCAAAACCACATTTTTCCATGATTTAAATGAAACATCATACACACACACATTTTATATATATAAAACTTTTTTCCTTTTTTTGACTGATAACTGGGGATTTTTTTTAAATTAGAGAAAAACAGGATCCCTGCTTATCAACCACCCAATACACATAGCTCATTTTAACTAGAGGAAAGCTATGCTGAACACAACCTGATTTTAAAGTTTCATATTAAAATGTTGGGGAAAATGTTTGTCTATTTATTTTAGCAATGAGGAGTTCTCTCTCCAGAAAGTTAATTCACATTTAATAAAGTCCATTTTCTGCAGAGGTGGTTTCTTAAAAAAAAAAACTTATAATAAAAATAGATTCTCTATTCCTGACAGTCACCTCCAGATAATCCCCTCCTACATGACATTGGTTCATCCTTCTGAGTTCTCATTCGAATTCTGGAAGGGCAAAATTCTTCCAATAAATAAAGAAGGGACAAATTTGGATATTATATTTGAGATAGACTATTTTAGCCTGCCCTTGATTTGAATTAAAGATAAAAAAACTGTCTTCAAACATAATGTTACCTGGTGGAAAAACTGCCTAGTGAACACTGAATGTGAAACTCCGAATATAGCAAGTTCATTCACAGCCATAAGTCCCTAAACAAGAGGGAAAGTTCTGTAGATTGTGAAAGATTTAATCCATCTTTAAGAAAAAAATGGCAATCAACTAACTTCATCTATTGAAGGCTAACAGAAGCAGAGCAGCAGTATGAGCTTCTGGGAAACAATGACACAGACAGAGATGAGTGTGAATTAGATCACAAGCCTCCAGTGGGTGAACTTCCATGCAGAACTGAAAGATTTTACTTTAGGTGCCTGTTACTTATCTACAAATACAGTGTTTGTATCAAGATACCTAAAAGAGGTGCATTTCCAGGGGGTTTTCATATCAGTGCCAATGATGAAAATATAATCCAACACACCTATATTGCATATTTGATGTTGCAGTTTTCTAGAATTTTTTCTTCCAGGTGGGTCGTCTTTGTGACCACAGCTGAGCCCAGGGTTTGGAGGAAGTGCTGACTGTTGAAAGTGAATTTATTGAGGGAAAGGGTGAAGTCGATTATTTGCGCAAGGAATTTATCAAATGACCTAGAGAAATATTCAAGTGCATGCTCACTTTGACAAATTATATCACTATTCACCACTTAGCCACAAAAAGGTAATGGTTGTTCAAAATGCAGACAGCATTGACTTATGACTGATCAGACATTGCATAAGAGGCTGGAGACAAGCCAGAATTGTTCTGGCATTTCATTCCTTATCAACAGGAATTAATTGTGGTAATACAATACCACAGATTTGACTCACAAAGTTTCCGTGGAAAATTAATAGAAGGCTCTGGTGCATAGTGTAGCCTAAAAAAAAAGTTCTTTAATCATTCTGGTGGATGGGCATCAGCTCACAAGTAAAAAAAAGAAATACAGAACTGTAACATATGAAAAATATAAACATTCAGAGTGAAGAGCAAGGATGTGAATAGCTCCTCTACAAAGGCTTTGTCAGCCTGTTAGGCTGAACCTGTTTGCCGGGAAAAAGCACACAAACTGTGACAACTCCCTCCCCACCTTCCATCTATTTTGAAAGATCTTTTGGATCTATTGGAGACAGGTCCTCACTATAGCACTCAAACTGATGCTCACCTTTCACCAATATGAAGTCAAAAGTACTGTTTGATAATGATTTTCAGATATCTACCCTACATTTTGTATTGTTTTCTAAAAAAAAAAAAAATGTTTTCAGGGCTCTAGCCAAAAGTCCATGTTTCTTTTTGTCACAGGGACAGAAAGAAATACGGAAACTACCCCCTTAAAAGTCGGGCAAAGGTAAGGTATTAGCATTGTGCCAAATCATATTATACATGCAGCTACCCAGGCAGGACTCAAGCACAGTCTACCATCAGCTCCTCAGCTAGTATTTTGAAACAGTTCAGCCCAATACTCTAATTTGGGCACATGAAAAAATATGCACTACTAAACAAACAGTGAACAAATTTATCATCCTGCAGAGATTACAGCAGTAGCTTGAATTAAGTAAAGGACAGACACCTTGGTAATTTAAACTCCCAGGTGTATAGCAAGGTTGCTAGTCCATGAAAGTCTACATCCTATTATTTCAACAAGAGTCACGAGAAGCCAGGTTTGTTTCAGAAGAGGGGTTACCACTTGCCTCTGTTTCATCTGGACTAAACAACCAGTCCCAGTCAAGTCTTGCACCAACATTCATTTGTTCCTATATTTAGTTTCAGGGGTGTTTTTTTTTGTTGGTAAAAATAGGCTGTTCTTCAACCAGATTCTTCAACCAGATTCTAGCTTCTCATCCCCGTTACCCCTCCCCTTCCCTAAGTTGGCTCTAAATTTGCAGCGTAATTCCTAGTGGCTTCCCCACAGTTCAGTCTGCTGAGGCTCCTTCCTGGCCTCTCATGAGCTTCCCAGCAGCGTTAACTGTATTCAACCAGACCCCCTACTGTAATGTCTCTCCTCTGCCTCCAAGTGCTGCTCTAATCCATTGAACAAGAATGAGGAGTAAGCACTGAACAGGCATCCGGGGACATGGGAAAATGAGGTGTGGTTGGTGTGGGCATTAAGATACCTGGCTGGCAGCCTGGAGGTTGCAAGTTTCAGGCCGTAGCAGAAATGCTCACAGCATGGACGGTCAGATTCGAATAAATCTACAAATTCAACTAAGTATCTTGTCACAAGAACATGAAAAAGGAAAGGAAGGGTCCCAAACACACCAAAGAAGTTGCAAGCTATGGTCAGAGCCTCAGATGTCATTGCATCTTCTCTAAGAACACTTATGAGGCCAATCTGGCCAGTCTAAAATCTTTCTTTAGATAAAAAGGATGCTCCAGCATAGAAACAGGCCATACCTTTGAAAGACTTACCAAATTCACCACAGTAACCTGCTACAATACACTGCACACCACCTACCACCCTGCACTGGAACTGATCAGAAGAATCATCAGTCAAGCTCCAATCTTTGCCAGGTATAGACTGTAGTTGAGAGAAATATTCCCAGCCCTTTGCTTCTAGCTTTCAAGCAAGCCCCTAACCTTATCCAACTCATCATAAGAAATAAGCTCCCACTGCCCAATGACTACCAAATGGAGCACAGCCTTGCCTTAGCGGGATAGCAGGAAATGTTTAACCTGTCAGCATATCTCCAATGCTACTACAGGCAACAACTCCATAATGAAACTATCAGAATTCGTGTTTCCTACACACGCCTTTATTAAAACGTGATATATCTGATCCAATGTACCAAATGCCCCCATGGCAACTACATGGTGAAACTAAACACCACGTACGTACCAGAATGAACTCACAGAATAAAAAAAAAAGGACAGAAACACACAAATAAACTATTAAGAACATATTTTTTACAGACCAATCACCCATCTCTGACTTTGTTAGCATCATGCACAAGGAAAACCTACCTAGCACCTTTAAAAGGTGAACATGGGAACACAAATTCATAAGCTGACTGGATACTAAGAACTTAATACTGATATTGATTGTATGATACATTATAAAATACCTGGTCCATTAATTCTTTTCACACTTGAAAGGTGACAATGACCCTCCTCTCCTTTGATCTCTCAATAATTAATTTATTTTCTTCTGCTAATTTTCTGCTACTCTCTTACAACTGGTTTGATTTTTTTTACTAAGCTGAGCTGGCTTTTGCTGCTCAGATCTGAAAATGAATGTCTTGCATTCAAGAGCTTGTCTAACTCTACCCAACTATGCAGTTGGCCCAATAAAAACTATCTTCCTAAGAAATCTTTCCCTATCATGTAATTCCTGGACCATCATAGCTACAGCATCACTTAATGCTGCCACTTACTCTTGAGAGAGTGCACAAGAAGGCACCTCTCACACCACAAGTACTCCCTGACCTTGCTGTCCTTGGCATTGATGAGCAGGCCACCATCTCCACAGAACCAGACGAGGCTGGAAGCCCCTGTAGTCAGTGGCCAGGCCTGGGCTTTTGACATTGTGATATTTTCCAGCCATCCTCTTCTTTCTCTTCCTCCTTTACTTGTTTCCACTCAACAAGCTTACAGGGAAGGAAGGGTAAGAAGGAAAGTAACTGGACAGTTCCCCCACTCAGATTGCACATTATCTTTTCCACATTTCTCATCCTACTTTCCTAAAGCCCCATCAAAACAATCACCCTCCCTACTGCCCCATTCTGCCTGGGCTGTTGTATTTCATAGCAGGTGAAGTCTAACTGGCAGATTAGTTACACCTGGGGAAGAGAGTGAGCCCTTTCATTAAATAAAGCATAGAGCCAAACTTTGTTCTGACCAAAAGGAAGCATGGGATTTCTGTGCTTAAATAACAAGAATGCAGAATTAGGGCTGTACTATGGACCAACTAATCAGGATAGTGATGGTGACATTGAAATACGGAGATTATAGAAGCTACAAAGGCAGAATGCACAATACTAACAGATGACTTCACTTATTGTCATATAGACTATCTCCGTGGAGTATAATAAAATTCCCAGGCAACAGAAATGAGTGCTTTTAGAGCAACTAGTCCTGGAACACACAAGAAAAAAAGCAACTTTTGATTTAGTCCTGAGTAGTGTACAGGATCTAGTTCAAACCACAACTTTAGATAAGCTGTGCTGTAATGGTGAATGAATATCATTAAATTCAACATGTCTGCGGGAGGGAGTAGGCCAAAAGTCCACCACAGCAATATTTAATTTTAAAGAGAGGAACTACACAAAAATGAGGAAGCTGGTTAGAAACAAATTAAAAGATGTAGCCAAGAGAATAAAATGCCTGCAGGCCCCATAGAAACTATTTGAAAATCACCATAGCAGAGGCTCAGACTAAATGTATACCACAAATCAAAACAGCACTTAATGATGTACAAAAGGCCAGCCTGGTTTAACAGGAGAGTCAAGGAGGCTATTAATGTAAAAAAGCCATTATTAAAAAACAAATGAGGAGGCCAATCCCAAACTGAGGATAATAGAAAGATGCACAAAATCTGGTAAATTAAATGTAAAGCCATAGTAAGGCAGGCCAAAAAAGAATTAAAGGAGAATCTTGCTAGGGACATGAAAGTGGATGATAATTTTTTTTTCAGGTACATAAGAAGTAGGTATGCGAGGATCCGGAGCCACGGCTGGCAAGCCAAGCTCACGGTCTCGGTCACGGTTGGTTGGTCAAGTGGTGGCAAAATGGAAACGGACAGGTTGGGATTAGCGGCGGTCAAGTCTGAGTGGCATGTACATTTATGGTTTCAAATTAATGATTTATTACACTTACGCTTTGATGGCGTAGGTAGGATCTTCAGTTACAGTAACAGATGTAAACAATAAACAACAGAGGGGTCTGTTGGCCCACGAGGTTCACAATGAGCAACCGCCCGTTGTTAGTCCCAGGGCTGGTCAACAGATAAATGGGAGTAATCAAACAGACAAAACTGTAACACGTAGGTCGATAACCGGGGTCGTGACGCCAGTCCAATGGACAAACGGATGGTCGATGATGGAAGCCGAGGTCGAGAGCCAGGTAAGCAGAGTCACATTGAGGTACCAAGGGTGATCCGAAAGCGAGGTCGAAGTCAAAGCCAAAAACAGTCCAGTAAACGGGGAATCAATACAGTTAGGATGATCCGAATCGTAGCCAAAAGGTTAAATGAATCGGTTGGAAGCCAATAAATCAGAACCGCAATCACCAGAAATCAGGGGACACAAAGTGTCAATCGCTCAAGGGAAGAGATTGATAGGCCCTAAAGCCTGACTGGATGACAGTCCCTGGAGCAACAGCCTCTGTCTCCAGCTACCGCGATCTCCCCCCGAGGGAGGGGCGCACTGAACTTTTATCTGAATTTAGTGGCCAATCAGAACGCTCTCTGCAGAGAAATTTCTAGTCAGATTACCTCATGTCAGGTTCTGACTGGGCATGCTCTCAGTCAGAAGCTGACACAGTCTGAGCATGCTCTGTGGGGAACGTAGGTCAACAATGACTGACAGCTCCGCAGGTCACCCAGGGGCACGGGCTGGGTGAGCCTTGGGACTTTCCGTTCACAGAGTCCAATATGCATGTCAGTCTCAATCTTCTGTGTTGGCAGCATCTAATCAAAATTATGCTCTGACAGTAGGAAGCTGAAAGAGTCGGTCTTAAACCAGTGAGACCACTGTATGACTTGGCTCCTGCACTCAGGAATGAAAAAGAAGAGCCTCTAAATAAATTCTGTGCATCAGTCTTTACTACTACTGGAGAGATTCCCACTCCAGATCCATTCTTTTAGGGGGCAACATCTGAAGAACTGAAGTTGACTATAAATGAAGTTTTAAACCAAAAGGAGAAACTGAACAGTAGCAAGCCACCAGAACTTGATGATAGTTGCCCAAGAATTCTGGAGAAACACAAATGTGGAATTGCAGAACTGTTAGCAAAACTAAAGAGTCTATAGTGCCAATCAGCCTTAGTGCCAGAGGTAGTGAGGTTTGCAAATGTAATGCCCAGGTTTAAAAAGGGCTCCAGAGAATTACGAACTAGCATGCCTAACTTTAATTCCCAGGAAATTAATAGACTCTATACAAAAGAATAAATTAGTAGTCCAGTGCAGTGTAATACACTTGAATTTTCTGAAAGCTTTTGACAAGGTGCCACACCAAAGGCTCTTGCAAGAACTATGTTGTCCAGGGAGGCTTTTTGACATATCAAACACTCATTTAAAACTTAAGAAGCAAAAAATTGGACTAAATGGTCATTTTTTCTACATGAAGAACTGTGAACAGGGAGGGGTCTCCCAGGGATCTGTGTTGGGAGTTGCTCTGTTCAACATGTTCATCACTGACTTGGAAAGCAGAATATAGAGAGACTTGGCAAAGTTTGCATATAATGCTAAATTAGTCCTGGTACTTAAATCTAAAGGTGATGGTGAAGAGTTGCATACAGATCTCACAAAGCTGAGTGAATGGTCAATAAAGGGGGAAATTAAATTAATCACTGATATGTGCACATGGGAACAATTACCTTAACTATTCACACACAACGATGGGTTCTGAAGTAACTGTTAGCACTGAAAACTGATATTGAAGTCATTGTAGAGATGTTTCTGAAAACATTGGCTCAATGTGTAGCAGCAGATAAAAAGGCAAATATAATGTTAGGAATGAGAAGGAAAGGCCCAGAGAAAGGCAATAAAGTTGATCGAGGTATAGGAAAGCTTTCGGACAAAAAGACACATAAAAGACTAGGGGTGCGTGTAGATGAAATGGGCGTTAAAGAAGAGTGCCTGAAAATTTTAACGTGCCTTTTTTTTGGTGCGGTACATTTGTGTTTGCACAACACAGCGCTTTTGAGTAAGTTAAGCCTCCTGTGTCATTCCCTAGAGATTTCAGTAGGGGGGAGTCAAATGCCAATCTATTGCCCCCCTCCCTGGCCCAATGTTTTTCCTAATTAATGTATTACAGCAGGAGGAGCATGTAAACTGGCCTCTCCTGTCTCCACCCTTGGCCTTTCACTGGGAGTCTCCCTTGGGCATAGTTGCCCGAAAAACCTTTTCACTTGCACCCACTCATGTGCCATTGGTCAGTCGGTCTGCTTTCTCTCCATCAGCATGTGATCCCAAAGACCCCATCGCAATCCCCATCCCAAAGATAAGCCACATGAATCCTCCCCTCCTGTTCCTTTCCCTTCCCATCCCACCATGTGGTATAAATATATGTGCTTTTTCTGTTAGTTACTATATAACTGCTATGATATCATAAAATGTTCAAGGTTTGGAGTAGAGGGTGGGTGGGTGTTCGTTGCTGCCTGGTTGATTTGTGATTGCTGTCGATCTTGGTGGTGATGGCGAGCTCTTCTGGATTTTTTTTTTTGTGTGTGTGTTCTGGTGTTTTTGGATTACATTTCCCAACATCCAGGAGCTCATTGATCTTCATACAGTTTCCAGTGGGGACTCCCATTGGAACCCTTCTATTCCCTGCCCAGGTTTCACCACCAATCTGTTTGTGTGGTGCGACATACAGCTTGTGGAGATGTGTTGTGAAATGTTTTATAAATGTTTTTGAAAATGTGGGTTGCTGTTTGGCTTGGTCCCCCACCCGCCTAGCCCACCAAGAAGTATACTTAACCTTCTTGCCCACATGCAGAGGGTGCTCATTCAGATGTAGGTGATGGTACATAATGCCCCCCTCCCCCAAACCACTGGCAGTCTGGAAGCAGCAAACCCCTAGCCCAGTCCACTAAAGGGTCTGGGGAAAACACAGGTGGTGTTTTCTTCAATCCTCCCAGTCTCGGGCTATGGGCTGAGGAGAGAGAGGAGGATCCAGGTAGTCAACCAAAGACTGCAGCCCTGGTGTCATTGGAAAGGCTTTGGATTCCATGACCACAGTCCGCTCTTTGGAGAGAGAGGCAGCGAGTTGCTGGGAAGGGATGGCCTCCACCTCTCTCTGTTGGGGAGGAGGCTCTTCTCAACCAGACTGGCTGACCTGCTCCACTGGGCTTTAGACTAAACCCACCGGGGGATGGGACTGCTGCCACTGCTGGCCCACTAAGCAGACCTTGCAAACCCAGCAGGCCAAGGCACTTAAGGGATCCCACCCTAGCCCCAGCCCTGGAACAAAATGTAGGCAGGGAAAGGGCCCCCAAGGGGACACTTGAGTGCCTATACACAAATGCCAGGAGCCTGGGGAATAAACAGGAAGAACTTGTTCTCCTGCTAAATGTAAATAACTATGATGTCATTGGGACAACAGAGACCTGATGGGACTCCACCCATGAGTGGACCACGGGTATAGATGGCTATACCCTGTACAGGAGGGATCGAGTGGACAAAAGGGGTGGGGGAGTAGCTCTCTATGTCAATGAAAGCTATGTATCCCTACAAGCCAACATTGACACACATGATGGACGACTTGAGACCCTCTGGGTTAAAATCCATGGGGAACACAGTACAGGGGATATTATGGTGGGGGTCTACCACAGAGCCCCTACCAAGAGTCAAGACCTGGACGAGGAGTTCACCAGAGAATTGGCTGATGCCACACAATCCCAGTGTATGTTTGCCATGGGAGACTTTAACTACCCAGACATCTCGTGGGAGGAGCGTTCGGCCAAATCTGAGTGGTCGCAAAGCTTTCTCTCATGTGTGGATGACTTCTATCTGATGCAGGAAGTCTACAGGCCAACAAGAGGTTAAGCACTGTTTGACCTCATACTGGCAACAGGGGATGACCTAATCAGTGACCGAACAATCGAAGAGAAGCTGGGTGACAGTGATCATGAACTGATCACCTTCACCATCTGCCATAAAGCTGGCAAATCAGTCAGTAATACAAAAATCCTCAACTTCAGGCAAGCTGACTTTGACAAGCTAAGGAGGCTTGTCAGTGAGGCCCTAAAAGGCCACAACCCAATGGTGAGGGGAGTTCAGGATGAGTGGTTGCTCCTCAAGGTAGCAATCCTGGATGTGCAAGCAAAGTCCATCCCATCTCGGAGGAAAGGCAGCAAAAAGGCACAGCAGCCCCCTTGGCTCTCCAGGGAACTGGTGGACCTCCTATGTCTTAAAAGGAAGACCTGCAAAGGATGGAGGACTGGAACTGCCACCAAGGAGGAATACTCTGCTCTGGTCCAGACCTGCAGAGAGCAAATCAGGAAAGCCAAGGCTGTGATAGAACTCCAGGTAGCTACAAATATCAAGGAAACTAAAAAGTCCTTTTTTAGATATGTGGGCAGCCGGGAGCAAAGGCAACATTGGACCCTTGCTAAACCAAATGGGGCAACTGACAACTGGCGCTCAGGAAAAAGTGAACATGCTAATTGGGTACTTTGCATCAGTTTTTCACCAGTCCCATGGGATGGTCCTGCCCGCTATAGGTCAGGGAGGCACAGGCGAGGGAGATTCCTTGCAGTCCATTGAAGCTGACTTCATGAAGGCTGGATTCCTTCAAGTCAGCTGGCCCAAGGGTACTCACCCCGAGCCTGCACTTTGCCAGGCTAAAGAGCCCCATTGCTCTCAGCCTGTCATCGTAAGGTCTGTTTTCCTGACTTCTGTTCATGCATGTGGCTCTTCTCTGGACTCTCTCAAGCTTCTCAACATCCTTTTTGAATTCTGGAGCCCAAAACTGGCTGCAGTACTCCAGCTGCGGCCTCACCAAGGCTGAGTACAAGGGGAGAATGACGTTCCAGGATTTGCTTGAGAAGCATCTATGGATGCAAGCCAGTGTTTTGCTCACTTTACTAGCTGCAGCATCACATTGCAGGCTCATGTTCATCTTGTGGTCAATGATGACCCCCAAATCTCTTTCTTCCATAGTGCTAGCCAGCGTAGCACTGCTGAGCCTGTAAGGATGCTTCAGGTTTTTCTTCCCAAGGTGGAGAACCATGCAATTTTTGGTGTTAAACACTGTCAGGTTCTCATCCGCCCATTTGCTGAGCCTGTCCAGGTCAGCCTGGATCACTTGCCTGTCTTCTGGTGTGGATACTTTGCCCCAAAGTTTGGTGTCATCAGCGAACTTGGTCAGTCTGCTTCTGATTCCAATGGCCACATCATTAATGAAGATGTTGAACAATATGTCTCCAAGGACAGAGCCTTGGGGGACCCCACTGGTCACAGGACACCATGATGATTGACTTCCATCCACTACTACTCTCTGGGTCTGACCACAGAGCCAATTTCCCAGCCAGCGGATCATGGTGGACCCAAGACCACAATTGGCCAGTTTCACCAAAAGGTGATCATGAATATCAGATCAAAGGCTTTTTTGAAGTCAAGATTTATGACATCAATCCCTTCTCCTTTGTCCAGGTGATAGGTCACCTAGTCATAGAAGGAAATGAAATTGGTCAAGCAAGACCTACCCCCAACAAACCCGTGCTGATTATCCCTTAAGATGTTGGTGTCAGCCCATCCATGAAGGATGGCCTCCTTAATAAACTTTTTAAACATCTTCCCTGGGATAGAAGTCAGGCTGATGGGCCTATAGTTAGCCAGATCCACTTTTCTCCCTTTCTTGAAGATCGGCACCACATTGGCCTTCTTCCAGTCTTCAGGCACTACACCAGAGCACCAGGAGTTTTCAAAGATCCGTGCCAGAGGCTGGGCTATGATGCTTGCCAGCTCCTTGAGTACCCTGGGGTATAGGTTGTCAGGGCCGGCTGACTTGAAGGTATCCAGCCTCTCAAGGTGTTCCTTCATGAGGTCAGCATTAATGGAGGGCAGGGGATCTCCCTCACCCGGACCTCCCTGTCCCGTAATGGGCATGGGCGTCCCGTGGGACTGATGAAAGACCGATGCAAAGTACCCATTTAATAGGTTGGCTTTTTCCTGGGCGTCAGTTGTCAGTTGCCCCATCTGGTTCAGCAGGGTTCCAACGTTGCCCTTGCTTTTCCTCTGGCTCCCCACATATCTGAAAAAGGACTTTTTATTGTCCTTGATGCTTGAAGCTAGTTGGAGTTCAGTTGCAGCCCTGGCTTTCCTGGTTTGCTCCTTGCAGGTCCAGACCAGTGCAGAATAATCCTCCTTGGAGGTGAATCCCTTCTTCCATTCTTTGTAGGCCTTTCTTTTTTTCGCTGACAACACCAAACTCTGGGGTAAAGCATCCACACCTGAGGATAGGAGGGTGATCCAGGCAGATCTAGACAGACTCATGAAATGGGTGGACGAGAACCTGATGGTATTCAACACTGAAAAATGTAAGGTTCCCCACCTTGGGAGGAGAAACCTGCACCATGCTTACAGGCTAGGCAATGCTACGCTGGTTAGCACTACAGATGAAAGGGACTTGGGGGTCATGGTTGACCACAAGATGAACATGAAGCTTCAGTGTGATGCTGTGGCTAGTAAAGCAAACAAAAAGCTAGCTTGCATCCATAGATGCTTTTCAAGCAGATCCCGGGACGTCATTCTTCAGCTGTACTCGGCCTTGGTGAGGCCGCAGCTGGAGTACTGCATCCAGGTTTGGGCTCCACAATTCAAAAGGAATGTGGAGAAGCTTGAGAGGGTGCAGAAGAGAGCCACCAGCTTGATCAGAGGTCAGGAAAACAGACCTTATGATGAAAGGCTGAGAGCAATGGGGCTATTCAGCCTGCTTATCTTGCTGTGATCCTATGATCCCTGCTGACTTCCTGCCCCCTGGGGTAGGGGGCTGGACTCGATCCTCTGGGGTCCCTTCCAGCCCAAATATCTATGAAATCTTTGAAATTTACTCTCCGCTCCCCTGACTGTCCTCCCCTCCACCCTGCCTCTTCCACAACACTGCACATCCTTGTATACAGACATGGATTTAAAGTGTAAATGAATTTATATTAACGTAACCTAGAGAAAGAACAAAGCTTGGTGTTGTTGTCAGCAATATATCCTGCCAGACAATCACACACAAGGGCAGCCCGACCAGCCTCTCCTTGAGAATATCTCCTCGGTCCCTGTGCTGCTGCTGCCCAGACACATCTCTGTTGTCTGGCCACTGCCTGTCATGCTTCTTCTTCCCAAGATTCCTTGCAAACCTCTCCGCCGCTCTCACAGATATTGTGCAGCATGCAGGCTGCCACTACAAAGGCTGTGATATTTTCTGGCTCCATCTTCAGCCAGCACATAAGCACCCTCCATCATCCTTTCAGTCAGCCAAAGGTACTTTCCACAGCCATTCTGCACTGTTCAAATGGTAGTTAAAAACCAGCTTCTCTGGGCTGGTGAGGTTTCCTCTATAAGGCTTCCTGGGCAAGAGCTTTAGGGCATAGGCAGCAGCTGCTAATGTAACCAGGGGAACAGCAACACTGCAGATCACTGTCTTCTCCATGCCAAGTGCATAGTGTCCTTTCTCCAAGAGGCTAGGGAGAGTGGAGTTGCTGAACATGTGCGCATCATGCACGCTGGTGGCCCACCTTGTATAAATGTTCGTGCACCAGCCCCAGTGGTCCACCATGGCTTGCAGGATCATGGGGGCATATCCTTTCCTGTTTGTGAAAGCCCTCCCCCTCCCTGCAGGGCACAGCACTGGGATGTGAGTGCTGTCTGAAGCCCCCACACAGTTTGGCAACGCCTTGTCATTGAAGCCATCTATGACTTGCTGTGGATTTGCCAGGTGGATAATTTTGTTTGAAGCAATCTCCTTTAGAAGCTGGCATACCTCACAAGTTGCCAACCTGGCCATGCAGGCAGCCACGCTGAAATGGTTTGCAATGTAGTGGAGGCTGAATGGGCTGGCCAGTTTCATGATGGCCATTGCAACCCTCTTGTCTGATGGGATGGCCCAATGCATGCTAGTATCCTGCCTCGCGATGTGGGGCCCCAGCACTGACACAATATGATAGAACATCTCCCTTTTCATTCAGAACACCTCCAGCCACTGCTGGTCATTCCAAGTCATCAGCAAGATTTGTTCCCATCAGTCTGAGCTGCTCTTATGGGCCCACACCATGCAGATGCTGGCCTTCCTTAGGTTTCTCAACAGAGCCTGGTCATCTTCCACTTCTTCATTTTCCTCTGGGTATTCCAACTCCTCTGGGTACCTGTATCTTCTTATTATTATTCTCACTGCTGTTAAAGCAAGAACATACCTTGCCACTGAATACTCTATCCTCATTCTTATCCTTCTCAAGCAGTGCAGCAGTAATCCCTAAGTAAACAGCATTTGCAGAAGCAGTACTGCCTCCTCCTCCTCCTCCTGCTCACCCATGTCCTCCATATTCTCCATGATGGAGGACTCTTCACTACATTGTGCTCCATCATCATGCATTTCATCCTCATTCTCCATTTTGTCCCTACCTGTTAGCAGTGGCTTCTCACCCATCTGCATCAAGTGAGGGGCAGGGACTGTAGGGTATTCTGTGGTCTGGAGTTTGGTGTAGCTGCTTTCTTGACAAGTCACCCTGGGGCACTGGGGCTTTTGCACATCTGTTTCATCTTGAGATTAGCAGTCACTGGTGTTCTGATGTAATCAAGCTTGCAAACAAAAAATGTTTTGCCTACTCCTATCCTGGTAATATAGGCTACTTAAAACCTTTGCCACTTTAGGGAAAACAGGCTGTGCTTCTGCAATACAATTATTTTGCACAAACAGGCAGGCAGGTATCAATTTTTTCAGCATTCTGGGACATTGAGCAGCCATCCCAAAGAACAATGGCCTTATTTACCCCATGCTCAACCCTATCACCAGGTCTTTGTTGGTAACTGGATGCTTCATCACCTTTGGGTGTTTTAACACTTACAGGTAATGACTTCACAATCCTTGGAATTTTCCAAGACCCTCATGCCAGCACAGCCTGAGTATAAAGCCTCCTCCCACCCCACATTTTGCCAGACTCCTCTCACAAATCACTTGTGCTGTTGACCATGAGCTGCTTCACCATGTCTCAGAAAGCCAAGGCCAGCAGTATGGAGCCGACAGCTCAGGAGGCTGATACCTCCAATGCCCATGGACCCAACTGGACCTGGGAAGAACTGGAGGACTTAATTAACATTTGGTCAGAGCAAAGGATCATAGGCAGGCTGGAAAGTAGGAGGAATAAGCCTTTTTATGTCAAGATCGCTAAAGGCATGAAGGTGTGAGGGAAAAATTGTGACTGGATCCAGGTCCACTGAAAGATCAAATCCCTGAGATCTGTGTTTTACAGAGCCAAAGATGCAAAGGCCAGCAACCAGGAAGGGGAGCTGACTGGCTGGCTGCCTGCCTCCCTCCCTCTCTCCCTCCCTCTCCATCCATCCATCCCTCTTGCCCTCCCTCCCTCCCTAAGCTTTGTGGCCAGCAAAAATTTGAAAGTTACTATCTGTAACAGATATTAGCTTGGCCCGACTCAGCCAGGCAGCTGAGTCAGGCCATCCATCTCCACCTAAGGAAAGCCTAAGGGGGCCCTTTTGGGACCATGCTTGCACACCCCCTTTTACCCAGTTGTCTTCCTGCTGGGACATGGCCAGTAATCATGGCTCTATAGGTGGCAGGGGGATGAAGAATTAAGAGGGGGTACTAAATCAAATGGGGAATATTGCCTTCCTCCCCCATTTCTTTTTTTTTTAAAACCCCCCCAACATTTCTAGATCTGAATTGCAAGCTGCATGTGCCTGATTACCTGTGGCCACTGTGTGTTGTGAGGGAGGAGGGAGGGGTGAGAAGGGAGGAGGAAGTGAGGGTAAAAAAAACCCACATAGCAGTATCTACTGGCTAAAGGCTGGAACACAGCACCACTTTGTGGCAAAGGGGATTAATTAGAAGTCTGTGGAGGCCCTGGCTGTTTGGATGAAACAAATCCACAGCTAGGGTGGTGTAACTGGGGAGTGCTGCAAAATAACACATCTCCGAGTAATGTTAGTTTAAGGCACTAAATGGACTTGTAGAGTGGTGCGAAATCCTGGGTCATGCATACACAAACTCGGTTGTGTCAATGTAAATAGGAAATATTGTTTGGTCTACTCTCGCCCTAGGACTCTTCACATTTGAAAAGAGACAGCTGAGGGAGGATATGATAGAGGTTTATAAAATAATGAATGGTGGTGAAATAGTGAAAAAGGAATTATTATGCACAAAGTCTTATAATACAAGAAATAGGGAGTGACAAATAAGATCAACAGGCAGCACACTGAAAACAAATGCAAGCAAGTATTTTTATTTTACACAGTACATATATGTAATAGTGCAATGTATCCCAGAAGGTTGTGGAGACCATTCGTATACCTGGGATTGGACAAAGTTATGGAGGATTGATCTATCAAGGACTACTAAACACCACAGCGAGGGATGTATCCTCAGGTTTAGGGCATCTCAAAACCTATGACTGCTGGTAACTAGAAGTGTATGATGGGGATGGATCTCTCTACAGCTGGCTTTTTTCTTATACGATTCCTTAAAACATCCATTAGATGACACTGATAAAGACAACATATTGGGTTACATGGACCTTTCATTAAACCCAGTGTGGCCCTTATTACATCCCTAAACTTCTCCAGGCTGCTGCCTTGTGTGGTAGGTATCTGTGGCAGGGCACTCTGTGTGCCTGTCACTTTAAGGGCCTGGAGCTGGCAGCTGCCAGATGCCTGATGAGGGCATCCATTTTGGATCTGGAGCTGCCCATATAAACACGGCAGTTCTGCTGTGAAAAGCCAGGCAACAACACTGCCTGACTGGAGGACTGCTGATATCATCTGGAAGTAAGGGAGGAGCTGTAGGAGATGGATAGGAGGCTCCTGGTCCTGGTTATGACCTAAAACTGTGCTCTGCTGGGAGTGGGTGGCCTGGTGGGGCTCCCAGTGGTGTGGGGGCCCCCAGGAAATACCAGGCCAGTTATCAACCCGGTGAAAAGCGTGTCAGGGCACCTTAACTGCTAGCCCCAACAACCAGGTGGGTTACCCCTTGTTTTGGAGGGCCCACAGGGTGGAGCCTCAGAGAATGAGAAAAGGGCCATAGACTCACACCTGTCTGAGTTTCACCTGAGTGGCCCATGCTGGGGCCAGGACCGGAAGGGTCGAAGGGTGAGGGGCCCACTGTGAGAGACACCCAAGAGCTGAGGGCCTGGGGTCCCGACTGGCCTGGAGGTGGGCCAGGGGTAGATGAGCTGAAGGTCTCTGTGGGGGGATCACACCTGAGGGGGAACCAGCTCAGGGAGTATGACAGCAGAAGAGGCTGCTGGAGGAAGAGGAAACCAGGTATGGTTCAATCAGGAGGATTCTGGGGGTGGGGGCCGGTGAGAGTGAGAACACTGAGATGCCATCTGCAAGGCTTGGGCTGCAGTGTAGGGGAGGAAAGGAGCTGCAGATAGTGCTCCCTGGCATCAGGGTAGAAAATGGGCAGCCTCCCGCTTAATTAACATCCATTAATTAATTATACCAACAAGGCATGGCAGGAGAGAACACGGGTGGTTGACCCAGGAACAGGTGTGTGGGCCACTTGGAGAACGGCCCCAAGCAGGCCCCTGTTACAGTATCCCACAGCCCATACTGGAGCAGATTAAAAAAAAAATACAGCATGTACAATCATGCAGCTGGCATGGCTACAAAAACAGGAAAAGTCACCTTCTTATCCGAATGCCATATTCCCTTTGAATGGTGTTCACTGAGCCACTGTGTACGTGGGTTTCAGAAAACAAACCAGCTACAGTCTAACCTGCCAGGAGCCTCTGCTTCCCCTGTTACACCAGCTTCCCAGAATATCCAATATGAAAGAGGTTATATAATGCTGAGCTGCGGTTCAGAGCAGATTTATTCTGGAAATAATTGAGGGGAATCCTCAGAACCCCAACTCTTAACATCACTGGCCCCCGGTATTCAAAAATCACAAATCTAAGCCCCTCCAGAAAATCATTAGATTGGTTTAACACTCTCTTGTGGAGTGTTTTCTTGTTTGATCATTTGAAGTTCAAGCTTGACCTTAAACAGGCCTGCAAAAAGGCATACTCCCCCTTTGATTCTCTCAGGGAGTTCCTCTCCTGCTTTCTGAGCTCATGATGTGCTTTTTCAGCTTTATTGCCTTGTCCCACATGGTCTTTGGCTTTGCATATACCTTTTCTGCTGTGTTTACAGTCTCCTGCCCTCCATTTCTCCCTTTTCTCTCACGTTCTCTCTCTTAGAGCCATCTTCTCCTACTTTGCCTCCCCCACTCACCTTCCTACAGCTCCTGCTTGTGTCCTATACTCATATATCTCTTTGTTCTCTGTGGCTTGATGTTCCCCAAGTCCTTTTTCTGCCCACAATCTCCTTTCTTCCCCTGACCTTAGATTCCTTTCCTAACTTACAGTCCCCTGGTATATTTTTCTCCTGTTCCAGTGCTCTTCTGGTCTCTTTGGATATTTTCCCAATCCCAAAATCCTTTCATTCCTTGAGCCTCTGCTCTTCTGCATGATAGAAAGTTATGGAATGGAGGAGAAGGTATTTTTAGAATTCCCTGCCTATAAACAGAAGACCTATTCCTCTGCCTAGATACCTTCAAGAAGCCTCAGTATGAATTTAGAGATCCTGGGCCAATTCCTCAGCTGATAAAAAGCAGGATGGCTTCACTGAAATCAGTCATTGATACCACTCGACGGCCTGGACCATGATCTCGAGATGAGAGTTCTATTGTCCCCGTTTCCTCCTCTGCTTGCAGGTTAGATGTTATTCTCAGGTGATGTGTGATCTACTCCATTATTGAAACTTATTATTGTTTACATAGATCATGCTTTAGATATTTAGGTTATGTGCATTGCACTGTTTTTTTTCCAGCAAAATCTAAGAACTAACTAAGGACTTTCCTTTCCAATGTCTTTGTTTTTTTTTCTGTGTACCTTTCCCAAAAATGTGTTAACTCACACATTTTATTTGCAATAAGATCATAAGTAATAAATAGTCCGTTAGATTTTGCCACAATATTATAGTTCGGCTATTTTACACTTCAGATATAGTCCACAATTAGCTTGGCACTTCAGACAATTTTTGTTCATTGTTTAGAAAACAGGAAGGTGCTGAACTGGCTGTAGTGCCAAAGAACATATGAGTAGGCTGTACTTTGGGGCAGGGACCAGCACTACATTTATATAAATAAGAAACAATAATAATATTCAAGTACTTCCCTCACTTCCAGGAGGCAATTCCCCAAGTACAAAAAAACAAGTACCAAGAGTTGCTAAGGTTTGAATATCCCCTGCAGATGCTAAACTACTTCTAGGTCTGTTTGTAGTCTACTAATATTAATGCTTTGTGCTTTCCTGATAATTCCTGCTGTTGAACTTGCTTATTCTTTTTATGTATTATAAAGCACCAAAAATGGATATGAGAAAAGGGCAAGTTACCTGCCCTGAAAAACTCCCTGAGGAAATTAAACAAAAAACATACAAGCATCCAAGAGAAGACAGAGGAAAGGTTTATTAGTGAGAAGAAACAGGGAGTGGAACTAGACAAAAGTATTTAATAGAGCATAGGAAGTGAGAACCATGTGCCCAGGCTTAAAGTGGGAAGAAGCTGGCTCTGCTTACGAAATAAACCTTATTTCAAAGTCTCCCAGAGGTGTGGCTGCTCATTGGAGAGTGTGTGTGCAATTTACACACACTGTGATAGTGCTCTAAGCTACTCTAGCTTCCTTGGGCACCTCCCAATAACAATGCACATGCAGCAGTGCATGTTTCCCATGGGGCAACTAGCAGAGGCACATGTTTTTGCTGCTGTTATTTGTCCCTGGGCACACCTCTGCACATGCACTCTGGCATGTGGCAAATTGACCCAGGTTGGGTAGAGGCAGCTGGGGCCAGCAGCTCTGCTGGCCCAACAGACTTACCTGGGGTCCTGGGGGCCTCTCAGGGCAACAGCAGCACCAAGCCAGCCACTCAGAGCCTGGCCAGCAGCCTGAGTGTGGCTCTGACCAGTCTGTTTCTGGCAGCGTATGCTGCTGCCATGTGTGCTGAGTTGCTTTTTTCAGCTGTGGGCTTTTTGACAACAGAATCTCCTGATGTCAAAACATCTGCCATTAGCTGTGTGGCAAATGGATTAACATGAGCCACATACAGTTTGTGATGCCTCAAACAGGTTTGAGGAACCGCAAACCACATGTGCACACATGGCTTGCCCTTGAGCATGTCCCGATTCTTCTAGGTTCCTTGCGCCAAATTTAAAAAGATGCCATGACCAGCAATTGATTTACTCCTCCACTGCTATTAGTTGGGTAACAAAACTACTTAACTCCATCTCTGGAGAAGCTTGAGTTTCTAGAGGAGCAGTACCTGGAAACAAACTCTCATCTGTTTCACAGCTTTTGCTCAGTTAAATTAAACAGATACTTGGCAAGTTTACTCTGCTCCCACCAAGTCAAATCTACTAGCAGAAAAGGCTTTTCAGCACTCAATACCAAGTGCATTTTTTCAAGCCATAAGATTGTTAATTTGTATTTGTACTATAGTAGTGCCTAGGAACCTCACCCATAGAGTATGGCCACAGCATGCCAGGTGCTATGCAAAACTAGAACAGAGAAAACCAAGATTTGTGCTGAAAGGATTAGTCATATTCCTTTGGTGAAATAGTGATATTTTCAATACCAAAGTAGTGAAACAATATAGGAATAAGTATAGGAATAAGCAAGACACAGATAAAGCTCTCAAGAGGCATGCATTAGATTTCAACGTCTATAATTTTTTTCCCATAAGAAATGACAGAATGACAATACGTCCTGATCATCAGCAGATGTACTTTGCCTGATCCCTTCCTCCTGGTGCTGCCATATGTTTTCTTTCTCCTGGCCTTTAATACTTGGCTGCCATTATGGTACCTTCTGTCCACTGAAATGTGCATGCAGCCTCCCCCAAGGCAGCCAACGACTGTTTTCCATAGGTTACCTGGCAAAGAACAAAGGACACGGTTGATTCTGACCTTGAAACTTGCAAGCAGAAAATGACTGGTTCAAACAGCCAGAATTAGAGGGGAAAAGCAGGAATCAGAAATTCAAACAAATGATTCAACAACAAGAAAAATATTCAGAAAAGGAAAAAAAAGAATTCCCTACAGTAAACAGTGGTATAGAAATCCTTGTGGGCTTCTCTGCATTTTAAGAAGGGTAAAATTTGAGTGCTAAATTAGACAGATAGAAACAGACATGCATATATGAACCAGAGCCAGAATCCTATTTCCCCTCTTTTTCTTTTTGGCTATAGATTCAAAGCACAGGATAATTAGGGGCTTTATAAGAACAGGTCTCCCTAAATGGTTACATCCCATCAGGTTATGGCAGTACTGAACTTAAAATCCCAACACTAATAGCACAGGCTTGCTCTTCTCCTTTTTTAAATCCTGGCTTGACTTCAGCCTCTCAGAGGTGATTGAATGCAGAGCTACACAACCTCAGGCAGTATAAAATTTTGATTTCTTGCTCTTCTGTTTCTTTCATAGTTTCATAGTTAGTAGGGTTGAAAGGGACCTGAGTACTTCATCAAGTCCGACCCCCTGCCATGGCAGGAAAGAGTACTGGGGTCAAACGACCCCAGCAAGGTGATTGTCTAGCCTTGTCTTAAAGACCCCCAGGGTAGGACCCAGCACCACTTCACTTGGAAGTCGGTTCCAGAACCTAGCTGCCCTGACCATGACGTAGCGCCTTCTGATATCTAGCCTAAATCTACCGTCTGCAAGCTTGTGACCGTTATTTCTAGTGACTCCTGGTAGTGCTCGGGGGAACAGGGACTCCCCCAATGCCTGCTGGTCCCTCTGACTAGTTTGTAACAGGCCACTAGATTTCCTCTCAGCCTTCTCTTGTGGAGGCTGAACAGGTTCAGGTCCCATAGCCTCTCCTCATAGGGCCTGCCCTGTTGTCCCCGGATCATACGAGTGGCCCTCCTCTGGACCCTCTCCATGCTGTCCACATCCCTCTTGAAGCGCGGCGCCCAGAACTGGATGCACTACTCCAGCTGCGGCCTGAGCAGTGCCACATAGAGGGGGAGGATCACCTCCTTGGACCTGCTTGAGATGCATCTGTGGATGTATGACAAGGTGCGATGACCTTCCTGACTGCATCCCCACACTGCTGGCCCACGTTCATCTTGGCATCAAGATCCTTTTCTGCCTCTGCACTGATGAGAAGGGAGTTCCCCAACCTGTAGGCATGGTGCTGGTTCTTCCTCCCCAGGTGCATCACTTTGCACTTGTCAGTGTTGAATCGCATCCTATTCTCATCTGCCCACCCCTGTAACCTGTCTAGGTCTGATTGTAGCCTATTCTTCTAGCATGCCCACCTCCCCCCACATCTTAGTGTCATCAGCAAGTTTGAACAGGGTGCTTTTTACCCCCTCGTCCAAGTCACTGATGAAGATGTTGAACACTGCGGGCTGGAGAACCAAGCCCTGGGGGATCCCACTGCCCACATTCCTCCAGGTTGAAAATGATCCATCCACTACCACCCTCTGGGTGTGGCCCTCCAGCCAGTTGGCGACCCATTTGACTGTGTAGGTGTCAACACCAAAGTCCCCCAGTTTCTTAATGAGAACGGGGTGAGAGACAGTGTCAAAGGCCTTCCGAAAGTCCAGAAAGACTATGTCCACTGCTACCCCTGCATCTAAGGATTTGGTGACCTGGTGATAGAAGGCCACCAGGTTGGTCTGACAGGACCTGCCTCTAATGAACCTGTGTTGGTTGCCCCTAAGCATAATCTCCCCTGCTGGCCTCTCATTGACATGTGCCAGAATAATTGCCTCAAAAAGCTTACCCAGGACCATGGTAAGACTAACTGGCCTATAGTCCCTGGGTCCTCCTTCCTCCCTTTTTTGAAAATGGGAACCACATTGGCCCTCTTCCAGTCCTCTGGCACCACAATAGAGCACCACAAGTGCTCGTAAAGCCATGCCGGGGCTTCTCCAATGAGCTAATTCCCTCAGTACTCTGGGGTGGAGATCATCCGGACCAGCTGATTTAAATCCTCTGCTGCTGTGTCTGCCTCAGGTTAGGTAAGGGGGCACATGTGTGTATGGGACACATGCATGCCTGGATCCCTCCTCTCCTTGCTGCTCCTGGCTCCCATTTAAAAATGGTGATCTCTAAAAATATAACCTGTGGAGCTCACGAAGTTGGGGTTTGTGTTCTTGAATCAGTACTCTTGAATTAAATAGGAGTTTTGGCACTCATGTTATTGTTCTGATTTGCATGTGTGTTGTAGTAATGGTGAGAGGCCTCCACTGTGAGCAGAGCACATTGTGTGAGGTACTGTACAAGCCTTGGAGCCTTTGCATTGGAACATGTACAGCATAAACAGACAAGATAGAGGGTGGCAAGAAGGGAAAGTTATTTTAGTCCCATGCTCTAAATGAGGAATGTGGCACTAAGACTGAGTAACTTGCCTGGGAAAAGCAGTTGAGCTGCCAAGGTGCTGCTGTGCTGACTAATATGACTCATCATGCTCCTCCATCTATCTGCTTCCAACTGTTGCCTTGTGTTATATTTATAAGATCTTTCAGTGATCTTAAGATCACTCGTTTGATTTGGGTTTGCACAGTGCCTAGCACCATGAGTCTCAGAGGTCAAAGCTCCATCTCAGGATGGATGGCCATCTCGACTAATATAGCCAACAGCTTGCAAGAGAGTGACATAGTTTGCATCACATCTTGTCTGCCTTTCATTCCTCAGCCCAAACTGTCAGTTAACCAGTTATACCTGGGAGACATTTTCAGCACAACTCTAGAACCTATACTTCTACAGCTTTAGCGAGACCCCTTAAACTGCTTTGCATTCCCTGCCGCCATGATTCACAAACACATTGGTAATACAGATATTCATCATCTTAATCACACTGGAAGTCTATGAACTTAGATTTCCAGAGTCAATCTAGCAACTCAGCTCTAGTTCTGCAATTCTTTCCTTCTGAGCACTTGGCCTGTAGTTTGCACTCTTCACAAATAGAGAGACAAAGTAACTTACCTAATGGAAAGCTAGTGGCAAAGACAGCTTCCCTCTCTGTCTGACCAATCCACTATCCACTGGCCTGTACTGTACACCAATGCATACTGCCCCCCTTGCATGTGGTTGCCATGCCATTTCAGTTAAATAATCTGTTGCAAACAAGTGATTAGAATTCTTTCTCGGTACTTTCTATCCCTGCCATCATTGTATAAGATTCCTTTAACAAAGTTTGAAACCAAATAATTCAGCTCAATTCACCATAGCTCAATGGAGTTAGGGACATAGTGTTTCATCCTGACATGGGCAGGCTGTGTCCCAGCTGTGAGAGAAGCCAATTTCTGAGCTGTGTCAATACATCGGCAGTGATGTGTCTTTAGTGCAAGACTTTTACCACTAATGTACAGGTTAACAGTTTAGTGATGAGGCTGGTTATATGGCAGTTGGCCTCTACAGTCAAACAAAATATTTGTGTCCCTTCAGTAATTACAAGTGTCCTTATGAGAAAAAGGGGATAGAAGCACAACTAAGGAGGGGAAATATCAAACCCCTGTGTCAGAGGTGTATTTATTGACTTTTCATAATCCATTTCTTCCTATAGTTTAAGGGCAATAAAAGCCCTGAATAAGAAAAAGAATGCCTTTTCGCAAGGAAACATACTGGATTTTTCATAGGCCACAAAGTATGTGGCACTCAGAAAAAGTACCTGAAGATTGAAAGGGGGCCAATTTGGCGCCCATCTTCAAGAAAGGGAGGAAAGAAGACCCAGGAAACTACAAGCCAATCAGTTTGACCTCAATCCCTGGGAAGATTTTGGAAAAAAGTATCAAAGAAACCATTCTTGACAGGCTAACAGAAGGCAACATCCTGAGGGATAGCCAGCATGGGTTTGTTGCGGGTAGATCTTGCTTGACCCGTCTCATTTCCTTCTATGACCAGGTGACATATCACCTGGACAAAAGTGAAGAGGTAGATGTCATATATTTGGACTTTAAAAAAGCTTTTGACCTGGTGTACCATGATGTCCTCATGGAAAAATGGAATAAGTGTGGTCTTGACTACTCCACAGTCAGATGGCTGGGCAACTGGCTCTGAGGTCAGACCCAGAGAGAGGTAATTGATGGAACTGAATTAACATGGCATTGGGTGACTAGTGGTGACCCACAAGGCTCTGTTCGCAGACCTGTACTTTTTAATGTCTTCATAAACAATCTGGATACTGGTGTCAAAAGTAGACTGGCCAAGTTCACTGATGACAGCAAACAAAGGGGAAGAGTGTTCAGACTTGAGGATAGGCTGGTAATCCAGCTGTTTATGCTGACCTTGATAGGCTTGCAAGGTGGGCAGATGAAAACCTGATGGCATTCAATATGGAGAAATGAAAGATACTCCACCTTGGGAACAAAAACCCAAATCACACTTAAAGGCTTGGCAATGCTACACTCACTAGTACTACGACCGAAAGAGACTTGGGGGTCATGACTGACCACGAGATGAATATGAGCCACCAATGTGATATCACAGCTGGCAAACCAAACAAAACTCTGGCTAGACCCAGGATGTCATTCTCCTGTTGTACTCAGCCTTGATGAGGCCGCAACTGGAGTACTGCATCCAATTCTGGGCTCCACAATTCAGGAAGCACATGGAGAAGCTTGAAAAAGTCCAGAGGAGAGCCATGCACATGATCAGAGAGCAAGAGAACAGGCCTTTTGAAGAGAGGCTGCAAGCTATTAGACTTCTCAGCCACTTAGTCAAGGACTATGAAGAAAGAAGAAAAGCTGAGAGAAGATCCAAAGTATGATCCATATCCTGCTGAAGTCAACAGAAAGTCTCCCATTGACTTCAATAGGCTTCAGATAGGCCCCATCATCATAGGATCTATCTCACCAGTAGTTATCAATCAAGGAGGCTCCAAAGCATCCTCTGCCATGAGGAGTTCATTGATTCGATGCTGGAGGAGACCTTGTGGACTTTGGAGGAAGAAATGCCAGAGTGCTAGAGAAGAGGGAGAACATGGACACCCAAAAGGGTGGAAGCTGGAGGCTTGTGACTTTTGGCAGCAAGCAGAGATCTTCACTTTTACCTGCAGTGGTTTGTTTGGACAACAGATATGCAGCCCTAGCAACAGAGAGTGTAGAGCATGTTCCATTGGTGGAGGAAGACAGGTCAGGCCTCACCAAGGTGGAAAAGATCAAGACAACCACCACCAAAAAGAAGTGGTGGTGGTGGTGGTTGGAAACTCCCTTCTGCAGGGGATGGAGGCAACCATCTGATGACCTGTCCTGTTGTCTCGGGAATTCTGCTGCTTGCTCGAAGCCTGGATTCAAGATGATACCAAGGGACTACTGAGGCTCATCCAGCCCTCTCACTACTACCCAATGCTGCTCATCTATGTACATGTTCAGAAGGTTCAGGACCAGCCCTGCACTTGGACCCAGAGGTGCAGCAGGCAGCTCAGCACCACTTCAACATCCTGGAGAACCTCCGGCTGCAGGCCTGGGGAGAACAGAGTGGCCACCCTGCAAGAGATGGCCAAGAGGTGACTAAAAAAGACCCTGCCTCCCCACTCCAGCTGCCAATTAGACTCATTGGCTGCAGTCGTCAGTGTGTCCTGCAAGAATACCACAGGGCACCCTCCTCCAGAAGGAAGGAGAGCACTTGGCTTCTCCAGAGAACTTTCCTGCAGCAGCGGACATTGAGCATCATGATCTTAAATGACCTCATGGCTGGGGCAGGAGGTGAGGTGGAGTGAATAGTTCAGCAGAGGCCTCATGCATGTCAATACCAGGTGTAGGGTTCACTGGCTCATGCAGCATCCTCCCATAAGTATAGAGGGTATCTATGAAACTGCAGGCCCATCTATAGACAGGGGTGTTGCAGTTTTTGGGCCCCTTGCCTTGCCCCACCAGTGTCCCAGCTGTCTGAGGAAGGTTTAGGATTGACAGTGTGGTCAGGGGTAGAAAGGTAAGAAAGATTTATTGACTTAACAAAAACCCAACTATGCGTAGTAACAGGACAAATGATGACAGACAAAAGCAGTTTGCATCAGCAAGTTATCGGCAGTCCCTCTGATGCCTGATACACAGCAAGCTTCTCTTTCTACAAAGTTCAGCAAGGTTAGGCGTCCCCAAGCAATGCTGTCTGAGGGGTACCGGGAAGGACCCTGGAATGCAGTTCTTGTGCTCCTCGAGGTCCGTGGGCCCACTGATCCAGGCAACAGCTAACTAATCCTTTTCACAGAGCTGCATCTTCCCTCTGAATGGTTTCCAAATATTTCAGCTAATTTATAGCTTCTGAAGGACACTGATCACATACGACTACTTAGATTCCCTTTTCTTCAACTGTCCTTAGACTGACCAATAGCAGTACAAGCCTTGCATTCCCTTGATAAGGTAATTTTAACTGTGTCACAGGGCCTTACTACTTCTAGGCTTTGCTAAATTTACCCAGCTTTACTGTATGCAAGGCATCACTACATCTTAAACTATAATTAGGCTTTTAGCAACAACTTATAGCTTAATGTCTAGACAAATACAGAAAAACATTTGGTCTATTCTTCATAGAGCCTTCAGCAAGCACCTTTATCACACAGACATACATTTTAGCTGCCACACACCAGTGCCCTCACAGTGACAGGGATGCTGTCAAAATCTCCCTAGCAGCGCAATGCGAGCTATACTTTGCTGGCAGACCACCAGGTGTAGTCACAGTCAAGAAATGTAAGTAGCTCACCCCTGGGGACCGCCAGGACCGAGAGGAAAGGGTGCAGCCAGCTTACCTTAAAAGCTCTGAGAACAAGCCAGCAGCTAACAGTAGCCAGAGGCAGGAAGGGGCCTGGCAATCTTCTCCCCAGAAGCTCCTGATACCAAGCTTGCAGCAGCTATAGCAACAGCCTGGGACAGGAAGGGACAAGGCCAACTTTCTCCCAGAGGCTCCTCCCACAGAAGTTCCTGAGGCCTCATAGCCCTAAGCTGCTCACCTGGGCAACTTTGGGGCCACAGATGCTGGCTCCAACCTCTACCTCCCCCGGCTGAAGATCTGGGAGGAACTGGGCAGGGTCAGTTTGCCCCAAGCAGCACAATTTGCTCCACACCAAAGTGTATGTTTAGGCTTAGACACAAATCTCCAACACAGATTTGTGCTGCTGCTATTTGAGTTGCTGCCTGCAAGCTCACATGCCTGCATGCGTGGATGTGCCCAGTGAGTCTGAGTCCCAGGCTAAGGCTTTAAGTTAAAAGGCTGTACATTCACATACATAAAATGGAAATGATAGTTCCTAGATGAGCTGAAACTTGGCTGCTTTGTACACTATCATTATTTTACCCTTCAACGTTCCCTTCCTATGACATTCAGATTATTAAAGAGAAATCATTCATAAAGTCTTCCCATTTCACCATTTCTGCTGTTTGTTCACTTCATTGACCTTCCACAACTGAAGTAGACAAGGTGGTTTCCTTTTTGCTCTTGGCTTCTCTTCTTTAGAAACATATTATGATTTGACTAAAGTCTGAAGTGACTAAAGTATTAAGCTTTGAGAGAGGAGACCCAAGGCCAAAATAAATGCTTCAATCACCGTGTTATAGTTCCATAGGTGAGGAGGGACTGTGCCTCAACAGACCTGTGCATAGGTTGAGTACAGCTAAGAATTTTGGTACCTTAAATCAGTGGCTGTTTTTGACCATTTTAGTTTATGGGCCTGAATTTTCATAGAATCAGAGCTCCCACTGCTCCAGATGACTAAAGCCAAACTTGGGCAGGGGCCAATACAAGTTACACCACAAATCAAGCTCCAAAGATCTTTGCTGTGCTGCATTTTTATGTGTCTGAGAATTATGCTGCCTGCAAACCCTGGGAGCCATACAGAGAAGCAGGGCTATGATTCAGAACACACTTATTTGGGGTTTCTGGTCACGTGCATAGGCCAACACTAATTCTGCCTGACTCCTTAAACTTCAGGCTGAAATGCACAGCCTGTGTTTGTGACAAGGCTCCAGGAAAGTGATCTCAGTGCAGACCAAACTACAAGATATGTTCTGTACTCTCTTATAGTGAATTTACCATGAGAATTTACTATCTTTCTGTTCACCTAACCTAAAATAAGTGTCATTCCAATTGAAGATATGCAGCTGTTCCTGTGTTTGGAAAAATGTATCCCCATCACTCTAACGGAAAGCAAAATTCAGCCCATTCCTATTCTATGCTCACTTTGGCTTGGCTTCTGAATTACTGTTTTGTTCTAGTTCAGAGGAAGGGGAAGTGGAGAGGAAGTATATTAAATGTTAACTTAAATTTCAATTAGTCAGTTGTTACTGATAAACTGTTTGGTTTGCAAATTGTGGTTTTGTGCCACACCTAACATATGACAATTCTACTCCTCAGCAGAGTTTCTGGATATTAGTTGAATTTAATTGTGCTACTTTAATTGAAATATTAAGTAATAAGGCAGTGGAGCATCTAATATTCTGATGCAGAGGCATTGCTGTTAGAAGTAACAAATCCATACAGTTTCTGTTTTTGCTGATGACTAGAATTTAAGTATAGTCAAGCCAGTCAATACAAAAGCAGCAGCATTATGTTCATAAACAGTTTATGTGACTAAAGCATAGTAGAATAACCCAAAGGAACTCAGTGACTAACTTCATTTCTGGAGTTTCACTTGTACCATTGGCTTGATGAATAGGATGTACCTGCTACATGCTATACCAGATGTGTTTGCTGTTGTTGGGCCAAAACTGACTCACTGCTATGTGGGCTAAACATCAACGCAAGTGTGTCTTTTAATATTAATCCCTTTTCCTAACCAACAGTGACAAGACCACACATATATATATATATATATATATATATATATATATATCACACACACGCAATACAATATCCTGGAAGGCCAAAGTGTGCTTTTGGTTGACTCTCTGTTACATTATATTTTAGAAATGGAATGAAAAGGTCAGGCTAAAATCCTTTAAGAATGTCATATTGTAAAGTAATATTTTATTCTATATTAAATACTAAGTACAAGGACTACATAGAAAACATGTGCTGTTTCTTAATTAATTGCAAAACTGGCCACATTTAATTCCTCGAACGTCTTGCTGGAGTTTTATTATTGGTTAGAAAAGTCATCATGAATATGGATGTGAAACAACCAAAGTTGCGAGGATTTCTTTTTTTAATGCACGGATGCCTTCAAGGTTATGGAATAGCGTGGATGCGATGAATGTTAATCCTCATTCACTTTGAAATTCTGGACCTGGGTAGGAAAAGTAAATGGGGCTTTTAAAACAAATATCTTTGTTTACCAATCAGATATGTTAAACAACCAGGAATATAGTTTACAACAAATTCCTCCAATTTCTGTTGTCCTACTTGTGTCAACAAGAGAGGTTGTTAACTGCAACTCTTAACCTATCCCTGATAAAATCTTCTGCAGTTTCTGCTTTAAAGAAGCAGTAAATGCTAAACTTCATACCAAGACCAAAACACAAGTTACAGTTATTAGGCATGAAGTGCTCCAGACATCCGACATCTTATTTCTTACTTAGATTGCTTTTTAGGGCAGACACCATCTGTTTGTTCTGTGCTAGTAGAGGACTTGGCACATAGGGTCCTGATTCATGCAGGCTGTGAGACAATATAGTCATACAAAAAGTAATAAAAAGTTTTCATCCCTTTCCCGTCAGTACATCAGTTCTTTTGGGTAAATAATAAATAATGTTTTAGACTGATGATTTAGTTAGGTTGTGGGAAAGGAACTGAACATTGTGGATGGATGGAGTTCTGACAAAAGGAATCAGTTTAATGTTTACTGTATTTATAAATGTAGCCCCGGCAAAGAATAGAAGATACATATTTTGTATCAGCTGCAGAAACCATTTGCACATGGGACGTTTACAGGTTCTGTAGCTCAAGAAATGAAGCTTCTATTTCACAAACATACTGCCAGTACATCAGAGTGATTAAAGCATACTCTGTCTCTTACTATACTGTCTGGTATTTTAAGGAAAGGAACAAAATTCTACCAGTCTCATTTTGAACTTCTGTTTTGCAATATTTATTCAAGACAGATATCATGGGCAGAGGTTTTAAACAAAGAGGTAATTCAAATAGAGAAGCAGAGACCAAACATATCATCAGAGAATAGGAATAAATCAGAGCCATAGGTTATTATTAACTAATCCAGCACCATAATTGTGCATGATAAGATCAACAAAAGCAGCAGTTGCCTAGTTTTCTTCTTGTGACAGGGGATTTCTTTGAATCTGACAGGACCACACTATGAACATTTCTGCTATGGCCTCAAATGGGCATCTCTGGATTGTCAGCTGTGCATGTTAGTGCCTGTACCACCCCAACCCCCTTGCCTGGACTGAGAGGTTTACACTTTAAGGCTCCACTTTTTGCTCACAGCTCTCTGAAAATGCCTCACCTGCACTTGCCCAGACCTGTTTGTTACTACAGATAAGATCAGGGCATAAATTAACACAGCAGTTCAAAGAATAGAGAAAGAAGACAAGAGGAGAATGAAGATAATAGTGAAATACCAGAAAGATGCTTATTGCTGCAGGCTCATCTTATGCTTTCTGCGTACCTGTATTCAGTTAAGCAAAATTAGAGGATGGAGCCAAGGAAAAAGAAAGGGCAAAGGTGAGCACTTGTCAAAAGAATAACTGGTAGTAGGATAGTAAAGTTATATGACACACTAGATCCGAGAAAATGTTTCACTTCTGCATCAGAGAGGAAGAGTAGAATTTAGCCAGGCTGTAGACATAGGAGGGCTTAGTTTAATGTGCATTATGGACGTGTGTCTATGTGTGCATGCCCTTAATGCACATTACAAATAATGAAATTATGTTAATTGCACCTAAATTTGATACCTGCAAATGCAGGTATCAAATTTAGGCACGATTAATTTAAGCACATTAATGCATGTGTAGTAATGACTACGTTTGCCCAGCCACTAGGTCATCGATGAAGATCTTGAACAAAACTGGACACAGGACCAACCCCTGGGGCACTCTACCTCAGAAAGAAATTAATTATGACGCTCTGAGCCCATGATCCAGGAAGTTTTATATTGATCTTACAGTCCATTCATACAACCCATATTTCCTTAGCTTGCTTGTGAGAATGTTGTGAGCGACTAGATCAAAAGTCTTGTTATCAAAAGGCTTTCACAATATATCTTAAGGTCTATAATGTCCACTGCTCTCCCCACCTCAACAGAGCCAGTCATCTCATCATAGAAGGAAATCAGGTTAGTCAGGCAAGAATTGCCCTTGGTGAATCCATGCTGACTGTTCCTCATCACCTTCTTTCCCACAAAGTACTTAGAAATGGATTCTTTGAAAACCTGCTTCATTATTTTTCCAGGGACTGAGGGGAGTCTGCCTGGTCTGTAGTTCCCCAGATTGTCCTCTTTTCCTTTCTTGAAGACGGTCACTATATCTGCCCTTTTTCAATCTTCTGGGACCTCTCTCAGTTACCATGAGCTTTCAAAGATAATGGGCAGTGGCTCTGCAGTCACATCAGCCAACTTCCTCAGCGCCCTTAGGTGCATTGTGTCTGGCCCCATGGACTTATACATGTCCAGCTTTTCAATCTTCTCACCTTCTCCCCAAACTGTGCTGACAGGTACAGTAGTCTGGGAGCTGACCTTGCCTGTGAAGGAGGTAAAAAGGGGATTTGAGTACTTCAGCCTTTTCCATATCTGTCACTAGGATGCCGCCTCCATTCAGTAAGGGACCCACACTTTCCCTGATCTTTCTCTTTTTACTGACATACTTATAGAAGCCCTTTTTGCTACTCTTCACATCCCTTGCTAGCTGCAACTCCTATTACTCTTTGGCCTTTCTGAGTTCAAAGCAGTTTGAGATGCTGCAAGAGGCATGCTGGGAATAAAAAAAAAACATTTCCTGCACTGCATAGTTGCACTGCAGGCTCTATTTTCGATACCTGGATATCCAGGTATCAAAAAAAAAATGCAGAAAAAAAGTAGGACAAGGCACAATCCAGAACCATGCCCTGAGGCAACCAGAGGTTGGCGTCCTCCAAAGAAAGCCAGAGCTTCGCTATAGCTGCCCCTTGCCCTGGTGCTGCAACACACTGCATCCCCATGCAAGGCAAAGAGCAGAGCGGGCTGCAGCCTAGATTAACCTGCAAAGGTTGAATCAATTCAGGCTCATGCTTTTTGAATGTCTGTCCCTAGCCCTCATGCCCCCTTTCTTACAGTTAGAATCTGGTAATTTCTCTTTATGTTTTAATTGGAAACCACAACCTTTCAGTCCACAACTGTCAAATAGTATTACTACAGTGTGAGAACCAGTACTTTAACCTGTCCCAGAGTTCAAAGGGTAGATAAAGTTCCACCCCACATCACAGTTTTCTGGACCAGGAGGAACAAGTGAAAGATGTCTATGTTTGGCCTTGAAACTGCTCAGATAACAGTGATTGCCTTCTGCTGATCTAAATTGATCTTTCCTCTTTTAAAAGTGCAGTAACATAGTATATGTTGTGAACCTACCTTTCAAAATAGTTCTTGTAAATTACTTCAGATTAACATGGGGTTTTGAGAAATTCTAATATAATAAAAGGTGTAGCACTTATGGCTGTGTGTCTGTAACGCTCTGGGCCAACTGCATACGTGCTGCCCAGAGCCTTACTGACAGACAGACACACAGGCAAGGTGGAGGTGGAGGAGGCAACAGAGGGAACCAGAGTGTGCTCTGCCATGTGGGGGGTGTGGTGTGTGGCCATGTGGGGCCGTGGTGTACTGGTCCATGGGAAGCTACTGCCAGCTGCAGTCACAGAGCGCAATGAGTGGGGGCTTAGGGGCACAGCTGCAGGGTGCCGCATGGGGAGCCAGCATAGGGGGCAGGAAGGGGAGGGGGGGTCACAGTAGCCCACTGCAAAAGGGCCGGGTGGACTGGGGCTGAGGCTGTGCTGGGCTGATCCAGGCAGGGGTGGGGGACAGTGGGCTGTGTTCAGGCCTGGCCAGGCTGTGGAGCCATGGGAGCCTGTTGGCTGCTCCAGGGCTGGGGATGGGTAGTGCCTGCTGCTGCACACACCACGAGGGAGCTGGAGGAGGCGGGCCCATGCTGCTACTCACACCATGACCCTGCATGAGCTGCCGGGCTCTGATGGCCCCATGACCCGGCCGAGCCGAGACCCCAGTCACAGTGAATGTGGCCCCGGCCAGGCTGGGCCGTGGGACACTTGAAGCCCAGCAGCTCTTCCAGAGGCAGCACCGGAGAGCCCAGGGGGACACGAAGCCCAGTCTGTGCACGGGGCAGAGGCGGCTGCAGCTGTGGCTTCCACTCTGCCTCTGCTCCCTGCCTTGCTGCCCCCACTTTGAAAGAAGCGTGGCCATGGGCTGGGCCAGGTTGGGCAGTGAGGCACATATGTGTGGCATAGGGCTGGGTGTGGAGGTGGCATGTGGCTGTGGCTGCGTGTGTGTGTGGCATGTGGCTCAGTGTGTGTGTGGCATGTGGCTGTGTGTCTGACTGGAAGGGTGGATGGCATGTAGCATGTCACTGGGTGGATGGGTGGGTGTGTATGGTGTGTGGCTGGGTGTGTGTGTGTAGGGAGGGGACATGTGCCTGAGTGGGTAGGTGGGTAGTGTGTGGCTGGGTGGGCATGTGGCTGAGTGGGTGTACATGTGTGGGTGTGGCTGGGTGGTTGTGGCATGTGGCTGGGTGTGGGTGTGGCACGTGGCTGGGTAGGTGGGTGGCATGTGGCTCAGTGTGTGCGTTTGTGTGTGTGTGTGTGTGTGTGTGTCTGGGTGGCTGGGGGTGGCATGTGGCCGGGTGGGTGTGTGGCATGTGGCTCTGTGTGTGTGTGGTGTGTGCCTGGGTGGGTAGGTGGCATGTGGCTGGGTGTGTGTGTGTGGCATGTGGCTGGGTGTGTGGTGTACAGCTGGGTGGGTGGGTGTGGCATGTGTCTTGGTGGGTGTGGTTGGGTGGGTGTCAGGTGTGTGGGGGCTCACGGGACTGGACTGAGAGCAGGGTGGGGGGCTGTGCATGGCCAGATACAGAGTGCTGGCAGAGCAGGACAGTGGGTGGTGGTGCTCTGTCCCCACTTCCTGTCCATCATTCTTGATTGGCACTTTGCTAGTATTTAAATATTTGTCTGATTTACTGTATGCCTTGTATATGTTCTTGACCTTCAGATTTAAATAGCTCCCACTATACATGATAATAGATTACCCTGTGCATAAACAGAAGTCAAGCAAATTATTTCATGCCAAACTCCATAACCAACTGAATTTAACTCTTTTATTTCCCTCTTGAAATGTTTTCTGTCCATATTAGGTCTTTATACTGTACCCATTACAGTGGCATCTTACTTATCAGCAGAAGCCTTGTGATAATGTCCATTGCCACCAGGCCAATGAAATAGGTTCCTTCCTGCCAGTGAAAAAATCTTGCTTGTAAGCTAGTTCTTCATTACTAAGTGCTCAAAGGAGTTAAAGAGTGCATATCACTTAACATTTAATACTATTTGAAAAATGATCAGGAATCAGAGCTAGTGGGAGAATTCTGCAACTGTATCAATTTTGACAACTTTTTCCCATAAATATATATAGAAGCAAAATTTTCAATTGAGAAAATAATAAATTTCATTTCAGAAGTACGACTAAGTGCTTTACTACTACTGACATGGCATATTCTGATAGTTGAAATATTCTATTTTCTATTTTATGTTTTAAATCATTAAAGGTAGCTGCTACTTAATAGTGATTGAAACACCATTTTTTCTATGTCAGTGTCTCTCCTGTTGATGTATCAAAATGTTTTATGGCATTGTATTGAAACGTCTTACTCTGAAATCAGTCAGAGAAGGTAGGGCAGGGAAGCACCTTAGAGACTCAGAAAGGCATGAGCCTTCCTAGGCAACAACCTACTTGGTCAGATGTTAGTATCTGATGGAGCATGTTGTTGTCCATGAAAGGTCATGACATTTCATGACCTTAGCTTTCAAGATTTCTTAGCTGGTTTGAGAAGGTCAATTCATGGTCATTGCCTAAGGTGTCACCCTGCCCTACCATTTACCATTGCCATTACATTGTATGTACTATAATTTCATAGTTGGTAGGGTTGGAAGGAACCTGAGCGGATCATCTAGTCTGACACCCTGCCATAGGCAGGAAAGAATGCTGGGGTCTAATGACCCCGGCGAGGTGTGCATCCAGCCTCCTTTTGAAGACCCCCAGGGTAGGAGCAAACACAACTTCCCTTGGAAGTTGGTTACAGCTCCTAGCTACCCTGACAGTGAAGTAGCGCCTCCTGATGTCTAGACTGAATCTACTCTCAGTCAACTTGTGGCTGTTATTCCTTGTTATTTCCAGTAGTGCTCGGGGAACAGGGACTCTCCCATTGCCTGCTGGTCCCCCTTGGCAAGTTTATAGATGGCCACCAGATCTGCTCTCAGTCTTCTCTTGTGGAGGCTGAACAGGTTCAGGTCCCGTAGCCTCTCCTCGTAGGGCCTGCCCTGCTGCCCCCTAATCATGCAAGTGGCCCTCCTCTGGACATTCTCAATGCTGTCCACATCTGTCCTGAAGTGCAGTGCCCAGAACTGGATGCAGTACTCCAATTGTGGCCTGACCAACATTGCATAGAGGGGGATGATCACCTCCTTGGACCTGCTCATAATGCTTCTATGGATGCATGACAAGGTGTGGTTGGCCTTCCTGACCACATCCCCACATTGGTGGCCCACGTTCATCTTGGAATCAATAATGACTCCAAGATCCTTTTCTACCTCTGTGCTGATGAGAAGGGAGTTCCCCAGCTTGTAGGTATGCTGCTGGTTCTTCCTCCCCAGCTGCAGTACCTTGCACTTGTCCATGTTGAAAACCATCCTATTCTCATCTGCCCACCTCTGTAACCTGTCCAGATCTAGTTGTAGCCTGTCCCTCTCTTCTAGCATACCCACTTCTCCCCACATCTTAGTGTCATCTGTGAATTTGAACAAGGTGCTTTCCACCCCCTCGTCTAAGTTGCTGATAAAGATGTTGAACAGTGCAGGCCCAAGGACCAAGCCCTGGGGAACCCCACTGCCCACATCCCTCCAGTTTGAAAATGACCCATCCACCACCACTCTCTGGGTGCATCCCACCAATCAGTTTGCGACCCATCTGATAGGCATCAACACCAAAGTCACCTAATTTTTTAATGAGGATGGGGTGAGAGACAGTGTCAAAGGCCTTCCTAAAGCCCAGAAAGACTACGTCCACCATGACACCTGCATCCAAGGATTGTGTGACCTGGTCATAGAAGGCCACGAGGTTGGTCTGACAGTACCTGCCTCTAATGAACCCATTTTGATTGCCCCTAAGCATGATCTCCCCTGCTGGTCCCTTGCAGATATACTCCTGGATAATTTTCTCAAAGAGTTTTCCCAGGACCAAGGTAAGACTAATGGGCCTATAGTTTCCTGGGTCCTCCTTCCTCCCTTTTTTGAAAATGGGGACCACTTTGGCCCTTTTCCAGTCCTCTGGCACCTTGCCAGAGCACCACTAGTGCTTGTAAAGCTGTACCAGGGTCCCGCAATGACCTCTTCCAATTTCCTCAATTTCCACTCTGGGGGTGGAGATTATCAGGACCTGCTGACTTGAACATGTCTACTCCCACCAGAAATTCCCCTGGCTATGTCCTCACTGCCCCTGGGCCTGGCTGCGCCTCCCCTGGGTTCATCTGGGATCACAGTGAGGGGGATGTCCCTGTCTCTGCTCAGAAAAATGGAAGCAAAAAATCTGTTAAAGAGGTTAGCTTTGTCATCTGGTGTGACCACCAGATTTCCAAGCATGTCCTGCAGTGGACTCACATTACTAGGTACCTTCTTTTTACCCCCTATGTATTTAAAAAAGAATTTCCTGTTATCCTTGATCCAGGTCACTAGTCCCAGTTTCCTCTCCACCTTAGCCTTACTTACAGCCCCCCTACAATCTTGAGCAGCCCTCCTACAATTACTATTGACAGGTCATATAAAATAAGGTGATGCCCTTCACCCTCCCCCAAATAAAATCCAAAATTTGAAATAAATTTCAAAATTCGTGAACAGGACTCTTTCTGAAACTAATTTTTAGACATTCCTTTTATTTTGTAGGAAACATTAAAAAGCCTTTATTTCTATTCCAGACAGCTCTATTAAAAATGTTCTGTGTTACCTTTTTTAACTATGTGCACCACCTACTAGAAATCTGAAGTTCTCTTAGCTGCTTTGAGAATTTTTGAATGACAACAGAAGCTAATATAAAAGCTTCTGTTGTCTTTTAAATGTGCATAAACATTTTCTACACATGCAGTATATTGATACAATACAGTAAGGCTAATATTTGCATAAATGGGAACTCAGCTTGAACTACCACGGGTTTGATTTCAGTATGTACAGAGACCCCACAGCCCCAGCTGAGGTTAACGGGAGACACAGTTGTTCAACACCCAAACTGGCCCCTCGAACAAGCAACCACTTCTGAAAATGTTGACTGCTACCTGTATTCACCTGAGGTTGGCCTGAACCACATCTGAATGACTCCTAACTTTTGAGGAAATATGGATTCATTAACAACTGCTACAACTTCCCCAAGGGACTAGTACATTCTCCAACACTTGAGCAAACAGATTTTATTCCACCTCTTAGATGTGGATTTAGGTGCCTGAGTGCCTATTCCACCCTACTCAAGCCCTTGAAAAAATGTTAATGCTTGTATTTTTGTAACAAACCATCATCTTAGCCTGATGACTAAGTCACAAAAAGCAGCAAGGAGGATCCACCAACCTTTTGTGTTAACTATTTTTCAGGGACTCATGCAGGTTAGAATTAGATCTCACTTAGAGGCCTAAATAGACTTAGGTGCCAAATGCCTTCCCTTACACTTTGAAAAGATTCCTCGGGAATGACAGGGCTTGCCTTTTCCTCAGGGATTGAAGGAAGCTGGAGTTCAAAGCTATTTCTAAATGGACCTTGAAACCAATTCTGGCTAGCATTACCATCATTCGAAATTAGCCAGGGCCTTACTCCATCCCTATGAGGAACAGAATAAATCCCATAGATGTCAGCTGGAACCAGTTGCTCTCTGTGGCAGAACCTGGCCATCATCACCGATGTCAGACAATGGACTATTTCCCTGAACTCCAGTGAACTGCTCTTGTGCATCAACCAGAGGTCTATTCACGCACACACAGTCTTATTTGCTTTAAAATAAATTTGCATGGCAATAAAAGGAGGAATCAGATTGCAACAAAAATTTAATTTGCACGAGCATCCATGCTGGTCTTTTAACAATTCTTTACTTGTTATTTTTGGCATAATATATATGACTTTCCATATGCATATACATACTTTTAGCATAATGGATATGTGTGTATGTGTGTTTGTGTGTGTATAGGTAATATTACACATTATACTAAAGTATATATATGAAAGTGGAAAGTGATCCACTTTAGACAAAGTACAAGAACTATAATTATATAGTTCATTTAACATATTCATATACATACTATGAACATTATATATATATATAGCATCTCATATACGTGTGTGTGTGTGTCTACATATACAATACTCAAAGTATGTACATGAATATGGAAAAGCCACGTAGACAGCAAAGCAAAACATTTTCAGTATAGGACAATACACATGGGACATAATAAATAAAATTAAGTGGCAAGATTTTTTACATTAAATGCCACTGAATCATACAGAAGTTAAATGAAATATTAGGGCATCTGCTTTATAAACTAGAATGGCAAAGACATTTTCTGAGACATTGAACTTGGAGAAAAATAGAAAAATTCTAGCACTTATAAAAGTAATCCAATTGATACAACATGCAAAAACTATAAATCTATTTCAGTAATGTGCCCATAAAGCCTGAATAAAAGACTGCAAGGGACAGGTCAAAATACTTCTTATAACTTTAAAACCACTGAGCTATTACTAATCCCCTCTTGATACATCTGGTATGTGCCATAGGTCCCAATAAAAGTTAGTCATAAATGCCACAGGTTGGTGTTAAATTACTTTGTTCTTACATGCAGGCGTCCTACTGGATTTTACTGGGGTATTTCTATCCATTCTACTGTACAAACCATTTTCTTTACTTTTCTTAGATTTGGATACATTTTCAAAAGTTTCCTGTCACCTCTGATTATATGGTCTAATTCTTTAATCCTCAAGTCTTTTGGGCCATCTCCTGCAAATATAAATCAGTCGGATTTTCATCACTTTATGAAAGGGATTACATCATGATTGTCTAGAGTAGTGGGGGACTGATTATTTGATCTAGGATGATTCTCACATAGTTCTCTGTGTCTGTTACTCCACTGAATGCATTGGGGGGGCTCCACTTTATTCTATTGCAAATTGTCACAATTCAGCCCGGAATCTCATGTAATTTGGTATTTTTCTGGAATCTGAAGGCGCTGGAGTCACGGGAATAGTTTGGAAGACATATCAAGTAGGGTTTTCCAGGGGTCTGCCCTCAGACTGGTGTTGTTTAATATTTTCATTAATGATTTGGACCACAGGACTAAGAGCAGGCTTAGCAGATTTGCTGATGGCACGAAACTGGGTGGGGTTGCAGACATTCTCGAGAGTAGGGCTAGGATCCAGAATGACCTCGACAGCCTGGAAAAACGGTCTAAAATCAACCAGATGAAATTCAACAGGGGCAAAGTCCTGCACTTGGGATAGATTGCATACACAAATACAGACTGGAGAATGACAGGTTAGGCTGTAGTAGAAAGGGACCAGGGAATTACAGCGGACCATAAGGTGAATATGAGTCAACAACAGTAAGCTCTTATTGAAAAAAAAAAAAGCCAATAGCATACTGTGGTATATTAGCAGGCATTTCAAGGGAAAGGATTCTCCTGTGTTATTCAGCACTGGTGAGACATCACTTGGAGTGCTGTCCAGTTTTGGACCCCACACTTCAAGAAAGATGTGAACAGATTGGAGAGTCTATCAGATATCAAAAAAAAAATAGAGGTGTGAGAAGCTTGACTTATGAGATAAGGCTGAAAGGACTCTAGGGTTATTTACTATAGAGACTAAAAGACTGAGGGGGAGATTTGATAGAAGCCTTCAAATACCTTAACCAAGAATATACTGCAGATGGAAGTAGCCTTTTCTCTGTGGCTGTAAGGGACAGGACAGAACAAGAAGCAAATACCTCAAACTGCAGCAGAAGAAATTTAAGTTGGAGATTAGGAAGAACTTTCTGACTGTGAGGGTGGCCAAGCATAGGGAGAAGCTACCCTGAAGTTGTGGAATTTCCTTTCCTGGAAATTTTCAAGGGCAGGTTAGACAGACACTTGGCTGGGATGATTTAATCAGGGATCAGCCTGTCTTTAGCAGGGGCCTGGACTTGATGACCTCCTGAGGACCTGTCCAGCCCTACTTTTCTATGTTCCTATGAATACCACAAAATCTCTACTATTATTTGAAGAAATATGTTTTTTTCAGTACTATCAATAATGCTTGAAAATGATTTGGTCAATTATCTTTGGTCAATATCAGGATTTTTTTGGACCTGGCTTTGCATGTGTGGAAACATGCAAAGGCCTAGGCACCTAAGCGTTCAAACTATTGGAGAGTCAAGGCATTTTACATAAAGAAAAGTTATTCTTTTAAGAGATTTCTTATGGCTTCCCTGAGCCTAGACTATTGGGCCATGTCCCCACATGCAGGTATGTGTGGTTTGTGATGCCACAAACCACATGCAGGGAATATTAAAACATGCCCCACACCGCACATTTGCAATATGGGGGCGAAATTTGCTACCGGGATTTCCTAGTAGCAAAAAAAAAAATGTCCCAGGTGAAAAGGTGGCATGGTGCACGCTACAGTAGCATGCGCCAGAACAACCAGAGGCTCGGTCCTCCAGGGAGATTCTCTGGCTACTTGCCCGAGTGTCTCCACTCCTCCACTTGTGCCCCAGCTGCTCTAACATGCCAAGAGCCAAGAGGAGCTGGACAAGGGCATTTTACCCAATGTAGGACACAACATCCTACAAAAAAGTACAGGTGCAGGGGTGTGCACTGAGGCACAAAGTAGTGGCACAGATTTGTGCTGCTAGTCTTTGTGCTGCTGCAGGAGCATGCCGCTGCACATCTGGACTTTGCCTTGAACTCAAGATAATTGGGGCACCTTATGGATGAAGCAACACAAAAATCAGTCTGAATATTGTTTTTATTTACTAAAAGCTTCCTAGAACACCCTAAGGCAGTTTTTACATGGTATATGTAACACATACAGACTGAATGACTAGGCAGTCTCTCATAAAAGTTAAACAGTTGTCCAAGTACCTCCACAGACTTCACATCTTTGTCTCCCAAATGTCTAAAAACAGAAATTCCCAATGAGAAAATCTTCACTGACTTTACCTAGAATCTTGCCTAGAAACAACGTGTTGGATTTGGCTCAGCTTTTAAATTATTCCACACCTAAGGAAAACAAAACAAACACAAAAACCCATGTGGTAATTCTTAAGTAAGACTTTTTCCAACACTGCAGTCTCTGCTTGGCCAGCCATTTAAGTTGGATAGATCAGAGGAATCCTCGGTGAAGAGTTTAAAATGATGATGGCATGCATAAACTAGCAGACTCGGGTGACAGCCTTCTAACATGACATAGATGGTCAGGCCTAGTTTATCAGGACAGTCTTCAGAAACAGAAAATGTTAAATATTCTGGGGGGTTTTCATAAATATAGTTTAAATACAAGATAATAGTCATTTTCACTGGGCATTTTCTGCAGGGTAGTTCCTGGCCTTACAGAAATTAACTACTACTTTCTGATCACATCACACTGCGAAGGAAGTGGGAGTTGAAACTGAATACATTTTTGTGAAAGAATAAAAATCAGGTCAGATGAGTAGATAGTTCTGATAAGACTGTCTGATTCTTATCATTTTGAAAATATTCCTGGTCTCCTCACACAGCAAAATGCTGCCACTGGCACCTCTGTGAAAAAGGGGCAGTGACTCATTGGGTTCACTGGAAGATCAAGGCATCCTTGCAGCGAGCAGGTTTCTTCAGGGGAGCTTCTGTTTAATTGTCTGTCTGCACAAAAGCAGTGCAACTAGTCAGTGTTAAGCATGGAGTTTCCCAGTCAAACAACATGCTGTTGGGATCCAGTATCTGAAACCATGCTTTGTGAAGGCAAGACCAAGAACTGTGCAACGTACAAGTGCAGAAGGATACTTTGGGACATATTTGGAAACTCTGGAAAAGCAAGGTACAGGGGAGAATGTAAATTCACTACTTTAAATCATATATTGAGAATCCACTGACCCAAGTTCTAGTCCAAGCACCTAGCAGATAAGCCTGGTCTTTCCTTCTTCATACTATACAAGGGAAAACCTGGAGCATAGCAGGTCTTGGGTATGTAGCATAATACGATAGTCTTTAATCAGGTTGTTTGGGATGCTGGCTGGGGATACTAACTCCATTCTGTTCAAGTAGTGCTAGAAATAGTACTGTTGTGTCCTACAGGATAAAACTAACCCGTATTTAAATCAAGAACTTTGACTAACTGCTGCTGCTGTATTGCAGGACTATAATGTAACCAAGGCAGTCTAAAAGCAAAGCACTGGAATTGAAAACTGGCTCCTCTTTTAATGCCATGCCTTGCATTCAGGACTCTCTGCTCCCCTGTAAAAGACAGTAGAGAGGATGGAAGTCATATGTGCATTGCTAAGAGCAAAATTTGGTGCAGTGCTGAAATGCAGCACAGCATTAGGCATGAATTGCACCATCTTCTTCAGAAGAAACAGTGTACTCTATCCTCAAGTCTTGAAAGCAAGTAAAACCTTTTCAGTTGACCTTTAACTGCCCCCCCAAAATATGCAAAATATGTAAATGAAATCTAATCAGCTTAATTTACAAGAATGCTAGCATGCAGTTGCACTCTTGATTTTTGTATGCAATCACCATGACTATGCAGACAAACCAGATAGTAAAAAATGCAAATTGCCATCTCTTCATTGAATTTTTCATTTGCATCCACACACATTTATTTGTTAAATATTATTTATTAAGTGTTCTATTTGTGGGAATGACCTTCAGGTTGATTCCTTGCTGCACATGCTCAAATGATACCTTTGGTTGAAATCATGCAAACCCATTGATTTTGATGGAGTTCCACAAGAGTAGCAGCAGGTTGAATGTGACCTGTAGGGCTGACATTTTCCTTCTTGTGATACAAAATTAGAACTTTCTTGCTTGTTGTTCATTTTTTTTTTGTCATTGCATTCAGTTATACATCTTGGATGACCACATAGGTCCTATTTTCTGACTGCTTAGTAGCCTGTTCATGGACAAATCTTCCATTTATATTAGAGGGTCCTAGATAAGCTTGGAAAATGGCCTTCTTTATTTTCTGCCTTGCTAGCTAAAAAAGTTTTCTTGTTGTTTGCATGATCCAATATTATTATTATTGCATTAGGGTGTTTTAATTTTTAGTTTGCTTTGCAAAAGTGGGAAATGCTACTCTAAAATCTCAGTATTGAAAAATGTTCATCAAATTGTTAAATTTTTGGAAGAAGCTCTGCCCCCAAGCAAATGAACCCATAACTCTGTTCTTGATCTTTGCTGTAGTGAAAGTATGTGTGTGGGGCAAGTCAGTCAGGGCTGTGAAATGGGACAATACGACCATCACACCACCATTGTGCCCTTCTTCACTTGAGATTTGGGAGATGGGGCACAAATCCTGTCCTCCAGCATAAACTAACACAGAGAGGGCTGTTTGAGCTAGGGGCAAATTACCCCAAGAGGCCCATTACAAGAGCCAGTATTTGTTAGGATGCAGACATGGTTGGATCTAGAATTTCCTAAAAGGGCAGGGGGGCATGACACCTGGAGCTGCCCAAAGCAAGCCCTGCCCAAAAGAGAGCATGGCTCATTGCTCATTGAAGACAGAATTTAGTGCAGTAATAGTTCATCTTTAACCTATGGGTAGGCAGAATCTTTGGACTATTTTAGCTGCTAAACTTCCCAGCTTATTAACAACAGCTATAAGAATTTATAGGTATTAAACACAGATCCTCTGTAGTTCCCTAAATTCAGCAGAAACATAGCAAGGATTAACTAAAAGGGCAAGACAGTTTAAACAAAGGGAATCTCCAAATTTCAGACTAATCCAACATAACTGAGTTCATTTTGCCATTTACTCTTTCAATCATCCAATAAAAAAGATGAAAATTGACTTTTTTGTCTATAATACAGATATTATTTCCTTAATAAATAGAATGCCTAATACCCTGATGCCAAAGCATGGAACGTCAGAGCAATTAGGACTCAGCAAAAACACACAAAGCATGTTAACGGTGCTTGGCTGTTAGTATAATCAAGATTATGTTGCATCGGTTGGGGCTTGGGCGCAGTAGTGCTTGTCCTCTGATTCTTAGTAAAAACTTAGGTGCTTAGGGTTGACAATTCTTTGCTTCCACAGCAAAACTGCCACCGCATAGGTAGAGTCCAAGGCTAAAAGAACTCATGATGATCTTTTAAGTTAACCACCTAGACCTGTGGTTGTTAACCTTTTTTTCATTTGCAGACCCGTAAAACATTTTGAATAGAGGTATGGACCCCTTGGAATTGTAAGTGTGGGTATTTGCATACTTTTGATTGCAGACCCCCAGTGGTCCATGGACCACAGGTTGAATACATGGTTCCATTGTCCAATTATCCTGTGCATTTCCAGCCTAAATTTCCTCCCTGCTCCTTATTTCCTGCCTAATCTGTTGCTCTACTTTCTGCTCTTTGCTGTCTGTCCCTGTGTTCCCTGCCCCCTCTGATCTCCCACATGCCCAGGCTCTTCATGCCACTTGTGGCACATGCCATGGTTTAGCCACCCTTGTCTTAAACAACCCAGATTGCCTAATGTGCCTGGTAGAAGGGCCATTGTTTGTCAGAACTGCTATGGCTTCATTGTACAGGAAAAGGATGTACTGAGAGATAATACCACCCCATATGTGCAGCACATTTGAGTTCTACTGAAAACCTACTCCACAGGAGCACAGGGTTGTGAGGAAGAATTTGCAGGGCTGGCTGTTAAGGAAAGCAGTGTACTTGACTTAGTAGAGCGAGGACACAGGGAACAAACACTGAAACACAACCTAAGCCCCACTTCAGTAACAAGCATGAGCTTCCCATTGGTATTCTTGTTAGTCATTTCTCTTGCAGAAGCACTAGAGACCCTCACTGTGCCAAGTGCTGCACAAGCCTAAGTATATGAGGCTCTCTCCAAAGATCTCACAGAATAGAAGACAAGGCATAATAGCGAGAGGAAACAAAACCAGCTAGGTGAGGAGGGAGGCAGAGTGAAAGCACATTTATAATATTTTTGCACAGACTAGTTGCTTATGGCCTATCAGTAGCATCAATCACACCTTGCCCCATGCAGAGCTTTCACCTGTCTATCTGTCAGTCTATTTTTTTTCCTTTCATTTTTTTCCTTGGGTCACTTCAGTTGCTTTCGTTTTCTTTGGTTGCTCCAGTATTAAATCATTCTTGCAAGGTTCTTCTGCCTGTGTGATGTTTTTCATATCTTCTCCCTGGCCGCCTCTCAAACCCTGTCTATTGTGACAGATTTTAGCTTGGACTATTTCTTGAAATTTCATTCCCTCCCAATAAATAATGCAGGCCTTTATTATATTCAGTCATAGTCTAAGAGTAGCATGTCAAATGCATTTAAATAGTGTTAGCACACAACTGTAATCGGAGGAGCAATCTTGTGAACAAACTGAATTTTTCTGCCTTTAGTTGTCGCACTTTATGTTCTTGAATACCCACATGGCCTTTCTGGGATGTATGACACAAGGATGAAAATAACAAGTTGGAGCAAGCATTTGTAAATGCACAATGCAACTCTTTTTGAGTCAAGCTTGGAATAGCTTGGAGGCTACTCTAATATGAAGCAGCAGGTGTATAAGGGACTACCCAGTCTGGCTATTTTCTCTTCTGAGCCCTGATGAGTTCCCTGCTCCAAGAGATGTTGTGGCAAGTGAAATGTTGGAACCAGTTATAGTGTCTGTGTATGTTTGAGGACTCTCCACATCACAAGTCCCAGCATTGGCTTTACGACCAGTCTTTGTCCTGATAGCAGCAGGGGAGGGGAGATGACCAATCTACCCCACAGAATGCATCTAAAAAAGATGTGAAAGGACCTTGTTATCCTAAATGACTTGGAGTCGGTCTGTACTATTACACTAGAGTGCTTGACCTTGCTGTCAAGGCAATAAGTCTCACCCTTGCACATCCACTTCCCACACATTAAGCTTATGTATAGCAATGCCATAAATGAAGCAGACAACTCTGGCACTGCACCCAAGATTTAGGTTTCCAGAATGGTCAAGAGTGGCAGCTTGGGCTACCCACAGGTTTGCCTCAGTACATCATGTCTGGAGCTGATGGACATTGAGGAGACGTGGGGATTGTGGTTTTTTCCCCCCACAGTGATGAGACTGAGTTCTTTGCCACCTCAGGGCAGACCATATTTGAATTTCTTGCACACACTTATGCAATTCTGCAATTAAAATGCAAAACAGCTTCTATAAAAGTGGCATGCATCCTTTGCTTGTTCTGTCACTGCTAGTTTCCGCATCAGAAGAGGTTCGCTAGGATTCCCATCTCTTAGGAATCTATTTGTCATTTTAAGAAGTGTTTAAGGGTAATAGGCACTCAACTCATTGAAAGTCAATGGGAGTAGGATCTCTAACTATCTTAGGATTATTTATCAATCCCACCTCTTGAGAATATAACAAGCCAAAATAATAGCAGACACCCAAAAGTGACAGAGGGAAAATGGTAGAATGTGAAACACTGTAAAGCAGAGCTCAAATGGCAGGAGCCACTGACCTGTGGATGGCAGGACAATTGGAAACAGTGAGACCCTAAAATCTGGTTCATGCAAATATTCTTGTCTATTAACCCAACAGCATCCATAAACTGACTGACTGTGACTCAGTCTTTTTCCTGTATCTGAGACGTAGTCAGATTATGTCATTCTCTCTTTCAGAAAACAGCTCTGTTGGGGATGATTAGGGCATTACCCCAGAGAAGCAGGGGAGCAGGACTGGCTTGGCTTTTAATTTTTATTTAGATCATGGTATAAGTGTACAAGCAACTCCAAAGAGTACCAAAAAGACAGGTCTTTGCCCCTCGTAAGAGGAGCCTAGAACCTAAACTACACAAAAAGGTAAGGCAAGACAAAGATGGAAATCAAGGGCTACAAAAGTAATAGATCAAGGTAGGCTGCATTCTGCATCATATCATAGCAGTTGCTAGTTTGATTTTGCTTTTTAAGTCGACTAGAGAGCTGGGTCAGGGTCAGGGTCAGGGTAAGAGTATTGGAAAGGTAAAGGGAAGAAGCAGGAATTGAGGAGAGATGGGAAGGACAATAAGTTTCCTTGACGTGCAGACTATGAGAGAGCTTTCTGTGTCTGAGCTCAAATGCTGGAAACCCCCATTGCAGTAATGGACTTGCGTGACTGTCTTCACTGTCTCTAACAAAGCCAAAGTGAGAATCCTCAAGGCGATGTCAAATTGGTGGTAAGAAAAGAAAATCAGCAGCTTGCATCTGAAGGTGAGAAGAAGCTACTCACATCCTGTCTCAGGAAGAGTGGCGGATAATCATGGGCTCACTGAGGTAAACCAGGCCTCTCACGTCTATCCAGGCCATATCACACAGACCCATCACCACCATTCACGTCATGTAAATGCTTCTTTGTCACCATGTACACTTACAGCTGTCAGCACACCCAGTACTAAGTACTAGGAAATGAGCTGAAAGAAAATGTTATGAGCTATCAAGTCCCCATAATGTGCTAAACCATCCATAAAGGCAGGCTGCCAAAAGGTTTATATAAACTGCAGGCCATATGCTCCCTTGGCTTCCACACTACCAAATGAGAAAATGCATCCCATCCCCCCAGATCCCCCAAAAAAGACTGCCATGTGTCAGGGCAGCAGTCCTGGATGATATTCCCCAGGGATGATACCACAAAACCTGCTTCCCCAAAGACGAAAGAACAGAGGCTCAGAAGATATCCGTGGATGCTTAAAAAGGAAGGTTATTGATGAGGCTGTAGGAGGAGCTACCTTGGCAAAAAAGTCTACCATATGGTCCCCTCTATAACCATAGCGGTTTCATGAAGAAAACCTGTCAATGTTGAAGCGAGCTGCAATAACTCACTAATGTACATATCTGCTTGGGATTCAGCCAAGGCTTTATCAGGGATGAAGTAAGGAGACAGGAGAGTTCAACACTGCATTTCTGATGATTCATCCTCTTGAACCGAAGACTTGTGGAAGACACAAAATGAGTTTTGCAAAATATTTGTGTGCATGCGAGACTCTCTGAACCAGCCATATTCACCATGTGAAAGCAGGTCATATTTCTGATTATATTAGAGGTGGACCTGGAAGCACTGCCTATATATCAGCCCCAACACTTCTCATTTCAATTGCTTAAACCTGTGCCAAACTAACCTGAACTTTTCTCTCTGGGTGTCTGAATCGGTATGCCATTTTTTGGAGGGGAAATGTCACAAAAAAGGATCAGCAATTTTTGAGCCCTTAAAGATGAGATACGCCTCTATGGGATGAAAATAGTTGTTGTTCTCATTCCTAGAAAGGGTAACTTAATATTGACTGAAGAAATCTACTGAAGTTTTAAAACTTCATGGAAGTTCCAGAAATTCTAGGATTTCATTGGTAAGAGATGAAATAACAAGGAGCAGTGGTCTCAAGCTGCAGCAAGGGAGGTTTAGGTTGGATATTAGGAAAAAACTCTCTCATCAGGGGAGTGGTAAAGCACTGGAACAAGTTACCTAGAGAGGTGGTTGAATCTCCACTCTTAGAGGCTTTTAATGCCTGGCTTGACAAAGCCATGGCTGGAAAAATCTAGTTGGGGGTGGTCCTGCTTTGAGCAGTGGGGGTTGTGCTAGATGTCTTCCTCTGGTCTCTTCCAACCCTAATTTTCTAATTTTTTCTTGGACGAAAAGATATCTTTGAAGGGTTGGAAATAATATAGTTTCCCTGTTATTAATGACACCTTATTTGCTGTTATTAATTATTAAAGTTATTAATTGCCAGTGATGTATTAAGCATAACTTGACATGCAAGCTTCTATGTATTGGGTTTTGTTATTGAAATAAAGGTGCATTTTTCAGAAGGTGAAGAATCAGTTTTGTGTATTCCCCCTGGATACGGGTATGGAGTGAAAATGAGGCGATTTCAAGGTAAGGACATTGGCTCTGTACAGGAAAACAGTCGAGCTACTGATACAGAATTACCCTCTACTTTTTGGCTGTTGTGTATCATACTCTGAAAAGGGTGTTAAGCATTACACAAGTCAAGTAAAAACTTTCAGTCAACAGAGATTTATTCTGCACTCTGCTCTCCTTGTACACTTCTGTATGCAGTCTCTTAATGGTTCCCTTTAGACAAAACTCTGCTTCGTGAAATCTTCCATTAACTTTCACAAAGTTACTACACATTTCATAGGTACTTGAGTAAGGAATTCTTAGGAGATTAACCAATGTACCGCAGGCAGAAAACAGGAGAGATTGAAGCGTCACCAATGTCCAAGGCCCCTGCAGTGGTAGAATTAGTTGAGATTTGCCCACACGATTCCAGCACGTGAACTTGCACTGTGTTGCAAAGGGAAATGAAAAACCTAATTAAACCTGGAGGAAAATTTCTTCCCCACTCCTAATCTGGTATTTGGCACAGCCCTAGGTTTGTAAGCCAGACACTAACCAGGCATCTAAGAAAGAAGATATTCTGAACAACATCAGAGCACTGATCCATGCAGCCCCATGTCCCAGCTCTAGAAGAATAAGAATGTGCCATTTACATGGGAATGATAAAATCAATCCAAGCTACTCCAAGGATTTCACATTACTTAGTGGCAGTTGTCACTATGACTTGGGCTAGGACCCAAAGGGGCAATGGGTGTACACTGGCATAGCTCTTCTGAAGACAGGGGGGCTGCATTGATTATAAACAGGGAGGATCTAGTCCAAGCACTGTAAAAATGATCACCAACTGATAATTGTAACTATGTGGACCACTCTTTTTGATCCATTTAAACCAGAATCTTTTTGACTCAGGAGTGAGTTCAGTTGGGAACTTGAATTTCAGCACAAACCAAACTACTCCGTTTTTTTAAAACTGCATGCATACAGAAGGGATAATCGTATCTCAGACAGAGAAGAGAATTCTGTGGAAAGGGGAAGTGTCACAGCCTTCCTCTCTTCCTCACGCTACCAGATAATGAACCTGGAGATGGGCATGGAGATTCCTGGAAATTCCCATGTGCTGGAGTGTGGCCATCAGCAGGTTAATACAGATGAACATGAAGTGCCAGGCAAGACAAAGGACATGCTTATGAGTATTTCCATGTAGAGCTAAATGTCACCTTTCATAAGTGTCAACTCTTGGAAGTCAAAATTATGTGCTCTAATGAGCAAAACACTGATTCTGACATGGCTGTAACAGTGCAATTCTGAACAGCTGCAGTCAAGTTGTATGCTTTCCATGGGACACGGAGCAAAAAACAGGTTCAATAAACTGTTAAATTCACTCGCCAGGCAGGTTAAATGGTAATTAACCTCATTCTTGTCATTGTTACTTTGAGAATTAACCTGGTAGCTGACATGTTTCCACTGTTCGCTCCCATTTCTGCAAGTGGCTCTGAAGCTAAAAGTTGTGAGGCAGTTGAGGGGTTGAGGGAGAGGCCAGCACCCCCATAGGACTCTAAAAAAACAACACCTGACAAACTGTTGCCAACAATCAGTCATGGTATCCCAGCCAAGATGCATATCAGTAAAAAAAGGTACCTAAAAAGAGGGCTTAGGCAGAAATGAGATGCCTACATCACCCAGAACTATCCAAAATTCCCTCCACTCCATCATCTACAAAACTCATTAGGTACCTAAATTCATTCAGTACCTATGTTTCACACTACAAAGGTTCCTAGAGGCCAACAGTTAGGCTTTTTGGGCAGAGCCGCCCACCCCAGTCCTGTCTAGGCAGCCGACACCAGGCTCTTGTTGAAGCGTTCCTCCTCCATGGACGAAGAACAGGGTCTAAGCTCTGCCTGGTTAGCAGAACTTCTGTTGGTAAGCATGTTTGGTGTGCCTAGTACATGCAACAGCACTGAATTCAGTGCAAAAGGCAGCAACAACTACCATTTTTACACAAAATAGAAGCAGAAGTAGAGAAGCACTGGTTAGATGAACACCTTGTTGGGGTCGTTTGATCCCAGTGCTCTTTCCTGCTATGGCAGGGGGTCAGACTAGATGATCTACTCAGGTCCCTTCCGACCCTAGAAACTATGAAACTATGAAAGTACTGCCTGCCTTTGGTCTAATGCCCTAGTGGTTATAGTACTCACCCATGAAGCAAGAGAACATGGCTATAGGCCCTCCTCGCCTTCAATGTAGATCTCAACATCCAGGAAAATATCACTGTCACCAAGCCTTCATGGAAACATCCTCTCTTGAAGCCAGGCTACCCTGCAGCCAAGAACACAGAAATCATGGGACCAGAAGAAAAACAAGCAAAAAAGAGCCTCATTTTATGTCTACAGGTTGTCTCACTTATCTGGGAAGAGAGGGATCTGGGTTCCAGTTCCTATTCTCTGAACTGTTAATGCATTTTATATTAGCCATCCATGGGATAAAAACTGAAATAAAATCTGAATAGAAGGACCAGAACGCAGATGCTCCCAATTTTTGTATGGAGTTGGCTTAATCACTAAGCTACAGATTCAGGCTTTGTTAGGTAGAACAGAATCTGGCCTTAGGTCCCTATACCCATTTCTTTGAATCATTCTCCTGGAGATAAGCATCTAAGTTATAGATATGCTGAAGCCTAAATTGGAGGCACGTAAGAAACTAGTTTGGATTTTGCACAATATTTCTCCAGCCATTATCTTTTACTTCTTGTAGCCACTGCCTTTCCCTGTCAATCCTGAATCCTGATAGTGTTGCCCAGGGCCAGCCTGGCTTAGCTGATAAGATGTGTGCAGATGGTATGGCTGTTGAGGGCAGGTGTGGATTAAAACATTCCTTTCACAATAGGTGGGGAGAGTTTAGACACTTACATGACAGCTGCCAGACATGCCTCCCTCCGTTGTATGATTCTCCCTTCTGAGTTCATTGATCTGAAGGGCCTCACAGCCAATGTATTTTCTGCACTTCTGCTTCTTTCTGCCACTGACATGAAACTACATCGGCAGTAAGAAGCAACCTGGTGCCACGTCTCAGGAACAGCCTTGATGCAGTATTTTGGAAGTGCGTGTGGTGGGGGGGGAGAAATCCATCTATAATAGCATCAAGACCAAACAGAAAAGGAGCTAACATCTCACTGAGAGTCCATCAAGAGGTTTGAAGATATATAAAAGATAAAGGCTGCTCCTTTTGTTGTTCAGCAATGAGTGATGAGCTGACACAATGCCACCTGGAACAAGATTTTTTTTTCCTGAGAGGAAAAACTAACCAAGTATCAGCTGACTTGGGTCTGCAAGATATTGCCCAACATGGGTTGAGGTGGTGAACACATCTCAGAAGCTGATTTAATTCATAAGAGCATAGAAAGTATCCTACTGAGTCCAAACAATGGCTCTTTTTATGCAGTATCTCATCCAAAACCAGCTGCTTCAGGGAAAGAAAATCTATAGCAGGCAATTCATGGATACCTGCTCTTCCCCAGGAAAAGTTTCATCAAAAATTGATTGATTAACCAGCTAATAATTCATTTATGCCATAAATCTTGAAGATTTATATCCCTTTTAAAGCAAAAAAAATGTATGCTTCCAAAGAAGAGCTGAGTGCTTTTGCATTTGTATAACGGTGATAAAATCCATACATGTTCACCACCACCTCCAAATCTATCCTCTCTTCCCCACAAAGTTTGCCACCTTACAGTCAAGGGGGAGAAGTTTGCAACCTCACAAGTATGATGCATCCCAAAGATCTACAAGGAAAGTATGGCATTGTTGTGCCAAACCCAAGCCTGGAGTTAGACTTCTATTCTATTCATGTGCTTCCACTGGCATTAACAAGCATGTGGATTTCTGATTTAGGAGTCAAAAACATCTGGAGACTTTGAAAGCCCTGTCCTCCGTAACCATAATGTGCAAAGTTCACTTTTTTCACATGAATTCCAGATAATATTGTTCTCTGCAACATGTAAGAATAGAGAAACATTGGACTTAATGTAATAAGCTTTTCACAAAAAAGCTGTACTATGGGTGCACCACTAAATAAGACATATTTTTCCTTGTCTTCAAGTTATTACTGAAGCCAACTTCAGTATAAACAAATAAAATTTCAGAAAAAGTGGTTGTTCATTTAGTGATATTCAGGAAAACATAACAGCATGTAGGATCACCTTAGAAAAAAGGTCTGGTAGGGGGTTCTTATATAAACTCTGTGCTTGTCATGTGCATGCATATAAATAATACCCAACCTCTGCAAGAGCAGAGACAACATTCCTGTAGTTCATTTAATAGAAAGAACCTTTATATATAAATTTGATTCTCAGCCAGTAAGAGAATACTTAAAGTGATAATAACAGAAAATGCTGTCTATTAATGAAGTGCCTCTGTCCATGATATTACCATCTCAAGTACAGCCACTGTATCTACTCCTTGTTTTATTTTTGTTCACAGTTTGTGAAGAGTAGGGGTTGATTGGGGTTTTGTTGCAGACTTTTAGAAGCTTTTTTGTACTCTTGTGGACTTCTAGTTACTGTTAAGTGAGATGAGGGTGAACATGAGAGGGAGTAAATTGCCCAGGTTAAGAATGAAACCTGTAGAGTATAAGATTATGTGAAAAAATGTCAATAAGAAACACAGCTCGCAAGGCATACAGTGAAGAACTGTCAGGAATATCAGCATCACACAGTCAAAAATTAGTACTGTACTTCCATCCAGATGATTCTAGAAGACCTTTGTTAACATGGTGAGATAGGACAAATTTACATCAAGAACAAACCTAATTAACAAAGCAGCAATACATACAGATTAGCCTGGAAGTCAGGATACCTTGGGTTTACCGTTCAGCTGAACCACTGACCTGTTGTGTGACCTTGGGCAAGTCATGGAATTTTCCCATGGTTCATTTGATCAACCTCTTTCAAATATATCACTTGAATCTTTCTTTGCAGAATTACAAGACATACCTACCACAAAGCTGCATCTCCATTTATCAGAGCTTTCCTCCAGGCCTCAGTGAGCTACGTTCAGTTATCAGGAGACCTAGGTTCTCTTTTGGCTTCTATCTCCTTTCTATCCTTCTGATTATGGGCAGGCCACTTAATTACTCCATTTCAGTTTTCTAAGCACTAAAAAAAAAGAAAGTTAACCATACTGAGTCATTTTTGTTAATCATTTTGTATTAGAGCAATTCTGTCAGAAAAGTACTTTGACATCTTTAAATCATAGATGCTGTGATAGAAGTATGTTTATTATTATTGTTATGAAGAGTCAATTACCATATTTACTCAAATATACGTCCCCTCCACCCCCATTCACCACGGAGGAAAAACTTTCTTGTCTTAGGATTGAGCACGGGCCAGGCAAGCAGCTGCTGTAGCTCTGGATGGGCCAGGGTGGCTCGCGTGGCAGGTAGGCAGTGCATGGGAAAGTGTTGGGAAGATGTGCATGGTGTGGGTGAAGCATGGGGAAGGGGAACACAGTGTGCGGGGGGAGAAGAGGGTGAAGGGATGTATGGTGCGTGTGTGGAAAGGGACACGTGGAGTGTTGGGAAAGCGCACGGGAGACTGGAGTGAGGGGAGTGCAGGAGAGGGAGCACACAGTGCAGGGGGAGCACAAAGGGAAGGGCACATGGTGCCGAGGGGAGCACAGGTAAGGACTGTGCAGTGCCAGGGGAAGCATGGGGCATGGAAGGATCTGCGGAGTGAGGGAAATGCAGGGAAAGGACATGGGGGAAAGGGCACAGTAAAAGGGATATGTAGGATGCAGACAAAGTGGAGCACAGAAGCAAGAGGAGTGCAAGGAAAGGGCATGAGGATGGGGAATGTGGTGCAGTGGGAGCATGGGGAAAGGGACACACAGAGAAGAGGAAGCACAGTGAAGAGGGGGAAAGACTGGAGGGGAAGATGCTGCAGCTACAGCCCCAAGCCTGACTGAGGCTGGACAAGCAAAACTCATGATACTGTGTGTGTTAAGGTGCAGCAGAGTGAAAACTGCAGGCCTGCTAGCCCCTGCTGAGGCCACAAAGCCTGCCAGCTGTCAAGGAGATAGGTGCAGGGGGGTTCAGGAGCCCTGCACCCCTAGCTGCTGATAGGCAAAAGTCGTGACATGGGTGCTTGTGTAACTGTTGCCTCTCATCACGCAGCAGGACTGAAGATCCCCCATCACCTGCCACCACAGACCTGGGGGTAATAATTGACCACAATATGAACATGAGCCAGCAGTGCGATGCTGTAGCCAGCAGGGCCAACAATACCCTGGCATGCATCAGTTGATGCATCTCCAGCAAAGCCATTGCAAGGAAGTGATTCTCCTGCTCTACTCAGCTCTACTCAGTACTGGTGAGACTGCAGCTGGAGTCCTGCATCCAGTTCTGGGCTCCACACCTGAACAAGGATGTGGTAATGCTTGAGAGAGTCCGGAGAAAGGCTACTTGCATGATCAGACTTGAATGGCAAGCCGTATGAAGAAAGGCTGAGGGACCTGGGACTCTTCAGCCTGAAAAAGAGAAGCAGCTTACTGTGACATCAGAAGCGTACACCTAGGGCTCGGTGAGCAACTGTTCACCAGGACACCCTTGAAGAAAACTAGGAGTAATGATTGTTGCCCTGTGGGGTCAGGCTAATGCTCAGGATCTCAATATCGTGCTGAGAGGAGGGCGTGATGTACAATTGCACATGATCACACAAAAATCAATTGGGTGCATACACACACACTAGGTGCATACACCCCCCCCACCAACTCAGGCACACACATTCAAAATGATCAGGCTAGACACATGACACCAATTCCAGCACATACACACCCTAATGACAATGACACAAAATCATACACAATACACACATACATACACGTACATACACATATACATATAGGTTAAACACTGACTCAGGTGACTGCATTTGGTGCCTGTGGTACCTATGCTTGGGGTGACTGGTAACTAAAGAACAAGTGGCAGAGATCAGGGGAAAGGCAGTGGAGACGAAGCAACAGCAGTGGCAGGGATCGGGGGAAAAGGCAGTGGGGACGAGGGAATAGCAGTGGCAGAGTTGAGGGGAAAGGCAATGGGGATGAGGCAACAGCAGTGGCAGAGATCAGGGGAAAGGCAGTGGGGATGAGGCAATAGCAAAGAAACGGGTTTGCAGGCTGGATGGCTGGAGCCACGGGTCCAGGTAGAGTCCAGGCAGGGAAGAGAAACAGTCTAAATCCTTGGCTGAAGAGAGGGTGGGAGTGATAGCTACCTATCCAGGCTGGGAGGGGGTACTCAATGGCCAGTTGGGGTCTTTCTCCAGCAGATGTTGTCCAGAGGGAGTCACTGGCAGGGCCTCGGGGTTGATAGGCAGTGTGACGTGGAGCAGATCTGGTCCAAGGAGTCTGTCTTCACTACCTTTTTATGGGGCAGACTCCTATGATCTCCTATGGGAGGGCCTGTTCAGGCAAGGTCGGCCCTGTCCAGAGGGCTCCAGAAGTTCATACTGAGGATGTGCAGCCATGGCACAATGGTGAGTTGCCTCGTCTTTTTTTCCTTGAATGTTGAGGGTGGTTCCAATGGCTGGGTTATTGGTCCAGGTATTGGTTTTGAAGGTGGGGTGATTTAGTAGGGGGTCCTGCTATCATTTTGTTTCACTCATCCATTCACTCTTTTAATTCAGGCATTCAAGGAAAACCAATTTACATGGGAGAGGATACAGACTTAAATGTGAGTCATAATTGCAACAGGGCATGGGGGCAAGATGGGAACAAGATGGGAACCTGACACACAAAATGGATACTTGACATCACTCATGCCAACCCACATTGCAGGTCTAAATCATACAATGTTAATATGAAACTATAAAAATCAATGCACACATGATAGGAATTCAATATAATACAATATCAAACAGTAAAAAGCAATACAAACATAATGCTATTTACAACATAAAAAGGGGCTTATTACAACAACAGCATACTAGAACTTAGTTTAGCTTACCTAGTACTACTTGTAACCACTTATAAGGGATAGAGAGGGCAGAGAGAAAGTCAGAAATGGTTTGGGGAAGGAGAGGGAACATATTTAAAAATAATAAAAAAACAAAAACTGGGGGGTTTGCTACATGGTCACAAACTCCTGGAAGATTGTTTCAGGCTCATTTTAGGCTTAACATTTGGAAAAACTACTTCACAACTAGGGTGTCCAGACTGTGACCATTACTCCTAGATCCACGTTTCCTCAAGCACATGAGGCATTACAGCAGGCAAAATTGGGTGTAAACTGTGTGATGGAATTAAACCATGAGAACCTATAGTGAGATCTGAGACAGTCTAGTTCCTAGATAATATCCAAGGATGTATCTCAGTGAGCTTCACATAATTAATGAGGGTGCTTTACAGTACCACAGAGAATCAGCACACTTCTCACTACTCAATTTGTGCTCTGTCCTATGCTAATGTTTCATGGCCACCTACTGTTTATTTGAAAGACCTACATGTTAAAATTCAGGACATTGTCCAAGAGGTCAGTCGTTTCCAAAAGACTAGAAAATAGGCCTTAAAATTCCTTCGTGATGGGATAAATTGAAGTCAGAACAGCATAAAACTTAGGTGCATTGTTTTATGCAATCCTTTGTTAAAAAAAATAATAATAATACAGATGTTTCCTCTGTGAACAAGCAAGCAAGTGCAGTGTAACAATTTACAGCCTGCCAGCACGTCCTGTACCCATGCTAGCACGTGCCATGAACCTGAGGCATGATAATCACCAGCATCATCCCAAGTAGTGCTTCTCATTCTTCCCATGTTTGTCTCCTTTGCTTTATGAAAATGTCTGTAAGTATTCTGGGCACATGGAAAACCCTTATTAAAGCATGAACAAGAAAAGTCCCCTGCTTTGGTGGTGAGGCAAAGAAATAGACCCATTGAAGTCTATTTGCTATTTACATCTGTGTCCAAGATTTCATCCTGGTGGTTTGTCTCGCATTAGGAAGAGGGGCATCCAGAAATGGGTTTGCCGACTTCCAGCACCTAGGACTAAGCCTATTTTTAGTTCTTCCAGGTTTTTGCACTAAAACAGATAAATAGAAGGGTTAGGGCTGCTATAAAAGGGGCAATGCACAACATTTCAGGAGATAGCCTGGACTGGAGACCACAGCCATCTCGTACGTGAACCCAAGCTGCATTTGAACAGGCATGGAACTGCAGCAGCATCTCCCAGTCAGCATGATCTGAGCCTTTTACCAGGAGCATGAGTAGTAACAGGGAGCAGGTTCCATCTGATGCTTACACACCCCCTGTTAAATAAATGTGTGGCCACATTTCCCCATATGTAGTGACCTCAAGAGTCCTACCATCTTCACAGTGCTTTGGTGAAGCTCAAAGATAACCAATTTAGCAGTTATTGTCCCCAGCTCTGCTACTCTAGGTTTAACACTGCTACCTTTATGATATGTGCTGCATGGGGTCTATTTGGTCAGAAGCATCCCCACTTGGTGACTTGGAAAAGCCTGGCTCAGTGAAGTCTATTCTTCCAGGCTACAAAATGCAAGACAAAAAGCCCAAGGACAAGACAGACACCTAGCTCATTCTCTTGCTCATCTTGATGTGAACAAATTGAACTAAAATGACAAGGAAGTGAAGGAAGGAAACTTTCCAGTTGCCCATATAACAATGCTGGGAGTCTAGATAATGAAGAAGAGAGAACAGAAATTTTCACTGATGGGAAGTTATGTTAAATAATTGGCATCACTGAAATATGGAGGAATGTTACATGACTAGAAGGTGAAAACTACTGATTTAAGAGTAATAGAGTAGATGAAAGTGGTGCCTGAATGGCACTTTACAATTAAAGGCACCTTTGCTTTAGAGATATTAATAACTCATAAGCATGGGATGTTGAATGCATATGGATTGACATAACAATTATAACACCAGAAAAGTTTGAAAGGGATCTGTGACAAGCATCAGAACAAAGCAGAGAACAGGATGACTTTCCTCTAAACTGTGCTATTATGGGAAAACTTCAGTTTAAGAGCTGTGCTGGAGGTCTAATTCTGGCAATATTAAAACAATTACTAAAATGTATAGATTGCAATACTCTTATACAAAAGATATTACACCCAGCACAAGGTAACTTTTTATGGCCCCCATTCTGATAGGTAAAGATGAATTAAGCACTGGTCTGGAAGTCAGTAGATGCCTCAGGATGTGTGTTAATGACCCAATTACATTCAATATGGGAAAAAGTCCACATCACTGATATACACACTTGGTAAGTCAAAAGGGCTGAAATTGTGAAACTGACTCTCAGAAAATTTTGAGAAAATTGGAAGCTCTTTAAGAAGAGTTTATTAGCTAGTTAAAAGCCACAATTCTTCAGTCAGAAAAAAAGAACAACTTTGGTTTCAAGCCCATTTTTATTCAATAGTAAATGGAAGGCAACAAATAAAAAAATAGACATATAAAAGTGTACAAATGGGCAAATTAATAGTAAACACCATAAATTAGAACGTGTGAACTGCATAAAATGTATACGGGAAATAAGGGGATTTGGAAGAAATCTAAGGTCGGTAGGGTTATGAGCAATAAGAAAGAAAAATTTAAGTATATTGGGAACAAAAGAAATCCTGGAAACGGTGTAGGTTCATTACTAAACAGGAAGAGTAGAGTAGAACTGTTAAAAACACTGAATAAGAGGCAGAAGTGTTTGATCTAAAATTGATAAATATAATTACATAGGTAAGTAATATGAAAAAAATAGAACTCCTGGTTCCAAAATGATACCATTTATTAGACCAACTGGAAAAGGCAAGAAAACTGTCCTTTTCTTCAAGCTTTCGGGATTAAAGTCCCTTCATCAGGCTCTAGGAAAAGTATCTAGTCAGACCTGCTTCATAACACCAGGCATTATATTTCATTCAGTAACCCCTATATTGAATTTAACAACTTATATTTGGCTAAAACATTCCTTTCAGAAAGGCATCCAGTCTTAATGTGAAGACATCAAAGTATGGAGAATCTATTGCTTACCTTGTTTCAGTGGTGAGTCACCTTCACTTTTAAAAATCTCTGTTTTGTTTCTAATTTGACTTTGTCTAGTTTCAGCCTTACCTGGTGGTTATTCTTTTTCAGCTTTATTAAATAGCTCTACAGTACCTAGTATTTTTCTCCATGATGGCTCTTGAACACAGTAGTTGAGTCACAACTTAGACTTGTCTTTGACAAGCTAAGCAGATTGAGTTCTTTTAAGTTTCTTGCTGCAACTCGTTATCCCACTGGGTGATAAAAAGTTCATGAACTGGCCCCACATGCAAAAAGGTTGGACACCCCTGGACTAGATGCTCTACCTGATCTTTTCTGGGTTTAAGTTGTATGAGACATTTTGCTCAACTAGAAATACATCTCCTTTCAAATACAATTTTCTACTCTTTTTACTTCCTCCCAGCCTGTCCACGTGAACAGTTATTTAATATCAAGTCCGAATCCAGAGCTTTATAACTCAATCACATTTCATAGGATCATTGGAAAGTAGGGCTGTAAGGGACCTAACAAGGTCATCTAATCCAGTCCCCTACTCAAGCCAGGATCATCCCTGACAAAGTCATCCATGCCCAGTGTCTGTCTAGCCTGCTTTTGAAAATTTCTAGGGATGGAGATTCCACAACCTGAATAGCTTGTTTCAGTGCTTGACCACTGTAAGTGACTGTGCCATTCACCAGAGAGCCTGGTGCGTGCCGGTCTATTGGATATCGCCGTTGTCCCCAGGAAAGATGGTCAATTATTGAGACAGGTTCTGGAGAGTCCTTAGTGGTTCTCTGGTTTTTATCCCTGGTTCCATGGGCCGGCCAGTGAATCAGGCCCGGCACGTGGCCATAAAGCATGACCACACCAGTGCAGAAGCCGATCCCAGCTCCTCCGAATCAGCTGGGGTTTTTTTTTTTTTGTAAGGGGGGGGAAGGGGGAGGGGGTGTTTCCTTGCTACAGCGCTTTCTCCATTGTGGCTCCATGGCCGTGGCTCCGCGCCCGCGGCTTCCTTGGCTCGGCACGGTCCCCACTCATCTTCCACCCCAGGTGAGTCCCCCTCCCGAGTTCTATTTGTGTCACAGCCACCTTGATCACCAGAAGGTTACTCCTGATCTCCAGCCTAAATTTCTTTTGCTTCAGTTTGAGGCATTTGCAACAAAATCTGCACACAAAACAAATCATGTCTAAAAAGAGAATGTAAACCAATTCCAAATAATCCAGCAAGATTACTACAAGCCTACAAAGAAATATAGTTATAATGTATGCAAATTAAGTTTCTCAGGAGTCAGATATTCTTGTTTGCCTAAGTGTCAAGCAGGGAATTATCAAAACCTTTAAGTCTCCTTGTTCTGGCAGCTTACACTCTTATGCAAATAGTATACATATGCATGCCTATACACACACAGAGTATTATTATATAGATGTAGAATAGATCCATTAAGAGTAGAAATGTACATATAATGCATATATTAATCATAAAATTCTGTAATTAAAGATCCATGTTTTTTGGAAATCATCTTGTGACTCAGTTAAAATTTAATGATTTCAAAATTTGCAAGGCTGGCAAAGATAGATAGTACTAAATCTTACGAGTAAAAAATCACAGAAAAGATTATCTACTAAGACTGTGTTATATGTGCTAATGAAGTTAAAGGGTGATATAGTCTCCTAAGCAAGTTGGTTGCTTATATTGACTAATAGCCAGCAATAATACTACCTAGCATCAGGTTCCCTAACTTCTTTCCAAATATATTTATCCATCATGAAAATATCTACAGAGCAAAACTCTTAATACTATAGAGATTGCTGCAGCATAATTTCAGCGTGTTTCATTGGATTGTATCCCTTCATTAATTAATTCTGGTTGATGTACATGAGTGGGGGTCAACCATTTCATCAGCTGTGCCATGACTTACCCCACACCCTTCCCAAATGCCATTCCAATCTCTTGCCCTTACCTGATCTGCTGATCAGCTTTCTGTTACCTGCCCTGCACACTCTGACCAAACTGTTGCTCTGCTTTCTGCTTCCTGTCCCATAATCCCTCACTGATCTGATGTTCTGTGCTCTGCTTTCTGCCCCATGAATGTTGCGTGCCTCCCAAGGCTGGGGGCCCAGCTACAGCCTGCCCAGGTTCTGGGTAAATACTAATAGCCATGGAGCCCGAAGATGTACATACTGTGATCCGGAGGCCTGGGGGAGGGCAGCAGGGCTGGGAGTGCAGCGTGTGCAACGTGGAGTGGCAGTGCACAGAGGGGCCATGCAGGGAAGCTGCCTACTGCTGCAAGCTCTGTGCTGCCCTGGTCACACTTCTCCTGTGTGCACAGGGACAGCATGAGCAGCAGCGCAGGGTTGTGCCCCTCACTGCTGCCCCCACCTGCAGGTGAAGTGTGGCCAGGGCAGTGGGGAGCTCAGAGTGGCAGGCAGCTTTCATGCGCTTCCCCGCTGTGTCCTGCCACACCAGGTTGCACACACTGCTCTGCAGAGGCAGGGAGAGGGCAGCAGGGCAGGGATAGCAGGGCCAGGGCATATTACTATATCCAAAATTCAGGTCTGTTTCATGGTTCTGTGCCTTATCCTTTTTTATTGAAAGGTATAAATTATACCTTTAGAAAACAGAGTGTCTCCTATTGTTGGATCTAGGTTGAAAACTAGAGAATGTTCAGCTTGAAACCCAGACATTCAGTACAAGCTCAAATACAAACCATGTTCATATGTGAAGTTCACATAGGTCTGGAGCTTTTATTACTTTCTTTCATATGCACAGCACCTCTGTATTTCTAAAGATGTCCCTGCCAACAGAATCATCAGACTTCTGGCCAGGTTTTCAGAGTATGGAAAACACCAGGAGAAGTAAGGTCACGGCCTGATTTGTACCTTCATTTAACAGACCTTTGCTCCATTGATGTTGTTGCCGGCACAAGGTGCCCAAGGGAGGCAACAATTGGGTTCATTGCCTGGTGTGCATCACGCCAAATAAACACATTGGGGGGAGAAGTAGACAGAGTTTATTTGAGCTCAAGTAAAAGGCACAGGGAGACTGTATGGTCTCAAATCCTGTGCCCCTAGCCCTGCAACAGTGTATATTTATACCTTGGTCATTTTCTGCAGTATTTTTCCACTAGCTGCCCCCACCCTCCTTTCCCTCCTCCCTTCTCTCTCTGAGCAGTGCCCTTGCATTCCACAGATAACAGTTTTTAGGGAGTTTCAGTTTGCTTGCTACTCATCCTGTTTTCCAGTATTACAGGAGGTTACAAAAGTTCAAAGAAAGGGTTACAAAGATTCGGGGGGGGGGGGGCCTGGCTCACCTGGGCCTAGAGCAGAGGGGCTTCATCGACACTCGTGGTCTTCCATCCCTCTGAGTTACCTAGGGTTATGCCCAGTGACACCAACAATGTAATCGAGTTACAGTGATGTAATCTCAGAATAATGACATGTGGAATGAGGCCTAATATCTTATTTCTAAAAGGTGTAGCAATATAAATCCATCTATTTCATTAATAAATACCACTTGGGTTCTCTGGAGTTCCATGCAACGGCCTTAGCCATACCAGTTTCAGAGTAAGTCAAATTGAGGGTGAAAAATCTCCTAAAGTCAGTGGCAAGCAAAGGGCCTTTTTGTAGATCCGATCATGTTGCATTCAAAAAGGAGAAGGAACTGATTGGGAACTTTTATTTGACATAAATATTGCTTACTGTCTAACATCAACTATAATATATTTGGGCATGGGTTTATGCTGAGAACGGGAGTAGAGAATGGGAGCTCTGCAACTTATTTCAACAGTAGCAGAATTAAACCCTAGAATCTTGCAGCTGAACATCTACTTCATCGACATCCTTACTTCCCGTGCCCATAGCTTTTCTGTAAATGTTTTAACCCTGCTCTTGAGATGGGCGAAAGACTTTAAAAAAACAAAAAAACCCAACAAAAAACAGGTCTATTCAACCAGTGTTGGTTAATTTTTTCAGCCCTAGCTTTTATTAAAGATAGGCTGCAAAAAACATCTCTTAGATTAGAAGCTTTTCTCCCCTAAAGCAGTTTGGTATTCTTTTGGCAAACAAATCACACTCCCTTTGGACAGAAATGTAACGTTTCTTCAGCATCATTTCCCATGAGACTCCCTCTCTTCCCTCTGTAATGTGGGGGCAGAGAAAGAAAGTAGGAGACTGACTTCAATACCAGACTATAAATAAGTGCAGGACTCGACTTTGTCTGCCTTTAGGAGGGTTTAAAGTAGACATCAGTGAAGTGAGATTGTTTTATAGTAGAAATGCCACCTGGCCTCTAGAATAACATGAATGCCATAAGACACTTTAAAAAATAATGCCCTCGCATTTTCTTTAACTAGTAAGTATGTCACTTTAAGTGGCATGATTCATGGCTATCTACGTGTTGTAGTTTTAAATGAAGCATTTTTACCTGAGTTAGGAATACATGTGTTAAAAATGAATAAGCCATCATTAGGCTTTCTTATTAGAAGATCCCACTAATTAGGCCTGGAGGGTTAATGTCTCTCAAATGCCTGACTCTGTAGTGCATTATTAATTATTTCATTTGTTCTTTTTTTAGTTCATTAGCTTTCGAATATTGTAGCCTTGTGCTGAGGTGAACCAGAGCCGCTCATTCATTCTGCCATACTACAGCTCCAGGCCATCTTATAGTTACAGGTTTGAATTGTAGAAGCACGAACCAGGGCCTGCAGCTCAGTTGTGCTGGTGCTGTGATCTAGGTAGAAGCAGACAACAGAGACACATCAAAGAGTTGTGGGCAGTATAAGATAACTGATATTATGAAGCCAGGAAGAGGAATTGGCTGCATTGTCCTCTTCTACAGAATCTCAGAGAGGTCAGCTGTGTTAGGCCGCGTGTAGGCAAAATACGACACACATGTGCACGACTCTTTAAAAAGCAAGCTAAATGGTGTCAGTATTTGCACACCTCAGCGGCATATTGCACCCTAATTCCAGCCACTGTAGGAAATTTGGTGGCATAATGTGCCTTAAATGACTTGGGGGCGCAGCAAACTAAAACTCCTTCGAAGTGTTTTAGTTTGCTGCCCCTACAGTCGCTGATGGAAGCACCGGGCTCTCCGTGGAGCTCCACGGCTCTGCAGGAAGCTCTGCAGGCAGCCTGGCAGCAGCCCAGGAAAGCAGGCTCCACCCAAGAAAAGTGGGGAGCCTGATCTCCATCCCCACCCCCTGCTCCCCAGTGCCTGTCTGCCTGCCTGAGCTGTGCAGGGACCTGGTTCTTCCCTCTGCAGCTGTGGTACCCCCTGGGACTGCCCAAGCTGGGTGCCTGCAGGTGGGTGCCACCTTCAGGGGGCCGCAGCTGCTGTGGAGAGAAGCACCAGCGCTGCCCCACCCTGCCCAGGGACTGCTGTGCCCACTGGCAGCTTACCCTCTCTTCCCCGCCAGAGAGGCAGGTAAGTCAGTGGGGTGTGTACACAACACAGGGATTTAAATCAGCCCTAAATTAACACGGTGTTTTTTAAAACCCACTGCTTCAATTTAGGAATCCCTGTTTCATCTACAAATGGCTTTAGTCTGAAATCAGACAGATAATAGGGCAGGATGGTGCATATAATCCCACATTCATAGCACATTTCCTCCTATGGCTTGTCTATACTGCTTCAGCAGGAGGTTGCAGCACCAGGCTTAAGTATGACCACCCATCCCCAAATGACCCAAATCTGTAGGCAAGCCCAGAGCAGCCTCACTGCTCAGCATCCAGATCTGCAGTGTCCTCGAAGAATCAGGTAGATGGGATGCGTTTGGCCCCATCCTGACCAGTACCAACCATTGCAGCGTTATGAACAAGCCCTTATTTTGTTCCAGCCCAAATTCCTTATTTACCAGGAAATCTTAAGCACATCCCTTCAGGCAGCATAGAGGGCCAAGAAACAGCTCTACCCCAGGAGATGCATAGAAAACCCATAGTACACTTGTTTCTTTTAATGCAACTGTAAGTAAAAGGTTTTTTCCCCCCCTGAATTATAAGGATCTGTGTGTGTTCATGGGCATCTGCCCATATGCAAGGGGGAGGGGAGGGGAGGTAATAGTAAGAAATTCAGCAAGGTAATCTGAGAAGTTTGTTATTGCTTCCTTTGCTGCATATTTTCCCCAAATTCAAGCAGCACAAGAAAAAGAAGAAAAGAAAAGAAAATTTCCTCTGGATTAAGCTATGGCATAAAAGAGATCAATATTTTAGACTGATACTGGACACTCATGTCCTCTTGTGAAAAGAACCAGCAGAAAGCCTGAACAGCCTTGCAATGCCATTCAACACTTTGGTAGGATACTTAGCTAAACTCTGCAGGCTTAGCAAGATGCCTACAAAAGTACACAGCTGCAGAACATCAGTGGCAAAGCTGGTGAATTAACAGCCACACCAGAACATCAAAATGGTGCAGCATTCCCAGGCACTGTAGGAAAGAGGAAGCAGCATGCTTGCTAACAGAGCGATAACAAGTCACACTTGCAAAGCTTCACTCTGGATTAAAAGGCTTGATGCCTCAGGCATTGCCACTGGCAGGCCTTAAGGTGTTATGAAGCTATAGTAGTTAATGTGTGTGTGTGACATTTTGAAATCATAATAAGCTGTAAAAGGCCATGTGCCTTAGTGATGTCCAACTCCAACCAGTCTAACTGTAATTTCTTGTGTGCATTTGTGACAGGGGTCTGCCTTCAGAGGATGGCCCCAGTGATCTGTAATGGTCACACTTACCCTCGTGCTCTGGTATCTCAGGCTAGGGACAGACATTCAAAGAGCCTGAGCTTGAATTTATTCAGTCTTTGCAGGTTAGTCTCACCTGGCAAGGTTAAATCAGTTTTGTAACCAGACAGACATCCCAGAAATGCAGGCACATGCCAGCAGTGGCTCAGGCTAGAAGCCAGGGAGCTGGAGTTAAGTCTACATTCAAGCAGGTTTAGCTTAAACCAGTTTCAGCCATTTGAAACTCTTTTATGTGCACTGAGCTTCTGTTCTGTCACAGGTTTAAACAGTTTGTGGTCAGTTAAACCAGTTTATGTGCAACTTCTGTCCCTGGCCTTGATGATAAGTATAAGTTTGGGAGGTTTTCCTCAGAATGCTGGAATAAACCTTGGGTGCCTTACTCAACATAGAGCTGCCTCAGACCAGGCCATCCCCAAAATCCACATTTTCCTGTCTATTGTCTATATATTAGTGGTATCTCATTTTAATAACAGAAAAATGTGGATTTGGGATTACTTTTTTTTAAATCTGAAAATTAGGGATTTTTAAATTTGAATCAGAGAAAACCAGGATCCCTGCTCATCAGTAGCCTGGTCAGCTCTTTAACTCACTGCCTGGAGCCTGGCCCTCAGAGGCTACCTCTTTTACCCTCTCACTCTGGGTAAGTGGCCTGCAGTATTGGAGCTACCATTCCTTATTCCTTCTCATCTCCTCCTCCTCATTCTTATTGTGTAGCCCTGTGGGGTCAGGCCAGCTCTCAGGATCTTAATATTGAGCTGTTAGACAGGAGGGTGTGACACAAATGCACATATACAAACACACAACTCAATTAGGTGCATACACACACATACACACTACCAACTCACGCACATACACATCCAAACCAGCCTAAGCACATGCATACCATCACCAATTCAAGCACATACACTACACACCCCAAAAGTTAGACACAGATTGCTAATTCATATATCATGCACACAATATAAATATACACACTCACCAGTTCACACACATACAACCCACCTACACGTACACACAGGTAAGTTCCTAACTTGCATGGTACAGTGTGTATGTGTTTGCTTGGGGTACCTGGGAAAGTTTCAGGTAAGAGAGAGAGAGTTAAAGTGTAGGGAGTGAAAGTTGCCAGAACCGGGATTAGAATCGGTGGACTACAAAGAAGCTGGCTGAGGAACTGAGGCTTGTGTTTACTCAAGGTAGACTGGGGCTGGAAACTGAGCTAGACAGCTGAGATATTGGGGGGTGGGAGGCAGATAAGTGGTGGCAAGGAGGAGACAGCCAGGAAAGAAACTGAGGCAGAAACCTGGTTGCTCAGGGGAAAAAGAAAAGGCAGTGGGGATAAGACAGTGACAAAGAAACAGGGGAGTTTGGAGGCAGAGGAGCTCAGGGCAGGTGTTGGAGGTGGCAGTGTGCCAGAAGCAGGAGAGGGAGGACTGAGACAGAAGTTAGAGGGGTGAGGAGCAGAGATTGGAGCAGGGACAAACCATAGTAAAGCAAAACCCAACTTAGGGGTCCAAATAACAGTTTTATTACACAAACAACACACTACACAGCCCCATGAAGTTATTGGTTCACACACACACACAAACAACACTCACAATGGCAGCAGGAGAAAGAGACTCAGTGGAAGGGTTGGAGTCCAGGTAGGGAAGAAAAGCAGAGTCCACGTCCTTGGTTGAAGAGAGGGTAATAGGTGATAGCTACCTATCCAGGCTGGAAAGGTGTCCTTGTCCAGTAGGTGTTGTCCAGAGGGGGGTCGCTGGCAGGGCCTCTGGGTGGATAGGTGGTGTGGCATGGTGCTGGTCCAGATGGAGAGGGCGTCCCACTGGGTCTGTCTTCACTGCCTCTTTTTATAGGGGCAGATCTTGTGTGACCCTAGTGACAGGAGGCATGGCCAGGCAAGGGTCAACCCCTGGCATACTGAGCATGTGTGCTCCATGCAGGGATGTGCAGTTTCGGGTGTCTGTAATGGTGGGGTACAATGGTAGAGTTGCTGGTACTAACAGGGTCTTTTGTCTTTCAAATGCTGGGTTCTTGTCTTTGTATCTGGGTGAGGTCCATGGTTCCTGGATGAATGGATGCAAGGTAATGGCCTGATCGTTACAGGCCATTCAGAAGAGGCCTGCTACCATTGTATTTCAGTTATTCCCAATCACTCTCATTCATCTGGGAACCAATTTACATGGGAGGAGTACACGACTCATACAGTTGCAACACAGGGGATTCCCAGGCAGAGGACACAAGATGGAGACTTGACATTACTTCGGTTCACTTACAAACAGAGGCCTAAACCATACAATATCCATATGAAACAATAAAAGTCAATACAAAAATGATAATAATACAATATACAACAGTAAGAATCAATACAAACCTAATAATAATACAATATAAAACAGTGGATATCTAAAACCAAAAACTTGCTACCAAAATAAAAATGTTAGAGCTTATCTGAAGTCTGAGCTCGCTTATGCTTGTCTATAGGGAATAGAGAGGAAGAGAAAGAAAAGCCAGAAATAATTGGGGAATGGAAAGGAATGCATATCTATTTTATATGTAAAATAACAGAAAAACTGGGGGTTTTGCTACAATTCATAGTTTCTCCCAGCTGGCCCCTAATTAGTTGTCATTCACCCCCAAAGTAACAAGGGTTATGGGCCCCTTTAACAGTGCTCTTTCTCTAAAGGAGACTTAATTAGGAAAAGTAAGATCAAGCATCTATTCTTAACCATTATCTTAAGGATTATGACTGTGGTGCTATTGGTTAAAACCACCATAAAACCAGGATCTCAGAATGGTTACTTGAGATCATACTGCAGAAAAAGGATCATATTGCAATGCTGGAGCTGTTTAAGAGAATAGGAGCTGCTCCTGTGTGTCTATCATGATTTATTCCCACCATGAAGTAATAGGACAATGAGGAAATGTTTACAGGAAAGCACATTCTCACATAGTAAACCCCCGTATTACTCACTTTATGCTAATCGTATGGTATTTTAGGAGCACTAAGTGATAGCAATTTATTCAATTGCTAGTAACATAGGTTTGTAGTAAGATAAAATCATTGACAGGCAAGTGAGACCCAACAGATGTTGAAAGTCAGTGGGACCTCAATTATAAACCTACTGCTTTACATTCATTTCCATGTTTCAGTTTTCAAATCTTATTAAAAGGCATTTTTCTGATTACTTTCATTCCTGCTTAATGGAGCTCTCATCAAGGCTTTCCTCCCACTCTGAGCTCACTCAGACTGCCTGGGGTGACAGCCATTGGAAATTCACTGGAAGAGGACTGTATCTCTGGTAACATCAGGTGGAAGAAGCCACACCATAAGTCTTTTAGTATTTTTTAATGTAACAAGGGTGGGAAAAGGATTTGTTTGTCCTCTTCATTTTCCTCCCTTCTCTGTTCAACCACTTGGCAACATCCTCAAACCCACCATCAAGCTCCCTACTTTCTCGCAACTCCTTTGCCCTAACAGCCTTTAGGGACCTTTGCAGCACCAGGATATGTTGTTTTCTAAGAGGAACAGGCATGACCCATAGATGATTGGCATTTGGGATTTGGTTCAACTCCATCTATATTTCTAGGCCACATGGGGCATAGATTGCTGCGGGACCAGGCACTTACTGATGCAGGTCCACAGCAATCGGATGCCCAAATTTGGTACAAACCAGGTCTGAGTGCTTCCAAACCTTCAGCCTCCAAATCCCAGATACCTCCAGCATTTCAGCAGCAAGGAAATCCAGGGTTGTTGGTAATGGCTGGGTTGCATGCACAGCAGCAGCAATTTGGTGCTGGGGAGAACTGATTTTTTTGTAGCTCAGTGCTCTGAAAAGATTGTTCAAGCTGCAGCTTGAATATTAAAGCTGCAGCTATCCCCATGTAACATGTCCCTCTGATTACCAATGTATTCAGTCTCAAAGGATCTCAGTCTGGTACCTATCATAGACAGTGAACTGAATTAAAAAAAATAATTGTTATGAACAATAAACACCTGTCAATAATGCGTTTGTTAGAAAGCACTTAAATTATCATTATTCTACTGCTGCACACTGTGTTCATCTGTGGCTTGGTTTTGATAACTGTTACAATGGGTCTTACTTCAGCCTTAGCCATACTTGATAAACTTCTCAGGCAAAGAACACATGAACCGGTTAGCCCATGAAAGTCAACCTAACCTAAATGAAAAAAGCAGAAGAAACCATGAAATAATACAACTCTGTATATTGTTATAACAATATAACAAAGTTAATTTAACCTCTAAATGAATTAGGGCAATTTACCCAGGCCATGGTTGCCCAAACAAAATTGTCCTGAGATGAGGACCCTTCTGAAGCCCTACCCAAGTTTGCACTCCTCTCAGATATAACGTATTTGTAGTTCAAAAGCTTATTCATTTCATCCAGGAAAACACAAAAAGTCAATTGATTAATAATATTCCCATACAGCAGGTCTGCATGTGAAGCAGATAGGCCAAACACATCTGCACCACTGAAAATGTAAGGGTGCACTTACCCAAAAGACACAAATATAATGGGATGGAGAAAGTACAAATTTAAGGGTGCACTTACCCAGAAGACAAAAATTTAATGAGATGGGAAAAATTCAAATGATGTCTATAAAACAACATTGCCAAGAAAAAGGCAGCTATGCAAGTAAAGAGCCTGTGAGATCTCTGACCAAGAAGGCCAGTAAGTCTGTGGATAGCATATGCTGCAAGAGGTTGGGGGCATGGAGAGGGAGGGAAAAAAGTGAACCTCTAAAGCACACCAACTTCAATGACCTGTATAACAGAAAGAATGAAAACAATTACCTGAATCCAGGCAGACCTGGAGAGGTTGGAGAAGTGGGCAGGGAACAACAGGATGCAGTTGAACAAGGACAAGTGCAAGGTGGTGCACCTAGGGAGAGGGAATCACCAGCACACCTATAGGCATGATATAACCTTCTCAGCTGCACAGTGGCAGAAAGAGATCTTAGAATCGTTGTCGACTCCAAGATGAACATGAGTCGTCAGTGTGATGAAGTAATTAGCAGAGCTAACCACACTTTGTCCTGCATTAGTAGGTGCATCATGAACAGGTCCAGGGAGGTGATGCTCCCTCTCTATGCGGCACTGGTCAGGCCGCAGCTGGAGTACTGCGTCCAGTTCTGGGCGCCGCACTTCAAGAAGGATGTGAACAACCTTGAGAGGCTCCAGAGGAGGGCCACTCATATGGTTACAGGCCTGCAGGGAAGACCTTATGAGGAAAGGCTGAGGGACCTGGACCTTTTCAGCCTCTGCAAGAGAAGGCTAAGCGGGGGTGGGCGAGATCTTGTGGCAGTATACAAATTCACCTGTGGTGGGGGGAAAGCAGGGAATAGGAGATGTTCTGTTTACCAGAGCACAGCTTGGAATAACCAGAAACAATGGCCACAAGCTGAGAGAGAGTAGATTTAGGTTTGACATCAGAAATAACTTCTTCATGGTTAGGGTTGCCAGAATCTGGAACGGGCTTCCAAGGGAAGTGGTGCTCTCCCCTACCTTGGGGGTCTGCAACAGGAGACTGGACAAGCACCTAGCTGGGGTTGCATGACCCCAGCACTTTTTCCTGCCGCTGGCAGGGGGCCAGACTTGATGATCCATTGAGGTCCTTTCCGGCCCTAGCATCTATGAATCTATGAATCTATGAATTTTCTTGTATGCAAACTCATAGCTCTTGTGAGGCTACAGCTCCATGGAGTCACATCAGTACAGTTATAATCACATAGTTGACTCAGAGTAGGCATTCAGGCGAACTAAAGATGGTCCCAAAGGAAACCATCCTTTTTTTGTCATCTGGGTAACCACATCTTTGGGTAGGCTGTCACCATTATGCTACACAAGTCTGGTAATAGTTCCTTAACAGAATTATCCAGATCCTTGCAGCAAGACTGGTGGTTATTCATTAATGCAGCCAAAGTTTTGCAGAGATGCATTCTCCTGGTGATGAGAAGCAAGCTACATCATTCTGACCTAGTGATGACTGACCTGTAGCATGTTAAGGAGATCAAGATAGGACAAGTCCATGCTGCTGACCTTATAGATTGAAACATGGTGCCACTGTGCCCTCCTAGAAAGAAGTTGCTGAATAAGTCTCAGGATTTTTCACTGTTAACCTGTGGAAGTTGAACATAGAGATTTCTGAGCACTTGTCTGAAGCAGATATTCCTCATTGCACTGAGAGAGGTAGCACCACAAAGGATCCTGGTATAAAAACCCTAACTCCTACTGTTGGGCCAATATTGGTATTCCCATCCTCTGCGCGTGCTCATTTGCACTTGCTGAACACAATTCATTTGTTTGTGCACTGTGGTTCTAGTGCTATGTGCTCTAGATTTATGCCTCAGACTGTGTCTCTCCCAACTAACCTATTCACATGTCCAGGCCTTACAGTTCATTTCAGTATTCCAAGATATAATGGACAATGCAATAACATTGATTTTTCTACCCATTTCTGTTAAAAATGAATAGAGGTTCACCATGTTCTTTCAAACTCTAAGCAATAATGGCACATATGGCCACATCAGGGGAGACAAAGTTGATCCATCAAAGAAAACCAAGTTATTTATCTTTGAGCTCTATTAAATACACACACACATGTGTAAATATACACACGTATGTATGAATATGTGTGTATGTATGTGTGTATATACAGATATACACACACACATATATATACATACATACGTTGACAATTTTTACTTCTAAATCTTTTTTGTTTACTTACAAGAGTATGGGCTTCGCTTCTGAAGGTTTTAAAGCTTATGCTATACAACTTAGATTTAATAAGTCTGTAAAGGTTCAAATCTATCATGCTTTCTGCTTTATTTCTGAGCCAGCCAAGGCCACACACATTATCAGTAAAAATCTCTAATTTTAGCTTTGATCAAAACGATCTGCAGCTCTCATTACAGGCAGGCTCATGTGTAAGAACAAGTTTTGGAAGATTACACCCCCTCCCCACAACTGGAAGTCAAATTTTGTCATGATTGGGATGTGGGCAGTCAGATCTAGTTGAGAGACCTGCAGTCAGGAACCTGAGTCACTGTCACAGGGAACAGCCAGATTCTGGATCCAGTGGTCAATCGAGTGTCCAGATGCTGAATTTATAGTCAGAAACAGGTCAAGATTAAAGACCCCAGATCAGGAAGCCAGAGGAAGAAACCACAGATTAAGCCAGGTTCAGTCCCTGAGGAGCAAACTAAGAGTCAAAAATCAGACATGGATATTAGGATTATAGGAACAGGGAGCAAGAGCAGCCAGCAGAGTCCATGGCAGGGGGTCAGACTAAATGATCTACTCAGGTCCCTTCTGACCCTAGAAACTATGAAACTATGACCCTCTTGGGACCACCGGCTGCTCTGTGGGGAGCAGGGGCCGGCTAGAAAGTAAGTTGGTTGCCAGAAGCCCTGCCCCACTCTCACCACGCCATCCCTGATATTGGGCAGGGGTGGCAACTATTGGCCACCACCTGGGTACCAGGTGTATTAATATTAAGTGAATTTTACCAGAACAAGTACTCACTGGGGTTTACAGAATTTGTCATGGAAGGCATAAAAACTGCAGATACGCATCCAGCTTTCTGCTGTACTTTGCAGACATAAACGTGCTTCAATGTTAAAAGAATTGCTTCTGCAGTCCAAGAGTGTTTTTCAAGCAGTGTTGATTAAACAGAAAGAAATCTCAACAGGAAACTGTTTGAAGTGTGGGCCAAACATTCGTGTCCCGAAACAGTTGAGACCCTCCATCTCTGGGGAAGTGAAAAACAGGTTTGTTTTTGTCTTAAAGATGAAAGAAAATTAGGCATAGACACGTCAATCATTTCTCTCTCAGAGCTTGATTTTTCTCTAGCTGGTTCCCTAAGTGCCATCCTTACTGAAGGATTTTGTGCTTGCAGGTCTCTGTGTGGCAGGTCTTTCTTGCAAACAGTAACAGAATGGACTTTTCAGTTTAAAGAGGCCTTACTTTTTGCATAGGAGCAGACTGTCCTAACTTTCCCTTCATAGGAGGTCAATTATAAATAAATAACAGTTGCTTAAGTTCTTTTCAAACATTTTCAGAAAATGACTCGAATTTGTCTTAGGATTTTCTTCTATAAAGCAACAGTAAACAGGAGCCTTATGAAATACAACCTTGCTCCATAGAATCATAGGAAAGTTGGCCTTGAAGCAGTCACAGCCTGAAGGGAGGGCAAAATGGGCAACCGCCCAGGGCCCCACACTTTATACAAATAAAAATTAATTACACTGAATATTTGTAGTATCAATATTGTATTTAGATCCTTTCATTGCAGTTTACTGGATAGGGCAAAGTGAAATTGAAATCGAAAATGTCTGACTTGCTTAAAGGTCATCAAAATTAAGCCTCTAAGGGGCCCCAAATGACTCGCATGTCCAGGGCCTCAACAACCCTGGGGTACATGTGATGTGAATATCCCCAGTGAAGTGCCAGTAGCAGGAATGCTACTTCAGTTACTTCAAACCTGACTTTGAAGGTCAAACTCAAGACCTTTAGCAAAAATTAATATAGGGCCAAAAATGAGTGAAGGGCCAACAGACTACAATCAGACCTTGCTCCAGTGTGACTTTTTGTACCTAGAGCCTTTATGCAAAAGCCAACCAGTTCAGATATCCTATTGGATATTTGTAGGAATGAAAAAGACCCTGCTTCAGGAAGTCACTGCTGTTAAGACTGGGGTTGATTAAAGGATCTCATAGCCCCTCATGTAGCTCAGTGGCCCTTGTACCAAAACAAGAAGAAATCATGTGATTCACTGTGGATTCCCAGAAAATAAATATTTCAGTGTCTAGTTAATGGCTGAGTGAATGATATGGAGGATCAGCCTCAGTCAGGCCCTTTACATAATACAAGCTTAGATTTTATCAAGAACGATTTGCAGACTCCTGCAAGAAAATAGCCTTTAACCTCATTCATTTCAGCACAATGCTGTTTGAGTTACAAAGGATCTCAGCCACCTCAAAGAGATTAATTAGACTAGCTATAACATCTTCAGTATCACTAATGCAGTCACCTGTAGATTATAGTATCTTCTAACTGGTCATGAGTCATAACTGGTCCATTCATCTCTAGAATGTGGCTACCAGTCAATGGGCACATCTATACATACAATTACGGTGCCTGAATAAACTGCGGAGCTTATTGCTCTTCAGTTAATTGCTCTTGGGCATGCCACTTGAACATGCACATGGGAGCAATTAACTCCAGAGCAATAAGCTCTGCAGTTTATTCAGGCACAACATGTGGAGTCTGGGTGGAGCAGCTCCAACTGGCAGAGCCCTGGGGGTCAGCCTGCCAGTCTGGAGCCGCTCCCCCTGGCTCAATATGCTGCAGGGGGGCTGGCTAGGGCAGGAAGGTGCTTCAGCATAGAGCTAGCTAGCAGGCAGCCCCCAAACTAAAGCACTCTTGTGCCTCAGCCAGCTGGGCAGCATCTACACATATACTGCTGCAGTTTTTTACTCTGCAGCAGGATGGTACTTATCAACGTAACCCTGGGCGCAATGCTACCTGTGCCCGCACCTGAATAATGGGATCCTGGGGTACTCTGTAGCCGGTGGCCCTGCTCAGCTCCCTGGGTAGCTGCTGCAGGGTGCTGGAGCAGAGACCCTCCCTTACCAATCACACAATCTTGTAGACCATTATAAAACTATTCACAAAATTTAATTATCTACATGTTAATATATAATGAATACAATAAAAACAATAACGTTACACAAATGTAACCTGGTGATGGTGGCTTAAGGGCTACCGCTTCTCTGATACACTGCATGCTCCATGTAACTTGTATGCTCCTGGGTAACGGAAGACCCTGTGTGCACCGCCCCTGGCTGGGTCTCTCAAAGAGCAGGGCTGTGTCTTTGCCCCTGCACAGGAGTGTGTGCAGTCCCTACTGCTGGCATCCCTCTCCCAGATCCAGGGGTCTCCATGCAGTGGCTCCTCCCCTGCAGTCCCTACAAGAGAGCTGATTCCTACCCAGAACCCTGTTCCCTGGCTCAGCAGGGCGCAGTGTCTGGGCTGCAGGCTGGAGCAGTCGCCCTGTCCAGCACAGCCTCACAGCACCCGGTAAACGCAGCCCCTCCCTGGACCCTGCCTGCCCCCGGGCTTCTGGTGGCTGGAGCAGTCCCTGCCCCTCTAGCCCTCCCCGGGGCCTTCTCACTCACAGGGAAATGCCAGGGCAGTCTCCAACCTCTTCCCCTGGTCCTGCGCCCCACTCCCCTCTTGTGCTCATTCAGCCACACAGGGCTTGTAGCAGGGGCTCCTCACAGGCAGCTCCTCTCTTGTGCCTGCCCTGGCAGGGCTCCAAGGGGACGAGAGGGAGAAAGGATGCACTGCTGCCTCTGCAGGGCTCTGCCAGGGGCTCTCTGTGGCCCAGCTGTAGTGAGGTCCTTTCCCTGACCTCCAACCTGTCTCCCTTCCCCTCTCTTCTCTCTCCCAGGGATAACTGCTCCCCTTTTTTAACCAAGCCTCTCAGCCAAGTCCAGGCTAGGGCTCTTTGCAGGCTTTTGCTAATTCAACCCCCGCTGGGGTTACATCAACCCTTCCACTGCAAAGAGGGTTACCTCCAGGGCAGCTTCACTTGCCCCCAGGGGAGACAGTGTCCATACTGGGACAAACTCCGTCTCTTCACACTGTCCTTTTTCAGGGCAGCCCTTCCTATCCCTTCAAGTAAGTACAATGTTAATGCTGCTACATAAATACAAGTACCATCCTGCTGTGGAGTAAATTAGTTTACTCCAGCCTAATAAGGGCATAGGTGTAGACACCAAAGCTTTTAATGCACAGCTAATTAGTCACCTGCACGGTAAATGTCTTTGCTTAGACGATGCGCCCTCTAAGCAGTAAACTCAAATCAATATAACAGCACACCCAAGATAGCACAAGGTGGGAATAAATAGAAGGACAAACACTCAGGTATTCTGTGGGGAACAGCTTCTAATATATGTGGAAGAGCTTACTAATGTATATCTCCCAATAACCAAACCCGTAAAGCCTGTCCTTCCTGGCTCAGCTGGCTTGAGCCAATTTTACCACATCGGTTCTTCCCATCAGGGAGTTTCTCAAGAATTCAGGTTCACCCACTCCGGGTGACCCTAAGATGTAATAAGCCTGGAATACACAGTCTGGATTCTACACAAGGGTTTGTTTTATAAAGCAACATCCCTCATTAGGCCTTAGGTATAGTCCTATCCCAGCAGTACCTTGACCATACACAGCCCAGTCTTTAGATAACTAAAGACATCCTCGGACAGGGAAATTGTACTCTGTTCTCAAAAAAAGAACATTTCTCCATCCACTCGGCTCTAAGGGTATTAAAGTACTACTTATTCAATAACCCACCTCCCTTACCCATGGATTATGTAGCTCTCTGCAGACCCACAAGGAACGGCTCCAGGAACTTCATCACCTGATCGGAATTAACAATTTAACCTTCTGGTTCTGTGAAGATGCTAAAGCATGGGGCTTTTTATTTTCTTAAATTAAGACAATGGCAATGAGTGAGTACACCTCAATGTCCATACAATGGAGGCAGGTGGACTAGGGAATGTGTTACGTGGTAAGCAACGCTTAATAGCTTATGGCCAAAACAGCCTGGGAGTATCCAATGAGGACCTCTAACCTACCCTGTAGCTGGGTTATATAAACATAAAGAGACAGATGAACAGTGGCCTCTTCTAGGCAGCATCACTGTATCAGGATCCAAGCCAAAACAGGTACCAAAGATTGTTTTGCTGAACAGACACTAGGAGAACAGCCTTATGAGACTTGCTAGGACGAGTGCTTCTCTGGTGCCTTTTCAAAGGAGACACAGCCTTACATTACTGTTTGCTTTCCCATGGTTCAGTCTGTTTATAAAGGGAACATCAAAAACCACTGTTAATGCAGCCTCCAGAAATGAATGGAGATCAGCAACCCATTTCACACACAACCCCGTGATCTGCAGAATTCTCAGCCAGCGCAGAGTCAGGGGTTAGATTTAAAACAGTGATTACTCACACTGTTTGCATCTGTAAAAGTCTTCAGAGAGATACAAACTGATTTCTATTCTGGCCTGTGTCCAGGTACATCTGTACCTACTGTGCCATTTAGGTTTGTACTTCAGAGAACTCTTACGTTCTGCAAGGCATTTGTTCCTACAGGGGGCCTTGCATCTTTCAATACTATATTGACTAATAAGAACTCCCGGTGACTTACAGGAGAGGCAAGTTTATGCTACTTTCATTAACTAGTAAGCCTATTTCTGAAAACAAATAGTGAGTCACCATCTAAGTATCAAGGGATGCCAGCTGGAGAAGGTGCTCATTGCTGGTATTTGTAAAGGGCAAACTTTTGTCATCCCAGGAAATATCAGAATTACTCCCTTTTCCATGATTTTGTCACCAAAAAAGAAGGTAGTTTGAACACACTGGACAGGAAACTAGAATTGAACTCTAACCCTTCAGCAAGATAGATTTTAGTGAATGCCACTTCACAGAGCTACAGATAGATGCTGTCATTCAGTAAAAGCTCTCTATCGTAAGTTATGAATTTCAAAGTGAACAAAGTATATAGGTATGAGCTTTAGTTTTCCATTATGCCAAAAAGCTTTAAGTGAGTCACGTACCCTCAAATATGCGCTTGCAAATGTTGTTAGGCCTTGCTTCCTGCTTTTGTGTCCCAGTATAGCCCCCCCAGAAACCAAGCCTAGGCAGTGAGGAAATATACCAGGGGAATTCTGTTGTGTCTAACCACCTGTATAATGTCCTGAGTAACAAATGATTAAAGTTCATGTGAACTGAAATCCATTTTATGGATGCTTGCTACTTATGCTTATGTAGAAAGCACTGAAGTGATTCTGGCTGTGTTAAAAGGAAGGTGTCATTTTGCTATAGCAGGTATACCATCTCTAGCAAAAATAGATTTGGTATGGAGAATTACCTAGTAAACAGTAGTAGGTAATGCTTGTAGGTACTTAGGGAATTGAGAAAAAATTGTCTACAGACCACTGCATCCAGTTGTGTTCTTGGATCCTGCACAAGCTCATCCTTTGCCATTTTGCCTTGATACCACGATTGCTGTCAAGACCTATGGATAAATAGTTCCAGAATAATAAAATAACTTATTGTTTTCATATTATTATTTTGTAAACTGTAAACATTCTAATTAGGTTACGGAACATTTAGTCATGTAACGGCCATGCTCATGTATTGCCTACATCTGTGAATACTATATCAAAATTTTGAAAAATGTTCTGTGATGGCCACACTCAAATGTCTAAAAAAACAGATTCAAAATATATTGCTTTAAAGCATATAGAGGGTGCATCTACATGTGCTAGTAAGGCAACAGAATAATCTCTGGAGTAGTTTGCACCAGAATTAACTGCTCCTGGGCACAGCATCTGCACATCTGCCCGGGACCACAGCAATTAGGTCCAGGGCAGGAACATGGGCAGTCAGCCCCAAGACCCAGGTGGTGGCATTGCGTGGCAGTGGGGCTGGCAGGAGCTGGGGGTCTGGGATCCTGGCTGGCTGGACTGACCTAGAGCAATTTGCATCTGGCAGTCACCATCCACGCAAGCATTTGACCAGTTAATTATTCGACCATAAGACAGTACTGTCCCCAGGATTATCTTATGGCGGAGTGAATTAATTTACTGTGCCCTAATACCAGCACATGTATGAATGGTGACGCTTTACTGGGGAGCTAATTAATCAACTCCACAGTAAAGCACATGTGTAGATGCATCCAGTGTATTGAAGAATGCAATATACTCACATGGAAAAGCCACATTGAAAAGTCTGATGCAGAATCAGGCACAGGAAGAGGCACTGGCACTGCTCCCCTCTTTTTGCTGCTTCTGGAAGCCTCATCCCTGATAGTTGTAGGGAAGAGACTGCATCTCAGTTTGGCGGGGACGGAACTTACATCTCTCCCTCTACCTCCTCTTCCACCCCTCTCTGAAGGTTTGCTAGCTGCCTTTCCACCACATTTCGTGGTATGTTTCAAAAATATCTTGTTTTTACAGAAATATATAAATGTATCTGCATTCCTTTATAACTTCTGTAAGGTGTGAAGTCTATGCTGCAAGGTATACATGTATAGAAATAAAATAAAAATGTATTGCCCTTCCTATGTAAATTCTATAATGTAATATGCCACAAGGTATAAATGTATAGAAATAAATTATAAATGTATCTGCCTTCCTGTATAAATTCTATATTATAATATGCTGCAAGATATAAATGTATAGAAATAAAAATATATGTATGCGCCTTCCTATATAAATTCTATAGTATAATATGCTGCCAGATATAAATATATAGAAATAAAAATGTATGTGTCGCAGGGCACTAAGGTACCTGCTCCTATTTAAGCAGAGATTGCCTGGGGAGGGAACACAGAGGGCCAGATAAGAGTCCAGGTGCAGGTTGCTATGGCAACTGACTAATGAAGGAATTGGCAGCACCTGCACCTGGCCGGAAGAGGCAGGGCCCTAGGCCTATATAAACCCTAGGGCTGGGACCAGGTAGTTCAGTTCCCTGCTGGCAGCCAGAGGGAAAGGATCCTCCAGGGAGGAGGTGCCTAGTGATGCAGCAACTACCTAAGATGCTGCACCCAGGGCTAACGGGGCTCCACAAGCTCTGCGGGTACCCTTGCTCACCAGAGACTTAGTGCTGGCGATGCAGTTTGATGCTTTTAAAGGGGCAGAGCACACCCATGTCTTTTGTATTATGTTATAGCCCAGGGGCTTGTGTTTTGTTTCTTGTTCCATAACACCAGTAGTTTTGGTGAGGCTATTTGGGGAAGCAGGAGGCCTCATTGGGGGCTCACTGTAGCGTGGGGACCCCAGTGCCAGAGAGGACACAGAGACAAGGGCTGCGGAGAGCCCAGTGAGGACAAGAGGCCGAATTATAATGAGGCCTAGGCAATACAATGCCGGTACCACCTGCGAGGCCTGGAGCATGGTAAAGGGGTGATTGGAGCCATGAATATAGCCCACAAGGTTAGGGTGCCCCCCAAAACACCCATAGTGAAACGGGACCCACAAGGGCTCCAGGAACCCATGGGGTTCTGAGAGTCCAACAAACCATGTCCAAGAGGACTTAAAGGCAGCCTCCTTATTTTTATATTTCTATCAAAGATGTGGCGGGCAAGAAATGAGGGTGCCCATCGTGCCAAATAGGCATGGCAAGGGGCCTTGGGAGATCACAGCCATCCTTAAGGACCCCGTCCTGTGACAGTATGCATGTGCCTTCCTATATAAATTCTATAGTGTAATATCCAATATAATTATAAAATTGAAAAGAATAAATCAATTAATATAATAATAAAAGGGTCAAGAAGAAAGCAAAAGGGATTGTGGAATCCCACTTGCTAGGCTAGCAAGTAGGAAATCATTCAAATCAATGGTAATAGTAGCCTTAGTTGTCTAATGCTCCTGAGCTCTTGGAAGATAGATCAGTAACTGTAATACCCCAAGGGAAAAAGTCAGCCAATTCAAACAATGCTGCCTTTTATGCAGTTTTTCCATCCCTCCCCCAGAGCACTGGGATTGGAAGGGACCTCAGGAAAGGATCACAGTCACTGGCCAGCTACACAGTCAATGTCAGAGCAGTCCTTCCCCCAGCTTCCTCCTCCCTCTCCTTACTTTTTTGTTTCCCTGCAGGCAAGCCCAGCTTGAGCTTCAAAAGTCTAAATGTTTCAAAACTTTTGAAATGTTTCGACTGCCCTCGTTTCATCTTGAGGCTGTTTCGAACCCTTTGTTTCATTTTGATTTTGTTGTTTTGAGCTCAAAACAAGTCGAAACAGTGCCAGAAAGAAACATCTGGCAAAATTTCACATAGTTCTATTAAACATTACATGAGTTTACATCAGAAAATACAGTATTATAGTTCTCTTCTGTTTTTTAATATGGTTTTCTAATTTGACTCTAACTGTCATTATTCATGAGGACAGAATATTTTAAGCTCTATATAATAGGCCGAGTTGGCAGTTAAAATGTTTTCTAACATTTGGAATAGGTGGTTTATCTTTCCAGTCCATCTCAACTGCAGTCAGTATTGTGCTTTCAGCAGTCCTGGAACCAACTAGCTCCTGTCAGTTTCAGTGATGTCCTTAGATGCAGAACACTCAAGCCAGTCTTAATGAAGTAGGAACAACTGAGCAGAGGATGAGCGTGGGCTCTGAGTAACAATGTCAAGAGCTTTAATGAGCTGTAAATAGGAGAGAGCAGGCAGAGGTAGGCATGCTGAATGAAAGTGGCTTAAGTGGTGCCTTCAATACTAAAATCTATGGAATTTGGAAAATAGCTAGTATAAATTTGCATTACGTAAATGGCTGCTTGAATTATCCTTAGGAATATTCAGTTGCTTATATTCTACTGTGATCTTGCAGATATATCAAGTTTCATATTTAATATGTATTATTTAGTAAATGTTAAAATCATATTTTCAAATTATAATAGCACCCTGATTATTATATATGGACCATTTGTTACCTCTAACTTACCATGAGCTATCACATTAACCAACTGAGATAATTGTGATCTTGTATAGTATTCAACAAGAATAAGGACTCCAGCATCTGTCCCTATGACGGGGGGGAAAAAAGAATAACAGCATTCTCTTGTATTGCAATAAGATGTGCAAGCAGATATACCGGATGGGAGGAAAGTCTGTACTTCACTGTTCCAGCCTATTGCTCACCCCATCTTCTGGGACTATATTATTTGCTTCCATCTCTTTTTACATTTCTCAGAGAGCACAGTCAGGCATCTGAGTGAGAGTGAGAGAACCTTAGCTGATGTTCAGGGACAGGAAGCAGAGCAAAGACAAATGTAAAAATCTCTGCAGGTGCAGGCAGTCTGCTCTAGGCACACATGCATCCTATCCTAGCAACTTTACTTGCTGTAATTGGAAGAACTCTATATAAATACACTACTTCTCATATTCATTTCAACTACTGAAGTGTTTGTTTCTCAGAAATGGAACCATTTTAATGGTGTGACAGGTCCTCAAAGTAGTGATAGCAAAGAACGGCTATGTGAACAGCTATATTCTCTGTATGTGAAATTTGCCCTTAGGCACACAGACAATGTAAGATGACATTTAGAATCATATGTCACTTAAAACCTAAGAACTGGCATAGAGAATGATCAAGGGCTAAAGTATAGCCCTCCAAAAGTCAGTGGCCAAACTCTTGAACTTGTATGCAATGAGCATGGATGAATGCAGGGAGGTAGGAGGAGGTTAGGACAACTGCATGGTTTGCAGTGTAGGTGCAAAGTCTGCTCTGATTTTATACCGTTTTTTAATGGTTTGGTTTTATAAGTAGATTGCTTTATGCCTGTTCAGTAGGTGGCTTGACCTTTGATGAAGCAATGCAACTCCTGAGTTTGCTGGGGGAAGGGAGGGGGAGGGAGGAGGCAGGTAAAGGCAGCTCTGTGTTCTTTTTCTTTTCAGACACAGGCACAGAAAGGAAAAATAAGTCAGTCCCTGCCTCTAATGTTTTAGCTTGAAATAAACATTCCCTGATGCAAAAATACAATCAGTTCAGTGCATCAGCCTTGAGCTAAGGTGATGTGTCTATAGCAATAAAGTTTGGTACCATACCCGGGACCCTTGTTTCCTAAATGTCATTCGTTCATGATGTTCAGAAATACAGAGCAGGATCTCCCTTCTGCTCTGTAGGCATTAGGTCAGCTCTTCTAGAGCTGAAAAAATGGGAGTTGATGGCAGGTAAGCTCTGCTGGACAAACCTAGTTACATGTCTACATGTAACATCCTTAACAAAAGATGACATCAGACTTCAATTTGTCATGACAAATGTATGTGGCTTAGCTCAGAAATGGAAATATATAGATTGCATTGGGTGGGGAAGGGGTTATGACATAGAAGCCATGCATGGCTTTATACCTGGGTTTTTCAGGAGACACAACACAATGGGATAGGATGTATGGAGGAATGGCCCCTGTTTTTGCCAATGGATTGGGAACTTGACTCTGAAATCACATGATCCGGGCTCGGTTTTCTCTCCAATTTGTCCTTTGATAGGAAGAAAACTAAGCCAAGTCTCCTTATAAAAATAAATTAAGAAAAGAGAGGTAGGATTAGGTTATACTAATGAGAGCCCTTTAAAAAGGATATGTAAAGGGAGCCCTGCTGGGCAGTAAGGGTGGAAGATAGACTGGCATTTTAATAAATCTGCGAACTGCTGATAACAGCACTTTTCAAACCCCAGCCTGAAACAAATTAGCAGACAAAAATCCACGCTCACCTGGTGACCTGAACTAAAATGATGGTCAGAAAGACAAGCCACCAAGACTAAGTTAAAAGTCTACATTGCAAGGTAACAGTACTTGTTCACTGTTCAAACATGAGGAAAGGGGGACCCAATGAATACTTAGGCTTCATTCCTTCTGCCAAAAATATTGTACCATTCCATTAACAACTTCATGAAAGTTGAATTCTCTAAGTCCCTACCTGTTATCCCTGTACACTAGCATATTATCATGCTAGGTGAAGCTACCTACTGCAGCAGCCAGTAACCTTTACTGGCTTCTGTCCAATGTGGCCTGGGGGTGTTCAGTAGCACCTCTGCAGAGGGGGCTTTGCCAGTGCCTGTGCTGAGGCCAGAGAGCTGGGAGTTCTGCCCAAGTCACAGGCACATCTTCCAGCCAGTAGGGAATTCGGCATCTGTGCCAGCACTGCTGCTTGTCCCCAGCCCTGGTACCTGTACCTCTTCCCTGCAGCATGGGAGCAGCTGGAAGGGGCTCAGCCCTGGCAGAGCTTCCTGCTAGCTTGAGATTTCACTCATGTTACAGCCAGTGTTAAAGAGTCGGGGAGAAGAGGAGGTGGCATGGCACAGCTTTCGGCTCCTTCCAAGCCAGCACAGATGCAAATACAGGCAAGGCCCTCCATTTGTGCTAGACAAATTGAGTGGCTCCGTGAGCCAGATCCGAGATACAGTTTCTTAAAGATTCTGTTCCCAGCCAAAGCAAGAAAAATGAACAAATGATACTGGATAACATAGAATTTCAAATACGTATAAACGACCACTTGGTTGTTCTGTCCGAAGAGCAGGACTTCGCATTTCTCTTTCCCACATTCCATTCGATTTATTTCAGACTGTTTTTTTCAATGTATTGAGGTAGTTCTAGTACATTTGAAAAAGGGTTTGAAATAACTAGGCCAGGCCTTTGTTCCTGAAATGCACCTTTACATATTTAATTCTTTTAGGCTTAGCCAACACACAAATGGTGCTACCTTTCCACCCTATAATGAGCAGTAAATATACATTTTATTGGTTCTTGTATTTCCTCTATGATTCCTAGAGCAATAAGCACATCCAGACTGCCTTAGGAACTGGAAGTACAGGATAGGCAAGTTCTTCCAGCTCTGTTCTGTCCTCTGTTGAGTTTCCCTGTTCCCTGAAAGACATCTTCAAACTGGTTGCTTCACAAAACTAAAGACATACCAGATTTTGAAACCAGTAATAACTACTCCCCCCTCTACTGTAAATTGTTTCCAATTATTCTTCTTACATATATACAAACTCCCAGAATGGGCATAAGATCACTACATATACTTGTAGCTTTCATTTTAGTGCTAATCTTGGTGTTTCTGGTATTACATTGGCTTCTGCACCTGTGTCCAACTTTCACATTCATTCATAGTCTATTTCCTTCCAGCTGGTAGTCCATTTGTCTTCTGATGCAATGTTATCCATTCCTCCTTTGAACAATTCCCCTCAGGTAATGGTTCTCTTTACCCAGTGCTGTGAACATACGTCTGATGCTTGAAGATTGATGTGATCTATTGCAGTTCCTACATCTTCCTCCAAATGCTGGGCATTGCCTTAGCAGTGTCCGCCACAGCCTGGGGATCTCCATGTGCCGCTTTATATAAACTGCATCATACAAAAACTGACTCTAACTACCTATCATGTGTCACAGGCCAGCTGGGCACTGTGAGTGTATCAATTCTATCGCAGGCCAAATGAGCACTGTGAGGGTATTAGCCACTGGGCTGTTCGGTTCAGTTTTGGATCGAGGAGGCAAAGTTGGGAGTGAAGCAAAGGCAAATTTATTATAGCTTACACACACAACAGTTAACAGAAGGATAAATGCAATAAGCAGATAATGCAGTATTAAAGAGCTAATAGTAAATAATAGCAACAGATAGATGGATCTATTCTGTTGCAGGCCAACTGAGCACTGCAAGGGTATCAGCCACTGGGCTGTTCAAAACAACAGATAGACAGACATGGTGCACCCATCGGGCTTCGATCAGCCGGTCCCGTGCCGCCTGGCTTTGGGTGTGTAGGACTGCCCGTCGCTCTGTCCCTGTGATTGTCCCGCCCTGGGGTAGCCTCCACCCCAATCTCGCCTGCCACGACTTTGCTTGTTCCTTCAGGGGTGGGGTCTGATTACTGGGGCTCACCCGGCATATGGGATCTCTAGACGGCAGTCTTCCATGAGGCTCCAACCTCCCCTACACTTCGCCCTGATATCCAGCCTCGACAAGTCACTGATGTCTCTCGGCCCAACCCTCGCCTATTGGTGTTCTGGGCACTCTGGTAGAGATGTATGAGGTCTAACCCAACCCCTGATTGAGCCAACTCTAGGGCCCTATGCAACAGGTCTTCCAACCCCTCCAAAAGTAGGAAACAGAAAGAAACAAAAGGAGAAACACTGCCAGTAAATTCCCGACTATACACATAATGGGCTAACCTAGCCCCGAGAAATTCTAGCTGGCCCTGTCCTAAGTACACCTACACCTGGTGGTTAACACACTTTTTCTACACTGCAGACCTCCTGCATGTCAGCTGGACCCTTGATGGTCCCTCTAGTTCCGCCCACTCTGTGTCCCTCGCCAGCCAGCTCTATACAGTAAGAGCTTGTCTTTTGCAGCCCCTCTCGCTGGTTAGGCTCTCCGTTCCCCATCTGGGTTTGCTCCTGGAGCCTTCCCAAACCTATACCGATCCCACCTGGGTTGACGACTCAAGTTCCTTCATTCTCTCCTCCTCTTTGGGGCAATCCCTGCTGTCAGCTTCTTCGCCCTGAAACCTTGGGTTCTCTCCCTCGACTCCTTCATCTGGTTGAGATACATCCACCTTCTTTCTCTCCACGCCAATGCTGGCTTCCTCCCTCCAGTGAGCTTCAAGGCAGCCTTCTGCCCCGTGAGAGGCAGTCCTGACTCCTCTTACCACTAATTGGAGTTCCAGGGATACCTTCCCTGTTGACTCTCCTCCTGGTCTTCCCTCCTCTCCTTTGCCTGCACCGCCTCTTATCCTCCTGCACTGGCTCCACTCGCTCCTCCCCGCAGCTGGATGCAGTTTTTAAAAGATGCGGCTAACAAGCCACGCGGGTCCTGCCGCCACTTCCAGTTTCGCCACAACATCAGCTGCAGGTAAGGGATTCTTTGTTTTTCTCTCTCTCTCTTTGCCTTCCCTGGTATGTTCTGGCTCCAGGGGTTCCCCCTTGGCCCCTCGGGGTTTGTCGACTGTATCCTCCCTGTGACACATGGGTTGGGAACTTATTGATAGTCCCTCGATGCCAGGTGCACGCCAAGTGATTCCAGCAAAGTCAGCTGTCCTTGATCATCGCTGTCAGAGGGATTACTGGAGAAAGTCCTTTGATCAGGTTCCGTTCCTCACTCACACTGGGAGTCCGGAGCCTGGGCTGGAACAGCAATGACCATTCTGTTCCCTCCTTCTTGCTGGTCACCTGATGCATGTGCTTTTGATACCTAGTCTTATGCTAATCTGTTGGCTTTAGAGCCACTCACAATCTTGCCCTATATCTGTTACCCTATAGGATTGAAAGGTGTTAAAAATTATCATAAAAGGTTACTACCTAGACTCAGGTTTATCCAATAAGCAAATTGCAATGCAGCACCTTTAGGTTTGAAATTGACATTGCTCTGCCAAAGCCCCAACTTCTTTTAGGTTTCTCTGAATATGCTTTCTTGGGGTGCGCTTTCCTGAAATGTGTTGGGTGTGCCAGGAGGTTGGATCCAGTTTTTATCGTCAAGGCTGAACCCTGAGCAAAACCGTTAGGTCAGCTAATCTTGCAGCTACAGCTTTGCCTTTGGGGCCCAGTCAGTTTCACAAACAGTGTTATCATTTTGGTTAAACTTATGACAGACAAGTTATATTTGCAAACTTGCAAGTTTTATATTAGACAAAAATTCCAAATGCTTCTAAGAAGCACATATTTATTGCTAATTAATCCCTCTGGTTCTGGCCATCACAGTCATGAGAGCTTCAAAAAGTTACATTTCCCCACACAGGATACATCTCTTGTCATATTCAGTACAGCCAAATAAAACTTGAACACATAATCTGGTTATATATTTAATATTTTATTATGTCCCTTTAAACCCTGACAGCTGCCACAAATTAACAACTGTTTTAATTAGCATGTAGACAAATGAAGGAATTATAGATCATTAAAAGGGGGCAAAGGCTTAGCAAGTAGCTACAGATATGAAGTAATTGTCTGTGTGCCCATTGGTACTCAATAAGTGGAAGCTTAATTGAGCAGTTTAGCACTCAGTAAAACAAGAGGCACATGAACAATTACCAAATAGTGGGCGATGCACAAAAAGTCCCTTTCTCCTTTATTCATTGTGATATACTCACTAGCCCACATGCTAATGCTTATTTTGCTTGAAAACAAAGGTATTTTCCTCAGAGTTTGGGAGTCTTGTTCTTTCACACCCTATTGTGGTAAAACTTGTGTGTATAGCTTGAATGCTAGATCTAGTGTGACTTCCTTTTGACAACAGGTGAGACAACCTTACACTTGATTCCTCTTATTGTGTGCTGTTCTGAGTGCCTGTATATATTTCATAGAGTCATAGATTCAGAGATGTTAGGGGCTGGAAGGGACCTTACAGATCACTGGGTCCAGCCCCACTGCACTTGGGCAGGAAAGACTGCTGGGGTCAGATGACCCCAGCAAGGTGGGCATTAAGATGCTTTTTGAAGATCACCAAGGTGGGTGACTGTACCACCTCTGGGGGGAGTCTGTTCCAGACCCTTGGCACTTGACTTGTAAAGAAGGTTTTCCTTATGTCCAATCTGATGTGATCTTCAATCAGTTTGTGCCCATTGTTTCTTGTCCTCCCCTGGGGTGCTTTGGTGAACAGATGCTCCCCCAGGCCCTGCTGAACACCCCTAATATAGGCTGCCACCAAGTCCCCTCAGTCATGACTTCTCCAAGCTGAACAGTCCCAAGTCTTTCAGCCTCTCCTCTTAGGACTTCTTTCACTTGTCAGTCTTTTTCTTCTGTGACCTAATGAACACTTTGCAGCAAAGTGTGCACTTCAACTTGCTAATTTTGTAGCTCCATAATGGATTAAAGTATTTGTCCTTTCAGTGAAGTATGCATACTGCCACGGCTACCTTATTTGAATGTGATTTATTTGTTCAGCACACATGGTTTGCTTCCATGTACATGACTTGTCCTGAGGAAATAATCTGACCCTGTCAAGTCTGCTGGGCTGTTGTTCTGATCAGTCATAGCAGGCTTCACAGTCTCCATCTCTCTGTTTTCTGCTTGTTTCTTCATCCGCCACTGCCCACTGTAGTAATGAGAGGTTATAGACAAGTGTCTTGACATCAAACATTATACTGGCTGCTACTAAAGCCTTCATAGCAGCATTTCTACATTCAAGAATGACTTGCCATATATATTTCTTTTGCTTTTCACAACTTTCTGTGATGAGTTTTAGCAATTTTAACTGCCAATTAAGATTAGCCAGTTGTCTGGCTGTGATACACTGAAGATGTGATGTGATTGAATTCCAGTTCCCCAGTAAATTGCACAGATCTATTGCATGCAAACTGAACTCCACTGAAATTACAGAGCTTGGGATACTGTGGACATGTCTACACGTGCAATTAATGCAACTAAATAATCTGTGGAGTAATTTGCTCCACAGTAAACTACTCCTGGGTATAGTATCTACACATGCATCCAGGACAGCAGCAAATTGAGCCAGGGAGAAACTGTTTAGGCTAGGGTTGCTCTGGCCCTGCTCTGCCCCACTACAGGTGAAGCTGCAGGCTTCAGCCTAGCTGCCTGCATTCAACCCCAGGCTCCAGCTGGCAGCAGCAGTGTAATCCAGGGGCCAGCCCCAGGCTGGCAAGGGGCATGGGGATAGAGGAGCTGACTAGGGCATGGGACTGCAACTGCCAAGCCATATGGCAAGGCAGCAGGCAAGAGTGTGACCCACAGCTGGAGTAGTGTGTCCAGTTCTGTGCGCCCCACTTCAGGAGGGAAGTGGACAACATAGAGAGGGTCCAGAGGAGGGCCACCCGCATGATCCGGGGACAACAGGGCAGACTCTACAATAAGAGACTGCGGGACCTGAACCTGTTCAGCCTTCACAAGAGAAGGCTGAGGGGGGACCTGGTGACCATCTGTAAACTCACTAGGGGGGACCAGAAGGGTTTGGGATAGACCTTGTTTCCCCTAGTGCCCCCTGGCATAACAATGAATAACGGCCATAAGTTGTTGGAAAGTAGGTTTAGATTACACATCTGTAAGAACTACTTCACTGTCAGGGCAGCTAGGATCTGGAACCAACTTCCAAGGGAAGTGGTGCTGGCTCCTACCTTGGGGGTCTTTAAGAAGAGGCTTGATGCCTACCTGATGAGTCATTTGAGCCCAGTTTTTCTCCTGCCCTGGCAGGGGGTCGGACTTGAAGATCTACAAGGTCCCTTCCGACCCAACTTCTATGTTTCTATGACCCTCTACTAGCTGGGCTGAGCATGGGTAATTTACTCCTGGATCATCATATACATGTGTGTAGCTGTGCAGTAAATAACTCTGCAGCAGAATAGTACATGTATCTACAAGTACTACCCTGCTGTGGAATTTTTTTGGCTCCTGTAGTTGAATAGCATACATGTGTAGATACAAGATGTTTACTGAAGAGTTAATTAGGCAACTTTGCAATAAATGTCTCATGTAGATGTGCCCATGCTTACTAGAGTAATTAATTGGGGTTTGCAGCTGTTACTGTAATTGCATCTGACAGTTTCTCTAGTTCCTAGAAGCCCGAATCCTTGTCTTCAATAAGGAGATACTTTGTTTGGTTTCTAGTGAAAATGGCCTGTCCTATTTTGCTCTAAGAATTTATTTAAGAGTGAAGTTGGTGCATTCTTGAGACAATTTCTGTTTTTAATGATCTGCTAACTTAGATTCAAATGTCATTATAGATGATGCTATCTTTTGGGCTAGTGTAGTCTTGTTGAGAGGTATGTGAGATCTCTACCTTGGCATCTCACCATTGTGACAGCATGATGTACATGAATGCTTGTAAGTCTTTGTCTTGCTTTCTCACTCCTGCCTTGAAACTGGTTCATAATTGGCTTGGCTGCTACTTTCTACTGTTTTCTGTTTTCTGTATTTCTGTCAGATGGATGATCTTTTATACTTATTCAGCTGCTCCATTTTTATGCTATAAGACTGCTCTGCATAAGATATCAGTTGTGTACATATTCTTTAAGCCTCTTGGTGGTTCTCAACATTTTTAATGCCAGGTCTTAGCTTTCATTCATTTTTTTGACTACAGAAGAATAATAGAGCCCATCTTCTGTTGCAAAGAACTCAGGAAGTCCACACCAGGTCAGAATGCTTTTAGCACTATGTATTACTCTTTGATATCTCTGGGTTTATCTTGTGAATCACGTCACACACCAGCAGGTAACACTGTGCAGCACCCTGTCATGCCTTGGAAAGGATCTTGGGGCACCTCAAGGTGCTGTGCCATCCTGGTTGAGAATTACTGCTCTATCGAAACCATGGAGTTGCAATGACTATTACCTCTTAAAGAATATTTTAGGTACTAGTAGCTACTAATTGCTTTTTAAAATTCTCTATTGTGTTTTTTGGTCACTTTCTTCCCAACTGTCATTAAATGTACTGGTTGAGGTCTTTATATACAATTTAATGTAAGATTTTATTTCAGTCTGGACACATCTTTGTTATGGTGTTCTAATGACCTTTCAGGAACATTGTTGGCTTGTCTCTTTTGTGGGAGTGATGCCTCAGGCCTCTTCTCACTGTCATCACATTGTATGGGTTCCCTCTTCATTTATATTGTATTAAGGAATGAGTTATCTAGTCATCAGCTCTTTGATACATGTGATCGCTTATCATGTTGAAGCAACCATGCTCAAAGAGCAGCTTCATCCATCTTGGATTCTTACATGTCCAAGAGGCTCAGAAGCTCTTTTGTCAGTTCACAAGGTCTAATAGGCTCTGAACTAATTAGTTGTCTAAAAGGTCAGGGCATTTTTTAATTGATTTTTCATTTTTGGATCTTAGCTGGTCATAGTCCTTGGAAATTCATACTATGCCTTATATATCATGGTAGCATCACTCACCAATTCATCCTATTTTTATTTCATATTAGATTTACTTCCCTGGCACCTTCTAGCAGGCAGGTTGTGGGTGTGATTTGCCACAGCCCTACTTTTAGTGGTTTTACATCAGTACCACAGACTGTCTAGCTATGTCATTCATCACTGTGCACATGTCTATTTCACTCAATTAAGCAGTGCTGTGCTAAGGAATCTATACTATTTTCAGTTCAGAAGGTAACATATTCAGAGCACATGCTGTGTATCAGTACAGCACTGTCTGGCACCATAATAGAGATACAGATATATTTTGCAAGGCACAGAATCATAGAAAATGGGGGTTGGAAGGAGATCATGTTGTCCAACCCCCTGCTCAAAGCAGGACCACTCCCAAACTAGATCATTTAGCCAAAGCTTTGTCGAGCTGGGCTTTAAACACCTCCAAGGATGGAGATTCCACCACTTCTCTAGATAACCTGTCCCAGTGCTTTATCACCCTCCTAGTGAGAGAGTTATTCCTTATATCCAACTTGAACCTCCCTTGCTGCAATTTGAAATCATTGCTCCTTGTTCTGTCCAAAAGAAGGAATCCTGTTAATATGTCTTATTGGTAGTACTGAAATAGTTCTGATGCGGGCTTGATCCCAAACACTATTCGCAGCCATCTGGAAGAGGTTGTCTGCAGGTATTCAGTAATGTGGTATGACAGGTGTTTTCCTTATCCAGCGGTTCTCGTGAAGATATATTTTTGGCATCAAGTACTGAGAACATTTTTGTTTTTGCCAGCTCAAATCATATTTATTCAATTGAAACCATTTGACAATGAATTATTTTTAGGGCTCTGTTTAAACAGCTTAGGTTTCAGTGGCTACTCTGATTTATCCAGTTTGTGGGCTCTGCAACATTAGCCATTATACATTTACTCTCATAAGGCAGTAAGATTTTTGTTCAGGCCAACAGCTACTCTATGAGGCAGGTGCTGCACTGGTTGAAACACTTTTATCTATTTTAGATGTACCCCTCCAGGAAAATGTCCCAGCCTTTGAAATACAACTTGGGGCTTGTTTAGCAGCTTTGCTGCAGGGTTGTGTGACGGGGGGCCATCCCGGGGCCAGTCACAATATCAGCCTGCCTGCCTGTCTAGGGCAATCTGCCCACCTAACTCTCCTGCTATTCTTTTGTTGTCACTAAAGAAAAGTTTTTTGTGGGAGGGAGGCTGCCCATTGTATGCCCAGGGAGGCTACCCTTTGTATGTCCTGATATGAAAGGCATAATATACAGCTTTGACCTCCCCTTTAATGTGTCCCATGCCTCACAGGTGGCATCCAAAATTACTTCTACCATTACTCCCCCAGCCCCCTTGCTGGGCTGCGCTCGGCCTCTGGGCCAACTTGGCCTCAGGTGTCCTTAGATGTGCCTAGGCTACATGCCCCCCTGTCTGGGGCTTCTACTTTCCATATGCACCCTGGGCTCCTTCCCTCACATTAGGCTTCTAGCCCCTCACACTTTGCCCCCTTGCTGCAGTAACTACTCTAACCCTTCACTTGGCCTTCTGGGCTGGCTGGCTGACTGCCTATCCTCTCTTTGGCAGGGATGTTTTCCCCCATCAAAGGGACCATCAGCCTCTTTTAGGATTTGGCACTGCCTCCATGCCATTTGGGGTGCCAGTAGCTCTTTGCAACCCTGCTTTTCCCAGTCAAGATTCCCTGGCCTCAGTCTAGCAGCAGCTGACCTTCCTATGCAGCAAGGTGTCCCCCCTGGGCCCCACTATAAATCCATCAACTCTCCCAGAGCTGCCTAGATCCCCCAGAGATCTTATGTCTGGCAGTCCTTTACTCCATTGGGCTCATCTGAGCCCCTGGCATCACCACCGCTTATAATCAGGGATTGCCTAGCCCTTCAGTAGGCCCACAAATTGTAAGCCCCTTCTTAGGCTGGCCTCACTCTTCCCTTAGCCCATAGCCATTTTCTCAGGGCTTGGGACCCCACTGAGTACCTAGGAACCTCCTCCTTCCCCATAGTTCCTATCCTGACCTCCAGAAAGTGCCTAGAAGCAGCAGTACTCTGGCCAGGAGATGTTCACCCTTCAGCTCCCCAGTTGCAACTACCAGCTCTGTTCCTCATGGCCTGCTCTTATACTGTGGTTGCTCAGCCCTGCTCCAATCAGGTGGCCTCCTGGCTGTCATATGACCACTTAACTGGTTTAGCAGTCACCTGAAGGCTGCCTCACAGCCTGTTCAAAGCCCTTTAAAGTGGCAAGCACCCAAAAATGCACTGCCACAGGTTGCTGCAGTATTCCTTTGGACCTGGATATGAGTTTTATTTTCCTGGGGTCTCATCTAAATAAATAAATAAATAACTCCATTAATGCCATGTTCAAATGTGGTCCCTGGCATTGTTACTTTTTGAACCTCTGTTCCCTTTTCCCATTTTACTTCCAATAGCTTTCATTTCTGATCTCATGTACATGTAGGAGCTGACTCACTGGTGAAATCAGGTTAAAGTATAAGAAGAGACAGCCAAAGACTGTAACATTCAGGAGTCATTCCTTCCTCCACATTTACTGTGCTTTACCATCAAACACATCTTAGATGTAGAATTCACCCAATCCCTAGGTATGTCTCTATACATCAGCACACAGTCATAACTTCTCACACAAGAACTGTGAAACTATTCTAAACAGAGGTAGTAAGTCTCATTCACTGTATGATCCAGCCAATTAAGAACAAGGCAGTCACAGTTTTCCCCACACATTGCCCATACAGAAAGATGATGTTCAGCAGTAGCTAGTGATAGTATGTTCCAGAATTGTTAATAGGGATACAGTATTATCTTTTTTTACATTGGCTACTGAAAGCAATAATGTTGATAATTAGGGAACCTAAATAATATCAGCTGGAGTGACCAGTTGCTATTAGTAAGTCCCCACTCCAAATATTTTCTTTCTGGAATTCCGTATGAGGCTGTGCCATTCAATCCAGCCTCATATAGTTCAAGAAATAAAATACTCAGTTGGATTTGGATCAGCTAGTAGCGTCTGGTCACTCCAGCTGGTAGTGTTTAGGGCATGACACTGAAACCTGAATATCTATAAGCAATAACAGTGTTTATCCAAGATTTCAAAGAACCCTGTCAAACAGGTTAGGGGGTTGTTTGTTGTTTCTGGGTTTTTTGCTCTTAAAAATGAGCAACCCAAGAACAACAAAGTCTTGACTCAACAGGCCCATGAGACAGAATATTATCAAGTAAAAAAGCTACAGTTTCCTATGTTTTTGTAGAGATATATTCAATTAGAAATTTTAGACTGTGATTTTAAAGTCTGAGTAGGAGATTCCTCAAGTGGGATCTGTTATTCAGAATGCTAAACAAACAGGGCCCTTTTGTATGTTTCCGATTAAAACCTGAATATCTCTAAGTATTAACAACACCCAAAACTGCTTACCATCTAAAGAGAGAGAGTTTTGGTAGTGATTACTGCCAATACAGTATGACTCTTACTAAAAACTACATCCCATCCTATAAAATGCCACCCAAAACCAAAAATTAATTGAAAGTGAAACTTACAGTAGGAGGCTACTTATAATAGGCCACCTTGGTCATAAGATACTTTTGCAAATTATCCCAAACAGAATTTCACTAAATTTCCAAAAAAATATTATTGAACTGTTCCAACTTCTATTAATTGCCCTGTATCTTACAGACCCGGGGGAATAGTTCACAAATATTTCAAATGTATAAGCAACATGTTCTAATAAATAGTTAATCAAAGACTGTGGTGCTGGTATCATAGGGAAGGCTTTGGCTTCCATGACCACAGCCTGCTCTTTGGCGAGAGAGGCAGCGAGCTTCTGGGAAGAGGTGGCCTCCACCTCTCTCCCCTGGGGAGGAGGCTCTTCTCAGCCAGACTGGCTGGCCTGCTCCACCAGGCTTTAAACTAAGCCTGCTGGGGGACAGGCAGACTACCACCACTGCTGGCCTACTGAGCAACCCTTGCAAAGCCAGCAGGCCAAGACACTTAAGGGAGCCCACCCCTGCCTCAGCCCTGGTACAAGCTGTGGGCAAGGCAAGAGCCTCCAACGGGAAACTTGCCTGCCTATATACAAATGCCAGGAGCTTGGGGAACAAGCAGGAGGAGCTTGTCCTCCTGCTTAATGCAAATAATTATGATGTCATAGGGATAACGGAGACCTGGTGGGACTCTACCCATGACTGGACCACTGGTAGAGATGGCTATACCCTATACAGGAGGGATCTGGTAGATAAAAGGGGTGGGGGCGTAGCTCTCTATGTTAAGGAAAGCTACGTGTCCCTGCAAGCTGATATTGGCGACCAGGTGATGACTGGACATCCTCTGGGTTAAAATCCATGGGGAACATGGCACAGGGGACAAAATAGTGGGAGTCTACTACAGACCTCCCACCCAAAGTCCTGAACTTGACCAGGAGTTCACCCAGGAACTGGCTGAGGCCGCATGCTCCAGGACCATGGTTGTCCTGGGTGCTTCAATTACCCGGACATCTCATGGGAGGATCACTCAGCAAAATCTGAGTGGTCACAGAGCTTCCTATAGTGCATGGATGACCTCTACCTGACTCAAGAAGTCTATAGGCCAAAAAGAGGCAAAGCGCTGCTCAATCTGTCACTGGCTCCTGGGGATGACCTAATCGGTAAACTAGTGATCGATGGGAAGCTGGGTGATAGTGACGACAAGCTGATCACCTTCACCATCCACTGTAAAGCTGGCAAGTCAGTCAGCAACTCAGAAGTCCTTGACTTCAGGAAAGCCGACTTTGACAAGCTCAGGAGGTTTGTCAGTGAGGCCCTAAGGAACCACGACCCCAGGGAGAGGGGAGTTCAAGAACAGTGGTTGCTCTTCAAAGGAGCGATCCTCAATGCACAAGCTAAGTCTATTCCATCTCGGAGGAAAGGCAGCAAGAGGGCACAGCAGCCACCCTGGCTCTCAAGGGATCTAGCAGACCTCCTGAAGCTAAAAAGAAAGGCCTACAAAGGATGGAGGATGTGATTCACCTCCAAGGAGGATTATTCTGCACTGGTCCAGTCCTGCAGGGAGCAAACCAGGAAAGCCAAGGCTGCAACTGAACTCCAACTAGCTTTGAGCATCAAGGACAATAAAAAGTCCTTTTTCAGATATGTGGGGAGCCAGAGGAAAAGCAAGGGCAACATTGGACCCCTGCTGAACCAGATGGGGCAACTGACAACTGATGCCCAGGAAAAAGCCAACCTATTAAATGGGTACTTTGCGTCAGTCCCATGGGACGCCCATGCCCACCACGGGGCAGAGTGGTCTGGGTGAGGGAGATCCCCTGCCCTCCATTAATGCTGACTTCATGAAGGAACACCTGAAGAAGCTGGATACCTTCAAGTCAGCCGGCCCTGACAATCTACATCCCAGGGTACTCAAGAAGCTGGCGAGCATCATAGCCCAGCCCCTGGCACAGATCTTTGAAAACTCCTGGTGCTGTGTTGTAGTGCCCGAAGACTAGAAGAAGGCCAATGTGGTGCCTAGCTTCAAGAAAGCGAGGAAACTGGATCCAGCTAACTATAGGCCCATCAGCCTGACTTCTATCCCAGGGAAGATCTTAGAAAAGTTTATTAAAGAGGCCATCCTTCATGGATGGGCCGACACCAACATCCTAAGGGATAGCCAGCATGGGTTTTTTGCAGGTAGGTCTTGCTTGACCAATCTCATTTCCTTCTACAACCAGGTGACCTATCACCTGGACAAGGGAGAGGAGATTGATGTCATAGATCTTGACTTCAAAAAAACCTTCGATCTGGTATCCCATGATCACCTCTTGGTGAAACTGGCCAGTTGTGGCCTTGGGTCCACCACGATCTGCTGGCGGGAAATTGGCTCCATGGTCAGACCCAGAGGGTTGTGATTGATGGCAGTCACTCATCATGGTGTCCTGTGACCAGTGGGGTCCCCCAAGTCTCTGTCCTTGGATCCATATTGTTCAACATCTTCATTAATGATGTGGATATTGGAGTTAAAAGTGGGCTGGCCAAGTTCGCCGATGACACCAAACTTTGGGGCAAAGCGTCCACGCCAGACAACAGGCGGATGATCCAGGCAGACCTGGACAGGCTCAGCAAATGGGCAGAAGAGAACCTGATGTTGTTTAACACTGAAAAATGCAAGGTTCTCCACCTTGGGAAGAAAAATCTACAGCATCCTTATAGGCTTGACAGTGCTACGCTGGTTAGTACTACAGAAGAAAGAGACTTGGGGGTCATCGTTGACCACAAGATGAACATGAGCCTGCAATGCGATGCCGCGGCTAGTAAAGCGACCAAAACGCTGGCTTGCATCCATAGATGCTTCTCAAGCAAATCCCAGGACGACATTCTCCCCTTGTACTCGGCCTTGGTGAGGCCGCAGCTGGAGTACTGCGTCCAGTTTTGGGCTCCACAATTCAAAAGGATGTGGAGAAGCTTGAGAGAGTCCAGAGGAGAGCCACGCGCATGATCAGAGGTCAAGAAAACAGATCTTACGACGACGGGCTGAGAGCAATGGGGCTCTTAGCCTGCAAAAGCGCAGGCTCAGGGGTGATCTGATGGCCACCTAGAAGTTTATCAGGGGTGACCACCAGGATCTGGGGGAACGTTTATTCACCAGAGCGCCCCAAGGGATGACGTGGTCGAACAGTTATAAACTACTGCAAGACCGTTTCAGGCTGGACATAAGGAAGAATTTCTTTACTGTCCGAGCCCCCAAGGTCTGGAACAGTCTGCCAGCGGAGGTGGTTCAAGCACCTACATTGAACACCTTCAAGAGTAAATTGGATGTTTATCTTGCTGGGATCGCATGACCTCAGCTGACTTCCTGCCCTTTGGGCAGGGGGGGCTGGACTCGATGATCTTCTAGATCCCTTCCAGCCCTAATCTCTATGAAATCTATGAAATATAGTATTAGTGAATTTAATATGAAAACATATTATTATTATTTTCATTATTCCCCTTAGTTTTTTACACATTGGTGTCAGTAGTATATAGATTCAGAGTAATCCAAAACAACATCATACGGTCAAATATTTTTGATCCACAGTGGAAAAAATTCTTAGTTATTCTAAGTAACAGACATATACACTTCTCTTGTGGCTGTGTGCCTGAAGACATGCAGATGCACCATCACTCTCATATATCAACAGAGAAATATAAACAAGCAGTTTCTTCTTCCCTACCTGTCCCTCCACTTCTCTGTAAAGAACATTTATTCCTTTCCCAAGAAAAGAAATTATCTTAAGAACCACCTTTGTCAGCTAATTGTAGAAATAAGATAATATTTACAACTCTAATTTTTCCATCAAAATTGTTTTTAATTGAAAAGGTCTTTTCAAAGAAAACTCAATCTGAGGGAACATTTTAGTTTCTGAAACTGATTGAAAGAAAAGTTTATTTTCAATGGTCAAAACAGACACTTCCTAATTTAGCCTTTTCTACTGAAAACTGGGTTAGAGGTGTGAACAAAGTGATGTCTCCTCATTTTCTCTTGCTGCTGACTAGCGCTGCAAAGAGTGAGATGTAGATGACAGCAGTGCCAGCTCCTCTGTATGCTTGCAGAATAGGCTGTGCTTCAGGTCTTTCTACCCATGTACAGCCCTCATCAGGCCATAGCCTGCAAAAGCTACAGTCTTGTCCAGGTAGTCTCGGTAGATACACAGCTCTAGACGTGTTTCTTGCCCTGATGAAATTCCAATCTAAGCTGCCCTCCTGGGTAAGTCTGGAAGGATGTGCCCTAGTCCTTGCCCCCAGCCACATGGTGTCTGAAGAGCTGCTAGTCTGCTACTGCATCCCTTGTCCACTGGTAAGCTGGAGATACTGTAAAGCAGGATATATTCATGGTTCACAACTCCATAAGAATAAGAAAGGGAGGGAGGCATTGTCAAGCTCCTGTAGGAACCTCTGACTCTTCCTCAGAGCAGGGGGAGCTTGTGATAGGAAGTATTTCCAGAGAAACTCCTTCAGGACTCTGGTAACAAATAGGCTTAGCTCATTTGTTTGGGTGAGATGTTGGTATCATGGCTATGAATAAAAGATAAAAATGTCATACTTTTTCTTCCAAATCTGTTGCATGAGGTTTGGGTTCTTCTGTTTCCCTCAACAATGCTAGCAAAAGACTCCCATTAGAGAACATATACATGGAAAAAGAAAAGGTGCATGCCTGGGGGTAAAGACAGAGCTGATTCAAATAAGACTTCAGCTTGGATCTCCCAGTGGTAATCTAGGAAGCCTGGAGTTAAAAAAATAATAGCTGCTGAATATATAAATGCTGCAGCAGAGAGAGTATGTTAATAATTAAGAACAGTCCCCATGATTTGTAAGCTCAACTGAGAGCAATCTTCTGCAAGTACCATCAATGCTTGGTGAACATACATGGGAAAATAGGTTCTCAGTGGTTGCTCCTCAATTCAGGAACTCTCTCCCTCTTGAGCTCTTCAGAACCTGAGCCTGGACATCTTTTGGAAGCACTGTAAAACCTGCCTAGAAAACAAACCTAGGCTGAGATATTGTTTTGGGGAGGTTTATTTTAAGTTGATATTCTAGTTGCCCTTTAAATTGTTTTGTTCCCCTGTTCATTCTCCAGGTTTATAAACTATTCTATTCTCTTATTGACACCTTCTAAACCACTGCTTCCCAAACTTTTCCTCAGCATGACCCCATTTCCTCAGCATGGCCCTCACTCCCAACCCCGCCCCCCGCCCCTTGTGACCCCATCCACTGATGTTGTGACCCCATTTTGGGTAACAACCCAGAGTTTGGAAATCACTGTTCTAGACTAACTCATTCAGAGAGGAATGAGATTTCATAAGATACACCTTGCTTCATGAGCTGTGCAGTAGACTGTAGCCTACAAAAAGCTCCTAGCTCTCTGAATGAGTTAGTCTATAGGGTGCTGGTGCCCTGCCTTCTGCCTGACTTCAGACTAACAGAGCTAACTATCTCTCTGTTTCCTTATTGGAAGTCACCTTGAGCCTTTGTTAGAAAGGACGGCCTACACATAGGAAATAATAATAATAGATAAAAAATTAAAACTTAAGGCATTTGTACATGTGTTTGTGCCTCAGAACCGGGTGCTTTTAAAAGTGTCCGGTGCTGTAGTGCATGCATTTTTATAAATGACTTAATGCATGTCAGTGCTGAGAAAATGGCAGCTGTGCACTTTTGAACTAAAACTCGTCAAAGGTGTTTTAGTTCAAAAGTGTACCACTGCCACTTTCTCAGTTCTGATGCACATTTCACCATTTATACAAATGCATGCAATGCAGCACCTGGCATGTCAGCTCATGTGCAGAGCAGACTCGATTAATCAAGTCTGCTCTAACATGCAGCGTCTCCAACACGCCAGACTCTTTTCCTCATCCCAAGTGCTTTAAGTGAAGCAAGCTGTCAAACTGAATTCCTGCTGTGCATAAAAGAAAAAAAAATCTATATCACACATCATGTTTAGAGAAAAATATGCAAAAGAGCACTGGTCACATAAGTTAAATGTCAGATTCTTGACTGAGTTCCTTCTGTGGGGGCTCGGGTAGAAGATACGTCACAGTGTGTGGCTTGGCGTAGCTCTCAGTTCTTTCTGACCTCAGTTCTGTAAAGATAATGGGTTAGGGGCTCTCTTTTTTTCCTCAAACGACTGCCTCCAGTTTAACCAGGATGAAAACATTGAGTTGGCATTTTCTAAGTGAGGGGCCAAAATGGTGGGACTTATTTCACTGTTCTTATCAGAAAGAACATTAATACAGTCTTGGGTTGCCGAGAGGTGAGGATTCCCTACTGATCTGTCTATGTGGTGTCTATAACACCTGTCACTATAGTATGGTTGTATTCTGCAGATTTTTCCTCTCTTTCCAACCCCAGATGAAATAAATTCTTACCCCTGTTAATTCAGCCATTACAATTCTGAGTCTTTTAACATGTTATTTTAAATATTAATAATATGTTGGAGTCTATCAGTTATTAGATAATAAACTTATTTACTCACACAAAGAACAACTCAAAGCTTGGAAAACTGATAGGAAGAAGCTGACCAAATGTATAGAACGAGTACTGGCCTAGGGCTTACAAGTGCTGGCTTCAGTTCTCCCCTCTGCTAAAAACTTTCTGAGACCTGCACTAAATCATTTAATCTACCCCAGGGGCGGGCAATTATTTTGGGCAGAGGGCTGCCTACAGAGTTTTAGCAAGCTGTTGAGGGCTGCAAAACCTGTTGGGGTAGGGGGAGGTTGGGCTTGAGCCCTTGACCACGAGGCTGCTAACATATGACATTCAAGAAAGAACCACAGGGTGAAGCTCATATCCTGGCCAGATGTTCCTTCTCTCTGTGACAGGTGAGGCACCTTCCTGACCCTTGACAGGTGCCCTGCCCCCTGGTCATCATCTTGTGACCAAAAGTCCTGCCCCCTAACCCCTGACCTTTGCCACCAGAAGTCTGTCCCCTTGCTTCCTGGAAATACTCCTTTCAGCAAAGGGGTTTGCTATCTCAGAATTAGAAACATACCAAATTATAATCTAAAAATCGAGCATCTACTACAACATTCATTAATTTGATTTAAAAATATATGTTTTTCCTGATTTATATTCGTTTGTGTAGTGTACATAGAGATGATTGCGTAATAGCTTAAAATGAAGTCTTACTCTTGTATAATGGGGGGCTGTGGGGGCTGTGGGTGGGTATAGGTTTGTTGAGGGCTGTGGGTATATGGGTAAGTGGGGTGTGAGGTGTAGGGGAGGGTATGGGTGTGTGTATGGGGTTTGTGGGGGAGTGGATAGGTGTGGGGGGTGTGGGTGTGTGGGGGGAATATGTGTGTGAGTGGAATGTGGATGGGTATGGAGTTTATGGGGAGCTGTGAGTGTGTGGAGGGAGGGTGGCTGGGGAGGGTTGTGGCATGTGTGGAGGGAGAGGGTTTGCCCAAAGTCCCCCCATGGCAGGTGGAGCCCCCACCAACACTCCTGCAAGCCCCAGCTCTCCCGCTTCTGGCCCTGACACAGGCCCTGTGTGCCCATTCACCACTACTGCTCCTGCCAATCTACCACTGCTGCCCTTCTGCCACTTCCCCATCCCCCACATCAGCTCTGGCACCAAGTCCCAGCTGCATGGCCGAGATCACAGGATGCAACAGGAACCAGCCTGCCCAAGGCAGCACAGCACAAGACCAGATGAGAATTGAAGGGAACAGGCCAGCTCCTGCTGAGTCCTACAGCCTGGTGTTGCAGCTGGGAACTGCATGGTGCCAGAGCACCAGGCAGGGAGGAATGGCAGCAGGCAGGAAAGTGGGAAAATGGCAGCAGCGAGGGAGTGGCAGTGAGTAGGTGCATGGGCAGGGGCATAGGGCCCATGCCAGTGCCCTGGGGCCAGCACTGGCAAGGGCCCAGGGCAGCAGGTGTGTGGGTTGTGGGCTGGCAGGGGCTGTATGAAGCTGGGCCACCTCCCCACTCTTCCTGCTGGCACAGCCCAGCCTGGCTTCACAGAGCCCCTGCCAGCCCAGGGCCCAAGCTCTTGTCACCCTTCCCTAGGCCCCTGGTGGTGCTGGCCCTGGGATGCTGGCACAGGCTTTCACCCACATGCCAGCTTGCTGCCCATACCTCTACCTGCTGCTGCCATTTTCCTGCTTTCCTGTCTGCTGCCGTCTTCCCCACCCCACCCCCCACCTGCTGTTCTGGCACCACGTGGTTCCCAGCTGCAGTGCTGGGACTTGCAGGAGCCAGCCCAGCCCAGCCCTGTGGACTGGGGCATTTACCCAAGGTCTTCTCCTACCTCCCCTACCTCCTCTCCTTCTTCTTACCTGAATTTCCTTCTCTGGCAGAGTGAAGCAGAAACAGCCCCAGGGTCCCAGGCCAGAAGCTTTTGCTAGGTAAGGACTTCCAGATGAGGGTAGAGGGGTGGGGCCGGACTGGGTTTGCTGAAGCTGGCTCCTCCTGCCACTGGTGCCTTCTCATCTTTGACAGGCAGCCAAGGCAGATAAATATTATTTTTCTAAATTTTTTAGGGGCCCCATGGGCTGGCTAAAATGGCCTGGTGGGCCAGATGCAGCCCACAGGCTATATTTTTCCCACCCTGATCTACCCTGTTCCTTTTTAAAAAAATGGAAACAACACTTCTCCACCAAGGACAATGGTCTCAAGTTGCAGCAAGGGAGGTTTAAGTTGGATATTAAGAAAAACTTTCTCACCAGGAGGGTGGTGAAGCACTGTAACAAGTTACATAGAGAGATGGTAGAATCTCCATCCTTGAAGGTTTTTAAGGCCCAGCTTGAGAAAGCCCTGGCTAGAATGATCTAGGTGGGGATGGTCCTGCTTTGAGCAGGGGTTTGGACTAGATGACCTTCTGAGGTCCCATCCAACCCTAATTTTCTCTGATTCTGTGATTTTTTAAGCCATGTATTAAACACACGCAACACAGCACATAGGGGATTAAGTCATTCCTAGCTTTCTTCATGCATTTTGATCTTCCCAAAATGACAAATTAATTTCTCATCCATCTTTATCACTGTGTTCCAGTCAAACCACAATTAGCCATGTACTGCAAGATTTCTATTCATTTTAGAAGACAATGGTATGTAGCTCAATAAAAACATGGCAACATATTTGCATTATTTATGAAAATGCATCCAAAGAGTTGGAAAATACATTATTAAATTTTAAATCACACAAGTAATTACAGAACTAATATTCAGTATGTTTACAATTACTGTTGTGTATTTATTCACAACTGGGCTTTTTTCATTCATATGCTCAAGAGTTCAGAATGAAATAAAATATGTAAGAGTATTAATACTGGGTATCATATTAAAAATAAGTTTCATTCTCAGATGGAAAAACTTGGAACAAAACAACCACTCAATATTTCAGACAATGATTTCCATTTAACAGTGGTTTAAAATGTCAATAGTAACATTCAAACTTCTAAAGCTCATCTTTCATGCTCTTCTATTCTTAGCAGCCTTTAAAACAAAATCCACCAGCTGTTTCAATAAGTTTTTGGCCATCAATATTATCACTTTTCATAAAAGGGGCATTATATTTGCTATTCCATAATTGGTTGCTTACATCCATTGGGTGAACATAGCCCAAGAGGTGGCAGGGGAAGTTTTCAAAGGACTATTTAAGAGATACCACATTTCCATTGACTTGCTAACTACTGTCTGTGCCTTGGAAATTCTCTTCCTGTGCTCCTCAATCTGAAATCATCGTCACTCGTAGTAGCAAAGGACAATAACAAGATTAGCCCCGTCCAAACCCACCCACCTGCTCCAAGAATTAAAAGGACTGAATGACCAGGGCATAATAGAGGGAGTTTTTAAATCTACTTATCTGCAAATTAGTCCAGTGCTATTTTATCTGCATTCATCCAGTGAAGGCCTGGAGGCTCAGCATTCAGTCCACAATGCAGAGATCTATTAATTTAATGAATACAACTGGTGTTCACCCTCTTTATATGCACCAAAGCAACAGGGCAACACTTAAGAAGCAATGCAATACTACCCAGAAAAACAGACTATGTAGCATCCTCAAGTCAGCAAAGCACAGACAGGGGCAATACCGACGCACGTAAGAAATCCTTGACAGCCTGTTGGACTGCCCTGTCCTAGAAAGAGAAGGGAATAAATCAATTCCCAGCCAAAGTGCCTTTTGTCTGTGCCAAGAAAGGGATGCGGATAACTGTTCTCATGGCAGGGAAAGTACCTAGTCACGCCCTTACAATTCCTGGATATCTCATCTTTCAGAACAGGGCCTCCAGAACCAGCTCAGGACTCCTGGAGGCTCTGTCCTGTTGAAGACTTCTATCGAATGACACTATTCCTATCTCTACCTACAATATTATGCAACTGCAAGAAGCCCATACTGGAAGGAACTGCTGAGAAGCTACGCTGGTGGAGAAAGAGCCTGTTGGCACTGGCTTTATGACCCAGATACCTTATTCCAGTTACACTGAAACCCTCAGACCAACCATGACTTCTTACAGTCAATAATAGGCAAATGTTATTGATACACAGTAATAGCAGATAATAGTAATGCAGGCAAAGCAAACAAAATAACCCCCACTTATCCACCAGTTCCTAAGGCTGTCACAGAGGGATGGTACATCTGGCCAGTACATGAGCTTCACCCCGTGGTTCTTTCTTGAATATCAAATGTCAGCAGCCTGGAGGTTGAGGGCCGAGTCACAACTTCGCCGTCACCCAATGAGTTGGGTGAGGTGTGCCTGCTGCTCATAGTGGCCTCCACTTCCCACTTCAGGGACCCTTTTCTGCTTTGAATTCCCCTCTTCTGTATTCTGTTTCTCCTTTGATGACTCTTCATTTCTGGGTACCGTTGGTTGGTTTCCCTGTGGTCATCATACTATCCTCATTCTGTTCTGTCAGCATATTCTTTGTTTCCCAAACTCAACACATGGCATGCATCATAATTTGGTCATTAATTTAGTCTTAATTTGGGCATGCCCAGGATTCCTAATTTGGTCCATCCACCAAAACCAAAAATCCCAGGGGCTCTGCAGCTGGTCACTGTGACTTAGCCAACCCTGCAGGGTCCCTTATCTCTGTTATGGGCACACTTTGTGAATTTCCCAGCCTGTTTATGCCTGCTTGCTTCAGACACAGTGGGTCTTGATGGAAACCTTGTCACAAACAGGCTTTTAGAAACCAATTAACCCTTGCCATTCCCCTGGACCGTTGTTCTAATGCATATCTACTCGATTGCAAGCCAATTTCTAAAAGCAAATCTCTAAATATCATTTTCTAACCAGAGCCCACCTGACTGGTAGAGACTGAAGGCAGAAGGGAAGTGATGGTTTTGGTCAGATTGCCATTTCACCTTACACCAAGGAACAAAAGGAGACACATTGCTCTTCCAGTTCATAACCAGAGTCCTAGGCCTAGCAGAGCTGAGAAATGCATCTCTTCTGCCCAGCTATGCTTTCTTTCCTGCACGGTTTTGTTTTTTTTTAGTTAAGCCTCAATTCCAGATACTCACTTTTTCATGCCAGAAGATCCTGGTTACCGTTGCTGCTTTTTCCTAGATTCTTTTTTCCTTCTCATTTTTGTTTACATATCTTTTTGTTTTTTCATCAAGGCAGGAGGGCTATGGCTAGAAAACACACACAGAGTCAAGAATTAAGGAAAGGCCAAGCCTAGGCTTCATGTTGTCAGGCAAGAGAGATAAGAAAATTGAGGAAGGAACTTACAACAGAATCAAGTGGGCAGACAGATATCTTCATGCTGGATGAAGCTGACAGTTCTGCTGCTGCTGGCTTCCTGGTACTTGGAAATATGCTGCTTACCTTTCAGGCTGCTTAGTTCCCTGAGCTAGGGGAAAAAAGTTAGAAAGCCAAATGTGAGCACAGTTCAATAATTTATTTCTCTTGCAGAGAACAAAGAAAGGGGACCCCATTCAGTCCTTGGAGGATCAGAGAACCTTAATTTTCCTTTTTAACTTCCATTTCCAGGACGGCCACATATGGTGTCCTACAGGCAACCAAAATGTCCCCACATTTGGTCAACATCTACGTGTGTCCACTAGGGAAGGCTATGAAATAGCTTGAAATAAAGTGCCAGCAATACCACACAGACAAATGCAGGATGCTATCTTGCTTCATGTAAGACACTGAATAGAGATAGGCACCATACAAGAATGACTGGCACTGAGAGATAAAGATAGAGATTCTTCTGCTGAAAAGTAATTTACCAGTCCCCAAACAAAGACAAGACGTCTTGTCTAGCAAAGTGTAACACAGGTCAGTGTGTGTGTGTGTGTGTGTGTGTGTGTGTGTGTGTGTGTGTGTTAGGGCTGTGTGAAATAGCACCGTTTCGTGTCAACTTCCGTTTTGACATTTCAAAGGGACAGGGTTTCATTTTGCTGTTTCAAAACACTGTTCTATTTTGTTGGTCCTGGGGCCAGTTTTGTTCAATATCTTCATTAACAGCCTGAAAGATGGGATGGAGTGAACCCTCAGCAAGTCTGAAGATGACACCCACCTAGGGGGAGTAGCAGTTACACTGGAAGGTAGAGTTAGGCTTCAGAGAGACTTCAGAGATATATTGGAGGACTGGACAAAAAGAAATCTCATGAAGTTCATTGAGGACAAGTGCAAAGTCCTGCACTGAGGACAGAACAGTCTCATGCAATGAGACCGGCTGGGGACTGACTGGCTAAGCAGCAACTCTGCAGAAAAAGACCTGGGGGTACAATGGCCAAGAAGCTGAATATGAGCCAGCGGTGTGCCCTTGTTGTGAAGAAGGCTAATGGCATACTGGGCTGCATTAGTAGGAGCACTGCCAACAGATCAAAGAAAGTGATTCTACCCCCCCTAGCTGGCACTGATGAGGCCACATCTGGAGTACTGTGTCCAGTTTGGCTCCTCCACCCCCTCACACACACTTACAGGAAGGAGGTGGACAAACTGAAGAGGGTCCAGCAGAAGGGAAAATGATTAGAGGGCTGGGACATGCATGGCTTCTGAGAAGAGGCTGAGGGAACTAGGTTTATTTAGTGTGCAGAGGAGAATGCTGAGAAATGATTTAACAGCAGCCTTCAACTCCCTGCAGGGGGTTTGACAGAGGATGGAGCTGGACTGTTCTTAGTGGTGGCAGATGACAGGACAAGGAGCAATGGGCTCCAGTTGCAGCAAGGGAAGTTTAGGTTAGATATGAGGAAGAATATTCTCACTAGGAGGGTGATGAAGCACTGGAACAGGCTACCCAGAGTTTATGGAATCTCCCTTCTTGGAGGTTTTTAGGACTCAGCCAGACTCTTGGGTAGGATGATTTGGTTGGAGATGGTCCTGATTTGAGCAGGGGGTTGAACTTGATGATCTCCTGAGGTCCCTTCCAACCCTAATTTTCTATGATTCTATGTACTCAGTGCAGTCTGCACATAAAGAAAGATGCAACTGTTGCCCTCAGGAACTGGCAATCTGAAGCCCGTTTGTGTTATTCAGTGGTCACTCTGAGACACAGTGCTTGATAGAGGTATGCTATGTTCACTATCTCCATTCTCATTTCTTCTATAACCTATAGTTTAAGCCCCTTTCCCCTCACCCATTATGCAGCTTGGGGAGGAAGAGGGGGAGGGGGAAGGAGCAGGGTATGTCTCTATGATGGAAAGCAGCATGCTGCAGAGATACCCTGATACAGTTCTGCATGTGGAAGCTGTGAAACAGGAAGCAGAATTAGGAATGGCTATCTATGGCTATGGCTGCATGTAGGAACAAGTTAACAAGGAGCTTGGCTCCCGTTAGATGAATCTGACTAAATGGGAATGGGGTCATGAGCATGTACCTAATTGAATCTGTACAGGTATCCACATTAAGGGGCCAATATTAACCCTAGATACCGGTCCCCGGCCCGCTACTGCCCCCATTGTGGCCCCTTCCTTTGGGCATTGGACCACCTGGAATCCCTAGGCCATGTAAACGGGGAGGGGGGTGGTAAAAGCTGGTGGCCCCACACGTGCCTGGGAAAATGTAGACAGTTCTGCCCTCAGGGCAGAGGATCCCTCTAGTGACACTGTTGGTGGCGCAGAAGGCTCCACTTTCAGGCTTGCCCTTTTGCTACAGTGTATAGCCCACAGCCCTCACAAGACATTGGTGGGAAATCCATCAATTTGCACCTTATTGAAACTGGCAGTTAACAAGTTTTTCCACATTTTTGCTCGTGGAGTCTTGGGCCAGCTTTCCCCGGCTTTTTCCAACGATTCAGGGGTGTCAGGGGGTTTGTCTTTCACTGAGGCCATCACCATGGCCTTGGCAGTTTTTGTGAGCTTGGTAAGCCCTGCATCTGCAAAATGCAGATTTGTGGCATCTGCAAAATGGGTAAAAGCTGCACTAATCACTGGATATCATCTCTTACCAGGTGATTCACTGCCTCTGGCTCCAAGGCTAACAGGGCTGAGGTGCAGTCTGTTGGTGCTCGTTGGCAAAAGCTCCTTCACAATGGTGCTGTCACGACTTCTTCATGTGGCTTCTGAGTTCAAACTGCTGCACGAATTATTTCAGTTAGTGCTCACTGATACAAGCAGCGGACAGCCTCCTCTAAATTGGCCCACGCCTGAAGGGCAGGGTTAAGCTCTTCTTCCATATTACCATAACTGGCCACAGTTGCCAGAAGCGCGGCAGAAAACAAAGTAACATTTTCATTACCTCCTGCAAACTGATTTAACTGGAGCTCAGAGCGCAGGACTAATTGTGCTGCTTTTGCTCGACTTAGTGAAATCACAGAAGCTCCTTCACTATGCATTCGAACTAGCCAGTCTATCACTGGCTTTTCCGGCTTGGACCTATGCTGCTCTTGTATATCTCAAATTTCCGCATGGGTAAAGGAATGCAGCTCTGTTTGGGGATTCCCGCCTTGTGGCCCTGAGCGGGTTACCACCACAGGGAAAGCCGGACTAGGTTCCTCCCTCCAGCGAGGTACATACGGGAGCGGTTCAGCACCAGGGTCATTATCAATCTCCCCCTCCTTCTCCGTCCCCACCCCATGATCTTCCCAGAGTTCCACTTCCAGTTTCTCCCCATACAGACACTGTTACCCCTTGTTGAAGGATGCCTCTTCTGGAGGGAAGCAGCCACGCACACGATCATAATTTTTCCTTCTCTCCGTTCTAATGTTTCCAAGGGGCTCTGGGCAGCTCGCGCTGCCTCACACACCACGCTGTTGGAATCTCTCGCGTCTTCTAACTCCTTACGCAGCTGGGTGACCTTTTCCGGGAGCTGGGCACTCTTCAGCCCCTAACCACAAGCATGTGGCCAGCAGCCATGACAGGCACCCCTTCTTGGGCTTACCTCGGGCAGCAGCAGCAAACCTGACCCAATGATCGGATATGGTTCCCGGGTCACTCCAGGCAGGCCTCAACCTATCCTTATCCCACCCGGGAATCCCCATCCCTGTCATTTCCTTAAGCAAAGCCACCAATGGGGCCCACCAAACTCCCTCCATTCTGTCTGCGTGTCCGCGCAGGGTACTGTCTGTTCCCCTGGTTCTTGCCTGCCATGACTTCAATCTTATAAAAAAGGGGGAGGAAAGAGGTGTTACCATGCTCAATACCCATGGAAGGACCACGCTTGGTCTAACTCATGGTTTAGATGCTTTTTCTTTATTCTTTCTTTTACAGGGAATCGGTTGGAAGGCAGTAGCTCATCCAGGTTGTTCCAAGGAATTGCCCCTTGCTCTGGAGAGGATTCCTGGTGACTCAGCCCACACAGTAAGTTCTGACAGATGCCTCGCTGGCTTAAAACTGTGCCCTCAATCAGTCCCAGCGGGGATTCAGGCTAAGTACACTCCCCTGAGTAGATGTCCCCAGCTAACACTTCTCACATGGGTTGCTTGCCGTGACCCCCTGCATACAGTCCTTGCCTGCTCCTGGTGATAAAAAGAAGGTAAAAAGATAAAAGAAAGGTTTCTTTCTGTGCTCCTGTCTCAGCTTCCCGCCTCTAATTATGTCATTAGCAGCTTGTTACAGGCACCGCCCAGTCTCATTTGCTGTGCTGGAGCATGGATCCAGGAGCCTCCCTGCAGTGAGTCCATCTTGGGCCCAGCTTCCCTCTCCCCTTGAGTCCTGGGCAATAGGTCAGGTCTACTCCGAGGTTTGGGCTGGTGGTCCCCCCCACCCCACAGCTGCCTCGCTGTGTCCCCATGCAAAAACCACGGCATCTTCCCGTGCTGCAGCTCTGCTCTTCTCCAGAGTTGCAACGCCGCATCCCCATGTGAAAGCCACAGCTCTGCTCTTCCCCAGACTCACTGCCATTCCCGCAGACTCCTGGCAAGTGGTGAACGTGGACCTGCCAGTCCCAGGCTCCAGAGTGCCTCAGCTCACGCTGGTCCTGCATCGTGGATCCCTGCTTTTGGATCCTTCTTCTGGAGAGTCCCCAGCAGCTCCGCTCTTCTCCTGTAGTGCCCGAAGGCATCTTTCCCCAGGCATCAACCTCCTCATATCCCCAGGCTCTGAGCTGCATTGGCTCTCAGCAGCTGCTGGGATTTCTGAAGTAACAGGGCTCCAGTCGAGAACCCTGTTACACACCTCTCCCTCCAGTCTCTTGGTTCCCCTTCCCTTTCTAGGGTGTTGGACAGTTCGGAGTGGAGCCAAGGCTTTAGGGTTCCATCACCAAGAGTGATGTCCATCCCATAGGAAAGAGCAAGAGCAAGCAGATCTGGGAGGCTGTGCTGGCTCATGGATCCAGGAGCCTCCCCACAATCAGTCCACTGATCTTGGGCCCAGCTTTTCTCTCCCCTCAAGTCCTAGGCAATGGGCCAGGTCTCCTCCAGGATCTGGGCTGTTGGCCCCCCCTCCCAGGGGTTCAGAGTTGCCTCACCATGTCCCCGTGCAGCTCTGCTCTTCCCCAAAGGCATCTTTCCCCAGGCATCGCCCTCCTCATCCCCGGGCTCCAAGCCCCATTGGCTTTCTGTGGGTGTGGGACATCTCCCTGTCCTACCAGGACATTATCATCGCCAGCTGCTGGGATTTCTCAAGTAACCGAGCTCCAGTCAGGAACCCTGTTACACTGACCTTTCTCTCCAGACCAGAGCCTCTCAATCTTGCTCGTGCTGCCAATTTATGTCCCAGCCACCTGTGGAGGGTTCAGGATTGAGAGTGTGGTTGGGGGTAGAAAGGTAAGAAAGGTTTATTAACTTAACAAAAACACAACTACAAGTTTATAAGGCTACAATGACAGATAATAATAATTCATGTTGGCAACTTATCAGCAGTCTCCTCTGATGCCTGATGTATGACAAGTTTTTGTTTCCACAAAGCTCAGTGAAGTCAGGCCACCCCGATCAGCGCTGTCCAAGGGGTACCGGGAAGGACCTTGGTATTCAGTCTTTGGGCTCCTCGAGATCCATGGGCCTACCAAATCCAAATCAGCAGCTAATCTTAAATCAGGAGCTTTTTTTTACAGAGCTGTATCTTCCTTCTAAATGATTTCCAGATGTGCTAGAAAATTTATAACTTCTGAGATATGCTGATAACTTACAGCCATCCAGATTTTCCCTAATTCAAACTGTTCTTAGGACTGACCAATAACAGTACAAGCCTTGCATTCTTTTGATAAGGTTAATTTTTACTATGCCACAGGGCTTACTACTTCAAGGCTTTGTTAAATTTACTAGGCCTTACTACATCTTTGACTTTAATTAGGCTCTTAACAACAACATATAGCTTAATATCTGAACAAATGACAGAAAAACACTTGGTCTAATCTTTACAGCATTGAGCAAGCACCTTAGACACAATTTTCAGTTGTCACAAGAGAGACCTTGAGGTACAAAGCTGCTTGTACCATGTCTCCATGAAAATTAAAACAGACATCAAATCTTCCCTAGGACAGAATTTCATTGGAGGCATCAACATACAAAGTTCAAAAAGTGTAGTACCTGAGACTTTGTACATGTTTCTTTGACTGCTGTGCTCTGGACATGACTTAGATGAAGACTGCAAGAGTGATTAGCACCACACATGATTACTGTCTGTTTCCCAGGACACTGTGTTCTTGCCTACAAATGGAGCAAAAGATGCTCCCAAGTACCTAGGACTTGGATTGACAATCCTTCAAGCACCTAGGTCTAAACAGCTTGTGCAGGTTTTGTGTGCAGCAGGCCACTCTGTGAGCTATGACTCAGTCATGGGTGCCAACACTATCTTAGTGAATGCTGTACTGGCAAGGTATACAGTGAATAGAAACACAATTGTCCCAATGAACTTCAGACATTATCTGCTTGCAGGCTATATCAGATATTCTAATGACAACATACACATTTTTGAGGAAACAATTGATGGGAAGGGGACCTTCCATTCTTCTCAAATAGTTGCTTTCTGCAGAAGTGTTGTTGGTGAAGAAATACTAGATCTGAATGTAGAATATCAAACTAGCCAATGTGCTGATATTGCTGATGACTCCCACTGTCAACGGTGGTGTCACAGTCAAAGGCTATGCACATTAGGGCTATGCGCAATTTCGCCGGCAGTTTCGTTTTGACACTGTTTAGACTAATATCAAGGTTGATAGAGCAAAATCAAAATGAAACAGAGCTTCAACATAGTCTCAAAATAAAACAACACTAGTCAAAATGTTTCAACCGTAGCGCTGGGGATGGGCTGTCAGTTCAGCTGAGCTGACTTCCCATTCCAGGTGCAAGATCAGGACGAGATAGTGAGCCAACCCAGTTGGACTGACATCCCATCTTCAGCACTAGATCTGGCCAGGAACAGGAAGTCAGCCCAGCTGGGTTGACTTCCTGCCCCCCTGCTTGCTCTAACCCTGGCTCCCTGCCCCCTGCCCTCTCTAGCGCCAGAGATGGGAAGTCAGCCCAACTGGGTTGACTCCCCGTCCCCAGCCAGATCATGCACCAAGGATGGGAAGTCAGACCAGCTGGACTGGCTTCCGATCCCCAGTGCTATGGCTGAAATGTTTCGTCTTTTGAAATGTTTCAACTAACCTCCTTTAGTTTCGAAGCTGTTTAGAAGCCCTTTCTTTCATTTTGTTTTCACTGTTTTCACCTTTAAATGAGTTGAAAGAGTGTTGAAATGAAATGGGTGGCAAAATTTCGCAGAGCCTAGTGTTCATGGTGCACAAAGGGGATCTAACACTTTAATGGAGGAAACTTCCCAAGGGCCTGCCTACAGAGACCTTGAGCTGCTAAGCTGCTTGTACCATATCTCTATGAAAATTAAAACAGACATCAAATCTTACCCAGGACATATCTTCATTGGAGGCATCAACATACAAAGTTCAAAAAGTGTAGTACCTGAGACTTTGCACATGTTTCTTTGACTGTTATGCTCTGGACATGACTTAGATGAAGACTGCAAGAGTGGTTAGCGCCACACATGATTACTGTCTGTTGCCCAGGACCCTGTGTTCTTGGCTACAAATGGAGGAAAAGATACTCCCTGGTACCCGGGACTTGGATTCACAATCCTTCAAGCACCTAGGAATAACAGCTTGTGCAGGTTTTGCATACTGCAGGACACTCTGTGAGCTATGACACAGCCATGCGTGCCAGCAGTATCTTAGCGAATGCTGTACTGGCAAGGTATACAGCAAATAGAAACACAATTGTACCAATGCATTTCAAAGAAGGTCTGCTTGCAGGCTACATCAGATATGCTAATGACAACACAGACATTTTTGAGGAGACATGGAATCAGCCAAGCTGTTCAGGCTCTCTGTCCACTGCTTGCTCTAGCACTGACTCCCCACTCCTGCCTGATTTAGTGTCAGGGTAGGGAGTCAGCCAAGCTGGGCTGACTCCCCATCCTCCTGCGCTGGTTTTGGGGAGTCAGCCAGGCTGGACTGACTCCCTGACCCCTGCCCGCTCTAGCACTGACTCTCTGCTCCCCAACACCAATCTAGTGTTGGGGATAGGGAGTTCCGATCCCCAGCACTATGGTCAAAATGTTTTGACTTTTGAAATGTCTCGACTAGCCTCATTTTGTTTTGAGGCTGTTTCAAAGCCCTTTGATTCAATTGAGTGTTGCTGTTTCAACCTTTGAAATGAGTCGAAACAATGTCAAAACAAAATGGCCGGTGAAATTTCACACAGCCCTAATGTTTATGTTGGGAACACTGCTGAGAACATTCTCAATGGCAAGCACTGGAATCCAGTGATCCATGCTCACAAACTCATAACTGAGGCACTATGGAGAATCCTATGGTCTACCATGGTACAATGGGCTGATGAAAGCCACATGGAAGTAGATGCTTCAGTTGTGCATGCGGCTCAAGAACTTGGCAAGTTATTCAGTGATAACCAGGCTTTGGAAACAGCAATGCACAATCTGCTCCCAAAATTAAGAAAGTGGAAATATTGTTGGAAGCCCAGGAAAACAATGTTATGTATACCTTTTGGAGGAAAAACATGAATCTTGCTTCCATTCTGCTCCAGTTTACAGATGCTGTCACAGAGGGAAACTGGGACTTGTATCTGGAATCATTTGCTGAAACGTTGCCTTGGTTTGCCGTTTTTGACCACGTGCATCATCTTAGATGGGGATGTGTTTTCCTGGAGGACATGAAGCAACTGAAGAACACAGCAGCTGAAGTTGTATGCTGGCTTCCAGTCTGGTGACTACCTTCTCCATGAAACAAACCAGAGATTCAGCCAAGTTCCAGATGAGGAAGGACTTGGGCATGTAAACATAATTTGCAAAAGTGCTGGGGGACTGATTGGAATAACTCAATCAGAGTCAGCCCTCAGTCAACAGGGTTTGACATATGTAGAGTGAACAAGGCTTGCCAATGACACCAGAAAAATGCTTGGAGTAATAGAGGAAGAGGGATCACACAAAGAACTGCGGAGAACCAGAAGACAAAGGGATGAGGATGGTGTTAAAAAGCTGTCTACTAAGTTCAAATTATTCAAAGTGTTGAACAGGGAATCCTGAGAGCTGGTGTGCCTCACTACTGGCGACTTTCCCCAAGAACCAGTTATACAAGACATGCTGAATGCACAACAGTTAGGACAGAACATTGCAGAGACATTTGTCACTGATAAATCTGTGCATAAAAATGTCAGCGTACATGCACCAATCCCAAAGAAAAAGGTAAAAACTCTTGCTTCCATATATACAGTACAGTTAGCAATGGAAAAACACAAACAACAGACCTCAGTCATGAGAGCTGATTGTGATCTTTTCAGACTCCTACTTGCATCTATGGATACTGGCAGGGATATCAATGTCGATAATCTCCCGAGGCAAGAATGCTGTACTGTACTGTTATCACTGACTACAACAGGTGGAAACTTGAAATCAGCAAACAAAGCTCAACTACTCTCCATTTTGGAAGAGAATATTTCACAGCCAAGTTTGAAAGAAACCCTGACTCCAACATGTGTAGTGATTGATGGTATGGCTGTGGTTCAGGCCATGGGAAAACCCAAGGATGCAGTGACCTTTGGAGACTATGCAGATGCTTTTGTGGTAAATATTATGTCTAATTTCAAGAAAACTTGCAGCAGGGTAGATGTCATGTTCAATTGCTGCAAAGAGCCATTGATCCAGGATGTTACTAGAAAACATTGAATTGGGAAAGGAAGGGAAATAAGAGTTGAAATTAGCAGCAGGGACATCATGTTGCCTGTACAATGGAGAATATTCATTAAATCTAAGGAAAAGAAAGCATTGCTTGTTATGTTCCTCAAAAGGGAACTCTTACAGCAAGCATCACATGGTGACAAAGAACTAATAGTCAGTGGTAGTAATGATGGTTATGCTGCCTCCTCAACTGGAAGAAACATAGACCACCTCCACTCCACACAAGAAGAGGCAGACACCCGCGTGATCTTGCATCTCTCTGAGGCAAAGTCAGAAGGATATGACAGAGTCATGGTCACAAGCAGTGATGCAGATGTCCTGTTGCTACCGACTGCATCCTGGCCTGGTCTCTGCAGTGAGCTGTGGATGAAAGCAGGCACATCAAAAACTCAATGACACATTGCTGTGCACAAAGTGGAATGCTGTGATGAACTAACGGAGGACTGCTGGCCACCACAGGGTGTGATACCACAAACCAGCTTACAGGAATTTCTTAGAAGTGTGCTTGGAAGTTCTTCTGTGAAACTCTAAATCTCCTGTCTCAATTTGGAGTATCTCACACACCAGATGCCCAAGTACTGGCCAGAGCCAAGGAATTTGCATATAAATTGTATGAACCTACAAGGGAGACAAACTCCATTCACACTCTGCGGGGTGCTCAGTTTAGAAAGGGAAAGAAGTGGAAGCTTAAAAACCTGCCACCAGCACAAGATGCACTACTTCAGCACATCCATTGAGCCTACTACCAAGCCTTAATTTGGCAAAATGCAACGGTGGCAAATCCGCAGATTCTAAGTCCACAGAAAGTGGATGGCACATCGAGCATGGCACGCTGTTGTCTCTACTGATGACAACAAAAGGCCTTACAGCTGAGTGCTTGGACATCACAACCTGTGGATATAAAACAAGTGGACATCAATGTACTACACTGTTTGTGCAATAGACTTAAACTGAGATGCACGGCAGCTTGCAAATGCGTGGATTGGTTTCAAAACCACATAATAATGACCGTGACAGTGACTAGATTTATGCGTGAATTGAATGCTTCAAGTGATATGTTTTAGAAAATATTGTAATGTTTACTTGAGGATCAGATTTTAATCCAAAAATTAAAAAAAATCAACCAAAAAACATTGTCTGTTACTTTGTTGATTTTTGGACCCCTATTAAAAAAATCCATGTCCACATTGTAACAAAAAAATTGCACAAACTTCACTTTTTCAGTATCTGCACCCTAATTCATGGGGTCCTGGGGGAGCACAATTTTAGGGATAGGCCTGTTGGTTTGGGGCTTTATGATGGAATAGGACTTTTGTATGTTACCAGTGGAGGAGTAGGACTTCTGAGGATCAGAAATAATTAGTGGTGGGGCATATGGGGTCCTGACGGAAAGATTTCCAGCCTTTAAGTGGCAGAGGGAATTTTTGATTGGTATCATCCTCCCTTTTCCAGGAATCTGGCTTTGATATCTAGTTCTGTCTGGCATGACACATTTGGGAAGCTGGATAGGTTTTTGCCTCCTCACAGGAGCTTCTGCCTCTATGATATGGCCCATAGTGTCTATAGTCACCATGTAGTCCAATGGAAAATCTTTGCCCTTAAACTTGTCCAACACAAAGAACTTTTCCATAGCCCTGAAATTTAGAAAGAAGTGTGTTAGCTTTTATTCACTTGGGAGATAATGTCCAGCTAATTCAGCCCACACCCCACTTCCCTGCAGTCAATGAGAATAGTTGGACTGTCTGACAAAGCTCGGGAAAAAACCCAACCAAACAAACCCAAACCTTCAGACAATCAGGTTATTTGTTGTTTTTAAAGGATTGAGTTCCCTGCCCTGCCTCCTGCAATACACCCTATGGGCATAACCTTAAAGTATAACTGGCCAGCAAAGAGAGTCACCTAAGCATTAGCACAATGGCATGAGGCACCCACTAAGTACGAAAAGATCATGTTAGCAATGTCCAGCCATGTGGGAGATCTGAGTGGCTAAATGATCCTCAGCACTTTAGGATGTAGTATTGCATCACCCCATAGGGCATTATGAGATGCATGGCCTGAGGCATTAGCAACGCATAGGGCTGCACATGGGTGCATGTGCACCCCCTGAGCTTGGCGGTGCACCCCCTGCAAAAAGCACTGCCGACAGTGCCAGTGGTGCCTGCAGGCAGTCGCTGCTCACCACCCCTGCCTCCCTTGCTGCCGGCGGTGTCTGCAGGCAGTCTCCAATCACTGCTGGCTGCTGCCGCTGCTGCCAGCCATGTCTGCGGGTGGTCCATCCCACCACAGCTGCCTGTGGGAGCTCCCCACTCACCGCAGCCATGCACCCACTGCTACCACTACCGCTGCCACCTGCCGGCAGCCGCTGTGCCCCCTCTCCCCCCCAGCCTCCGGGGGCATGCAGTGTTCATGGCTTGAGGTAATGGAGCCTAGAACACAATCGGGAGTGTTTTTAGGGGTTCTGTTAACTAGTCTCCTTATACTATTTGTTTTCAGAAATCTTTAAAAATGGGCATTATTTGGTATTTTTGGCTTCACCCCTCTTTGCTTACAGGGGATATCTTGGTCCTTCAGCTACACTAAAGACCATGAGGTCCTTAGGTACCACAGTGATGGGCAGCTACATGACTATGGGTGGGTGAGCAGGGCACCAAGCCAAGGCAGTGATTTAAAGTGGTGCCAGAATGGCAGCCCAGGAGGAGCCTGCACAGCAGCAGAAACAGCCTCTGAGGTGTGGATGACTGTGTAGCAGCAGCAGCAGCAGCCTCCAGTGCGAGGAGAGACTATGCCACAGCAGAAATGAGAAATCTGGCAGTTTGCAGTGCTGGCCTTTAAAGTTCATTGATTTTAATTAGTAGCTTGCATAGTTCTAGCACTCATACTTCTATTAACTCATCACAGATATTCTTGATTTACACTGTTGATGCACTGCATCGTGAAACATTTACTCACAGCCTGATTTTTAACACACTTACTCACATTGAGCAGAACTGGGTCACAGTTTCCAAAGCCTCTGATTTGGGAACCCGCATGCCAATTTCAAAAGTGACTTAGAAGTCTAAGGTTCAGTGAAAGATATTTGGGTACAAAAAGGGGGAAGGGTTAATGTCCATAGGTGCCTCACCTGCCAAGTGCTTTCCTGGCAGGTGAGGCATCTGTATGCACCTATCTGAATTTGTGGGAACCCTTGGATGGTGAGGCCAAAGTCACATTTGAAAATGGCAGCCAACACGCTTTGGAAAATGTTGTCCTTCATCTAGTTTCCTAACTAGTTTCTTTTTTAGCTTTCACTCTTAAAACATATGTGGTACCCAAGGAGAAAACCTTCCCCATACGAATACAAGGTTATAATAGAGACAACAACCAACAGTTTTCAGTTCTCCAAGGGAATCTCACCTTTCAAAGAGGTGTCTTTTCTCATCATGCTTGTCTAGTACCTTGCTGGAATACCCTCCAGCTGTTTTGGCAGGAGCCTGTAGATGGAGCAGGCGCTTTTCAGGAAGAGTCTCTGTAGCTATAAAACAAAAGGAAAAATCTCAAAAACAGCATCTCTGCAACAGCTCAAGCAAGAAGAGCAAGAAAAATTGCAGAGGGACTACACTGCTGGGATGCCAGGCCAGAAGGCATTCCCCTGCTCCAGAATGGTGTTAAGACAGGGATTTTGATCTCCTTCATAGAAAAATTTTCTGTAAGGTTTAGTACCTAAAAGGCATAATGATAACATTGGGGGGAGGGAGGGGGGCTTGATGATCTGCTCAGGTCCCTTCCGACCCTAGAAACTATGAAACTATGAAACATGGGTCTTTCCCAATTCTTCTTTTCTACTGTGGACCACCATACTCCCAGAGCACACTTTTCCATGCTTTCCCATGATCCAATGAATGGGACAGTCAGTTCTCTTGGGAGTTTGCAGGCAGCCAACTAGAATCCACTGTCAGAAATAATATCTTGAGGTTGGGGTTGACCGGCAGCTGCTCTAAATTATGTAGCTCTGGGATCTGACCCATTAGGTTTTCCTTTGCAAAAAATGATCAGGGCTGCAATAAGTCTGGTCTGTTGTGAGGACTGCAAACAAGGACTTATGAGATGGAAGTAAGTAAATCTATTCAAATAGAGATTATTTACAGCACTGCTGAGCACATGAGCCTCCCTCCGAACTCAATGAGAGCTGTAGCTGTCTGGAACCTCCACAGCAATCCTTTTTCAATTCATGATTTTAACATAAAAATTAGTTAGCCGGTCTTTGAGTGCCTTATGACTGGGTTGTATTTTGCATTTTGTACATTGGCAGGCTGGTCTGATTCCATTCCTAGGTCCAATGTAGGCTTCATCTCTCGCTGTTAAGAGTACACAGGGAAGTTAATCATATCTGCAGTAGAAGCTAAGGTCTGAATTTAAAATGTTTTTGGACTTCAGAAGATTGGCACAATGTGGTATTTTCCCATAAAAGAGAAACAAGCTCACATTCTTATCTGACACACACCCCTTTCCCTTTCCACAATATACTCTGGGTAACATAACTGACTAGAAACAGCACTTCAGCTGGATCCGAATTATTTGAACTGTTGGGTTCTTCAGTGACGCCTTTCCATGATCAATGCTATGCTCTACCTACACTATAGACGCTACACACAATTGTAAAACGAGCACTGCGATACACTTTAGATCTGGCTCTGGCCATCTAATGACTAGATCGCAAATCATCGGCATCTCTTTTCAGCTTATCCTTATTCTACCTACGGTTTTTGTCTGTATTATGAGGAAGATCTTTTGCTGTTTGCGTTATGGGTTTTTCTTTCATAGTCATGTCAGCCCCTTCTTTGATAGTTACTGTGCCGCCTTTCTTTTCAGTTTTCTTCTGTTCAATGCTAGAAGAAAGCAAAAGACTTGAGTTTCTTTTGTAAAGTCAGCATCTGAATAGAGAACTCCCTGTTCGTACTGCAGTTGCACTAATGATCTAGTCACACCCAAATGAACAGAGCTATTGTAAGGACTGTGCAGAGTGGCACCTTTCAGACTGACTGGTTTAGAGAGGCAAGAGCTTTTGTGGGCAGCAAGTTATTTCCTCAGATGCTATGCTATAGGTTGTTTCCCACAAAAGTTTATGTCCCTCAGCCAGTTAAAACTCCAGGATGCCATCCTGCCCTACCTTCCACGTGACTTCAGACTGATATGCCTAATCACCATCACAAGGACAATGGCTTTCAAAAAATGATCATAAAAAAAGCTTGAAGGAATATGCAACTCAAAGGATTTATATTGGACAGTATGAACAATAACAAGTAATGGACAGTAACAGCAGTAAACCCAGTCTTGATGGGATTTTTCCTGAAGTGCAAGGCAATTATTTTGCACTGCGATTAGCTAATTATTTTGAGTCATTTACCTCTGTCCAGGCCTGTTTATCCTGAAAGAACTCTAAAGGCTAATAGGTTTGAACAGCATGAGAGTTGATTTGCGTCATGCCAGACTCATGCTGCTACAGTCTTTGGCTCCCATGCATCGTATGCTCTCCATACACCAAACACTTCAGAAAACCCCAGTCCTTCTCTCAGTGCTCTGCTTAATACTCTCAGACGTTGGGAACAGGGCTCCCTTAAAAGCTCTGTCTGCAATGAATTAAGGATCTTCAGCAAAGTGGGAGTGGACCAGAACAAGCTAATCAATGAACTGGAAAAGAAACAACTGCTTTTACCTTGGGAAGACCAGAGGTCTGGTCTCATGGGAAGGAGAACTTATTTGTCCAGAAGCGGGTCTTACTGAGTCTGCTGTCGCAGGCTTCTGCAGTAACAAGAGACAATCTTGATGACTTGACAGATGTTAGCAAGCAGACAACAACAAGGCAAACCTCTTTTCTTCTACAACAACAACCTGGTGCTGATGCTCAACAATCCTGGTGGAAAATTCTGTCTCAATAACATTTACCCTTCATGATTGTTTATGGTTCAGTTTTTGGCCTTTTATCATGGCAAGACATCTTCTAACATGAGACAACACGCGTAACTCAGAGAAAGGGATTCAGAAGATCCAGGTTCAGAACGTGCTACAAACTTCTTTTGTGTCCTTGAGCAAGTCACTTAAGCCCCGACCCTCCAAAATAGCGATGCATGCAACATTGATTGCACTGGGAATCAGAAATCGAAAAACCTTCAGGGACCTGAGCACCAAGGCAGGGTAAACTACAAAGTAATGTCAAGCCAAACATGTTGGATTGGGGGGGAGGGGGGCGTATATTTATAGAACATAGCTGCAGATTCCAAATGTCCTGGATAAGCTGCTGCCCTGAACTTATCACAGCTTCAAACTACCAAACGCCAAAACATCTCCAGTTGAAAGAAAAAGCTGCCCCAGGTCCCAACAGAATTTGAATGGTGCTTCATTATAGTGTCATACTGGAGCAGGATCGTCCAGTTTTGGTTGCCATTAGAACATCTCTGGCATAACGAGGTTGGCAAAATCCTTCATGCGTGTGCTGTCGATGCAGCAGGAGCCTTCTCTGACATTATAATGGCATTGACATACAGAGGATCTTGTCAGTACAGCTCTAGCAGCCAACGTTTTGTACTGTAGACAAAGTCCTAGTTTTGCCATGCCTCAGTTCTCCATCTGTCTAGAGGGGATAACACCTCTCTCTTCCATGTGTCTCATCTATTTAGTTAATTAAGCTCTTTGCCTCAGGAACTGTCTCTTCCTATACCCACCCCAGCAAAACACATTCCTAGCTTGGCTCTGAACTTAGGAGAATCCTCTAGGATCTCATGTCATGCATGTGATAAGGCAGATTTCATAGATTTTAGGGTCAGAAGGGGCCTAATAAATCATCGAGTCTGACCCCCTGCCCTGGGCAGGAAAGAGTGCTGGGGTCAGATGACGCCGGCCAGGTGTTTGTCCACTCTCCTTTTAAATACCTCCAAGGAAGGGGACAGCACCATCTCCCTTGGAAGTATATTCCATATTTTGACAACCCTCGCTGTAAAGAATTTTTTCCTGATGTCCAGTCTAATGAGAGGACATGAGAGGACAAAGCAACAAGAATGCAGTACAAAAGTAGTTGTGCGCTCCAGGTACATCAATACCCTGTTTTGCAGTCAGGAATGACAGGTGCTGCTCTGTCAACAGAGGTGAATCTTAAAGGAGGAAGAGGAAGAGGAAGGGCCTGTAATGACCACATTAGTGGCAGCAACAGCAGAAGGAAGCTGCCTCATGGAAGACTTAAATGCGGAGGACTTAACATGCTTGCATCATTTTGTATCACAAACTGTACCTCTTCTAACAGTGCAACAAGCTATAAGTGATTGGACCCCAGTGCTCTTTCCTGCCATGGCAGGGGGTCGGACTTGATGATCTGCTCAGGTCCCTTCCGACCCTACTACCTATGAAACTATGGACAGATCATGGGGGGATCCAGGAAGTGGGGTGGGGTGTGTAGCCACATCACCTTGGCTGTGTGGCGCATGCACAGTCAGCACAGTCTTCAGCTTCCTTACCAACTTTTCAGTGGCTCATGTTGGAGCTCCCTTCTGGCACAGGTCCCGAAATGATCGGGTGAGCCCCCCTCCCTCACTTTTTCCACAATTGAAGAATTTGGCAGCAGTAAGAGGAGGGGGGTGCTGAGCTGTGACAGCACGCACCCCCTGGCTTCCAGAGCTATACCCCTCGACAGGTCTGCCAATCTGAAGAAGCCAGCTCAACTGTTCAAGCTAACATTCTCCAAGACCAACTCAAAATAAGTGATACTGGGAAAAACACGGCCATCTTACAATTGAAATTGCTTTGGCCAGCTTCCCACTTCCATCCATGGCATGCAGGAACTCCTTGAAAAATGTCATATGCACGTTTTTATTGTGGATCTGAAGAATGCCGATGCTGTTGAATACGAAAGTAACTGGCTGTTCTGCAGCAATCAGTCCCAATAAGTAGAGAAGGGTCTCTCTCAAGCAATCTTCTACAATCTCCCTTCTCAAGGAACTCTCCAAAGATACAGTCATAATATTCAGGGGAACAATTCGGATTTCACCTAGAAATCGACAAATGGAAGATACAAAGATATCTGTATGGGAAGCAGACTTCGCAACAGCTGCTATACGCCCCACAGACTCTACATTGCTATTAAGATGGCTATGAATAACTTAAACCCATTCTGCATTTCTGGAACATCTTCCTGGGAAAAGCTCAAAGCATGCGACAAACACGAATAACCCCTCACAAGGCCTTGTCATGTGATCCCACCTATATAATTAATAACAGCATTTTACCTGTTAAAAATCTTTATTGAGAAGCATCTCAAAGTTCTCTAGAAACAACCTGAGAGCCAGTATCTGACTAACAAATAGCAATGTTACATAGGAGGTCAGGGGAAGGAAGACAAGATCCTCACATTCACTGGATGCGGGTTGGAGTTTCAGGTGAACATGGAGCCAGACAAGAGCAGCAGGGAGCTATTCCCTTTCTTTGATGCTGTGAGAGGGGGGCCATAATAATCCCAGATAGGAAGAACTTTAATACTTATACTAATGTAACAAGGGATTCTGCTGGAATTTGACACAAAAATGCCTAATAGAATGCAGGAGAGAATTACACCGGGGCTGCAGGCAAAAAACTACAACTCTTGGTTCAAAAATGATACCTTTAAGTAGACCAACTGGGAAATTGCAAGAAAATTGTCCTTTTCTGCAATTTTCCTTTGATTTTTTGTGATTTCCCAGTTGGTCTTCTAAAAGGTATCATTTTTTGAAACAAGAGTTCTAGTTTCTTGTACGTCTTCTTGCCTCAGACCAACTCGGCTACCAAGTACACTCCTGAAACCCAGGCTGCATGGAGTTTTTTTACTAGATTCTCCATTTTAGTTAAAAGTGCAATATTTTTTATGTTTATAGTTGAAATAGTTGGATCAGAAAAATCCCTCACATAGGCAACAGCTTGATTAATATAAAGTTGCCCAATACACCATTATACACGTAGAAGCCCAGTTCATTCCTACAAACTCTACCACTGGAAGAGATTTTTGCACCATGCTAGTCCTTCTTATACTTAGGTGGTGTACTGACTGAATTATACCTTTTACAAACATGTACATTTAGGCTAGGTACAGGCATTCAAAAATGTCAAGGCAGACTTGATCTGAGTTCTGTGGTTGTCTGGAAGTGGCATAGTTTAGATTGGAAAGGTTGGAGTAAGGTTGTAGCTGGGATAGTACAAGAAGCGGGGAGAGGCCAGGACATTCTTATGTCTTTCACTGGACCAACTGGAGAGTTGGAAGAGCTATTGAACAAGTTTTTTGGGCTGCGAAAGGGCACCTGATGCCCAAAAGTTACCTACCAGCTCTCCTAACTTTGCAATTGGTCCAATAAAAGCTATCACAAAAAACTCCGCCCTCTCTATAGTTCAAGCGGGATTACACAAACGGTTTGCACTAGCTCTGGGGACTGCTCTGCCCAGCAGCACAGCACCTTTACCCATCTGCCAATTTGAAGATACTATATAGACTAATTGAATCAGTGATACAAAAGGGGCTTCCCTCCTCTGCCCTTTGGCCTGGCCTCAGACTAATACATCTAACTACTCCACCTGCTAATTTTGTAGACTTTCTTAGCAGCACTTTGGCAACAGCAGGGAGCAGACTGCTATACCACAAGAAGAGTGGGTGGACTTGTTGTTTCCTTTTTGACCTTGCTGACAGTTTAGGGATATAATCTATACCAGGGATTCACAACCAGGGTGCCATGGCATACTGGGTTGTTGTGAAATTAAGGGTGCTACTCAATAGTACCACTCTTAGCTATGCAAACACCAACACAGGATTCACAAGACAAACCCAGAGATTTCTAGTAGGAAGCCCTAGCTTTTGACCATATTTTTAAAATATATGCTACCATAGCTGTAAATTAATAAAAGTCTTGATGGTTTTTAGATAGTCTAAGCTGTTATTGGAAACTCTGGGAGAAGTGTTCTGCTTGTATCAGACACTTGTTATAGTCTTTAAATATTACAACTATTAAAACATTATAATATATAACAAAATATATATAATTAGAACAGACTACAAATTCATTCTTTAGAAAGACAGAGGCTTAATCAGTCTTACCAGGAGAGTGTTTCTTTGACTGCTTCAGTCCAAAGGCCTGGCAATGCTTCTCAGACAGTAAAAATATGGGTCTTTGTGTCACAATGAATTTGTTGCCACCGAGATCTAACTTTGTTTGCTCAAATGAGAAGAATCCCAGCCCAGATATGTGGACACCCTGAAAAAAGTTACAATAAATATATTTGATTCACCAGGAGATAAAGACAAAAGGCCATAGGCAAATAAAGAGACTGTATAAGAGCTTAGCTTAGCGATTGTCATAGACTTGGCAGTGACCTCAGGATGAAGATAGGACATTCAGTTAGATGCCCAAAATCTTTATGAAGTAATGTGAGAATCTGGGAAACAAACAGGAAGAATTGGAGGTCCTTGGAGTACAAGCCCAGAATGATGATGTAATTGGGAAAATGGAGACATGGTGGGATATTTCCTATGACTGGAGTACTGTTATGCATGGTTACAGCTTCTTCAGGAAGGATAGGCAGGGAAAAAAAGGAGGAAGTGTTGCCATATGTATAAAGGCAGTGTGCATGTTTTCTGAGGTATGGTATGAACTGGAAGGTGGGCCAGCTGAAACCCTCTCAGGAAAGGTTACAGGGGAGGAGGATGTCATGGCAGGTCTGCTACAGGCCTCCAAACCCAGAGGTCTTCTCTAAACAAGTGAGGGAAGCTTCCACTTCACAGGACCTGGTTCTCCTGAGGACTTGAATTATATTGAGACATCTGCTGAGAGGGAAACACAGCAGTGTAGAGCTGTGCACAACTCCACCAGTCTGGTAGGAGTGGAGCTATTTGCTATCTTTTGGGGTTTTTAAAAAAAATACGGACATTATTTCTCATTATAAAATGAACCAGAGTGGGTATATGGGATACAAGATGATACAGCAGAAGGGCCCCACCTTGTTCGCTGAGAGGTTTTGATAAACCAAGTCAAATACTTTGTCCCACACTTTTGTGATTTCTGAAATGCAAGTGAAAGACATGTTAGATTCTTGATGACAAACCCAGACAAATAAAGGCCCCTCATTTGGTAGGAAAACAGTCCCTGTATTTCTGACCAGACTGAGATGGGATCAGCTCACACAGGATAAATAGGGCTTGGGGAGTAATGGAAGGTGCTAAGTGTATTTTTCAACGGAGTTTTCATTTTCCATATGTGTTATATTTAACCCGTATTTTGGCATATATACATAAATCCAGCAGGCTTCTAGAGATCATTGTATCGCATGAGCTCCTGACACATTAACCAAAACTAAAATTTGGCAAATCTCCACCCAGAAACTTGCATTTGCTTCCATTCGACAAATGGAGAGAGTGACGCTCAGATAGCAAGTGACTACAGCTCAGCTCAAAGTTTGCACAGAAAGTTGATGGAAGATTTAGGAGCAGAACCGAGGAGTCCTAGCTGCAATGTCACTGCCTTAAACCACCAAGGCCCCATCCAGACAAGCATGGATGTTTCTTTCCCCAAGGACAAGTAGCACCAGCACGCCTGTCCCTGGGGAATGTCCATGTCACATGTGTGCTGGCACATGGCAGGTTACCCCAGGGTGCGGTAGAGGAGGCTGGGGCAGAAACTGTGCAGGCCCCAGCAGCCTTATTTTCTGAAGTCCTGAGGGCCTCAGGGAGCTGCAGCTATGGTGCTCCTGCATCTCGGAGCCTGGCTGTCAGGCACAGCATGGCTCCAGCCAGCCAGGCTCTGGTTTTGGGTGGCAATGCATCTCAAAAGCCCTGTGATGTAATTTATCCTATGTGAATGCACCTCATGTGCTGCCCTGCTTTTTTTGATAAGGGGTTTTTTGACCCCAGGATCTCAGTGCAGGGAACACAGGAAGCAGCACTGGGAACACTTGTGTGTGCTTTTTATATTTGACATTCTCTGCAATGAAATGCACGATATCAGTCTCTGCAGGAACTTACCATCCACAGAGAGCTTCTGTAGTGTTGGGTAGATGTTCTTGCGGTTTTCCATGATGTCTTTCTTCATTTGCTCCAGCATTGTGACTGGGGGTTGTTCTTCTTCCTGGGTTTCCTCCAACCATCCTTTCTTTGAAATGTGGTTTCCTTTCTTCATGTCCAGATTTGCTGCAAAGAGAAATGCAGAATAGAAGCTGCCAAACTCAGTGGGAGAAGAGTGATGCTGGGACAGGAAGGGAGAGGCGCTTTCTAGGACAGATTGTTGCTAAAGGACATACCATAAAGGGTCTCTGATTATCTAATAAGTATGTGACAAATCTTTTGAATCCCTTTTCAGCTTGTCCTTATCCTACCTACCTTTTTTGTCTGTATTATGAGGATGTTTCTCTGTCTCCATTGTGGGTTTTTCTTTCTTGGCCACATCATTCTCTTCTTTCATGGTTACTGTGTGACCACTCTTTTCATTTTCCTTCTTCTCAATGCTGGAAGCAAGCAAAAGACCATGGCCTTTTATTATAAAGCTAGCATCTGAATAGAGAGCCCAGCCCTGTTCCTGCAGCAGGTTGCTAACCACCTCATCACACCCCTACGACAGAGCTTTTTTAATGACTGTTGAGGATGGCACCTTTTAGGCTAGCTAGTTCAGACAGGCAGGAGGTTTTTGTGCGCAGCAACTCGTTTCATCAAATGTTATGCTATAAGTTGTTGCTCACAAAAGTTCATGCCCCTCTGAGCCAGTTAATCACCAAGGTGCCGTCTTGCCTACTTTCTGCTTGACTTCAGACTGAAATCCCTAATTACCATCACAAAGACTATTAATAAAAAACCTGAAGGAATATGCTACTCAAAGGATTTATACTGGACAGTAGGAACAATAACAAGTAATGGAGAATAACAACAATACAACCACTCTTGATGGGGTCTTTCCTCAAGTATAAGGTAGAAAGAATATAATCTAACTAAGTACTGCAAGTTGTTCATCTCCATCCAGGTCTGTTTACCCTAAAAGATGCCAAAGGTCAATACTAAAGCCTGAACAGCATGTGTTTGCATCTGGGCCATACCATACCCATGCCACTACATTCTTTGACTCCCATGCATCATATATTCTCCATACACCACACATTTCAGAAAACCCCAGTCCTTCTCCCAGTGATTCGGTTCATACTCTCAGACACTGGGAGCAGAGCCCCCTTAGTAGCTTTGTCTGCAAGGGGCTTAGACCCTAATGCTAGGTGCTAGTGATCTTCAGCAAAGTGGAAGCTAAGCTGAGCAAGCTAGTCAGCAAACGGGAAAGGAAGCCAGTGATCTCACCTTGGAAAGTTCAGAGGTCTAGCCTTATGGGAAGGAGACTGTATTTGTCCAGAAGCTGATTCTCTTGGCATTGTTGAAGAGGGTCTTGTTGAGTTGTGTTTCACAGGCTTCTGCAGCAACAAGAGAAAATACAGATGACTCCACAGATGTTAGCAAGCAAATAACAAACAAAGCAAACTGCCCTTCTTCTACAATAGCAACCTGCTCCTGATGCCCCAAAATCCTGGTACAAAATTCTCTCTTGATAACATTCATCCTTTTTGAATTTTTGTGGCCCAGTCTGTGGACTCCTTCCATGATAAGAGAGCTTCTAACAAGAGACAACAAGCAAAACTCAGAGAAAGACACTGTGCAGGGATCCAGAAGATCCAGGTTCAGACTATGCCACAGACTTCTTTTGTGTCCTTGAGCAAGTTACTTAAGCTCAGACCCTCCAACACAGTGATGCATGCAACACTGATTGATTGCACTGGGAATCAAGGATAAAAAGACCTTTGAGGATCTGAGCCTAGGAACAGAGTACACTACAAAGTAACATGGAGCCAAACATTGGGGCGTGGAGGGATATATTTTTAGAGCATAGGTTGAAACTACCAAATGTCCTGGAAAAGCTGCTACACAGAACTTATCACTGAGCTTCACACTAGCAAATGCCAAAATGGCCCCAGTTAAGAAAAAAGCTGCCCCAGATCTCAGTTAAATATTGATGGTGCTTCACACGAGTCCACAGTGGTATCATACTGGGGCAGAATTGTTTGGTTCCAGCTGCCATTATTACAGCAGCTTTACCATACTGACACACACTTCATTTTTGTGCTGTAGTCAATACAACAGAGCCTTTTCTCCCCATATAAGAGCATCTACATGCAGTGGTTCTTGTCAATGCAGCTACAAGAGCCAATATTTTCTAGTGCAGACAAAGTCTTAGGTCCTTCCATGCCTCAGTTCCCCATCTGTCAGAAGGGGATAACACCTCTCTCTTCCACATGTCTTCTGTATTTAGTCTGATATGCTCTTCACCTCAGGAACTGCCTCTGCCTACATACATCTCCAGCCCCTACCCTGATGTGGCTATGACCTTAGGAGAGGCCTCTATGATCTTATTCAGTGGACATGATGAAAACCATGAGAGAACAAAGAAACAAGCATGCAGTCCCAGACCAGATGTGCACTACTGATAGATCACCACCTGCCTTTGAGCACCTATGGACAGGTGCTGCTCTGTCAACGTCACACTGGAAGTGTGTCTTCAGGGAGGAAGGGGAAAAGCCTGTTATTACGTTAGTATTGGCAGCAACTGCAGGGTGTAGAGTATACATTCAAACAATGAAAAACAAATGCCACCTCACAGAAGTCTTAAATGTGGAGGACTTTCATGCTTGCATCATTTTTGCACCATTGACTGTAACTTTCTAAGAGTTCAACAAGTTCCAGTGATTGAACAGATCATGGGCAAATCCAGACTATGGGGTGGGGGAGTGCAGCCACATACCCCTTTGCTTTGTGCCATACGCATAGCGAGCACTCGAGGCTCACGGGCTTGTCAGGTGGTTCCTGCCAGAGCTGCCGCATTGATGCAGCTCCAGAACCCAGCACATGAGCTCCACTGCCGCTTGCATCTCTCTGTTTCTGGATGATGAATTTGGCAGCATTAAGAAGAGTTGGGCACTGCGGAGCCGCAGCAGCAAGTTCCAGATCTGTGCACAGAGATGGCTATGGCAGGAAACACCAGGTGAGATGGTGACATCACAGAGCTCAATGGGCATGTACCATACAGCCAAAGGGAGGCGCAAGCACACCTCACGCACATCTTCAACCCTTCCCTGAACAAGGTTGGCAGTTTGAAAGAGCCAGCCTGACTTAAAGTAAATACTGTTGAGAGACTGATCAACTTACATTGGGAAGTATTTTGACCAGCTTCCCATTTCTGTCCATAATTTTCAGGAACTCCTCGAAAAATGTCATATGTACTTTTTCATTTTGGATACGTAGAATGCCAATCTCGTTGAACAGGAATGTAATCGGCCGTTCCTCCACGATGAGTCCCAATAAGTAGAGAAGGGTCTCTCTCAGGCAATCTTGTACTACATCCCTTCTCAAGGAACTCTCCAAAGATACAATCACTGTATTCAGGGGAACAATGGGGATTTCACCTAGAAATCAGCAGACAAAGGACACAAAGAGATCTGTACGATCAGCAGACTTATCAACAGCAGCCTTAAGCCCCACAGGAACTACATTACTATAGAGATGGCTATGAATAACTTAAAACTTCACTAAGCCTTGTGATGTGATCCCACCCATATAATTAATAACAGCATCTTGCTTGTTTAAAAACTTTATCGAGAATGATCTCAAAGCTCTCTAGAAACAACCTGAGAGCCAGCAGCTGACTAATAAATAGCAAAGTTATGCAGGGTGTCAGGGGAGGAAAAAAAGCTCAGCAGGCTCACTGGATGAGGACTGGAGTGTCAGGTGAACTAGAGCTGTAGGGTGATCCTCCCCCTCTTCGATGTAGTCAGAGGGGGCCCTTGATAACCCCGAGTATTCGGAACTTGAATTTTGTAATTCATCTCAGAGATGACAGGTCAACTTCGCTACTATTTTGATATCAACGTAACTAGGGTTTGCTGGAATCTCACACTCAAAAGGCCACTTAGAACAGTGGAAGGAATTACGCCTGGGCTGCATGGAGTTTTTCCACTTGATTCTCAGTTTCAATTGGGAGTACAATCTTTTCTTTTCCTAATGAAACTGTTCAAATCAGTTAGATTGATACAAAGATACTCAATACACCATTATACATGTAGAAATATAGTTTATTCCTATGAGCTCTACCAGTAGAAGAGGTGTGCTTTCTGTCTACAAGGGTTGAGAACCGCTGTTCTATACCGTCCCTCCGCATTGCAATGCAAACACAGTGGCACTGGCAGAAACCTGCTTTCTCTCAAAATAGTTACAGCTGTATATGTACTTCTAGAAACCGTTGTTCTTGCCAGCTCTGTTTCAAGCTAAGCCCATAACAAATGATTTGGTTAATGTAAATCAGACTGTATGCATCATGATAATAGCAGAGCTATGAGATTTCCAGGAATAAAAGTGAAAAGAACATTTCAGACAGAGTTGTTCTAACTTTAGACAGTATTTTTAAAATGTATTCAACCAACCATGGCTGTGAAGACATAGAGTCTGGATAGAGTCTAAGCTGTTGTTAACAACATTGGAAGGAATGCTCTGCTTGTCTCAATCACTGCTGTTCGTACACACACACACACACACACACACACAGATCCATTTTCACTGTAGTAGGTTAAAAATGCATTCCAAAGAAAGACCGAGGCTGTAAGTCAGTCTTCTTACCAGGAGTGTGCTTTTTCCTTTGTTTCAGCCTGTAGGCCTGGCAAAGTTTCTCAGAAAGGAGAAACACAGGTTTTTGTGTTACAAGGAATTTGTTGCCGCTGAGATCTAACTTGATTCGGGCAAATGAGAATGTTCCCAGCCCAGGTATCTGGACACCCTGGAAAAAATGTAGCAAGAAATATTGAGGGTAGGGAAAAAGGCTTCTGGAAAAGGTTTGCCAAGTCCCATGTTATATCAGAGATTGTGATGGTGATGTGGTGATCTCTGAACACATTCATGTTTCCTGTTCAGAAGAGCTGGTTTGGTTCCAGCTTAACACTCTGTGGCAGGATGGGATATTTCATAGGTTTTTCCTCTCCCTTCCCTTCACAATTGAAAAACTGATGTAGTAACATGGGAATCAATTTGGCTACCATAGGGAGCCCTGAAGAGCTTACCACCAAAAGGACTCGACATTGCTAAGGCTTGTCTAGCTGAGCCTTCCTCTATGTTCACAGGACACGTGCCCTAGGCTATAATTAGATTTCATTGCCATTAGTATGGACTGCTTGGACGAGTAAGGATTTCAAAAAGTTTTTGTTTCTTTGTTAGATAGGTTCACTTGAAAGAACCAAATAAGAGAGTGTGAATGATGCTAGGTTGCACTGGAATCTCAGAGCAACCTATGTGGCTGGTACCATTGTGATGAAAGCGGAGAGCTTTGTCATCATGTGGAAGGATATTTTTTAAATAAGGATATTTTTTCTCTCTATAAAACACACCAAATTAACCAAATTGGGTACATGGGCATACAAGAAAGAATAGCAGACAGGCCCCACCTTGTTCATGCAGAGGCTATGATGAACAAATTCAGATACTTTGTCCCAGACATTTGTGATTTCTGAAATGCAAGTGAAAGACATGTCAGATTCTGGGTGACAAACACAGACAAAGGCACCACATTCAGTAGGAAAACAGTCCCCAGATTTCTGACCAGGGACACTAGAAAACTGAGATAGAGTCACTGGACATAGGATAAATCCAACTTAGGGAGCAATGAAAGTTTCTCCATAGCAGATACTGCAACCAAGATTTCATTTTCAGCCAGAGTTTCGACCCGGTTCTTTGTAAAATTTTTAGTCAGTGTCTGAAGCCAAAAGTTAAACACCTTACAAGGAGTGGCATGTCTGCAGTTCAAAAAAAAAAAAAAAAAATTACCAATTTGTAAGCAAAAAAAAAAGAGATAAAAGGAGAGAAGTAGAATTTCTGAACCCTCTTACTGAAAATAAATAGGTTGATGGACGATCTGAGAGCAGAACCCAGCGGTCCTAGCTGCCACGTGTCTGCCTTAAACTACTAAGGCATTACGGCAGCAGGACCACTAGGTATCTACTACAGATGCACGGCACGCCAAAGGGCTTGTACACCCATTTTTATATTTACATATTCTCTGCAATGAAAGGCATGAGACCAGGCTCTGTGGAAACGTACCATCCACATGGAGGTTCCTGAGTGTTGGATAAAAGAGCTTGTGATTTTCCTCAATCTCTTTTTTCATTTTCTCCAGCATTTTGACTGGAGGATGTTCTTTCTTAAGGGTCTCCTCTAGAGCCCCTCTCTTGTGAATTCTGGATTTCTGTCTTCACAGCAAAAAACCCTGCAAAGACAAACACAGCCAAGAAGCTGGCTACTTCACGCCCCAGCAGTGAAGTGGGAGCAGGGAGGTGCTGGGGTAGGAAGAGCAGAGCAGTCTCCAAGATACCATTGTTGCTACAGGATACATCATAAAGCGGGGGGGGGGGGGCAGGGGGGAGGGAGGCAGTGGTCCAGCTTGGAGAAAGGTGTTGTAACAATGACATCTTCAAGGAGGGGTGTATAGCAGAGCTACCCACCCCTTAGGGATGGATTTGCTGACTTAAGCTCTGTGAAGGTGGCTGAAAATTGGGATACCCACATTGAGGCAACCCAAGTCGCTTGTCTAAATGAAATCTTGGCTCTGAAGTTGTGCATGGTTACACAGCAAGCCAGCAGCAGAGCCAGGGATGCAGTCTTGAGCTCCTGCTCGATAAAAGTCTCCAAAGGAAGGAAGTATAGAAGGAATCAAGGGAAGTTTTTTTCAAATTTTAACTGTTACAATTTGAGTGGTCACATCCATTTAGCGATCTGAAAGAAGTTATAGGAGCAGGAAAGATGATTACCATGGGCTAACAAACAGTCCCCCACCGTAGTGCACACTAGCCTGTTCACAATAGGGTGTCCTTTTACAGGGGCCACTTTGCAATTCTCTCCCACTTTTCAAATGCCATATCTCCCTGCTTCACACTTTATTTAAGAACATAAATTCTTCTAAAAACTTAGATTCTTAGTGCACAGCAAATCAAAATGCTGCTTCTTAGTGTTTGGACTAGAAATCCTCCTTCCTGTTGGCAAAAATTGTCATCTTTGCCTGGAAAGCCAACTATTTTCAGCATATAGAATCAAGGCAGTGTAGGTGGCAAAGCTTGACTTACCAAGGTGTATTTTTTTTAGCTGATTAAAGTTCAGTTGTGCTTTTTGGGAAGCAGTTTAAGCACGTTCCCTTTAGCTGCACATTAGCAAATGCCACACACCATGAATTTCATAGATTTCATAGATTTCATAGACATTAGGGCTGGAAGGGACCTCGGGAGATCATCGAGTCCAGCCCCCTGCCCAAAGCGCAGGAAGTCAGCTGGGGTCATAGGATCCCAGCAAGATAAGCATCCAATTTACTCTTGAAGGTGTTCAATGTAGGTGCTTGAACCACCTCCGCTGGCAGACTGTTCCAGACCTTGGGGGTTCGGACAGTAAAGAAATTCTTCCTTATGTCCAGCCTGAAACGGTCTTGCAGGAGTTTCTAACTGTTTGACCTCGTCATCCCTTGGGGCGCTCTGGTGAACAAACGTTCCCCCAGATCCTGGTGGTCACCCCTGATAAACTTATAGGTGGCCATCAGATCACCCCTAAGCCTGCGCTTTTCCAGGCTAAAGAGTCCCATGGCTCTCAGCCTGTCATCGTAAGATCTGTTTTCCTGACCTCTGATCATGTGCGTGGCTCTTCTCTGGACTCTCTCAAGCTTCTCCACATCCTTTTTGAATTGTGGAGCCCAAAACTGGACGCAGTACTCCAGCTGCGGCCTCACCAAGGCCGAGTACAAGGGGAGAATGACGTCCCGGGATTTGCTCGAGAAGCATCTATGGATGCACGCCAGCATTTTGGTCGCTTTACTAGCCGCAGCATCGCATTGCAGGCTCATGTTCATCTTGTGGTCAATGATGACCCCCATTGGTTCCATGCATTGAACAACAGGTTTCAGCCTTTCTTCTCTCATATTCTAAGTTCTTTTATGGACTTCATTAGCATAACATGAAGGTTTCTGCAGTTATACACAACACCATTATGCAATATAGTAGTAATATTAACACCATTCTACTAATGCAGCCCGGGATCAAGAATGTGAGTCTCAGTGGAACAATAGTGGGATGACAGCAGAAGCCTTAGTGCTGTTCTCAGGGGGAAGCAAGGACAATCACTTAAATACCTGCAATTTTAATATAATAAAGGGCTTAGTCCATGTGTCTCTCTGTCTGTAAGGTGCTTTGAGCACGCTGATTGGCTACTGAAACAACCAATCAGAGTGCTCCAAGAGTGTTACAGACAGGAGGCGGTGGTGGCACCACAATAACAGTGGGGACAGAGCGGAGGGGGTGAGGCCAGCACCTCTGGCCTCACTCCCCTTCCCGAGCCCTGCTCCCTGGAGACGGTGGAGTGCCACTGTGATGGCAGGGACAGAGAGGACACAGTGGGGTGGGGGAGGTGAGGCCAGTGCCACTGGCCTCTCTCCCCACCTCCCAGCCCTGCTCCTTGGAGGCAGTGGCAGCACAGGGTGCTGGTGGAGGGGGACAGCGGGGATGGCGGGGCGCTTCTCTCCCCCTCCTGCTCCCCTCCTGTCCCTCCCTCTGTCCCCCTGCCCCCACCCCCCCAATCATTCTTGCCAGGCAATTCACTAGTGTTTATATATTAATGCAAGAAGTATAGGGAATAAACAGGAGGAATTGGTGGTCCTGATACCAGCACAGAATGATGATATTACTGGGATTATGGAGATGTGGTAGGATAGTTCATTTGACTAAAATATAACTTGTTCAGGAAGGATAGGCAGGGGGAAAAAAGGAGGAAATGTTGCCCTATTTATGATGACCCTCTATAGCTATATGTGTTCTTGGGGGCAGTGAAAAGTGAAAGGGAGGCCTGTGGAAAGCCTCTGGATGAAAGTCAGAGGGGACAGCATCAGGGAGGATGTCACGGGTATTTACTATAGGTCAGGAGGATACTATAGGTGGATAAGGCTTTTTTTAAACAGCTGATCGAAACTTCCAAAGTCCAAGACATGGTTTGCATGGGGGACTTTAATTATGAAGTGTGCTAACCATTGCAGCCAGGGGGGAATCCAGAGATGGGAAGGGGTGGTGTGGTGGTGCAGTTGTACTCATCCCCCTTTGATTTCAGCTCTATTCAAATTTTAAAACCATCTGCCAGCCCGTGACAACAGCATTTCTATTTGGAAGCAGTGAGGGTGTCAATTAACTTAATGGCTCATTGTGATCGGCCCAATTCCTTCTAAACTCTTCACTCCACAGGTGTGCTAACAACCCCCTTCTCCTTTTAAATGGTCTTTACGTTTCACCATTCCAGTTAACCTTTCCTCTGCAGTTCTGCTGTCTACTAGCTGTTCCTCTTAACATAGGTCCTATTCTATAGCCTTGCAGTCTGTTTTTAACTCTAGCTAAATATATCTACTCAGGTGTGGAAACATTAACTCAGGTGACCATCAACTCAGGTGTGGACATAGCACTGTCAAGATCCTGAAGAAAGCTAGATTTTGTTTTCTGAAACTGAAAGAGATGTACAGTTAATTCTACTGACAACAGGACAAAAGAAACCACAACTTTTGATTATTATTGCCTAGTTTCTCGTGTTTGTATAAACAATAGGTAATCTAGCAAATTAATTCATATTCCAATAAAGTTATATTTTTTTTGCTTCAATCTTAACCTGAATAATATTGCCCTAGCCCTCTAGCATATTAGTAATACTTCTAGTTTCTTTTTCCCTGAAGAAAAAATGTGTGTTGTATTATGTGTCGTGATGCATCACACCATCTGCACCCTCTTGAAAGAAATCATAGAAAGAAGGACCAGAAGGGACCTGTAAGATCATCAAATCCGGTCCCCTGCCATGCGCAGGAGGTAATTGGGCTCAAACAAGCTCAATGAGGTGTTTGTTCAAGCTTCTCTTAAAAACCACAAGGGATGGCGACTGCCCCACCACTGCTGGAAGTGTGTTCCAGGTACTAGTTACCCATACAGAAAAGAAGTTTTTCCTTATGTCCAGCTGAAACTTTTCCTCAGCTAGTTTGTATCCATTGGACTGCATCCTCCCAACAGGTGCTTTTCTGAACAGTTGCTCTCCTAGATCCTGGTGTTCTCCCTTAACCTACATGTAGGCAGCTATTAAGTTGCCCCTCAGCCTTCTTTTGCTCAGGCTGAATAAATCCAGATCCTGAAGTCTCTCATCATAGGGCCTATACCCCAGGCCCTTGATCATGTGGGTGGCCCTTCTCTTTTGAGTTTGTCCACATCCTTCTTGAAGTGCGGTGCCCAGAACTGGATACAGTACTCCAGTTGTGGCCTCACTAATGTCAAACAGTGGGGGGAAAGCACTTCCTTGGATCTGCTGGCAACACATCTGCTGATACACTCCAGAGTTCTACTTGCTCTCTTGGCAAATGCATCACACTGGTGGCTCATATTCATTCTCTAGTAAATTGACACCCCTAGGTCCATTTTGGATGCAGTGCCGGCCAGTGGACAACCACCCATTGTCTAGATATGGTGAAAGTTCCTCCTACCCAGATGAAGGACCCAGCATTTGAACCTCATCTGTTCACCCATAGAACTGGCCTGTCAAGGTCTTCCTGAATCCTTGATGTGTCCTCTGATGTGCCTTCTTGTCCCCACAGGTTGGTGTCATCAGCAAACTTAATCACTGCACTTTTCACTCCCTCATCCAGGTCATTTATAAAGATGTTAAAGAGCATGGGCCCAAGCACCACTGGAGACGGTCTTCCACAATGAAGCCACCACATCAATTACCACTCACTGGGATTGGCCGCTGAGCCAGTTGCCAACCTACCTCACTGTAGCCTGGTCTAGGCCAGTATTCTCCAGCTTAACTGAGAGGATTTAATGGGAAATGGTATCAAAGGCCTTGCTGAAGTCTAGGTAGATGATGTCCATCTTCTCTCCAAGTCCAGGTGATTAGTTACCTGATCATAACAAGACACCAAGTTTGTTAGGTTTGACCTCCCTCTCTATAAAGCCATACTAGTTGCTTCTCAGTACCCCACCAGATACGAACTTCTGGTTGATGGCCTCCTTGACAATTTTTTCAAAGATCTTCCCCAGGACTGAAGTCAGGCTGACCAGTCTGTAGTTGGCAGGGTCATCCTTCTTTCCTTTTTTAAAGATGGGTACCATGTTCGCCCTCTTTCAGCCATTAGGAACCAATCCTGAGTTCCATGACTCCTTGAACAGCCTTGCCAGAGGCACCACTATGAGCTCGGCCAGCTCTTTCAGCACTCTTGAATTCAGGTTGTCTGGCCCAGCCAACTTGAAAAGATCTAAATGATCTAAGAGTATCTTCACCTGTTCTGGACTGATTTATGTGCACCACTGTCATTACTGTATTATCTGCATCCCTGGTCCGGTGACCAGTTCTCACCTGGTGTCAGGAATACTGATGTGAAGTAATTATTAAGGAGTTCTGCCTTTTCACAGAGGTCAACTGTGGGCTTCCTCTCCACATACAGTAGAGGTGCCACAGTGGAGCTTGATTTTTTCTTGCTCCCTGTGTACCTATAGAAGGATTTTTTGTTATGTTTAATTTCAGTTTCCAGCTTGAAGTCCATGGATACCTTGGCTTTCCTTGTCACTCATTTGAAGACTCTGGCCACAAGAGCGTACTCTTCTCTGGATCCCAAACCATTTTTTTCATTGCATGTATGCCTCTTTTTTCTTTTTGAGAAATTCTTTAATGTCTCCATTGAGACAGGAGGGTCTCTTGGCCCATCTCCCTTTTTTGACTGCATGGGGATGGCCTCTTTTTGAGCAGTAAGAATAGCCTCCTTGAGGAAGTGCCATCCTTCATGAACTCCAAAGTCATCCAGTTGCTGGTGGCAAAGGGTCTTTCCAACTAGACTCCTGAGTTTACCAAAGTCTGCCTGTCTGAAGTCTAGGACTTTTGTTCTGCTGATAGAATTTATAGCCTTTCAGTGGATGGTAAATCTGATCAGATCATGGTCACTGTCACCCAGAGCACCTCCAATCTTCAGGTTGCCTACCATACCTTCCCCTTTGAGCAGCACCAGGTCCAGAGTTGCCTTACCTTTAGTCAGCACCACCACATCCTGTGTCAAAAACAGGTCGTCTATAGTTGCCAGAAAATTGGTTGATTTGCTGGAGCTGGCTGAATAATCTTCCCAACAGATGTCAGTGTAGTTGAAGTCACCCATGACAATCAAGTCTTTAGTACTGGCTGCTTCTGCCAGTTCACTGTAGCATGCCTGGTCATTCTCCTCTTTTTGGTGGGGAGGCCTATAGTAGGCCCCCACCATCAGGTCCCCTTCTCCCAAGCCCCCTTGTATTTTGACCCAGAGGGTCTCAAGGGACTTCCCTTTGCCATAAAATGTGACCTTCAGGGAGGAGGACTGCTCCTTCACATAGAGGGCCACACCTCCACCCTTCTTTCTGACCTTGTCCTTCCTATAGAGTCTGTAGCCCTCAATATCCACTGCCCAGTCATATGTGTTGTCCCACCAAGTCTCCGTCAATCCAATGAGATCATAATCCTCTCTCTTTTCAAAATCTTATGTCTATTCATGCCAGTAACCTATCTCTCCCCATCTGTAAAATAGGAATAATGCTCCCTAGACTAACAGCTACACTAGGATTAGAGGTATAGCTAGAATAATCCTCCAAGGGTGCATCTACATGTGCTGTTAGTGTGCTTGAATAAACTCTGGAGCTTATTGCTCTGAAGTTTATTGCTCCCAGGCACCATGTCTGGACATGCGCCCGGGAACAAAGCATGTTCAGCTGAGTCAGAGCAGCCCTGATTGGCTGGGGGCTCGGAGGGTCAGCCTGCCAACCGGGGCTGCTCCCCACAGCTCAACATGCTGCACAAGGGCTGGATGAAGCATGAGGATGCTTCAGCACAGGGCTAGCTGGCAGGCACCCCCTGCACTGAAGCACCATTATGCCCCAGCCAGCATCTATACATGCACTGCTGAAGACTAAAAGACTCCAAAGCAGGATAGTACTTTACAACCCTGCTATGGAGTTAATTAGTCTACTCCAGCCTAATAGGAGCACACATGTAGATGTGTGACCTTTACTGCACAGCTAGTTAGTCAACTGCACAGTAACTGTGTCGTGTAGATGCACCCTAGCAGTACTAAGACTCTCAAGAAAGGAGCAAAGGATTAAATGCTGATAATGAGCAGCTTATGACCCTGATCAGTGTTGCCAGGCCTTAAATATTGAAATTATTGTATTGGAAGCTCAAAACTATCATACACTGAACAATATGCAAATATGTATTTAGATAAGTATACAAACAGGTCTTATTCATATTTACTTTGTATTGTTCACTGTAATATACCAGTAAGTGAGTGAGAACTGGGTCATCAAAGTTGAAACATTTCTTCATTTTGAGGCAAACAGTCACAAGAAAGTGCTGACAGCTAACCTAACAATTGGACTCACCTAGCAGGGGAAGTACTGTGATCACTAAGGTGGTTTGTTGGTAGTAGGGTCACATATGGTTCTTGAATGACTCATGGATTTGGATTTGATTTGGCTAGTTTAGCTTGAAACATGAAAAATTTTACTTAAAAACAAAAACAAAAAACCTAAAAAAGGTTGGTTAAGATTCCCTGGGAGTGACTTGGGTTTTACATATGCTGTATCAATTGGCTGCCTCAAAAATTATTGTACATTTTGAACACTTTCACTATTACTGATTGTACATTGTAAAAGGTTGAAATTATTGTGCAAATAAGGAGAAGCCAAAAGAATGAAGAGCTTTCAGCTAGCAAATCAAAGACTGAATTCAGTGTCCAATTTAAATTAACAGCAAGTTTGCGAAACACTTTGTGCTGCACAAGAGCTTAGACTAAGCTGAGATAGATAATATGCAATGAAATTGTAAAACTGTTTTGTTTTTTGGAAGGAAATATTAACTAACAGGGAAATGCCTTTTGGCTCTTACAGCATCATATCTCATACAGCATTAAGTGTTGGGGAATAATCCTAAATTGGAAAAAAAAATCCCCTACAATAAAGCAGCTACAATAACATTTGTGGAAAGACACCAGTTTAGTCCAAATCCCCTGGCTTGGCAAATAGGAAATTTTTGTTTTAAGCTATAGCTTAGGCACAGAAAGTACAAAGGAGACCAGAATTTCAATGTTTTTCATTCTTGGGACATTTTCATGGGCAGCAAAATCAGCGCAAGGCTGCTAGACATTGCATGCAATAAGCATATTTTGACAAGCCTTAAAAATAAGCAGCTCTTTAACATGCTGCTACAACAGCCCCAATACACTAGTTCAAAAGGAACGCTGAATAGTCAGAGTTAAACTTATTTCTCCTTGCTATACTCTTGTGACCAAATAGGGTAAGTGGCTTGATTTCCAACCCGGTGTTCTGGTAGGAACATTGTGGGGCAGCAGGGGCATGCTGTGCTGCTAACAGCTCCTGTAAACAGTTGCATAAGCAGGACACCTACATGCCCTTTTCACCCCAGGGGCAGATGGTAGTCTAGGCCTTGTAGCAGGCCAGAGGCTGCTCCCCATAAGACTTTCATTTTCTTGGGTGAGTGTTTTCCCCAGCTTAATACTACAGGAATTATGTTGGGCATGTGGCAGACCGTGCCTGCATGAATTAATTAGAGTGGGTCTTTCTAGTTGCCTAACACTTACCACTTGTAAGGATTCTTGCTTATGAGAAGCAGTTACATCCCAATTGTTTGTACTACACTGTTGAACTTAGTGGGGAGCACACAGGAGAGTCAAATCAGAGCCTCCCTCTCCCCCACCCCCACCCATACCACTCTCCTGGAACTTTTTCTTTATCTCCTGAAATACTGTTCAGTTTGGGCTGAGATACACACCACTGAAAATGCGCCGTTCTCCAGCTGGTACTTGTGTTTTCATGTGCTGAAGCATGGAGCTCTCACAGCTGCCACTGTCATCACTGCATCTGTGCTGGCAGCATCCACAGCAACAAGACTGAGTGGTCCAGAGGAGTGATGGAGGAAAGTCAATCTGTCCTTAGTTTTTGTTTTGGCTGTGCCAATGCTTTGCTGGGCAGCCTGAGGTAATTGCCATTGTATCAATTTTACCATCTCCAAATGTGTACTGTAATACTCTCTTCTTTTGCAGTGCAGAGACATTCATGACTGTTTTTGAGGGGTGTAGGTTGTAGCTGTGTTGGTCTAAGGACATAGGCAGGCACAGTTCTTTGGGTAAATCTGATGCCTTTCATTAGACCAACTTAAATAGTTGGAAAAATTCCAGGAAGAGCACAGACCAGCTGCAAATGCTTCCTTGACCTGATGAAGGGTATTTGTACCCAGAAGCTTGCAAAGAAGAATTTTTCCAACTATCTGAGTTGGTCTAATAAAAGATACCAGATTTACCCAAAACACCTTGTCTGACTGTTTTTGAGACACTCAGATGCCACAACAATAACCACTCTGAGAAGGGCCATGAGGGAATCACTAATTACCCACGCTTTGTAGCCCCTTTGATTGGTGTGAACTAACTAAGGCAACATTGCCAATGCAGGGCTTCCCCGCTTGAGCACCATCTATCTTGCTCACCAAAGGAGGTCAAGGTCTGTAGAAAAAAAATAGTAGGTGATCATGTAATTAAAGACTGTGGGAGGGAGGATTCCTAAGGGCTTTGTTACATGTTGCACTTTCAGCTGCTCAAATGTTGATCAGTGTTAGTGGTAGCTCAGCTTGGAGTGGTCACACCACAAAAGCTAAAAGCCCTCTCTGCACAGCTGTGAGTTGCCATTAGAGAGCTGGTGAGCAGGGCCAGACTAGGAGCTATAGCTGTGAAATGCCATTACAGCCTGGTGGGCCAGGACAGGCATGCTGTAGGGGTGGGCGGTGAGAGAGAGGTTGGGACGGTGCGGGGGGTAGGAACATGAAACTGGGAGGTGGAGGATTAATGGGATGGGGGGTGGTAATGAAATGGGAGGTGGAAAAAAGGTGGGTGTGGGAATTAAGTCAGCCATTGAAGGATAAAATAAGTAATAGAAAAAAAGAATTTAAAAAGAAATAGAGAGGAAGTAAATTCAAGAAGGTCTCATGTTTTAATAAATTGGGATTGGGATGTGGGGGGTGCTGGTTGTGCTTCCTGGGGTGGCTGGCAGCTGGGAGCAGTGAGAGAAGGGACTTTTGGGGGAGGCACTGCTACATTAGGACAAATGGCTTATATATTATAGTCAATGGAAGTTTTGCCATTTACCTTAAAAAGTTAGAACACCCTAAAATGTTAGTGTGTATGTGGTTAACCTTTTAGTTATTTCATCACAACAGTACAACTATTTTCTTTTGCTAGGCATGGCCTATGAAGAAAAGTATTACAACCTCCAATATAAATAATTTCCATTCTGTTTGGATGGTATATCTTAGGTTTTTGCACTGAAAATACCCCCATCCAATCAGGATAAATGAACTGGGAAGTTAGAAATGACTTTTCTATAGTTCAGAAATGAAAACTAACTTTCAAAACTTTAACTCAGCAATAGCATACAGAATATCTAAATGTAATACAAAAGAACATGAAATTTACACTTTTAGGTGAAATAGGATGCTACTTTTGCATTTTGACAAATGTCTAACCAGGTCATCTTTCTACATTCTGAAGTATGTACATTCTGTATGTAAGTATGTATTAAATACCACAATTTTTCCCCCAGGTGGGGAAACTTAGCTGACTGTTTTTGGTCACACTTTATACTAAAGGTAGATTTAAAAAGGGTTAATAAATAATTAGTGGATCTCACAGTTACCTTCCTTTTAGATCCAACTGGTTAAACCAAAGTTTGGAAGTCTGAGGGGTTTTCCATTAAAAAAAGTCAATGTGTTGAACAGGTTATAGGTCTGTGTAATCCTGCTTATTTACAGAGATCCAAGGAGAAATGCTATTTCTTCTTACGGTCAAACAGAGCATACTGAGTAGCACTATAGTCTGGGACAAGTCTACTTACCTTGGTTTCCCCTCACTGGTTCCTGCTTGTCCCTCTTGCACCTGGAGAGAATAGAATATCAGGGTCACTTGTCACTGCCTCTGTGGCAGGTCTACTCACCCAGTACCGCAATAAGAAGGACTTCAAAGAAGTCATAGCCACTTCTACTGCCACATGCTCTGTGCTTCCAGCATCATTCAATCCAGCTCTGGCTACCACTGTTAATCCAACCAGAAGGGGGCAGCAACATTCAGGTTTATTCATGCCTAAGCCCTGAGCCCAGAGTTAGGTCCCAACCTGTACTATTATGATGCTAGCCTCTGTGTTCCTACTTGCTATGATGCATTTACAAAACCGTGGCTGAATAACGAATCGAGTTTTAGACACGGGTTGGTAAATAAAGCAGTTAAAGCTGGAACTCCACTGGTGTAGAAGCTTATTTGTTTGTGCTGTTTAACCTGAACTACGATTCTGCAGGGCATTGCCACATGTGGCATATTATGCCCTGTACATTTTTTCTCCTTTGCAGTGGATGCACATATGCAGTGATGAATTCATATTTTCTACCCTATCAACGACTTAGTAGGATAATAAACAGCAAGTTTTATATTGCGATGATGCTAACTTGCACACCAGAGTGCCAGAAGTGCTTTAAAACAATAATGTTGATTTCTCTGAAATGTTGGCACACGAGGGACGTTCCAAATGAGCTGGAAAAAAGCTAATTTCATACCAAGATTTTAAAAGGGCAAAGTGGGGTGATTTAGGTAGCTAAAGGATTTTTCCTGAAGTTACAAATTTAGTTGGTAAATTTCAGTAAATCATATATCTTAGTCCCACATGTTACTCTGAAAACAATAGCATTATATAAAATCCATGTAAGCCATGTTGACTGGGTAATGGATAGATCTCAAACACCAGCTGTAAATGGGAATTGTCTTCTGACAGGTACATTCCTAGAGAAGTTCTGCAAGATCTGACCCATCCAAGATCTTAATCAATGATCTGGGAAAAAAATATCATTGCCAATAATGTTCGCTGCTCTGACAAAACAGATGAAGTGGTAAACAACAGAGTTGTGTAACAGCTCAGTAAAATAGACTACGCTCAGTTACATGGTAAGATGGGTGTATCTGAACAACACTCATTTTTAATCCAGCCAAATACAAGGCCATACATTTTGGGGGAAAAAGGTAGGTTGTGTTTACCAGATGGGGGAAGAGTATCTTGGACTGCAACAACCCTGAAAACAGCTTGGAGATCACAGCAGATAACTGTCTGAGCAGAAGATCCCAGCATGAATATTCATCTAAGAGGGTGAATACCATTCCTGGATATATAGCAGGGAAATATCAAGTAGGTATGGGGAAGTGTTATTACCTCAGTGAATCTGTTGCTGGAATACTGTGTTTAGCTCAGTGTCTCCACTTCAAAAAGGATCTTGGAAATTGTAAGGAGTTCAAAGACCAGCTTGAGATTTGGCAAAGACATATTAATAGACATGAGAAGCTCTATTTATTCAGTTTACCCAAGAGAAGGTCAAGAAGACACTTGATCATAGCCCAAGTGCCTACATGGAAAAGTGTCTTATGATAGAAGACAGCTCTTTAATTTAGGAAACAAGAAACAGTGATAAGCTGAAGCTGCATAAATTCAAATAAAAACTAAGGCAGACATTTTTAATGAGGGGGGAGGGCAGATTAACTCTTGGAAACCAGCGATCTAGGGGTATAATTGATTATCCATCACCCTAAGTGCCAAATGGAGATATCCCAGTATTGAAGTCTCCATGAGAAGCAAGTCCTGCAATCTGGATGCTTCCAAAGTTGTTTAAAGAAGGCTTCATCCACCTCTGCCTCCTGGTTCGGTGTCCTGTAGCAGATGCCCATAACGAGATCACTCTGTTGTTCTCCCCTCAAATCTTTTCTGAGAGGCTTTCAATTGGCCTATCTTTCACTTCACACAACACCTCAGAAAATTGCTTTTATATATATACAGAAACACATCCTTCTTCCCCTCCACCCCATCCTTCCTTCCTGAACAAGCTGTAACCATTCATGCAGGACTCCAGCCTTGGGAAATATCCACCAACATTTCAATTATCCCAGTTATATCACAATTTTGTGTTTTGTGTGCCCCAGATTCTCGCATTATTTCATAAACATTTCAGATATCTAACTGATTGTCCTATCTTCTCCCTGGGGTCACTACTAAGTCTTTGACAATTGCTTTCCCTTGCTAAGCTTTCATCCAGCTCTCCCAACTTCTTACTTACCTATGGTCTTTTGTGTCCATCCCCTGGTGAATCAAATTTTTTTATTGTTACTTTTTTCAGGGTGTCCAAATACCTGGGCTTGGTGGCAACAAATGGATTGTGACACAAAGACCTGTGTCTTTCCTGTCTGAGAAATATGCCCTAGGCCTTTGGACTGAAACAATCAAAACACACACTCCTAGTAAGAAGACCGATTAAAGCCTCTGCCTTTTTCCAGAAAGAATTTGTAACCTGCTGTAATCCTATATTTCTGGTATGTGTGTATGTGTGTGTGTGTGTGTGTGTACACACAAGTATATACAGTACCAGAAATACAGATATATATTTACACACACACAACTCATATAATATAGAGGGGAGGGGTGATCCAATTAAATAGGCCTTCCAAAAGGACATGGAAAAGTTAGAGAGGTATTGTGTGTGCATAAATATATATCTGTATTTCGGGGGGGGGGGGTGTCTGTGTGTATTGGGAGACTCCCACTGCGTGAAGAAGGGCGTTTGTGCTCGAAAGTTTGCAAAGAACTTTCCCCCAACTATTTAGTTGTTCTAATAAAAGATATCACATCTACACCACTGACTGAGATCTTGTGGACCTACACATGGCAAAGCAGAATGCTATTGAGATTAACTTGTCAGTGTACCACCTGATGACTGCAGGGGTGAATAAGGACAATGACATGCCAGAAGGCTGGAAATGTACTTGTTGTTTGAGGATGGCTTCAGTCTCTTGTGACTTTGCTTATTCATTGAATTCAGAAGAACATTTCTATAAGCCTGGGGGCTTTATGGGGCACAGTCATGTCACCCGGTATGTTTGAAAAATCCCCAGCAGATTGTGGACACTGCTGGCGCTGCACACAAATCACTCTAAATAAGGGATAACCTCCTACTCGTTATTCAGATCACACAATAACTTGGTTTAGAGACAGGTACCACTTTCCCCTCTCCTGCAGTGGGAATGCAGTTCTGCTCCCACCAGGTTCCAAATGATCAGCTCAGGTTCCTGGTCCGTGCTCATTTCCACTGCTCCTGAGGTGAAATTTGATTGAGCTGAACAGTGACATGCGGGATGATGAAGTGAAATGCTGATGGGCAGTGGATTGAACCCAGTCCCCTTAGTGTACAACCTTAGACATTTTCAAGGGCTTTTCCCCGAGACTTCAAGTCTTTCCTTTCCTGTGAATAGTAGCATTGCTGACCTTTGGTACAGTGCAGAATAACAGTTCTGTGATGTTTTGCAGCCAGACATAATTCAAGGATTTTATGGGCAAATTTTCCACATCAAGCCCTCTCTCTAAAAAATAAAATTCCAGGATTTTATAGGCAAATTTTCCACATCAAGTCCTCTCTCTCAAAAATAAAATCTTCAAGTTGTGCCAGGAATGTGACCTTTTAGAGAAATGTTGGTTGGCAATTGAAACAGTGGAGGGATGCTCCTCACTAGTTAGTATTAACTGAGTCTCTTGACTTATGACTCAGCAACTGGTAGGAGAACTGTGCTCCAAAAGGAGAGTGATACAATGGTGCACTACATGACTATTTGGTTTTTTAAAATCAGAAATCACTGAATAACTACAGAGGCTGAAGTTGTGAAACCTTAAGGTTATTTTCAGCCTCTACCATGGCTCTGGGGAAGAGAGGGCCTCAGCTATGTCCTGAGAAGCTATGTCTCAGTGCATACTTTCTATGCTAGAATCAGATACTATTTGTTTTTGTGCAGAGGCAAGACGCTGTGTAGGGGAGACTACTGTTCACTTGAAGTAAAGGAGTGCTTTAAGTCAATGGGATGTTTGCAGCACAGGCTGTACTGGAAAGTGTCAGGGGCATATTATAAACCTGCCACTGGAGTACTGAGTCAGCTGGGGTCAAAGGATCCCAGCAAGATAAGCATCCAATTTACTCTTGAACGTGTTCAATGTCAGTGCTTGAACCACCTCCAATGACAGGATCTTCCAGACCTTGGGGGCTCGGACAGTAAAGAAATTCTTCCTTATATCCAGCCTGAAATGGTCTTGTAGTAGTTTATAACCATTCGACTTCGTCACCCCTTGGGGTGCTCTGGTGAAATAGCTGCCAGCCTTGGCCATTTCTGAGGAGCCTAGGCCAAGCTGCAGATGTGTGGCTAACCACAAAGCCCCAAAGCTTGTTTCTGAGTGACTGCAGAAGAATCTTTGCACACATGACAATCAATTTTGTCAGCAAAGCAAAGAAAGCAATCAACATGTCCAGCTAAATTAGTAATGAGATCCAACTAAACAGCACACAAGACCTGAAAAGAGCCATGATAATGGGTAAAAAAAATACATTAAATAACCCAAATATACTATATCATATCTTTATCTTACAGTAATCAATAGATCATAAATCCCAATGCACTGACACCCTCTCACAGTCTTGAAAACAGTTCAGCCTAGTTCCAAAAATTTCAGTGGAACAAAGCTATTTAAATAAAATCAGAGAACATGTATTCAAACATTAAAATAATCCATCAATAAAGATAAGGTATAAACTGGAGGGAAACTTGAAGTATGCAGCAAATTCAAGAAGACCTGTTGCCAATCTACATGCTTCTCTCCTTTCTTGAGTCTCACCGTAGGTAAGACTCCATGGTGTGCTGTCACAGGTAGCACAATAGTCTTTGAGATAAAGGTTTGTTTTTGTGTTTTGAGATGCAAGCAATAAAAAGTCAGGTTGATGCAAGGTTGGATGAACTGGAGCTATTCCACCTAGTGAAAACTGAGAGGCGATTGGATGTCAGTCTTCCAAACCCTGAAGGATGGTTATAAGGAGAATGGTGATGACTCTTCTAATTGCCCTAAATTGCAGCAAGGAATTTGGGGTTAGCAATTAAGAAGAACTTTCTCACTGTGAGCTAGGTGCCCTAGCTGTTCCCTAACTTCCATGACCAGCCATTTTTAATATCAGCTTAGACAAACACTTGTCTAGGATAGTTTTAATGGGGATGATCCTGCCTTAAGCAAGATGTTGGGTGACCTCCTGAGATCCCCTGCAGCCCTACCTTTCTATGGCACTTTGATTCTAATCTGAGTTGTAGTCAAATGCTGATGAGGAGACTGACAAACATGCTTTCTAAGTCTTCAAGACTCAAAAAAAGGTAAATATGATCATGGGATGCACTAACAGAAACATTAGGAGCAAGATCTGGAAGCAAGAGTGGCCCTTTACTCAGCACTGGTTAGGCCTTATCTAGATTTTGGGTGTGCCATTTTGAACTCCACATTTTAAAAGGACATGGAAAAGTTAGAGTCTAGAGGCAGTAGGTGGGGGTGGAGGGGGTAGGGGGAATGTTAAAAGGGTTGGAAAGGAAACTATACAATGAGAGGTTGAAGGAAATAGACACGTTTAGCTTGTGGAAATGGTGCTTAAGAGGAGACATGAAGGGCTGCCATAAAGAGAAGGGACAACAGCTTTTCTCTCGCTGTAGACAGCAGAACATGGACCAATGGTTTGGAGTTCAAGCAAAGTAGGTTTAGATTGGGCAACCATGAAAACTGCGCTGTTAGACCAGTGAGGCAGTGGCACAGACTGTCTAGGAAAGTTATGGGCTCATCATTGGAGGTCTACAAAAAGAAGTTACATCAGTAACTTGTTGTGGTTGTGTCACTGTTGACTATAATGTTCCTAACAGATTAAACAATGGACTATATAGATTATTTGAATAGGGATGATCCTGTCTCTTTTGGAAGGGGAGAGTGGGGGGGGGAGTTAGATGAAATGACCTCTGAGGGTCCCTTGCAGACGTACCTTTCTATGATTCTGTGTATGAGACAGCACCACTAGACTGGGAAGCAAGATATGCTGTTGTGTAGTTTGCGTGTAAGTGAGCTTATTGTTGGGAAAATAAGATTAAAAAGGACTGCATTCTGGGTCATCAAGTCTAGTCCCCTGCTCTTGCAGGCAACTGCACAATATACTTTGTATTACTAAGCACTAGAGGATTGCACCAAACCAATATGACGTGATTCCCAGGTCTGCGAAATTGCAGAATTATCATTCCCATCTTTGGAACGCGAAATAGAGGTGCAGAAATATGAGTTATGTTATCAGAACCAACCTATAGACACCAAAAACAAAGTATTTATCAAAGGGACCTACATTTCAATGCTTAAAACCAGATTTAAGCACTTGAATCAGTTGCCTGAGCTTTTCTGAAAGAATGAGCACCCACATCTACAACTGGCAATGAGACTTATTTAGGGGCTTAAATGCAGATTAAAAGCACCAGGTCTTCTGCATTTACTGAGTTTTTTAAGGGTATTTAGGTGCCTACCTGTCTGAACTGAGACCCCCTGGACCACAACCTGTTCTACAAAGTAGGTACCTAATAGTGATCCCACTCTGCTCAAGTCACAGGAAAACATTAATGCTAAAAGTATATAGGTTCTCGTCCTCATCAACCCTGTTCCTGATGACTTAGTATTAAAGCTAAGATGTAGACATATTACAGAAGAGCTTTATTAATTGTTTTCCAATAACTTGAGCAAGGTGGAATAGGATTGACTAGGTACCTAAGTGCAACCTTGCCTATGTCGACTTATGTGCCTAATAAGTGAAATAGGGGATAATACGCTAAGTGAGTTATCATTGAAATCAGCATAAAGATGTGACTTTAGTGAGCCCTGGTGCAGGGTCCCAATATTTCTGAACAAGTTAGCCCTGGTCCCTGTAAACATTTGTCTTCAGTGATTTGCCCAAATCATAGCATCATAGAAAAATAAGATTGGACAGGACCTCAGGAGGTCATCTAGCCCAACCCCCTGCTCAAAGCAGGACCATTTTCATCTATATCATCCCAGTCAAGGCTTTGTCTAGCCAGGTCTTAAAAACCTCCAAGGATGGAGAATCCACACTCTCTCTGGGTACCCTGTTCCAGTGCTTTACTACCCTCTTAGTGAGAAAGTTTTTCCTAAATTCTAACTTAAACTTCCTTTGCTACAACTTGAGACTGTTGTCCCTTGTTCTGTCATCTGCCACCATTGAGAACAAGCTAGTTGGATCCTCTTTGGAACTACTGTTCCAGTAGTTTAAGGCTGCTACTAAATCCTCCCTCAGTCTCCTTTTCTCCAGACTAAATAAGACTAGGTCCCTCAGCCTCTCATCAGAAATCATGTGCCTGAGCCCCCTAACCATTTTTGTTGCCCTTGGATGGACTCTCTCCCCATCCTTTCTGCACAGGGCCCAAAACTGGACACAGTACTCCAGATGTGGCCTCACCAGTGCCAAATAGAGGGGAAGAATCATTTCCCTTGATCTGCTGGCAATGCTTCTTCTAATGCAGCTCTACTAATGCCATTAGTCTGCTTGGCAACAGGGGCACACTGTTGGCTCATATTTGGCTTAATGTCCACTATAAACCCCAGGTCCTTTTCTGCACAGTTGCTGCTTAGCCAATCAGCCCCACCCTGTCCTGGTGCATGGGACTGTTCCATCCTTAGTGCAGGACTTTGCATTTGTCCTTGTTGAACCTCAGGAAATTCCTTTTGGCCCAAATCCTCCAATTTGACTAGGTCTCTCTGAATCCTAGCCCTAGCCTCCAGTATATCTACTACTCCCCCCAGCTTGGTGTCATCTGCAAACTTGCTGAGGGTGCACTCTATGACAGCTTCCACCATCACTGATGAAGACATTGATCAAAAACAGCTGCAGGACCAATCCCTGGGGCACTTTACTTGATACTGGCTGCCAACCAGACATCAAGCCATTGATTACTACCCCCTGAGCTTGACGCTTCAGCCAGTTTTCTATCTACCTGACAGTCCATTCATTCAACCAATACTTCCTTAGCTTGTTTGCCATAATGTTGTGGGTGACCATATCAAAAGCTTGCTAAAGGCAAGGTATATCACGTACACTGCATGTACAGAGCCAGTCATCTCATCATAGAAGGCAATCAGGTTGGTCAGGCATGACTTGGCCTTAGTGAATCCATGCTGACTGTTCCTAATCACCACCTTCTCCAAGTATATAGCAATGGATTCCTTGAGGACATGCTCCATTATTTTTGCATGGATTGAGATGAGGTTGATGCAGGAGGATCCAACACTAAATGTGGCATGGAAATTCAGGAGTTCCTGATAACTATTGCTTTATTGAAACCATTAGACTATACCTTGCTCCGGGTCTTTTAATTTCTGCATGCAATGTCCATTTTGTCTGACACCAGTATAAAACTGAGCTTTCCTCTCATGTTTTAAACTAATATACAGTTTGTTTTGTGAATGTGTGTTGGGCTTAGTCAGGCAGCAGTTGTGGCCCCCTGCTTCCTGGGCTGACTGGAAGTAATTTGTTCCCTGTCACTGTCTACATGTGCACTTCGATTCATAGATGCTATAAATGTGACCCCAGCCAGGTCCTTGTCCAGTCTCCTCTTGCAGACCCCCCAAAGTAGGGGAGAGCACCACCTCCCTTGGAAGCCAGTTCCAGACTCTGGCAGCCCAAACCGTGAAGTTCTTTCTGATGTCCAACCTAAATCTACCCTTTATCAGCTTGTGGCCATTGTTTCTGGTTATTCTAAGGGGTGCTGTGGTAAATAGAGTATTTCCTATTCCCTGCTGCCCGCCCACCCCCAGTGAATATGTGTACTGCCACAAGATCCCCCCTCAGGCTTCTCTTGCGGAGGCTGAAAAGGTCCAGGTCCCTCAGCCTTTCCTCACAGGGCCTTCCCTGCAGGCCTCTAACCATATGAGTAGCTCTCCTCTGTACTCTTGATGTACTAGTTCAGGGGTTTTCAACTTTAATAAGTGTATCCCTGGCAGCCCCCTTTTTAGTAAGTGTACCCCTGGGGAGAGGAGTGGGAGATGGGGGGTGGAGCTGGGGGTGGGGGGTGGCAAGTTGCTGGACATGTAGCAGAGGGGTGGCGAACAGCGGCAGTGCAGCATCTGTACGGCCCTGCTCTCCACCTGCCCTGCTCCCGTGAGGCAGTGGTGTGGTGTGGCAGCGCTCCATCCCTGCCCACCCCCGTGTATCCCCTGGGAGCGTTCAAAGTACCCCCAGGGATATGTGTACCCCAGGTTGACAACCCCTGTATTAGTTTAAAGCACCATTTTCTAGTACCTGTATCTGTGGGTACTAGCAAACAATGTTTTAAATGAATCTACTGTGCAGTAATTGCTGTGTACATAGAGATTAGTTTAATGCGAAGTAGAGCACATGTGTAGACATGCCCACTGAACACAAAATCCTATTGTTTGCAGGGCATTGAATGCACTAATACTTCTGTTACAACATGACAGATCCTGCCCTATTATCATTAATCAACAATTTTGGCAATTTAACTGGTTATAAAATTAATTGGACCAAACCTGAGTTAATTGGACTAAATACAACAAAATGGATATATTTAGCAAAAGTAGTTTCAATGGCAAGCACAACACATAATGTATTTGGGTATTAAAATATCCCAGAGTATTCCTGCTATTATCTACCAAAACATGTAGAATGGAGACCTAGGTAGACAGGTGACAGAATCCCAATGGAAATCAGCAACTCACAGTATTCAAACATCAATTGATTTTAGTCTTTGTCTTATACAACAAAAGATCATTTTTCATTATCACTGGGCATCCTCTACGCTTAGAATAATAAATACACTTCCAGTAGATACATCTTGGAGAGGTGATTTATTGCAGCCAATGCGTGGTCTCATTTTGGTCATGCCCATTATCGATTCTTTTTGGAAAGAAATTATAACTAGAGCTAATCTGGTTTTGAACACAGCACCAATACCTTTGGCATATGTGTATTATGTGTGTGCTGGGGTTACGCCTAATTAATTAAAACTGAATCCTTCCCAAATTTCACTCTTATAGTAGGCCTTATTAGTAATATGTGGGATTAGATTGCACTGGAAAAGTAGTGCTGGAACATCTCCAAGGGTCAAATCCAGCACAATGAGATGGCACAGCCAGCATCTATGGAGACGGTCATGGGTAGCAGGCTAAACTGTTTTGAAAAGATTAATGCCGTTTGGAAGGCTTCCTGGAATATTTTGGTAGCTAGATTGTTACTTATTGCACACATCTTTCTTCTATCCATCCTCCCCTCTTTTTTTCTTTCTTTATTTCCCTTTTACCTTTATGGCTGATTGTCTGTGACAGTTCAGGTTGACATGTATATAGTATATGGAAGAGAGAGGATACTATGCATTTGTATAACAACCTGAACTATGTCATAAACATATGTATATTGTTTTCTATTGCATTAAAAAAAAACAAAAAAGTAAAGGTAGCAAAAGCAGAACTGGAAGTTAAAGCAGAAAGGAAATTAGGATGGAGGGCCTTAGAACATAAACTTTTGTCCTTTTGGGAGTGTAACAGCTACCCCTACAAACAGGGAATCCGCCTGTTTTCCCTGGTCCCTTGGAGCTGAGTCACCTGTCATGATCTTCCCCATTCCCTGCTTCACCTCCTTTATTCACCTGCCACAACTTGGCCTTAATGGTTAAGTTTGAGAGTCAGGTAGCAGCACCGGGGTCCATCTCCTGGTATGTATTCTTCCTAAGACCTCATCGTACACAGTCCAGGCCCCTATCAGCTCTTCCCGGGCACTGGGCACCTGTCCCTGTCCCTGCCCTGTTCAGACTTTGCTAGGACCTCTGCCAGCCCTTTAATCATCCCAACCCAAACCTCCATTTAACAGTTTTTAAGAACGTAGAAATAAAAAGCTCAAATGTTGCTTAATGACGTAAGGGCCTCCACCTCTGTTGTAGCTCAAAGGTAAGAAAGCAAACAAAAGGGTCTCTCCTTTTACATTAGAGTTTTCCTTTCCCTCGGTATTGTGGTTGTCTCACCAGTTGGCTGTATTACTCTTCTTGGCAGTCTGTTTACTTCCTTGCAGCCGAATTGGCTCGCTCTGGCTTCAGAGCTCCCTCTGATGCTGGTGCTTTGCTTGCCTCCCAGGGATGCTGACTGCAGTCCTGCTTGGATGCATTTCTCCCCTTTCCCGTCCTGAGCAGGGGTTTAAGTAGCCAGGTGTCACACACAGACTCAACTCCCAGCACCTGTGAATGAGCTGCTAATTACATGATTTCCAAGCCATTTTACCAGCCCCTGTTTTGTCTCTTAAAGGGACTAGCCCTCCATTCTCTCACCTGCAGACCTGGACTCAGGCATGGGCAAACTATGCAGCTGCCTTGGACCTGGGGCCTGGGCAGAAAGCAGGCCTGAAAATGAAAAATAAAATTGCAAAAAAAAGTTTTAATATGGTGCATATATAGGTCTGGCAATGTTATCAATTGAGAATGAACTATTTAAGGACATCAATATATCACAGATGTGATAAACACTGTTGCAACAAAAAATCATTATCTCTGGGAAAGGGGAGCCCAATGCTAAAAGTTCACCCAGGGCCACCAGGAGTCTAGGTTCAGCACTGCTCACCTGCCTCCCCTTCGCTGTTCTCTTATTTTTAACTCTTCTGACCTCTGTCCCTCTTTCTTTTCCATTCAGTAAGAGGGTAAGTGTTCCCTGTTACAGGGAGGAATAAAAATTTTTCACTTGCATGTGCTTTACTTTCCCAATATGAAACTTAAAATCCATGTTTCCAGGGCATCATGGAATAGCATTTGAATTCTGATCAGTAGATTGGTTTCAAGCAGTTTTCTGAGTTATGTGTAGCTTAGCAGGATGCCATCCTGGAAACATTATACCTCTGAGGTGGCATACTAAACCCCAGCAATTCTTTGTGGAAATCATATTCTTCTTTTTGTGTCTCTACATTACATTTGACCATTTTGTTATGCATATTTGTGCTTGTTTATTGTACTTAGCAAGATCTTTCATTGTACATGTGCCTTTCAGCAACAGGTATTGCAGCAAGCGCTGCAAAGTTTGAGGGTCTGTGCCACAGTCTCAGGTGGTCGAACTAATGGTATAGCCAAACTTCTTCTTTAGTTCCTTGGAGCATCCAACTTCAGTGCATAGGTGGATGGGATATCACCACCTTTGCCATTGTTCATTAGCCCCTGGTAAGGATTCGGCTTCTGAAATGTCCATTTTTTTGCTGTCAGGTTTTTTTTTCAGCCTCTTGTTCCAGGTCTGTAGTCATGTCTCCTTTGGTGGGCATTCAGAGGTTGGGTGCTGGTGAGGAAGCTCCTGCATGACTTCAGTCATTAATGTGCTGTGGGGTGGTTGTACAGCGGGTGTCTCACATCTTAATCTTCGGTTTATCTTAATCATTTTTCCTGCTGGCCACTGCTCTTCTAATGCCAGGCAGAGCAATGCCAGCCAGCAGGTACACACTGTTTAGGCTGGTAGGCTTCAGACATCCTGTGATGCATTGGCAGCTATTATTCAGAATGGGGTCAAGACGCTTAGCATGTAGTGATCTCTCCCTTATAGAGCACGCATACTCAGCAGAAGAGAAGCTGAGAGCTAGAGTCGTGGCTCATGTGGATGAGGGGCTAGCTCCCCATTTTGAGTTGGTGAGCTTATATAAAACGTCATGCATGCTCACCTTTACTTTTGTCTTTGTGATGTTCTTTGTATGAGGGGGCTTGATCAAGGGTGACTCCAAGGTAAACTGGGTTTGGACAGTGGGATAATGGCGTCCCAGACCATGTTAATGCTGGCCTTTATCATTTCTCAGATGGAAGGCACGCACATATGCATGTTTTTCCTGGGTTGGTGCATAATTCGTTTTCAATGTAGTATAAGATTAGGCCATGTAGTGCCTCACTATTAAATCATATTAAAAAGAGAGATTCATGATTGTCCTAAGTAAAAAAATTAAAATGTGTTTGAAGGTCTCTGCAACACATTTTCTTCCTTGCAATGCTAAGGGCAGGATATCAGAGAATGCAAGCATGTTCAAAGTGAGTACTGTGGGAGAGAGGACTCCCCGTGGTAACAAAACCTGAGTAGACTGGAATATATTGAGGGGAAGGAATGCCTTTTTTGCACCTGTGGGTACAGTCCCAATGAGGTCCCAGTCTGTAGTGCTGTCACCACTAAAAATATCTGTTACTAGAACATTTGTTGGCCTACAGTTACAGATGTTGCTGGAGTACAGGTCTGCTTTCCTAGTGCTGAGATTGCTCACTGTGTGAGGTTGCATGGGGGCAAGAGACCTAAATTGTAACTGTTCCCAAAGTGACCTAACACACTGGTATTTTGCTGAAGTCCTGTATTCAGAGAAGTGAGTCAGGTGACAAAAGCCGGGGTTTGCTGGCTTTCATCAACTGTATTTATAGATGCAGTCAAACTCAAGTGCTTCTATCAACAAAACTTTGTAGTGTAGACCAAGCTTGGGAGTGAGGTCTCATATGATGCACTGCTGCAATGTAACAATGCAAAGTATTAATACAATCTGAAATGTGCCATGCTTTCTGCAGTACCACACATGGTAGGAAGAATAAAACTTGAAATTTTCCTAACATTACCTCTTCTGAGATCCTTTTTCTGGAACGCAGTGCCTCTTCTGAATCCCTCCTTTCAACATGTTTCCAAAAGGGGAATAAATTCAATAAACAGTCAACACAAGGGTACTTTTTACTTGAAAACTTGTTTTAACCATCAACTTTAGCAAATTTTGGCAGTTACAAACCTGTACACTTTTTTGTTCGGTTTTGTTTTTATAGCAAAAGAACACAAGACAATACTGCCAACAGCAATTATGAAGGAACAATTAGTCTTCGGATGAGGGGCTATATCCACTCAAAGTGATAACCTTCCCTTTTGCATAAGGCTGCTTTTTTGTTGTCACTGAAGAAAATGACCGATTTTAATACCTACTTGAAATGGCATAAAAATCATGTCTCTAGTTTTTTGTGCAAAACACATTCATTTAAAAAAAGTCAATAAAAAAATCATCTTAAAAACAGAAAAAAGTTAAATGAAAAGATATGAACCAAAAGGAAAGTTACAGTAGTTTGAAATGATTAAAAATTACCATTGTTTCAAATCTAAAACTTTTTTTTTTTTTTTTTTTTGCTGTTACCTTGAAAGGTTAAACCAACTTGGGTGACTCTTTAGAATTATATCAAACAAACAAACAAAACAAACAAATTAAAGCGACCTGATTGGCATCAAATATCTACAAAAGCCTGGTAATTTGAAACCGTTATATACATTATTTTATAAACTTCTTTTTAGACACCAAAACATACATCTTTTACAAACCAGCCTGCTTGTAACAGGTAAAATTTACAAGACAATCTTTCTCATACAGTGCTTTAAAGAGAACTGCTTCCATTTCCCAAACACTTTTGTCATTTCCGAAAAGCAGTAGTGTGGGCTCATAAAATTGTGAAATAGTAGCAATTCAGGTATTCTTATGAGAAGAATATTACAGTACTGATGGTTCCACTCTCTTCCCACAATACAGTTCAAGTGCGCCCTTAACATTGGTAAAGACTAGTTATGGCCTTCATATAATACTACACATTTGTAATTATTGCTTTTATTTCATAAAGAAATGAATTTATTTTCATTCTTTCTCCAACCACCCGCCTGCCTGCCCCTCCCACGTATGACATAGCTATATGCTAAATCAATACCCCTACTTGTCAATGAGTGATACTAAAAGTCAGGTCTACAAAACACATTAAAGGCAATGCAGGATAATGGATAATACTGCTAACTTCAAGGGCTTATATCAAGTTATATGTACTGAGAGGACAGAGATGGAAACTGGCAAGAAAACGCAGAACTCCACCGCGGAGTATGCTTCATACTGTGCCTGGCAACGTGTCTCGCCCCCTTTGAAACCTTTCACTTTCTGGAAGTCCTCATGTAGTAATTCAAGAAAATGACAAAAAAAGCAACATGTCTCCAACAAAGGTGGATATTGGTTTAAAGTAGCTGTTTTTCTTAATTATTAATGATGTTACTCTTTTAAGGAAAGAGCTACAGTTATGCTCAGGCATAGGTCACAATGCCTTAATTCATGCTGATTGTAGGGTTGTTCCTATGCCATAAGCTTTTTTTTTTATTGGGGACAGGACTGTTGGCTGCCTTGCAATCAGCATTTCATTGGCATGTATTCTCACCCCCCCAGATTGGTTCTAAGTTTCTCAAAGGAGAGAAAGGAGTGTTTCTCAATATATAAGTGTTGGCACTGCTTTATAGCACACTAAGGGATCAATAACAAGATAAAAAACGGAGTTTTGGGAGGTGGGATGGGGAAAGCACCCAGGTTTCCCTTCTCTACAGAACATGATCGGGGCAAGGTCTCAGGGGTAGAGCACAGAATTTGCAGGCTAAGGTGGCTTTGAGTCAACTTTGCATCCTTAAGATGCTGGACTGCCCCAAAGGCAGTAAGGCCCCCAAGGGCCTCTCAGCTACAGCATCCTCATGGGGAAGTGCTGGAGTCACAGCACTGTCCTGTATCACTACAGTTTTTCATGTGGTGGTCTGTCCTTCCATGCCATGGCTTGAGAGACGGCCTTGAAAAGGCAGCCCTACATGAGCCTTCTTCAGTGCTTGTGCCAGGGGAATCCTACTTTGGACACATTAGGGCTCCCTCATGCCACTCTTCTTTTACCCTGCAGAGAGAGAAGCCAAGGTAGGGTAGGAATCATACCCTATACCCTCAATGCCCAGGTATTGTTTTTCCAGGAAGGTCATAAACTGGAGGAAAAATGTTAAGCATAATTATGGGAAGCATGCAGGCCCAGGTTTTCATTTTACACTAAGGCCACTTCATGTGGTATTGGCAGTATACATTACATTGACACCCGCTATATGGCCTTCTATGTTGTCAGGGACATTGATGTAAATGAGAAGCTGTGAATGTGTAAATGAGAAGCTGGCCTTTCAGCAGAAACAGAAGTGAGGCTTCATCCAAGTCATACCCACAAAAACCTTCAAAATACGATACAGATTGTTCTGACCAAGTGATGCACGCTCATCCATCCCACCTTTCTTCCCGTCTTTTTAAAGTCTTTTTTTTTTAGCAAAAAACCCAAACAACCCAACAACAACAAAGAGTGTCTTTAACCATGTGGTTCTGCTGTGGAATATCATCATTTGAGAATTAAAAAGGCTTGAAGTATTTCTGTGAGAGCTCTCCCACAGCTGAAGCTGAAGGGAAATATTATGTCATGGAGCCACCTGCAGGAATATGATTTGTGATACAGGCACAAATCATTTATGAGAGTTAAAAGTAGCAGGGATTTTCAAGAAATGTCTGACCCAAGTAGGTACCTCGGAAACAAAAACAGAAAAAAATCATCATACGTTGGACAAAGAAATGCACGTTAGGTGGAACAATTCCTTTATCATGCACTAATGGCCTCCCAGCGGAGTGCAGAGGATGTTAGGATTCATCAAACTACAGCAATAATTAAAAACACCCCAATAAAATACAGAGCCATATTGAGGAGAGAGAAGAATTGAATGTTTCTTCCACGCTGTCAATCCTGCATAGGGGTCTCATCTTGGGAACTGCTTTTACATTTGGTCACTTTGTCAAAAAGAAGCAGAAGAAAAATAGGCAACAGAAGTGGTGCTAAGCATTCAGGCATTTCTGATTGTGGAGAGACTGATTCGACTGGCTCTGTTTCACTTGGAGAGAAGATTTGGAGGTTTAGAACATGACGAATGGAGCAGAGGAGGTTAAAGAGGTACTCTGATTTATCCGTCTGTGCCACATGTTAACAGACAGGTTCTTGACGAAATGAAATGGCAATAAAATGTAAAACACAGAAGAAGCGGTGTATGTTTAAGGTTTGTGTATTTTATCTGTGAAGCTCACTACTGACAAGATGTCACGGAGGCAACAAGTTTGGTCTTTTCTGGTCTGGCGACTGCTGCACTCCCAGTTGTATTACCCCTTGTGACACTTTTGATATGCCCTCGTAGGGAAAATAACTTCAGATATCAGTATCTCAAGGAAACATCCATCTCTTGAAAACTTTCATGACAGAAAAAAGATGGTGGGTCCGTTTAGTAACTAGTTGGGAGCTAATACAGAATCAATTGCAGAATAGTTAAAAATGTACTACAACACAGTCAACTGAAGCAAACCCCATGTATACCACAGCCATGAGCTCAAAGAGGATTCAATTCTTCAAAATTCATGTCAGCCTTAAAACTATTGCACATTAGCTAAACTTGCAGCTTTTTATTATTTTAAACACCGTAAATGTCCCTATCCTTAAATGCTCCTAGTTATTTTAATTTATTCCTTGCAACTGTTTCTCTGCATTGTAAACTTTACCAGTAATGTACAGTCATTCTGCCTAACTGTATCTGTGCCTCAGTCTTTGCTAAACTATTCCATGGTTTGTCAGGAAATCCCTCAATTTCCTTGAAATTTGTGATACAGATTTCAAATATACTTTTTGTGATACCATGGGGGTGATGGGGGAGAAGGAAAGGGGATTGAAACATAGCATGAACACATTCAGAACATATCACTGTTACAGAAGCATGTCTACTTTGAGGAAACCAACCAAATAACAATCATAAATTCAATGAACAGAAACTATATATGGGCAAGTACTTCATAATACTTGTATGTGCAGTACACCCTGTTGCCTAGAAGCCCACCTCTTTTATTCATGTACCTCTTCATATGGTAACTAAATTTTTTTTCTCATAAAGAATTGTGACCTGATCCAAAAGACAGTGTGTTTCCAATCCCTTACTAATGTATGGCATGTTGGATAGAGGCACCAAGCACGCTGATGTAGAGATCCAGTTTTATTAAAAGTGTTACAAGCTACAATCATTCTTCTGTTTTCCCAGGGGGCAGTATGTAAACAAATATCAATTTATGATAAGAAATGGCTAATGACTAACTTATGACTAAAATTCAATTCAGCCAAGAATATCTCATCATAAAATACAAGCAGTGAAACAACCCAGTTGCACTGTATGATCAAAAGTAGGATGAAGCAGAAATAGGAAAACTGCTAGAGCATCCCCAAGCCCATAATGATCTACTTACTCAATAGAGCTTCAGAATAACAGATTCTGCTGTAGAAGGAAGTAGCTAGGACAATGAAAACTGCAGACATGCTATTCATTGTAGAATATAGAGACATACAAACGCTATAAAACTGCTTGCAATGATGGCAAAACAATATTTTCACAGCACTGGGCAAAGGGCATCTGTGTATTCTCACTGCAATGAGTGAAAATCACAGATCCCCATATTGCATTTAAACTGCTCAGGCTAATAAATACCTGAGGACTTCTACTCCAACCAGCCTGACTGTGTGGTGTTTTACTGTCTTACAATATTCTACTGCAGCATACTCCGCTCTGTATCTCTGGAAGTTTGGAACAGTGAAAAGCCCAGGCATCAAGCAAAGAACACAGGGCTAGTCCTCAGCTACTATAAATCAACACAGCTCCAAATGAATATGTTAATTTACATAACCTAAGGCTTACACCACAGACTCTAGGGATGGATGTACTCCAGTTGCAGCTGACCTACTAACTTAAGACAGTTGACAGAATGCTGTATGCAAATTAATTACAACCAGCTTCATGGGAATGCCATAGCATGCTTACTGCAGTTAAAATCTGTTGCCAATGCACAGAAGGTGAAAATAATAGCAGCACAATGCAGTAGTTGGGTCTTAGGTCTATCCTCAAATACATGCTCACATTCCATATGCAAGTTCAATAGGAGATGCATGCATGTATGACAGGGCAGAGCCTAGCTGTTAGCATGTCTAATTTTGCAATATTTGGACATTTTCACTGTTTAAGGCCCTGAAATTAAGTTTTAGGACTGATAGATTGGTGTAAAATATGCACAGTATATATATGTGTCTCTCTATGTACACAAGCTAGAAATAAATTCTATTGTTGGCCATCTGTCCATAAATACTTATCTATAGTTTCATTCATATATATGAAACTATAGATAGGTATTTGTGGACAGATGACCAGTAACTTATCTTTGACATGTTGAAGAGAATGCTGTGGATACTGTGTATCTGGACTCCAGCAAGACTTTTGGCAAGGTCTGGCACAACTTCTCATTAACAAAATGGAAAACTGTGGGCTGAATAAAAGTCTATAAGGTGGATAGATAACTGGCTCACTAGCCATAAGCAAAGGGTAATTATTAACGGGTCTATGTCAGAATGGCAGGGGGTTTTGAATAGAGTGCTACAGGGCCTGGTGCTGTTCAGCACATTTATTAACAATTTGGATGCTGGCACAGAAAGCTTCTACAGCAAGTTTGAAGATGACATGAAACTGGGAAGGACTGTGAACATGTCGGAGAATGTGAGCGCAATTCAGAAGAATCCCGACAGATTGGAAACTTGGGCTAGAACTAACAGGATGAAATTCAATGTGGACAAATGCAAAGTGCTGCACCTTGGGAGGAATAATCAAAAAAAACAAATACAAAAGGGGAGACACCTGGGTGGATGGCAGCTCTATGGAAAAGAACTTGGGAGTCTTGATGAACCACAGACTCAATATGAGTCTGCAGTGTGATGCAGCCACACAAAAGGCCACTGTGATTTTGGGTTGCATCAACAGAAGCATTAGGTACAAGACACAAGAGGTGATAGTGCAGCTCTGCTTGGCAGTGGTAGATCTCATCTGGAGTACTGCATATGGCTGTGGGCTCCACATTTTAAAAAAAGAAATTAGAGAGGGTCTAGAGGTAGGCAACAAAGATGATCAAGGGCTTGAAAGGCAAGTCATGTGAGGAAGGGCTGAAGGAGCTAGACATCTTGAGCTTGTGGAAAAGATGCTTAAGAGGGGACATGATAGGACTCTTCAAATACTTGAAGGGAAGCCATAAAGAAGAAGGAAAGCACCTTTTCTCTGCTGCTGCAGAGAGAAGGATGTGGAAAATGGCTTGAAGTTGCAGTAAAGTAAATTTAGATTCAATAACCAAAAAACGTCTTCACTATGATAGTAGTGAGGCAGTATAATATACTGCCTAGGCAAGCTGTGGACTCTCCGTCACTGGAGGTGTTCAAACAGAGGTTAGACAGCCATTGGTTGGGGATGATCTAGGCATAGCTATGCCTACAGCTAAGGCTAAGGACGTCAGCTGGGGTTTGCTGATTCTCCTGCTTGGAGCAAAGCTGGAGGTTCTTGCCTAGAGGGTCTTGCCCCTCCACGCAGAGTCAGACCGATTCCCATATTTGGGCTCAGGAAGGAATTTTACCCCATGGTCAGATTGGTATAGACTATGGGGATTTTCTGAGGGTTTGGCTCTCTTTCCAGGACCTCTTGAGCATAATTTGACAACCTGTTATAGAAGCAGGACGTTGGCTGCTGTGTTTCTCCTGCTTTACCTGTGGTAGGTTAAGGTGTTAGGTCTATGTTGTGTCAGGGATGAGGGCACTCATATGTAGAGTTTAGACTATGCTTTATGTGGGATGGTCTGGATAGGGATGATTTGGCCTCAAGAACGGGGTTGGACTAGAGGACCGCTGCAGATCCCTTCCAGTCCCACTTCTCTATGACTTCTATGACTTTTAAATGCTATTTTTAACAGCATCAAGAGTGTTTCTGTTTAAGTCTATGCTGTGTCAGGGTTGAGGGCAGCCTAAATTATCAATTTCTCCTATTCTTCACCTGACACAAAATGTCATGCAGCAATACCTGTTGGAAACATCCTTACCTGTTCACTAATACTATGGGGAGATTATAACACTGTAACACTTTTAATAATACAATACTACACAAAACTGGGGGAGAAAGGGGAAAGATAACATAAACATGAAATTGTGACCCCTCACTCAAACTCTGTATATGCTGGATAATAAATACAAGGTACATATTCTCTGGATTGTTGGTAACAATTTTGTGGCATAACTTTTAACACACTCAGTCTCTTTGTATCTGCACATACAGTATCATTTCTGAACAAGTTAATAGTAAGCTATACTGCCTTTATGCCTTGCCCAATATATATAGATACATCTTTAGCAAAATTTCTTCTCAATATTTATACTGTTAATTGGACCAAATGACAAAAAAGTCTCCTTTACACTTGTGTCTGCTGCTGAGTCTCCACAAATGGAATGTGAATATTGTCCAGGTTGAGTTCCTCCACGCTTTCATAGTCACTCATGGCCACTTCAGAATCATCAAAGCCACAGCTGGCTGAGACATCGGATGAGGAGGCATCCAGAGAGTTGTGCAATGATAAGGGCATCTTACCTGCACTAATGTTTTCTGCTTTCTGACCTGGGACTACAGCAAAAGTACTAAATTCATTCCCAGTCTGAGACCCAGAAATGTCTGTCTCATTGGGGAACTGATGAGGAGGGAGGTATTGGCTAGGATGGAACTGCGGCCGTCGCCTGCAATCTGGGCTGATTGTACTGGCCATTGAAACTGGCTGCGACGGTGGAAGGGCTTCATATTGGTCTGGATAATCCTCAGGGAGAGGGGGCGGTAACTGGTCCTGACTTAAAAACTCCTCTTCGTGAGGAGGCGGGTAGTCGCTGTCAATATCATAGCCGCCAAGGTAGTAATCTGTCTCCAGCTCTCTTGTGCTGCCATGATGAACTGAGCCTCCATCCGTGGTTTCATAATTGGGCACTTCCTCAATGTCAGATAAGCGAGCATTTGGCATCCAATCAGAGGTGTCCCAATGATAAGCTGGAACAGGAAACAAACCCACAATGATGCCCTGAGTATAACTTTCTAAGAAAACCAAAAATCTATTGCATGCTCCTTCGTGATTAAAGAGCAAATTCTTATAGTCACAACAAATGTACACTGCAGATGTAATGCGATCAGCATGCGTTATAGCTCATTAACACTGGTCAGCCATGCTCTGACCAGGGGGAGGAGAAACAACATCATGTCACGATGCCAACAAAAACATTCAAGGAACAAAACATGACCAGTGTAAGGCATTTCATATTGAAGGATGCTAGTGAGTTATATGAGAAATTATGAGTCCAAGAAACAAAAGCTATACATTTGCAAATTAATATTTTTCACCAGGATTAAAATATACATCCAGCATGCTCACAACATCCCACCTAATGCCCCCACCTGTCCTTTCAAAAAAGCAAGTATAAAGACACAAAAAGTGAATGACTGAGAGACTGAAAACTTCAGCTGGTCCCTGAAATAAGAACTGGATGGCAAAACTCAGTGCACCACTCATGCAGAACTTGGACGCAACAACATTTGTAAGTGAGAAGACAGATGAAGCATGTCAACAACAAGGAAACTAGACCAGTGCCCTCTCCTCCCTGGAAGAGTCCAACAGGCAAAAAGTATCTCAGAAAAGTCACCTCTGTTGTAGTTTTGTCCTTGATCCATAACAGACACTGTCAGATACAAAGTGGAAAGTAAAAACTGATAATTCAAAGCTTGTTACTAGGACAGGATTACATGTGAAAATATAAAACTCTTATGGCATGCATACTTCCAAAATACAGCTGGTTCTATGCTGTTTAAGCAGCACTTTTAATTGTTCTATATTTTAATGTGCAAGATAAACTGGACCAGTCAAATATAGGCATAAGTGGATAAATTACAATGTTATTTGTATCACTAAGTCATATTCCTCTTCTCTCATCATAATTATTTGCCATTCTTGAATAGATATGAAATGAAATCAGAGCTGGAATTCTTAGTACAAAGAGCTGTGAGGTTTAAAACTATTAAGTCCATTTTTCTCATTCACTTTGAAACAGAAATATACCAATCTGCCATTCTCAGGGCTGCTTCAAACAAATCAGATACCACAACGATGGGCCTAGCATAAGGACTTTAATAGAACCGAGTACAAATCTATTTAATGCAACTGTCAGCTAAGAAACTGAAGGATCTGTGCCCCACCACTCCATCCCCAAGGGCTGCAAACTGCTCTGCTGTGCCAGCTGCTGGGGAGAAAGGCATTTCAGTGTGGGGAGGTTTTATGTTAAACAGCAGAAGAGAACCAGTTGCTATGCTATCTGAAAGAGACTTTCTAATTCAACCACGAGGTGCTGGGCTACATGCAGGAAACTATGGGGTAACAATTCTGGATTGCCTTATTGTAGAATGGCAGAATATATCATCATAATTGTTGTTTAATGGCCTTAAAATCTGTAAATTTATGTTACCCAGCCAGGACTGAGATAAATGGGGTGGGGGATCTTTCAGACTATTTATTGTCACTTATTACTGCACAGAACTCTCACCCAGCACCAAGCATGATGTACAGTTTACATGGTGATGGAACACGATCAGTTAATAGCATGCTAGCTGAAAACTGGTATCTGATGTGTGCCTGGGGAGGGTGAAAGGGGCTTGCAGGTTGCGAGGACCCTGAACATTCAAATATTGTGCACACTCTTTTTGTAACCAGCATTATGCTATCAATCCAGCTGTCTTCAGTCAGTACAAAGACATGGTACCCAGGTCAGGGTACTTTAGGAGCTGTATATTTTCACTCTCTGGTAGAACCTCACTAATTTGCTGACTTGCATAACCCGTTCGTCCCACTGACTTGTAGGACAGGTCTGAGGTCTTAAGCATCTGTCCAAGGTGGCTGGGGTGCCATGCTGGTGGTTTTCCTTGCTTCCTTTTTTGCAGACTGAAGTTTATTTGATGAGCTGACACTGGTTACTTAATGCTTTATTTTGTTTATATTTATTGTTTTTAGTTTTTAAATGATACTGCATAATGAGACAACTGTGTAAGGCATGTTCTTACAACTCAGGAAATAAGCAAGCAAAAGTATTAGTACATCTCAGTGCCACTAGCAATTAAGATGAAACGAACTGCCCTGAAAATGCAGTAACAATACCTCTGTCTTGACAGGCTGGGTAACTGAGGCATGAGGAGATGAAGTGAAATGCCCAAAATCATCCAGGGGGCCAGTGGCAGAGCAGGGGTTACAGCTCAGGTATCCCAAGTCAAATCCAGTGCTCCATTCACATTAATGCCAAAGGGCGATTGTAGGCCTTACCCTGACTGACTGGCACACGATACTGTTGTCATAACACTTGTGATTTACTGAATAACACACAGTGGCACAGTGTTATTTTAGGACAAACTAGCCATGTCCTTACCAATCTATAGTCCCCAGTTCCTGAGTAAAAGACACAGCCTCTATGCAATCAGGGGTAGAACAGTTCCCATACATTCTCCCCATTATCTCAACTTCTTCACGTAGGCTCGATGCAGCTATTTGGCTACATTATGAACTTGATCCTTCTTTCATTCAAGCCAATGAAAAAAATTTCCTACTGACTTGAATAGAGCAGAATCAATCCCTATGTACCTTTCCTTGGGCTGTATGTCACCTGATATAGCCCAGATACATCACTCTAGCTCTTATTTTCTCATGTTTGTCTGTGAGCTTGTTAATTTAGAAATCTAAATTACTTGCAGTGAGTTTGCTGGTCAGTGTAAATTAGTGAGGTTCTACAGTAAGGTTTCACAAAGAAAAAAGGAAGCAGTGGCAGAATAATAAAGAAAAAAATAAATACCTTCATTTTCTATAGTGTCAACTACATTGTTGACAAGCTGTATGACAGTCACTATGGAAGCTTGCAGGGGAGGGAGAGCAGAAAATAAAGGGAGGGGAAGGACAGCTTTAGGTTAGTATTTAAAACACACATTTTATGTTACCACAATAAATTCTTTTAAACAGACAGAACTGACATTTAAAAAAAAGCTGCCAACTCATTCATGAATTATGTAGTGGTTCACAGGACATTTCATTCCAGATAATCCTCTATGGATTTTTAGAATGGATTGGCAAACGGTGATAAATTCCAAACCACAACTTCCAAAAACGCATATGCAATGATGGATATCAGCTCATAAATTCAAAGGGGACTGTCCAACTGATTCAATTAACTGAAGCAGTATCTTGTCTACCTGACACTAATCTCTAATTAATTCTTACTTAAACGCCTCCAGAGGCAGTGCTGCATGTTCCAAGGGATCATTATCTTTTAGGCAATTGCGCTGATCTGAAAGGGTGTTAAGGCTTCATCTTAATCTATTTTCTAATAGGAGTGTTTTACTTATGTACTGTATACACTATTCAGGATAGCACCTTAGGGACATTCAGCAATGTTTCTATAATTAAAAGGACACAGTCTAGTGGTTTCAGCCCAAATTTTGACCTCAGTTAAACAAAATGCTTTTGCAAATCTCTGGTGGGTTCTAAACAAACACTTGTGCCAAAAGACACATTTTCCAGTAAGTAACTGGTCTGGATTCTGGTTGGTGAAGGACTAAAGGGTACTGCAGAGATGGCTTGGATGTAGGGATGAGCTGACTCCAGGATATTCTGTGTTTCAGAGTAGCACCATTAAGATGCTTAGCTGAACTTCAGGAAAATAGCACTTGATATCATCTGAGAACAAGCCGTTCATTGTAAGAGGTCAGATCACACAGATTAATATCCCACATTTCCCCACACTGAGGAGCTACAACCATGGAGCTGAGGCCTGATCCAAAGCCCACAGAAAAGAATGGGAGGGTTCCTACAAAGTACAACGGGTGCTGGATGAGGCCCTTCATGTGTGGGTGGTCTTTTCCATCCTGAATGACTATGACTCAACTTAATGCTTATGTAAAAAATGGAGAAAATGGCCTTGTTACTGAGCCAAAAATAGTCTCTATTATCAAGGTGTTTTGAGTCCTTTCATTTTTGCTCATGGATAGGCAGTAAATAGAGGAAACGGAATAATAGCATCAATAAAATATATGCTAACCTTTTTGAGGCTGCCATTAAATTTGGAGCAAAGGACCAGGGGTATATTATGTTAACCAAGGCAACATCCACAACCCTGGCAGTAGGCATTTAAGGTTAACCAAATAAACACGTATCTGCAAGCTGTGTTGATATTACTGATACCATCATGGATGCAGCCGCATCCTCACTAGTGCATCATGGATTACAGAGAGTAGAGGACTTGTTAGACATTATTTAATTATCTGTTTCCCCAGAAATAGAGAGTTGTCTTTCCAGAGCAGCACTTCAGTGCATTCTTCCATGTGACCAATAGGATTAAAGCAAACCTGTTAAAAAAATTTCAGCTTCCCCCTTGCACAGTTGACCAGCACAAGATTTGGACCACAGAAGTTGAAGACAGAATAAAGGCTTGCGTACTCTATTGCTAATGCAAACAGGCAAAACCTGAAGAAAGACTCATGTTCATACCAGGCACCCATGAGCCACACAACTGGTAAGTGAAAAACAACGCCCTATTAATCAGGGGCAGCCATGCATCCTCTTGGCAGACAGTGAGTCTGGGGACCTGAGTCAAGTTCTGAGAATGGTCAAGAGAGGCAACTCTGTTGACTTGCAAAAGCTATGCTTTCAGCTTCCTCACATTGCTCTGGAGGGAACCATCTCCCCTCCTTACTCAGGGTGCATCATGTCCAAGAACAGCTCTAGCTTTTTGGAAGAAACTGAGGGTCTTGGAGAACCTGCTGTCAGGGGCCATCCCATTTAAGTTTCCCTCAGCCCACCCATTCTTATTATTTGCATAGGAAATTTTAACTTGCCCTTAAAGTCAGCTTAAAGCTAATTTTGCTGAGAGCAGGCAGTTTCTTCCCATTCACGTTAATAAGAAATCTTAAGACATTGCATCTCATGTTGATGATAAAATTTAACACTAATAATTCTGAGCAGGGCACATTGGGATGAACAATTTTAACACATCAGAAATTACTAAGATAGACATGAGAAAAAAAATTGACTTGTTTAAAACAATTCAAAGGAAACGTAAGAGTGGTGAGAAAAACCCACCAAGGCAATGGAAGGCCCAGAGAAGGTTCCTAATGATGAATGGCTGAGTGAACGGCTACTGCCTACACGTGTAGTAGTGCTTCTGTTGTGAAAAAGCAGGAAAGACTTGTGTTTGGAATAGTAGTATTTTTGCAGGGGTTTGTCAAAGCTCTAGCAAGACAAGCTTACTTACTTTATGATGCTGAGTAAGTCTCCTGAGTCACTGCAAAATGAAAAAATGCTACCTAGTTTTACTAACAATTGTCACAACATGGTGCTCTCCTCAATAATTCCCATCACACAACCTGGGTGTTTTCATTATCCAAACCTAAAAGAAGACACTGAGGGCTGCAGGTAACATCAAAGTCATCCTGCAAAGGAAGAAGTATGATGACAGTCACCCTTTTCTCCCTCCTTGACGAATGCTTGCTAAACAGTAGTGTGGGTTCAGGTTGATTCCTTTAGTAGCCTCTGAAACACAGGAGCAGGAGGTAGAGTAGAATGATGGGGTGAAGAAGCATTTGCTGGTTCAAGCAGGTGATGTTCCTTCAACCTAACATGTGTGTATGCATGTGCATGAATATGTCCACGTGGATAACAGAGAGGACCATGCTCAGCAGCAGGAACACAAGACAGAATGCTACATCCAATTTAGCATTTAAAAGGAAGATTAAACAGCTTAGGTAAGTGTTTATGAAGGGGACGCAGAAAAGGAAGTTCAGGTCTCTAGTTAGGAAGTCTGACGTATGGAGGTATGTTTTTGCCCCTAGGTTGCAGGGTGGTTGGTCTTCCTTATGCTTCTGGGTTTCGCTGGTTGCCACATGGTGCTGGAAAGGAATTATTTTCCTCCTCCTGTTGCTACAGGTGTCAGGGTTTTTTCCCTCTTCTTCAGAAGCACTTGACAGGGTGTGTTAATGCTCCTGCTGGGATTAAAACTCCAAGGTGATCAGGAAAAATTTTACCCCATGGTTACATTGGTATGGATTGTTAGGGAGGGATGGGGTTTGCTTTTTCCATTGAGGTCCTCATCCTTGGACCCCTTAGATGTATTTTAATGATCTTTGCAGTGGCAGGACACTGATAGCCCTCATCCCCCTAGTCTTTCTTCAGTTTAGACAAGGTAGATAAGAAACTGCAACCCAAGTACTTGTACAGGGTAATTTGGATAGGGATGACCTTGCCTTCGGCAGTGGGTTGGGCTAGATGACCTCCAGATGACCCTTCCTGCCCCATTTTTCTGATTCTAAGATTCAGTATGCCTTTGCCAGTTTATGGCTGTGTTCATTTTTTGGGTCTTTACACTGAAAAAACTCACAAGATCCAATCCATGCTGACCTGTACTAACAACTGTAGGATATCTCACAAGACTTAATAGTTTTCCTGATTTTCTTTGAGGGCATCAGAGACTTGATGACTTTAGATCTTGAATAAGAAGTCTTATCTTTAAAAGCCATATTTTAATACTGCTTCCACAACAACTGCATGGGTACAAAGAGTGCAATCTTGTTCTCTGTAGGAGTTTTGTCATTGAGTTAAATGGAACCAGGCCCACATACCTGAAAGGCCAGTGTTTGCACTAATTAAAAATTGGTTGGTATGAAAAGTGATTTTGTGTGACAGTGTAATACAAGGAAATAAGCAAACAGTCTAAAGAAATAATAATGAAGAGAAGAATCATTTTTTCCATGAAAAAAATCATTCATGGACTTAGAAATAATGTCTGTGCTGCTTGTCAGAGGAAAAAGGCCACAACTGAATCAAAAAGAGCTGTGAGTGCACTTCACTGTAAGTGCTCTTTCTAATATTTAAGAGTACCTTGGGAAGAGCTACACTAGATGGCTGGGGAATGAATGTCCAGACAGTTCATTAACTGGCTCTTGAAGATTCTGTGTGCAGTTTCTTTGTGATAATCTTGCTGGTGGATATGAATAAGACATCCACAACATCCATCACTCCTGCCTGGCAGGAGCGTCTTGCCTTTTCTCAGACCACTGTTAGTTTGATCTGCCCTTGCAGGTCTCACTCAGCTCATATATTATTCTGTCCATATCAAATAAAAAGATTATGATCTAGGGTATGCAGGCAAACAAAAAACTTTCTTGGAGGGGAGGTTTAAGAGAGTGTTATCATTTATTTAGCTGAGATTAGTAGCTTAGACCAAGTCATCAGAAGTTGTTCACTGCTGCGTACTGAAAGGTAATGGGGCTTGGGGGACTTTGAATGAGACCTTAAAACCCCCACCAAGTTTTTCTTTGAACTGACTCATGAAAAATAAGAAGTCCTGCTCCAAGAAGGAAAAACACTGCTTTTGTAGTCATCAAAATCCTATATCCAAGCTTATTATCATGGTATTTTGGGGAAGTTGCCCTGCCTGGGTCCCAAAATCTTGACGATTCTTGTAAAGGTGGGTCTTCGGTACAACACCTTGGAGCAGAGAGAGAGGATTTCTATTCCTGGTCCCCAATTCTCTGCTCAGACTTTACTGGATCTTCTACCATCCTGCCTCTGAAGGTGGACTTTGGATAGATTCCCAAGATGCTTACCATATTTCTTGGTAAGGCTCTCCTCAAATGTAAAATATTCCCTAGTTTTATGATGCTTTATTTAAGAACAAATTGAATAAAGACACATTTACAGGGGTAGAACGCCCTTTTTAAATTTGAATGTAAGAAATATTACATTTACAAGAAATATTTCAATTTAGCACGTGAGTCATATTCAAAGAAATATGGTAGATATTAGGAAGAACTCTTGTTTATGAGAGCAAGCATCAGAACAGACTGACATCATTGGAAGGTGAGTACAGGTTAGACAAACATTTTCTTGGATGGTTTATACAGGGATGATCCTACACTGAGCATGGGATTGGGCTATGTGAACTCCCGAGAGCCATTCCCTATTTATCTATGGTTCTATGAAGGAATAGTTAAAAAAGTCAGCAAATTTCCCAACACTCACTTGTCCCCAGTATTGTAAAGCTATAATCATTTCTTACCATTATCATCACCCGAATCTGACTGGAAGGAGCTGAGAGACTGAACTTCAGAGTTGCTGCCTTTATTACTTCCTGCAAAACAGGTCACTTCTTCAGCTTCATCAATCCCTTTACCTTCATTGATAGCAAAAACAAAGCAAAATGGTACTGTGTAGAAACGTGCATTTATACCACCACAACTCATTTAAATGCTACAAATAAGTAGGGGGGGAGGGGTTTGTTTTTTCTGAATAAAATAATTTATTGACCCAGGAAATGACTAAATCCATTTTTCAAGAGGATGGCCAATCAAGATATAAAGATATCAGATGGCTGAAACACTTTACTAGTAGTAAAAAAGTTTTCAAATGGCTGATAACAGCATAAGCCCTGAAGAAGCTACTGTATTGGATTCTGCAGGGTGGCACCTGCACCATACAAAATTATGATCTACTACTGGTGGTATAAACAGCTCATACAATCCAGTTACACTGATCTCTGCTATTCACCTTCAAGGGGCTGAGTCGCATTAAAGGGAGTTTCAAAGCCCATTGAATTTGATGAGAATCTTTTCATTCACATCCTGGGTCTTTTCAGCAGAGCCTAATTGCTCTGCCCCTAGTAAGTAGTAGATTATACCTTGTATTTACAGTGCTTTTCATTGAAAGAGCTTCAAGCACTCAACAATTTCTTCTATTTCCTGCACCATTCTGAAGGACTAAAAAGAAACAACTGGCTTGGTGGGAGACATACTGACTCAGTCCTGTAACCCTCACCAAAAGGTACACGGTCCAGCCATGTACACATGAAGTTTAAATGACAATTAAGTCAAATTAGCTATGGTTGTTCCAAGGCAAATCGTTAATTCAAATAATTCATAAGTAATTAATGCAGGGCATTGAGCTTGGTTGTCTGTAAAGTCTGGATTTGGTGTGCCCCAAGATACTCTGGTGCAAATCAAAGCAATTGTCTATTTTTAGCCAAGAATACTTAATTTAACTACACATTATGGTATAAATGCTCACTCCCTATGCTTAAAGTCACAAAACCATTACATCTTGAGACATATAATTAAACACACAAATATATATATACACTCAATCGCTTATTATTTGGGCCACCATAAGAAGTAACAGAGAAATGTTCTGTTATAGGCTTTCATGTCCAGATTCACAGAAGTGTTTGGGCACCTAAATCACTATTGATTTAAAAAAGGTGTTAGGTTTCTATATCCCTTTGTGAATCTGAGTCTGGTATATAAGTATGATAAAACAACCAGTGCAGAATAGAATAAAATAGAAAAGTCTATTTAGATGTGTTCTTTCAGTCAACAAAGCTGTATTTATAGGTAAGAAAGAGACTCCTTTATCTGGGCATGTGATTATCTGCCACAGAAATAGGAAGTCCAATTTGAAAACAACACCTCCAGGTTTGAGAATTACAGTTAAATAAATTTAGAAATGTATTCAATGAAACTTCTGACCTCAGCTGCAACCTGTGCTGCACAGAGACATCACAAGGGCTGTAATACAGAAGTAAGTAATACCTGCGTTGGTCCCTTTTTTCTCGATTCATAATTTCCAGAACAGTGAAACTAGTCAGGTGGAATTAAACATTACAGAATCAGGCACCTTTATAAGGAGGAAGGGGAGTGGTGGGGGGAGGGGTTACTTAATGTGAACATCTACAGTTTTAAAGAGTATCGGAAAAAAGATTGATATGATTGTTGGGGGGGAGTGGAGCATAGACAGATGTAAAACTGATATCCATCAAAATATATGGATCCGATACAACTGTTATATTTTCATTATCCTGAAACAATACAAGTGTAGCAAAACTGCTGCACTTTAAACTTGATTTGCTCAGGGTCAAAGTTAAGGTGGTACAATTAACCTGTATCACCAAAGGCACATGCAGATGTACCAGATAAATTCTAGCATGCATTGCACCATTGCAGATGGCAACTCTCCTTCCCCTTTTAAAGTAGTTAAAAGCTTGTCCATATCCTAAGATGAACAATAGACATGATCACAAAAACACCTCTGAGACCCATGCTGTAATGCAAACCCTAATTTGCTGGGAACACAGGGCCCTAATATATGGTTCCCTAAAAATTGGTACTTCCTGCTATGATAGCATGGGTCATGTCCCTATGTCTACAATAAATCATACCAGAATGGAAAATATATCTTGCCATCAGTGAAAAGGGAAGAGGTGCATGGGAAGTCTGAAAGACTCAACAATAATGGTAACAGATGGTATGAACAGTTTAAAGTTTAATGCCAATGTAAAGGTGACAGGCTGAAAATATGGGTCTAGGAGCAGTTCTGACTTGTTTCACAAATATAAGCAAGAGAAAATATTTACCAATCCATTCACCTGCTTGTAGAATATTGTTTCTTGCAAAACCCTTTTTAAGTGTGTTGCCCAATATAGTACTAATTTTCTGTTGGGAGACTGATTGTTCAAGGTATGAGAGAGCTTAAGATTTCAGAAATGTATATACAATGTCTCCTAAAATGTACCTTTTCCATAGAAATATGCTTGGACAAAATCATGTAACAAGAGCTCTCAAGCCAATCACCCTACTGAGTCTTTCTGGCCCAGTGGTTAGTCATACTGTGATGTATTAAAGTAGAGCACATGCATACCCAGACTGATCCTAATTACATGCCATCAGAAATAAACCAAATGTAACAAGTGCAAGTGCATTAATCCCATTGCTTTAAACAAGCTTCATTAAGGGTTCTTCATCAACCTTGTAAAACATTAACCTGATAGCACAGGCTGGTTCATTCTGCCAACCTTGAGCTGCACTGATAAGAGCTCTTATTGCATGAGACAGAAAAGAAAGGAAACACTACACATCAGGTGCTGTCACCACACTACTCACTTTCAGTTCCAGCATCCCAGGTACTCTTCCTGATGGAGTCACAGTCTGATCGACAGGGAGACACGGCTGGCAGATTGGGAGCCACACTACACACCACCACACCCCGCCTTGCTGTTAATATTCGAGGAGATTCTGGGTGAAAAGTTGTCATCTCCTGATGCTCAACTCCAAGTCCATCAACTATCTTGTCCAAGTTGTTCCGCGAGTCACTCTGGAAGCAAGGCGTGTAGGCCATTGGCCTCACAGGAACTTGAGGCGGCCCAACCTCCTGGTAGATATTCCTACTGTCCCCACTGTTCCTTATGTTTTTGAACTGGATCCCATTGCTCTTGTTAAGCAGGGCAGCAGTAGCTGGGTCCTGCACCAGGGTGATGTTGTTACGTGAATAGTTTTTCCTGAATACTTTTTTGCGGAAAACTATAAACAAGACAATCAATACAAAGATGACAAAAAGAACCACTGATATTCCTATGAGCTCTTCCTTTCCAACATAGGAGTGTCCGGCTTGGATGTTGGGTACCACAACAGGCCTAAGCCCACAATACTGTCCCACATACCCAGGAGTGCAATTACATAGAAATGAACCAAAAATGTTGACGCAGGAGCCACCATTTTCACATTCCTCTCTCTCACATTCATTGATATCTTCTTCACACCTTAAAAGAGCAAGTTGTGGATACAGATAATTAGCAAACAACACAGCCTGTGATTAATTACTTAAGATGTCAAGATAGCAGTTTTGTTTTATACCCTGTCAACTCTTGACAAATGATCATATTATTATCCAGCCACATTATGACATTTAAAACCTTCCAGAGGTGGAAACTAATTCCACTGCTTTTTATGTAAGTGACAAGAAAATATACAGGGAAGATACTTGTTTAATTCTTCTCCTCAAGAAAAAGCTCTTTTGACCTGATATAAGAGGGCATGTATTATGTAGGTGCAACTATTGATTTTAGTAAGTAACCCCCCTCCTGTCCCCCCCCCCAAAATAAATAAATAAATAAATAAATAAAATGGAACAACTAAGTGTGGAATCAGGGACACAAAATGCAGTGGAAGATGCTTACTTTTCTGCAGGTGTTTTGGATTCTCCTGTAGGATATTAAACCAAATTATATAGACTAATAAGTGTAAAGAGTGGGTAATAATGATTTGATAATATTATGCAGGACTGGAAACAGGATGTGTAAATATTAGAGAGGGCAGAAAACTGGAAACTAGAATTTGAAACACAGAAGAAAACTGGTAAGCAAAGAGGTTAACACAAAACAAGAGAAGAGATGGGTGATAAAAGCAGAAAACTGAGGGGCTGATTATAGGGGTTTGTTTCCACAGCATTAACTTAGGCTCCTAAGTCGGGGGGGAGGGGACGACGACTTGCTAATCAGGGTGACCCAATTTTCAAAAACGTCACCTTCCACTTGCTTTATAGGATACCCATTTTTAAAACCTTGATCTTGCAGGTTTCTTGGGTGTCTTAACCAGGGCTTTGAGTAAGCCACCTGCATTGGTCATATAGTTTTATGTACCACTGGCTTGGAGTACCATATATCCTGTACAGAAAGCCCTATTATTAAGATAATTCAGACCCTACATTCACACTCTGGAATAAGCTCACTTACGTTACTCCTGTTAGCCCACTTTTGCAGTTGCAAATGAAGGCATTGCCTATGGGATCACATGACCCTCCATTTCGACATGGATTTGGAAAACAGGCTGTAATTTCCGATTCACAGTTTCTTCCTGTGTATTGAGAGAGGCAACTGCATTGATAACCTGGGGAAACAAAAAATGAATCAGAAGCCTACGAACACATGATGCATTATTGAGTCTAATTATATCATTAGTTTGCTCGGGTATTAATCTGAGTCAAGGAGGTACATGGGAATTCTAGCATGTGTGTGCATCCGGCACTCCCACCTTTGCAGACGTTTACATCCTTGTGGTGCTTGGACCGTGTAAGACACTGACCTCTGAGCTAATGGGACTCAAGAAGCAATGGCACTTGTTTTCTGGCTTTGATCATAAGAAGATGACCTCCTCATAGGTAAACATTTATCCTTAGCCACCAGAAATAAACAACTGTTATTTTTAGGTTTTTTAAAAGATGACATCTTCTTTCACTGAAACATGTCAAACTTCTGGAAAAGAAAGACCATGCACATGGACTGCAGTAGTGGTCTGCATTTCACCTCAGGGTTTCTGCACAGAATAAAGAAACATTTATAGAGCTCTAGAAACAGTTTTCAAATCTGCCATTTCCAAGGATGGCAACAAGGATCAAAAAGCCAGTTACAGAAAGGTAAAGCTGATAATGATACTGAATGTGTCTATGGTCAGTGTCATCTTCAGAGCTGTGCATGCTTTGGCAACAAAGACTGAAACAACTAATCCCTGAGGGAAGTGGGAAAGCATTATGATGCTCAGTGCTCATGGCAGAACTGGGGCAGCGCGTAATTAAGAAATGGATCAATTAGACACTGGTATAAACCAGTACAAGTACACTGCAGGGGAGTGGAGCAGAGTGCAATAGTATGGGAATGAGATCAGAGTCCTGATCCCAAGTTTCTTGCACTTATACTGAAAAGCTGTGGCTGAATCAGAACCAGAATATAAGAGTTTCTGAAGCCTGTCATAATCCCCTGCTCCATCTGTCAGGTCACACTCCTTCCATTCAATCCTATTACTGCTCTCTCCTATTGTTGTTACACTCCATGATGCCATTAATAATTCAGAAACATTTTGATTAATCAGGTCACCCAGCAGTCTACTGGCTGTGCTTTATTTTACACTGTGAACTAGGCCTTCAAATTTGGGTCCCTTTTTTCTCAGATGGGTAGGGGTAAGAGGTGTTGTAAGGTCAGTGACTTTAGATCTGATGGTGAAAAGGATTCTTTAATTAGAGAAATTCAACAAGAAGAAGCCTTGGCACACCTGGAAATCACTTTGGCTGAAGTTTTCCAGCTAGGACGTAGCAGATCTGGGTGCCCGAAGGAAGCACGTGTGAAAATCCCCAGCCAGGTTTCAAATGTAGCTGTTGTGTCAGCATTATCAGAATAAACCAAGTGGGCTACAAATGATTAAGTAGCAGTTTAAGCTACCTTTATGAATTTGATACTGGGTTAAAACTGAACCAATTTAGGACCAAATTGGACCAAAAGAAAGGATATAGTCAAACTAGCCTTCCTACTATCATCTTATATTGCTTGATTTCTGAATTATGAGATAGGTATCATGAGGGGTAAACAATTGGCATAATATGGACAGTGCTGGTGGCGGACTTGAGACAAACTCAGTTCAGTATGGATGGGGTGGATGTGTTGAAGCATGTGCTGAACGAGCTCATTTCACTCCGTTCAATCACTGTCCTTGTTCAGTTCACAGATGGGAACAAGGCCTTTGAGAAAATGCTTGGCAGACTGATTTTTAACATAAAGGAGATGAACTAGGTGCTAAAATTAACACAGTGATTGTCAACCTTATAACAAATTTGGAGATAGAAACATTAGAGTTTTCAGGGTACTAGAACTACAAACTTAAAAAATACAGTTGTATGCAATTCTTGAAGGCCTTATATAGCAGACTTATTTTTTTCTAACTATCAGTTAAATGGAAATATTTATTTTAAGAACTTACCAAAAATGCAGAGTTGTTGGATGCTGTCCTACGCCTATTAGAAAACTCTAACTGTTACAAAACAGATTTTTGTTGCCTGTGTTACAGTGACCATACAGCATTGGTAAGGACAGATCCCACTCCCCATACTATGCATACTGCATTCAGACACTCTATGGCCATTAAGAAATGTAGACACAATTGAGGGCCTAACGGATGCAGAAGTGATAATGATTTATAATATGCTAGAAAATGATTTGATCTGAAAATAGTGTGGAAAGGTCACTGCATGAACACAAGGCTATTTCAGTGTTCCACTGTGTGACTGAACAGTGACATCTATCGTCCAAAAATCTAATACACTTTTATATGAAGCAGTATGATTTTTCTGTATACAAATGAATCAAAATATTCAAATCAAATACAGAATATTTTACGTAATAAATTACCTGCTATGTTTTAAACAAATTCCTAAGCAACTGTAAACAGAAATGATAATATTAAATAATGTTATTTAATTTGGGTTTTTTAAATTTTGTTGTCTACATGGATAATTATTAACATACAAAGATTTTTTTAAAGAAATCTAATTTTCTTTAGACATACTGCATCCCCCCCCCCCCACTCCATGCTTGCAGAGCTGGGTGGGAAACCCCTGCCCCTGCCAGCAGGGAGCTCCCAGAGCCAGCTCCACAGTCATGAGGTGTGGCTTGGGAGACCCTTATCTCCTGGCCTGAGTCTCATCATTATGGGATTCAGGCTGGCACATAAGGGTCTCCCTGCCCCACTCTCCAGTCACAATCTGGGAGCAGGGCGCTTCGAGCTTCCTGCTGCCAGGGCAGGGGGACACAGTCATCATCTGGGCTCCTGCATCAGAGCCCATCCTGGCAGCAGGCACCTCCCATGGGCAGGGAGCTATCTCCCACCTCCTACCAGATGGCTGACTGGGAGCCGATTTTACTCCCAATCTGTCATCCACATGAGTGTTTCTTAACCTTTTAAGTAGCAAGTAACCCCTAACTTCTGAAAATTTTAATAAGTACCCCAACATTCAATTTTCCAGGGGATTTTATATTTACAGACTAACGTGTGCCATACGTTGGAAGAAGGGCTGTGTATATAAGTCTGTGATATGATAGATGTCTGATCTGGTATGGGTAGGGTTGCCATCTTTTACACCAAGGGTGCACAACTCAAGTATGTACCTGGGCTAGAGGTGATGCTGGCCAAAGTGAGGAGGGCTGAACACCAAATTTTTACTGGGAAATTTCATTTTTTTAATTGCACCAATTTTTTTGCCACAGTTTTGAAGGCGAGAGAGAGAGGAAAAGAGGGCAAGAGAGAGAATGCTGGGGTACCCACATATCCCCTGCCTTTGTTTTGCATACCCCCAGGGGTACACGCACCACAGGTTGAGAAACTATGATCTACACGAGTACTATGGGGCCATTACTAATCCTGAGTAAATCTGCTACTTTCATTTGCAGGTAACAAATTTACTCAGGATTAGGGAGGTTTACTGCAAAGTAAGCATGTGCACATGTAGATGCACATGCTTATTTTACAGTAAACTATACAAATGTGAAGTTAAATGTCACATGCAGACACACCCAATTATCCATTATTTCTTTGCCATTGTAGTAAGAAAAACAAAATGAATCTGTTCCTTTTCCAAAGACAGCCAGTGTTAATGATAGCCACCTTTCTATACTGAAACAAGTACCTTTCAAATAATCTAGCATATAATCAAATTATATGGTCCAATTTGCAAGGAAGTCAGTGCATATGTGTGTGGGGGGGGAGGTGTCATAAATGTTTAACACCTTATAAAACTTAGGCCAGATATCTGGTGATCAAAGTAAGGGTATAAATGCTTAAGATTATGCATCCAGGTGTGAAAATATGGTTTATTTGCATCAGTGTAGCAAGCTATGTATTGTCAACAATCAATAATGTCCTGTTTCAAAAAGGATCAAAGTGAGAAGACAGAAAGCACTGAAAAAAAAATGCCTTACTATCAATAATTATAGAATATCAGCACTTTCAGGTGCATTTTTTCCTCTTGATTTTTCTTAATGGAATACAATTTAATAGCATGTTTCTCTCTATCAATAACTACCTTACATGTCTGGGACCTTTCCTTCAGCTGGGGCAGGGCCCAACTTCTGCATGCCCCCCAGGCCACACACATCTGCAAACCACATGCTGCACAGCAGATATCTCCCAGGCCTCCATGCTGCATTGCACCATGCTGCATTAGGGAACACCTTAGCCCCCGAAGTACCCAGAACACAGATTCCCTGAGCCCTGAAGGGTGTTCCCCTACCAGGGGTGGAAGCAGGAAGCAAAAGCTGGTGGTGGGGAGTGCAAGCTCAAAGACCCAAACAGCAGCAGCAAAAAGACGGCAGGGGAGGCAGTGGAGGGAACAGTTCCTGGACCAGTAGGCTGGGGAACACAAGCTAAGCCCTCATAAGCTTCATACAAGCTGGACAGCCCTCAGATGGATGAATGGGTATGCTGCTCACTAGCACCAGCTGATAATAACTCTGTCAACTTCAATCCTGCCATCTATGAACTTCACTTCTTCATTTTGACTTCAGTACCTTCCTTTCTTCCATTGTTTGCAACAAAAGATAAAAGGACTCTCAAGCCAGTGCTTTGGTGCTCTCACAAAAAAGGGAGCTGTAATAAGTGATTGCAGTTATGGTATTTTCCATCTACACCTACATTTGCTTGGCATCCCCTGAGCCAAATGAGGTGTGAGCAGAGTACCATGTCATTGTAGCAGATGGGATGACTATGCAGGTAACTGTGGCGTGAGTATGTCATGTTGGTAGAAGTCCCAGTCTGAACATCTGAATTGCTGTCTATCTGCAGGCTTACTACATTATTAAAGAGGATGTTCCAGACTGTTGCCAATTCTTTTTAACACATATATGCTCCTGCTTCCATCTGTTATGCACAGTACGAGTTGGCCTTCTTTTGCAACATGGCTTTTACAGCGGTTCCCAGGATGTAGTTTCAATGCAATTAGACCTGACAAATTCAGATTCAGATGTCCAGAAACCGGCTTTCCCTTAATCCAGCACAAATCCAGTTGTTTGGAGAGCTGAGCAATATACTGAGGCACTGTAATGGAAAGGGAACTCTCCCTGTTTTGCATTTTGATGTATTCCTATAGACTCCAGGCTGCTTTTGAGGTCAGAGTTATCTTCCTCCAAACATGTCCCACACACCTCAATATTGTTTTATCTTCTTTTAAAATAAGCAGTGACATGTCATAATTCAAGCAGTTATGAAAATGGATGTTCATATATTTCAAACAAGAACTTTGGAACCAATTCATTTCTATGGATTTATAGTCAGGATCTTTTACCTGATCTGAAACCAGAGAATTCAGACTTTGTGTCTGGAAAAGCTGATAAGCAGTCACTGAAAGCTGAAAAAAATATTAAAATGCCTAATCCATGTAGGAATCAATAAAAGTTAATGACTTTTAGAAGTTAACATTGTTTTTTGTAAACCATAATGTTTTGTACGGTGCATATGTGTTAGGGGAATAAGTCAGATAGTTCATGACCATACTAAAACAGCTTTTTCTTCCTGCTTAACTTAGAGGGATTAAATCATTCATACCTTAATGTTTCCAAAGTGCACCAAAGATTAAAAGCAGCACAGAAGCATTAATGTAGTTTTTTTCTCATGCTGGATTTTAACGCTGTTTATGTAAAAAAGAAGGGGGGGTCACAGACTGAGGTGGGGAGGGAGACAAAACAGTAGCTTTCTCTCATCACATTCTGCCCACACTCCTGGAACAGTTTGATATATCTGTGAAAAATGCTGCACACTAGACTAGTAACATTGCCTATTCAGACACGTCATTTTAATCAAGGCCAGATGTGTGTAACACTGTTTATATTAAAAGGAAGTAAACTGTACTTATAATTTCAGACCTTACCAGCATAAGGTTTCTGTCTGCAGCTGATAAAAACCTCAGTTTAGTATCCAAGTTTGTAATACTATTTGATTTGATTACAGTAAGGCTGTCTATGTTATTCCTGTGGCTGTTGGCTTCCTTTTATTCATCTTGTTACTGCAGCTGATACACTCTCATTTGTTATACATGAATGGTAACACTGTCTATTGTTAAGGGTGTGTGGCACTTCCCATTTTAACACCATGTTTAGTTTCTTTTTTTAGCAAAATGTAAGCATTTCATGTTAAATTTTTGGGCAGAATTTTTAAGCCACATCAGTACAGATGTTTCTGAGAAAGAGGCCAGGAGCCCATTAAAAAGAACAAAACAAAACAAAGCTCCAGCAATGTTTTTAAACTGCATCACTACCTTTGCACTCTATCTGTTGTTTAGCAGCACAGGTGTGTCAGGGATATAAGTTTTTAATTCTATCCATATTTGTGTCAGTGTAATAGCCTTGAACATGCTTGATACAGACTTCTCAGACTTTAGCTGCTAAAATCTTAGAAGATCTGTCGTCACAAAAAATGCCCCAGCTTCTCATATGTCCAAGTACAGACAAGACTGCTCATCTATACAGCTAACACACTCCTCCATTCCCTCATAGCAGCACTTAGTGCTGACCAGACTGTGCGCATGCCATCCTCACCAGTTAGTACATCAGCTCAAGTGGCAGATACCTGTGTTCTCAACCTAAACAATCCTACTATTGGATCAAAAGGACATCAAGAGACTGCCCAAATCTGGAATTTTTATTTTCCTTTTTAAAAAATCTGGAATATTAACTAACAGAAACCTCAAATAAAAGAGCAGTGTTCAGATAGGAGAGACAAGTACTGAATCTGCTGCTCCAACCCCTTAGCCCGGGAAGTCTGCTGCTTCCCGGGGGCCCGCATCCGAGACATTGCGGAGAGGATCCCGCAGCTCCTCCGGCCCACAGACCACTACCCCATGCTCCTTATTCATGTGGGCACCAATGACACGGCTCGGAGCACCCCCAGCCAGGTCATGAGGCACTACAGGGAGTTGGGAGTGGGGCTTAGGAGTCTGGGAGCTCAGGTGGTGTTTTCGTTGATCCTCCCAGTCTCGGGCTATGGGCTGAAAAGGGAGAGGAGGATCCACGTGGTGAACCAAAGACTGCGGTGCTGGTGTTATCGGGAAGGCTTTGGCTTCCATGACCGCAGCCCGCTCTTTGGAGAAGGAGGCAGTGAGCTGCTGGGAAGAGATGGCCTCCACCTCTCTCCCCTGGGGAGGAGGCTCTTCTCAGCCAGGCTGGCTGACCTGCTCCACCGGGCTTTAAACTAAGCCCGCTGGGGGATGGGGGGGACTACTGCCCCTGCTGGCCCGCTGAACAGCCCTTGCAAAGCCAGCGGAACAAGGCGCTTAAGGGGGCACTTAAGGGAGCCCACCCCTGCCCCAGCCCTGGCACAATCTGTGGGCAAGGCAAGAGCCCCCAAGGGCACACTTGCCTGCCTGTACACTAATGCCAGGAGCCTGGGCAACAAGCAGGACGAGCTCGTCCTCCTGCTCAGTGCAAAGAAATATGATGTCATTGGGATAACGGAGACCTGGTGGGACTCCACCCATGACTGGACCACGGGTATAGAGGGCTATACCCTATACAGGAGGGATCGTGTTGACAAAAGGGGCGGGGGTGTAGCTCTCTATGTGAAGGAAAGCTACATGTCCCTGCAAGCTGATGTTGGCGACCGGCATGGACAGCTAGAGACCCTCTGGGTAAGAATTCATGGGGAATTCGGCACAGGGGACACAACGGTGGGAGTCTACTACAGACCTCCCACTCAAAGTCCCGAGCTTGACCAGGAGTTCACCCGGGAACTGACTGAGGCCGCTTGCTCCAGGACCTTGGTTGTCATGGGTGACTTCAATTACCCGGACATCTTGTGGGAAGACCACTCAGCTAAATCTGAGCGGGCGCAAAGCTTTCTCTCGTGCATGGATGACCTTTACCTGACTCAAGAAGTCTATGGGCCAACGAGAGGCAAAGCGCTGCTTGACCTGGTACTGGCTACGGGGGACGACCTAATCGGGGACCTAGTGATTGATGGGAAGTTGGGTGACGGTGACCATGAGCTGATCACCTTCACCATCCGCCATAAAGCTAGCAAGTCAGTCAGCAACACAGAAGTCCTTGACTTCAGAAAAGCCGACTTTGACAAGCTCAAGAGGCTAGTCGGTCAGGCCCTCAGGGACCATGACCCCAGGGAGATGGGAGTTCAAGAAGAGTGGTTGCTTCTCAAGGAAGCGATCCTCAGTGCACAAGCTAAATCTATTCCAACACGGAGGAAAGGCAGCAAGAAGGCACAGCAGCCCCCCTGGCTCTCCAGAGACCTAGCGGACCTACTGTGGCTAAAAAGGAAAGCTTACAAAGGATGGAGGACGGGATTCACCTCCAAGGAGGATTACTCTGCGCTGGTCCGGTCCTGCAGGGAGCAAACCAGGAAAGCCAAGGCTGCAACTGAACTCCAACTAGCTTCAGGCATCAAGGACAACAAAAAGTCCTTTTTCAGATATGTGGGGAGCCGGAGGAAAAGCAAGGGCAATGTTGGACCCCTGCTAAACCAGATGGGGCAACTGACAACTGACGCCCAGGAAAAAGCCAACCTATTAAATAGGTACTTTGCGTCAGTCTTTCATCAGTCACACGGGATGCCCATGCCTGCTATGGGACAGGGAAATCTGGGTGAGGGGGATCCCCTACCCTCCATCAATGCTGACCTCGTGAAGGAACACCTTGAGAAGCTGGATACCTTCAAGTCAGCCGGCCCTGACAATCTGCACCCCAGGGTACGCAAGGAGCTGGCGAGCATCATAGCCCAGCCCCTGGCACGGATCTTTGAAAACTCCTGGCGCTCTGGTGAAGTGCCCGAAGACTGGAAGAAGGCCAATGTGGTGCCGATCTTCAAGAAAGGGAGGAGAGTGGATCCGGCTAACTACAGGCCCATTAGCCTGACTTCTATCCTGGGGAAGATCTTAGAAAAGTTGATTAAGGAGGCCATCCTTGAGGGACTGGCCCAGGCTAACATCCTAAGGGATAGCCAGCACGGGTTTGTTGCGGGTAGGTCTTGTTTGACCAATCTCATTTCCTTCTCTGACCAGGTGACCTATCACCTGGACAAGGGAGAAGAGATTGATGTCATATATCTTGACTTCAAAAAAGCTTTTGATCTGGTATCCCATGATCACCTCTTGGCCAAACTGGCCAGTTGTGGCCTTGGCTCCACCGCAATCCGGTGGCTGGGAAATTGGCTTCGTGGTCAGACCCAGAGGGTTGTGATTGATGGCAGTCACTCATCATGGTGCCCTGTGACCAGTGGGGTCCCTCAAGGCTCTGTCCTGGGACCCATACTGTTCAACATCTTCATTAACGATGTGGACGTTGGAGTCAGGAGTGGACTGGCCAAGTTTGCCAATGACACCAAACTTTGGGGCAAAGCATCCACGCCAGAAGATAGGCGGGTGATCCAGGCTGACCTGGACAAGCTCAGCAAATGGGCAGACGAGTACCTCATGGTGTTTAACACCGAAAAATGCAAGGTTCTCCACCTTGGGAAGAAAAACCTGCAGCACCCTTATAGGCTCGGCAGTGCTACGTTGGTTAGCACTACAGAAGAAAGAGACTTGGGGGTCATCGTTGACCACAAGATGAACATGAGCCTGCAATGCGATGCTGCGGCTAGTAAAGTGACCAAAATGCTGGCGTGCATCCATAGATGCTTCTTGAGCAAATCCCGGGACGTCATTCTTCCCTTGTACTCGGCCTTGGTGAGGCCGCAGCTGGAGTACTGCGTCCAGTTTTGGGCTCCACAATTCAAAAAGGATGTGGAGAAGCTTGAGAGAGTCCAGAGGAGAGCCACGCGCATGATCAGAGGTCAGGAAAACAGATCTTACGATGACAGGCTGAGAGCCATGGGCCTCTTTAGCCTGGAAAAGCGCAGGCTAAGGGGTGATCTGATGGCCACCTATAAGTTTATCAGGGGTGACCACCAGGATCTGGGGGAACATCTGTTCACCAGAGCGCCCCAAGGGATGATGAGGTCGAACGGTCACAAACTCCTGCAAGACCGTTTCAGGCTGGACATAAGGAAGAATTTCTTTACTGTCCGAGCCCCCAAGGTCTGGAACAGTCTGCCAGCGGAGGTGGTTCAAGCACCTACATTGAACACCTTCAAAAGTAAATTGGATGCTTATCTTGCTGGGTTCCTATGACCCCAGCTGACTTCCTGCCCTTTGGGCAGGGGGCTGGACTCAATGATCTCCCGAGGTCCCTTCCAGCTCTAATGTCTATGAAATCTATGAAATCTATGAAAAGTTAATACATGCCAGAATTCACATTGTTTGCACAAGCCTCAGTTTGGTCACCTTGTAAAATGGGTTACAAAACAGTCTGCAGGCAAGACTTTTCAAGATATCTCTTACTGGACCAACTGCATAGTTGGGAGAGCTGCTGGACAAACTTTCAGGCAACGGGCATCTTTCCTGATGCCTGAAAGTTTGCCCAATGGATCTCTCAACTATACAGCTGGTCCATTAGAACCTATTATAAAAAATCCTGGCCTCTAGATATTTTTTTGGGATGTCACCCCAGAACTACATTCTAACCCTGCTAAAACAGTCTGTAAAACAGTCACACTTGGCAGGAGGTGAAACACTGGAATAGTATTGGCATCTCCATCCTTGGAGGTTTTTAAAGCCTGGCCCAAGAAAGCCCTGGCTGGAATGATCTAGTTAGGGATGGTCCTGCTTTGAGCAGGGGGTTGGACTAGATAACCTCCTGAAGTCCCTTCCAACCCTAATTTTCTATGATTCTATAAAATGAGATCAGATATTATATTTTGTACTATATTTTGCTTCAGTCAATGTCCAGAAAAGAAATGCTCTGCAGATGAATCAGGCCCATGTAACAAAGGACACTGTTGTTTGTAGGACCCCTGCCTAATTCAGTGCAGAAGCTGGAAGAGTAGCAAATGAGAGAGGGAACTACATGAGGAAAAAGGAACATGCCGTGATTAAAGCAGTTAAATGCTGCTGATGGGAATTCTGCTTTACACATGGCCCTGCTGTAGAGCTGGTGTGATGCTGAGCAAGTCACTTAACCCAAACTTTAAATCAAAGGTGAACAGTAGGGTCAGATTCTCCTCCACTTCCTAGGTGCCTAAGTGGATTTAGTTAGGCTATAAACAGACACTGTCTTTGGAACAGGAACAGCTCTACCAAGATGTGTCCTAGCACAATTGATCTGCTTCACTGGCATGTACAGATGTCACCAGAGTCCTTGCTCCTGGGACTTCAGGAGCCTTATCCCATAGGACAACAGCCCCAGGTGCTGCACCCCAATACCAAGTCAGGAAAAACCACTGCAGAGGAGGAGGATCCACCCATCTTTTCAATTACCTGCTTCTCAGGGATTAGAGCAGCATGGAATAGAATTGCACTTAGTCACCTAAGTCCACTTACAGGCTTAATAAGTAAAATACAATCTGACTGTAAATGTGTTCTCTTCCTTTTCTGGAGGCCTAGCCTACCTGGATTTGATCTGCAGAAGTGCTGGGCACCAATAGATATGTCTGAAGTCAGTCGGAGCTGTACTGTGAACATAAATCAAGTTGAGGATGCCTTGAAGTGGACAACCACCATTGGCAGAATCTTCTGACCTAAATCTTTGCTGCGCCTCAGTTCCCCATCCATAACCTGCAATAATACCGCCCCCTCAACTCATGAAGTGCTGTGAAGATAAATGAACTTAATGGTCATAAGCACTAGATACTAATGAAGAGTTCCATAAAAAAGCCTGTACATAAATTTCTAATGCTGTTGTCAGAGCAGGGTTGAATTAGTGTATAGTAAATAAGACCTGGAGGCTCAATGAGTAATAAGGCTAGGATGTAATACCGACTAGCGGCTAATAAAGTGAGTGACAGCTATCTTGGGTACTAAATGAGGCAGGGTCCTGTGAAAAAAATAGTCTATGACCATGAATTTCAAGACTACAGCAGAAAGGTTCCACAGGCTTTTTCAGTGGTCAGGTTTGTACTCGCTGGCCATGTCCAGACAAATGTGGCAGTGTGGTATGGCAGACATGTCTGCAGTGCCACATACTGAATGTTCAGGTGTTCTCTGCACTGCAAGGGAGCACCATGGTTTTTTTTCTTTGATCCTTGGATATCCAGGGGTCAAAAAGCCTGCAGAGAAAAAAGAGGGGCAGCACACACACGGCACTCAAAAGCAGAGCCAGGCCGCCCAAAGCCATGCTGCAGCTGCCAGCCAGGCTCTGTGCATCAGAATTGCTGCTGCTGCAGCCCTGAGAGGGCCTGAGGACCCCAGGTAAGGCTGCTGGAGCCACCCCAGTGCTGGTCCCAGCCTTCCCTATTGCCCCTGGGGTAACTTCCCACACACCTGAGTGTGAATGGCATGCACGTTCCCTGGGGACAAGGAGTGGTAGTGCAAGGTTCACCATTGCTAGTTGTCCACAGGGAACCAAACACCCATACCATGTGTGGACACAGCCATAATGTTCTGTGAATGTTGCTCTTTGTGTGTAAACTAGGGCCAGGTACAGACATTACACATTTACCGGTATAAGTTATCAGAAACAGGTCTATACTCATAACAGACCAGAAGTTCAGCACACAAAATCAATCTATGCTTGTAACAGAACAGAAGTTCAGCGCTCATAGGCTGGTTTAAAAAAGGCAAAATCCAGTCTAAGATTTGCACTCCCCCCTCCCCCACACACACACTAAAGGGTGAACGTGCGCTCTGTTCGCTACTGATCTAAAATATGCCACTTATAAAAAAACCCACGTAACTTAGATTGATTCCATCTTGGGCTTTTTGAGTGTCTGTGTAACAGGGTAAATATCAGAGCCAGTCACCATGCTGGCCCACCTCCTTATCTGGGCAGTCTGCCCACCTACATTCTCCTCCATGCCTTGATGTAAACCATACTTTCTGAACCTGTGGTACGTGTACCCCTGGGGGTATGCAAAACACAGGCAGGGGTATGTGGGTACCCCAACACTCAGTCTCTCACCCTTTTTTCCTCTCTCTCCCTCAAAACTATGGCAAAAAATTTGGTGCAATTTAAAAAATTAAATTCCCCAGTAATAATTTGGTGTTCAGCCCTCCTCACTTTGGCCAGCATCACTTCTAGCCCAGGTACATACTTGAGTTGTGTAAAAGGTGCAACCCTACCCACACCAGATCAGACATCTATCATATCACGGCCTTGTATTATACATAGCCCTTCTTGGAACATATGGCACACTTTAGTCTGTAAATATAAAATTCCCTGGAAAATTGAATATCAGGGTATTTATTAAAATTTTCAGAAGTTAGACTTGCTAGTTAAAAGCTTGAGAAACACTGGTGTAAACAATAGGCTGTTTATTTTAAAGCAGAAGGCTGCCCATTTTAAAGCCCAATGCCAAGGGCATATTACATGGCTCCTGCCCTTCCCTTATACCATGTCCCATGCCTTGCAGATGCTATCCAAATTCCACCATCACTCCCCTCACCCCTTACTGGGCCACTCTGCCCTCTGGCCCAACTAGGCCTCAGGTGTCCTTGGACATGCCTGGGTCTTAACTCACACCCCCTTACTGAGGCCTCCACTCCAGCTACTTCGTTTAGCTCGCATGCAGTCCTTCGGGCCATCTTAAGGCCCTACTCTACATGACTGCCAGCTGCAGCTAGTCCAGTCAGCCCACGTGCAGCTCTTCAGACTGTTTTAAGGCTGTACTTTACATAGCCTCTGGGTCCCTACTACTCTGCCCCCTCACTGGGACCTCTGGGTCTCAGGTGTCTGATGACTTACTTAGGCCCCCCTAACTCAGCCTATGGCTGTTCAGGCCTCAGACATCTGTCAATGTACCTGGACCCTTGTGGGCATTACACCCCTTTGGGCCTCCAGCATCTGTCAACTTACCTGGACCCTGCCGCAGGCCCCACTTAATGGGCGTGGGCCTCACCTTGGGTCCCACTCAGTGGGCCTTGGCCCCTGTACTTTTCTGTCAGGGTGTGCTCCTCTAGCCTTTCCCCTCCACAGGGTAACCCACAAGGCAACAGGGGCTGCGGCTTTCTGGCACCCATACTCACCCTTCACTAGGGAGGCACAGGTGTGGTGCTCTTACTGCCAGCAGCTGAGCCCTCTTCCCCAAGCAGGCAGTCTCCTGCTGGCTACATGACTCCTGACCAGGGAGTGCAGCCACCTGCAGGCTGCCTCTGCTGCCTACTCAGCCCCTTTGAGTGGCAGGAACCACAGGTGTCCTGCTGCAAGCAGGCACCCAAAGGTGCCCTGCTACAGTCTGTACCTAGCCTTGGCATTTATTAGCCATCACCCAAGTGTATCTCATAAGCATTAATAGACTTTTACCACACAAGGGCCTTACACAATGTTATTTTGCACATTTTGTAAATGGTTGCAAAATTTATAGGCTTGCCCAAAGTCAGACAGAAAGTGGGCAACAAAGCTAGAAATGTAACTCTGGTCTTCTGCCTCCAACCCTTTACCAGCAAGATAATCTTTCTTCTTGATACAATTCAATTAGCTGTTCTTATTCCTGCCTAGGCCTATGTTATGGTTTTGGTACCCTATACCAATCGCTTGATGTTAAAGCTCTAAATTCCCATACAGGTCTGTAGCCCTTCGCTGATTGATATAATTTTAGATCCTACTATCCTACATCCAGGACCTTAACTCCCAGAGTATCGATGGGCTTTTTACCCATGGGCAGATTACTGTCTTTAGCTTCTAAGTTGTTCAAATCATTCAGGGTTCACCGCTTAATCTGGAGAACCAGAGAGCCCGTGACAGGAGCCGCTGGGCTCAGCTTCACTCTCTGTTCTCGGTGTTAAAACTCTGACCTGTTGGGATTTGCCTTTTCCCCTTCAGATGTGACATTTTTTTTTCTCTCTAGGGCTATGTCCATGCTGCAGCACTTCTGAGACAGGATGGCAGGTTGTGTAGACACACCCAAGCTAGCTTTCAGCTAACTAGCTTGAGGACAGCAAGCAGATCACAGGATGACAACCTGAGTATTTATTTGGGTTTGCGGGTGGGTTGCCACTGGTGCTGAGCTCCATGATGCCACACTTGCACTTCCAGCCAGACTCAAGCCAGTTTTTTTAAAGCTAGCTCAGGTCTGAGCCTCAGTCAAGACAGTGGCTGCAATGTAGACCTATAATAGAGTGCCTGGAGCAAGATGTGAAGGCCTGTATACATTGCAAAGTCCTAAAATATGGCTCTGAAATGACCTGTTTTCCTGTAACTGCAGGATAAAGCCAAAGCTGGTTGGCCATGTTTTTACTGTCTGTGAACAGAAATGATAAATCATTTCTATTCAGGAAGGAAGATGACACAACAGAGATATTATTAGGGAGGTATGCAATTATTCTAAATAATTAATGTATGCAAAGTAAATTGCAAATCAGGCATGACCCCCATAGCTTCTGATATAACACCAGCAATTCTTTGATGTTGTAAGGTTTGAGCAAGCTTGGTTTGGATGTTTTCTTTTAAATTCAGCTATTAATCCAAGCTCTCTAATTTTTCTCTTAATTTCACTATAAAGCAGAACAGTATTTTTTTATCGGAAAAGGGATCTTAAAGACTGTGTAGATGTAGACTTTTATTTAAAAAATACAAATCAGAGGACTGAATTCATTAAAATAAATGCTATTGTAATGCTAAAACACTGATCATTAAGAGACAGATTTCAACACCTTGCTTCATATGGAGTAGCACTTTCTACAGCACTTCCAATGGGCTACTTAAAAGTGCTGACCTGTGGGTCCTGATCCTGTTATCACTGAAGTCAGGCGACAACGTTCTTTATGGGTTTTTCCCCAAACAGTAAAACTGCTGTTTCCTTTCTTAAGATAAAAATGAAGCCTTGTTTATTTCATTTCATTTTATTTTAAATCCATTGCGGGTGCTAACATCTCCGCCAGCAAATACAATGTCCTGCCATCCTTAAAAGCATGTTACAATTTGTGGTGACATAACTAGCATTTGACATGGTGTTGGGCTGTCCCTTCTATCCAATTTAATTATATGCTCTTTTTATATACTGGGAACAGCTCACACTATCAGAATTGCTTTGCCTGCTGGAAAGAAATGGCCCTGACTTGTTCTAGTGGGCTGGGCTATAGCACCACTGAAGTATAGTTAAGGCCCATTGCTTTGGAATTATAGCACTATAACAATCCTTTATTTACATATACTGCTGAGACAGTAAAAACAGCAAACAGATTTCTTAACAAGAGACAGCTGAAATATCCCCTCAGGGCACTTGCCCCTCATTGAGGCACTAACATATGCAAGCTTAAATAGCTTTCGTGCTTGGATTTCAGTAGTGAATTATCCTAACATGAACCGTTTTTGTCACTCTAATAACAAAATAGACCCAACAGTCAGAACAGCATGCTTTGTCCCACTGCCCCTTTGTAAGTGGGCAGTGCACATGATGGCGGAAAAAAAGAATTACTGGAAAATGGTGTGTTAGAAAGGTTTCAATTTACTCATCATGAGATTGCTGAGCAATACTGTAAATAGACTCAAGTGAAATCAATAGAAGGAGCTGTTCACACTCTCTCTAGCTTGCTGAACGTTTGACCTAATTTAGAATATAAGGAATCTGAGCTGAAGTCAGGTATTTGTTTCGTCTTTACCCCGTGGGGATTTAAATAATCTTGTTGAGCAGTTTTCTAGAAAGCTGCTGCCTCTTTTGCACTCTGAATGACTTTCCTTCCCCCTTATTGGGCACTGCCCATTCTGCTTTTTTCTTAACTTCATAGAGAAAGGGCCTTAAACACACAAAGCCAAATGTTGCAACTAATGTGTACTTCACATCACATTATACCACGGTGGGTTTAGTGCTTTTAATTGTCTTTGCACTTTTTTTCCATTGACAGCAAGGCCTCTATCTTCATTAGCACACCCTTAATCTTACTTGCTTTAAACTAAGGCAAACTATAAAGCTTGGTGTTTAATATCTGGATGCAGCAGCGTTCTGTAGACCAAATTACAGCTCATAGAGATGAAGTTGTAAATGAGGTATGTTTGCAAAGGCACGATTCCTGGGAGGCATCCTGTCTGCAGCTGAGGGGAGGAGGTCCTCCAAAAGCTATTGTTACACCATATAAAACATTGGAGTAATTTGTCTCCCCAGGTGCTCTTGGGATAGGCGCCCAATGGGTGTTCAGTTCTGTCATCACTACGTCACTAGCAGCTTTCCTATTGTATGTTCAGCAAGTGGAGATAAACCAATTGTAGCTGTCTGCTACATAGAAACACTAGGGAAAGAGTTGGCACACCACCTTTCCCCAGGTAAAAGCCATAACCTTGCTCCTGTATTTTCATTCCAAAATGTGGAAGAGCAAACTGTTTTTTTTAAAGAAGGAAACAGGCACTAAAGTGTGCACATTTTGTAGGGTTTTTTTCTTCTTTTTACTGTTTTAAAAGTGGATTTCAGTTCAATCAATAATATGTCTATGGAGGACCAGGACTGGAAAGCAATAAATAAATGCAATGCAATGTATCTACTATCACTAATAGAAGATTAGGAAAAATGTGAAACTATTTGATAACTGGGATTGGTAGCTGAGCCCTTTCAGGCAATGACAAGCTGATGCCACAAGTGAAGGAGAGGCCACAGGGACCAGAATTCAGCAGTTAGACTGGATGCCAAACTAAGAACTGAGGTGAAGGCCATCCATTCATAACCAAGGCTCCTGGGTTGCTGAACAGAGAAGTCAGGACAAACCCGCCGATCTAATATCAAATCCTGCATGAATCTAATCTTGATTCATATATGGATTAGAAAAAGGCCTTGCAGCCTTTGCCAGAAGGAGGTTGACAAGAAAGTCATTGGGACTCCCTGTGTGTGTGGGTAGCCTAGCTCCTGGGACTGATAGTCTAGTTCAGTCCCAGGAGCATAGCGTTGAATGCATCCTAAACTTACCCCTTCAGTTGAGAAGAGGAGCTAAGAGCCTAGAAGACAAATAAATACCATGGGCAAACAATCCCCATAGGGATTGACTTGAAGGTCCTGCATCTAAAGCAAAGTAATCAGATAGGGCAAAGACACCTAGCAGAGATAGAGGCCAGCGCTGTGTAATGGGGCCCAAGGAGACAGTGGCTGCCATGCAGAGAGACCCCGATGGCAAGAGCCAGGTAAGGAATGGAAAGGACAGTTCAGGCTGAACCTCCTTCTCCTAGACTCTTCTAGTCAGTTCCTGGAGAGAACTGCAAGGAAGTACCAGGTTTTTCCACATTATCTGGGAGTGAACGGGGGGTGCTTTACTTACAGCAGTTCTGAGAGCCACTCTACTTAAAGCGCCCATAGCGTCTTGTGCATTCAATGTCCCCCCGCCCCCATTTTAACTAAAACTTGTTTAGCAAGCTTTAGTTAAAGTGCCCCTGCTACCATTTTGAAGTGGGGACACTGAATACACAAGATGTAATGGCTAATTAGCATGCTGCTTACAGCACATCAGAGCAGCATCCCCGCACGTCTACAGGCGCTCTATAACAGGAAGTACAAGGTGATGTCAGCCTGATAGGGAGAGAAAAGCCTCCATAGCCACAAAACAGTCACAGGATTATTGTACACTGGCCAGGAACACTTCCCTGCTGGCATGCTGCAAATGTTGACTTGGAGAGAGACCTATCTCACCTGTGATAAGGTAGCTCTTTTTCCACACCTGTGCCATGCTCCTTCTCTTTGAGGAGACTGTCAAGTGCTGCGTTCATTAGGAAACACGCTGATGCTACCTCATCAGCTTGACTCAAGCTGCCAAGCAGCCTCAAACATAGACATGATTTAATTAAATACCCTGTATCAGGGGTGTCAAATTCATCCACGCTGTGGGGGCCAAATCCAGACCAAGAGGATCCATAAAATCAGAGAAAATTAGGGCTGCAAGGGACCTCTGCTGGGAACACTCCTACCAATGCAACCCGGTACACCATAGGCCTTCTTGGCAACAAGGCTGCAAGGACACACCGCTGGCTCATATTCAGCTTATTGTCCACTGTACCCCCAAGGTCCTTTTCTGCAAAACTGCTGCCCAGCCAGTCAGCCCCAAGCCTGTACTGGTGCATGGGACTGTTCTGTCCTAAATGCAGGACTTTGAACTTGTCCTTACTGAACCTCATAAGATTTCTTTTGGCCCAATCCTCCAATTTGTCTATATCTCTCTGAATACTAACCCTACCCTTCAGCATATCTACTACTCCCCCAGCTTGATGTCATCTGCAAACTTGCTGAGGGTGACCTCCATCCCATCTTCTAGGTCAGTGACAAATCCATGGGGCAAGTGGCAGCTGTGTGGGGCCAGCTACTGTGGTGGTGGCAAGTGGTTCTGTGTTGGTACAGACCTTGTTTGGCCCCCTGCTGCCAATGGCTGCCCCAGATTCTGCTTCCCTCTACCCCTACCCTCAAATTCCTGCCATGCTGAGAGCACCATGGTTTGGATAGGGCAGCTCTGTGGGCCATACGTTTGACACCCCTGCCCTAAATCTTTACATCTCATTTCCTAGCCCATGAAGCACATAGTTCTTTGAGGAGGCTGTCATATCTATTCTTGCCTAGTTTATAATGGCAGGGACTTGTGATTTCACATGTATATATGTAATCAAATTAGATTCTAACACACAAGAGGACTGAGGTGTTGTTGGGGGGGGCTTGGCAACAATCTGTGGCAGCTTGAGAGACAGAGAAGGGCGATTTTACTGTGCAATCTGTGATGAGTGTTAGAAATCACTAGCTTTGTTTACAACCTTTGGTGCTGTAAAGGGATTTTGAAACCCTCAGCTAAGAACTGCTGCAATTCTAATCCTATTGGTTTCAATATAAATAACATTATAGCAGCCTCCAATTTTCAATGAACACTAATGCAATCAGAATGGATGTCATTTGGTTGTTACTGATGAAGTTAGTAGCTTTTATAAAGTTTACAAAACCTAACAGACTTTTATAGTGTTTCTGAGACCTCTCCAGCTTGTTGCTCCATAAAAAGACTTTTGATACAATAAACTGCATGGGAAAGATAGAAACCCCCCCAGAAAGCAAAATGTAATGCAAGGTATTTACCACCAGATGGCACACTGGTACAGCTCCCTCCATTCAGGCACGGATTCCTCTCGCACGCGTCCGGGTATAAAACACAGCCAAGCTTCAATTCAGTCAGGCCAACAACTTCTGCAAAGCTGCTGCGTTTGTTCTGGAGTGGCAGTTCGTTGTTATTCAGGACAACTGAGTCCAGGCAGCCTTGAAAGCCACTCAGGACCTGCGTTGTCCTCTTGTCAGTCAGACTCCGGACATTATCTACTTGCACCTGGGCTCCAAAGTAGACAGAGCTATCGGTACTCAGCGCCTGGAAGTACAGGGGGGCCTTGCGCCGCTCCACGTAGCTATCATCCAGCGACAGGCTTGTGAAATTCCGATTCAGCTCCAGGAAGACCGAGTGCCAGCTCCCATCGTTCACAGCCCTGCCAGAAATTCCCAGGATTCCCGGACCACTTCCACAGTCCAACTGGAACCACAATTTGCCATCCACAATCTGTGAGGGGAGAACAACAATAAAAGAATACCCCAACAATGCTTCAACTGCTGAGCCTGCAACATTTCATAATGTGCTTCTGTAACACTGTCCTAGTACTGTGCACCAGCGCTGGAAAGCACTGTAGCGGCACTGTCAGAAATAAACATAGTAGAGCAAACAATCACCCACTCTCAACGTGCCCACATGCTCTCATTTGTACTAGCTCCAAGCGCCTAAATAAGTCTCATGCTAGAAGTGGGGGAGGAAGGAGAGCAGAAGCAGGCATAAGTGAGCATGAGCGGGTACTAGTGCATATGACCAGTCAGATGACTTTGGACAAGTCTTTTCGGGCATTTATAAATGTGCAGGGGAGGAGGGGGTGGCATGCTTGAATTACAGTGGCCACAGGAGGGAAGGCTATTGGTTCAAGAGCGCTGAGAGCTGCTCTAATTAAAGCATCCAGAGCGTCACATATATCAGCATGCCCAATGGCAGCAGGGGTGCTTTAACTAAAGCTTGTTGAACAGGCTGTAGTTAAAGCGCCCCCACTGCCATTTTTCAGTGCGGGACGCTGATACATGTGACACTGGAGTCTGCTGGAGTGTGGTAATTCCCACGCTTCAACAGACTCGATTAATCGCTGCCAGTGTACAGGCTCTCTATATCTCCCTGTGTCTCTGCTTCCTTTCCCTGAATTTGTTTCTCTTGACAGTTTTGTCTGAATGTGCCCAGGGACAAAAGCCAGTTTTCACAACACGTTGAGGCTATGTCTGTGCTTAGGGCAAAAGCACTTCAGTCTTAAATGAGGATTCCAGGCATTAGCGAATTAGAATATTTACTCGATTAGAAGATGAGGTCCTCTTCCCCCACTCTCCCCCCACCCTTTTCACATAGGGAAAAAAGCCTTTCACCTTACAATCGAGCATGAGGAAATGGGGGTAGGGAGAAGCGGGCAGCTGCTCCAGCTCCAGCCCCAAGTCAGGGTTGGGGGCCGGAACTGGAGCCACACCTGTCCACCCCTCCCCTCCCCACTGCTTGAGGACACCCCACCACTCCTGCCCATAACCCCCAACCCCCACCACCCCCCAGTGCTGCTTCTTCCTTTCTCTCCTTCTCTGCCACCCTGCACTTTACTTTTGCTCCATGCCAGCATGCTCGATCCCTGCTGCGGCCTGGGGCACAGAGCAGCCCTGTAGCAGCAATGGGGGACCTGAAGCTGCAAGTGGAGGAAGGGGAACAGAGAAAGGGGGAATAAGGACAGCCTGAGGCTGTGAGCAGTGGGCGGGGAGGGGGCAGGCAGTAGGGGGCAAGCTGCCTGCCTCTCACTGCCTACCCCACTGCCTGTCCTACCACATGCCCCAACTGTCTGTATCACTACTGCCCCCCTCATCACTCTTTCCCACCCCAATCTGCAGTAGTGGGGTGAGGAGGGATGAATTGAAGATGATCCTCCAGTCATTTGATTCCATACATGGAAAACTATAATAAATGTATAATGTTTGCATGCATAGAATCTAATTATTGGGGAATCATCTTCCATTCAGGATCATCTTGTATTCAGGTAAATATAGTATAAAGAAATTTATTTAAGCAAGCTTGCATTAGTGATGCTGCAGGATTCTGCATGGTTTTAGCTTACTGGACTAAGCCATTGGGATGCAGCACCTTCGTTGTTTTCTACAGGTTCAATCCCTTTTATTACTAAACAGTAAAACTTAACTTGACAGAGGTCAGCTATATCCTATGGAGTTGACAAGAAGTCTTCACTGAGCTCTGACTTTCCCCAGAACAATGCAAGAGCTATCACTAGCCTCTACTTGCCTGCCTTCCTTCATATTTACGCTGAGATCAACACTGTCATGTGAGAGAATTTAATGTAAATGTTTTCACAATGCAAAGGCCCACTCTTGTGTGGTTTCCATCTTCACCCACTTCAGGTAGCTGGGTATTTATTGAAAGTAAAATTATTATTACAATTTCTCTTGCTGCTTGCTCGCAAACTGGCAGAAGAGCACTATTTTAGAAAGCAGTAGGTATTGGAGAGGAACTCAAAAGACGGAGTTCAATTCCGGCTTCAGAATTCTTGTATGGACTTGCTGGAAGTCATTTAATCAACCCTGTCTCCGCAGATCTCAATACAGGCATACCTCGTTTTATTGCGCTTTGCAGATATTGCGCTTTTACAAATTGAAGGTTTGTGGCAACCCTGCATCGAGCAAGTCTATCGGTGCCATTTGGCTTAGATGATGGTTAGCATTTTTTAGCAATAAAGTATTTTTTAATTAAGGTATGTACATTGTTTTTTAGACATAATGCTATTGCACACTTAATAGACTACAGTATAGTGTAAACATAACTTTTATATGCACTGGGAAACCAAAAAATTTGTGTGACTCGCTTTATTGCAATATTCGCTTTATTGCGGTGGTCTGGAACCGAACCCGCACTATCTCCGAGGTATGCCTGTATGTAAAATATAGAGAATACATCACAAGGGAGAGAATATATGGTATAACTGTGAGGGACAGTGCAAGTATGTACATATGGAGAGACATGGAAATGTATGCTTTGGTTTCCCTAACCCCAAAGAGGGAATTTTTTAACAGCACTTTGAGGAAGATTAAATCCTTGGCTCCTCAAACAGAAAAGCTCAGAAAAGAGCAGGAAGGTTTGGTTCATAGGTGGCAGAAGGCTGGGGCTAATGGGGCTTGGACCACCCAAACATGGCTCTAGCATTACTGCCATGCCCCTCCATCACAGCACCATGCCCAGTAGCCCTGCCACATGCTCCTCCACTGTGTGGGAAGGAGGGGTGGGGGTCAGGTGGCCACCATGCACCGCCCCCCGAACGTCCTCCCCCCACCTCCAGCACTCCTTGCCCCCACAAATAATATTTTCTCCTGCTGCCTAAGGCTTGCTGCCTTGACTAACTGTTCACCCAAAGGTTTTGTACATCTCCAAAAGAACATGAAGACCTTTAAAGATACTTAATGTCCCCCTATTCTCTCCTCTTCCCCCTGCTCCTGAACATCCATGTAGACTTCAAGCATGGTGTCCTTTAGGGCTGTGCAAAATGGCACCGTTCTGTTTTGACTTGCATTTCAATGTTTTGATGGAACAGCGTTTTGTTTCGAATTTCATTTTTATTTGAAACTGTTGTTCCATTTCGTTTCAGCAAAACACTTTTGCTGTTTCAACACTGTTTCGGCGTTTTGCCCGTAGGCTATAATGGGGAAGCTTGAAACAGCCTATAGCTTTGTCATTTCTAGCCTTATTTGGATGAAACTTGTAGGAATGGTAGCCCCTTCTGAGGGCATGAAGCCTGCCAAGTCTCAAGGAGATAGGAGCAGGGGTTTCAGTGAAACTGCACCTCAAAGTTGTGAAAGCAAAGAACTCATGTCACGTGCGTGTTACACTACAGTGGGGTCAAATCTACTACTAGTCCCTCATGAGGCCACAAAGCAGCTAAGTTTCAAGGAGATTGGTGTAGGGGTTTGGGGGAAACTGCACCTCAAGCTGATGACAAGCAAACCTCATGAGATGAGTGACACTGTGTGTGTTAAGGCGCAGCAGGGTAAACGCTTCAGGCCTGCTAGCTCCTCCTGTGGCCATGAAGCCTGCCAGCTGTGAAGGGAATGTCTGGGTTCTGGGGCCCTGCACCTCTAGCTGCTGACAGGCAAAACTCAGGACATGGGCAGGTGACACTGTGTGTTAAGGTGTGCCCTCACTCAACTGACACCAAGGCAGAAAGCAGGGCAGCTCAAACAATGCTGTCTTTTCTGCAGTTTTTTCCACCCCTCCTCCAGAGCACTGGGATTGGAAGGGATCTCAGGGAAGGATCACAGTCACTGGCCAGCTACACAGCCAATAATGAGAGCACTCCTCCCCCCCGCCCACATCCTCCCTCTTCCCCCCGCCTCTCCTTACTTTTGCTTCCGTTTTCCTGAAGGCAAACCCAGCTTGAGCTTCGAAATGTTTTGACTTGCCTTGTTTTGTTTCAAGGGTGTTTTGAAGCTCTCAGTTTCCTTTTGATTTTGCTGTTTCAAGATTGAAACAAGTCAAAACAGTGTCGAAATAAAACTGCTGGTGAAATTTCACACAGCCCTAGTGTCCTTCTGCAACCTTTCCTCTTTGCATCAGTTAATATTGGCAGGAAACAGTATACATACTGTACTGTGTAATACACAAATACATGTGAATACATGAGAATACACATAATGCATATAAATGCATGTGAATAAATGTGAATTTACATGTATTCACATGTATTCATGTGTAATACATAAATACAGGTGTATCTAACTTTGCATCTTTTTTACATGTAGGTTAACTGGGCTGCAGACAGTTGCAAGAGAAATCACAGGTAGAGTTAACCAGAGAACCAAGAGCTTTGCCTCCTATTCCCCTGCTCTAGCAGTTCATCTATGGTTAGGGCAACACTTGCGGATGCTCGGCAGAGAGTTTGCAAGTTATATGGTGCTGGCTCCGCAACCCTAGTTTCAGTCATTACAACAGGGCCATCCAATGACGAGCACAGAAATCACTGGGTCACAGGGAAAGAACACAGCTCTCAGAGGCTGGAGAATGGCTACAGATAACTATATTCACTCATGTAAACGATGGCTGTAGTTGTCAACAGGATGTTGCACAATAGTGAATGAGAAATAGCACCTCCACCCATCCTTAAGGCTCTCATACTCTCAATGGTCCAGTTCTGAACAATGTAAGCACTGCTGCTTCACTCTAGGCACTAGAAAAATTCCTTGACTGTGTGTGTATCGCTTGGCTTTTCATGGTGCTTTAGCCCTTCATGTGCACTGGTACTTGAGTCTGCACTGAAGTGCAGTCTGAAGAATAACACAGATCTATCTGAGCTCTGTTCTTCCAGTCTCTCCCCTTTTATCAAGACTGGCCAGGTTGTAACTTTAAGTCTCCTCTAAGTCAATCCAGCCTAGTAATAGCTTCAAAATAATGTAATGGCTTCTGTTTTACCAATGGCAGTTGCTGGATGCTGGTGGCAGAGAACTGACTAAGCGTGCTCTATCCCACAGGGACTTGCTTAAATCAGTGGTAACCCTCCCATCACCCATCCAACCCATCTTTCTGCCTCCTTTGCACCACAGAAATGTGGCAGCAAGAAAGCATTTGACCACAGGAGTGTATCATTAACCACCCTTTATTTAATAACCACACTAGACCCCAGCAGCTTGACACAATTGAGGAAAAATAGGAAATACCTGATTTTAACACAAGTAGCCTAACTGATGGAGTTTAGGAATCTCAACTGTTATTTTCCACTCCCTACATGCAATAAAAAGGCTAAAAAGTATGTATAAGAATAAGTCTGGATTCACCTTTCATTAAAAAGTCTCATCTCAAGGGGCTTAAAACTTGGCTGTAAACAATATCCTTAGATTGAAACTGGTCCTGTTAAAGGCTCAGCTCAGGAGGTATCTTGATAAACAAGATGCCCCAAAGAACAGAGCTCATTGTTTTCAAATTAAGCAGTAGTTTATTTTTCCCATGCAACAAATGAGCACACTATTTTTGCAGGTACAAGTTAGGCCTGGTCTAAAACACAAAACATAAGGAAATAATATATGCCAACCTAAAAAACTTTGAAAAGTAGCTATTGCAGCAAAAATAGTAGGTACAACTCTTACTTTAAAGGTTTTTATTAAGGAGTCTAGTCTCTCATTTATTTTATATACATAAAACTCCCATAAGACTCATTATATTCCAAAGGACCCACTACATGCATACCTATTACCAGAATCCACATAACATGTTTTCCCAATTATCGACCTAAATAAATATAGCACCATACACAAACACTCAGGATAAATATTATATAGCTCATGTCTGGGAAACAATATTTTAAAGATTTTTATAGTGTATTTTGATACTTTACATAGCTTCCTTCTAATTTTTTATACTAATATCTTTACTGATTACCACAAATCTTCAATATCATCTGAAATTTCATGCCCACAACACCCAAAACACTCAGGGCTAGACTGGTCAAGAGGTTAGCTAGTTCAGCTAGGCTTAACTGAAATCCCTACTCTGCCACAGGCTTCCTGTATGAGCCTGAGTGAGTTACTTAGTGTTTCTGTGCTTCTGTTCTCCATCTGTAAAATAAGGACAAGAGCAAAGCGAGGCTAAATACATTCAAGACTGTGAAATGCACAAAGAACACCATGAGGGCAGCCATAAAAACATGTTAATTAGTTAGATAGTTACTGACCAGGCAAGGACGTTTGGGGCTGCAAAAGCAGGAGTGGGAAAGGGCCAAAAGGAGAAGCTGTGTCTCCACTTACCTTACCTAGGGTATGGAAACATGAATAAGTCACTGTCAGGTTAGCTGGGTTGTGAATTTACGCTATGTCAGAGACCCTGAGATGTTTGCCCCAGGGGCCAACGAGCACTTGTTAGCACTCTCTTACCCTAGAGAGAGTGTGAGGTAGCTTGCCTCTCAGAGGCAGTAGGGTGAGCGACCCCCTTCTTATTGTGGGTTGAGTGCACGCTTGGGCAGTGACTGTGGAGTTGGGCTACTATACTGTAAATCTGCACCCTGGCTTACCTCACAATGACTGTTTTCTGTACCCGTGCCTTTACTGGATGATGAAGCAAGTGTTGCCACACTCATATGTCGGAGGCATAAGGGCCAGAGAGCCAGCAACAGGTAGAATAGTCTATGTCAATATAACCTTGGGCTCCCAAGGAAGGGCCACAAGGGCATTCATAGATGATGTAGTTGGCCATCTAAGCTGGATACTGGACAGAGTGCCTAGACAGGTGGCAGGCAGAAGAGGAAATGACTCTCTTTTATGAGAGGAAAAACTCTATCCCCCACCCTCAGGGCAAGCAGGGAGCACAACACAAATTGCAGGTCTCTGGGTCACAATCAATCTCTGTTGTTTTCCTATAGCCTTGTAGCTCAGGGATGCCCTGTGCTCAGGGCAGGCTTGTCCAAGTTGCAGAATGTCCTCAGTTTTGAGAAATACGGGAAACAAGAAGTTAAAGCTTTGACTGAAGAAAGTCAATGTTAGCAAACATTTGAAAAAAATATTAAAGGCTGATGATCATGCCCAGTCCCTGTACCTTTCCACATATACAGCTCTTAGCCCTTCACATAATCCTCTTGACCTCAATGGAATAATTGGCTTGAATTGAGGTTCCAGAAATCAACTCAAGATTGAGCTTCTGGTGCTCATTTTTCCAACTGAAATTAAATCAAAGGACAGAAGGCTCAGTTCTCTCTGCCAGCACAGCAGAGAAAGGTGCAAAATTTACCATCCAATGACAGTACAGCGGAAGCCAATTACAATGTCCACAGGTCATGCAGGCAGCCACTTATACTATGTAAATCCTATTAACTTTTCTATTAAAGACACTGCTAAACGAACTAAAGAGTGCCAGCTAGATGATCTTGGAACAGTGGCTCAGTTGTGTGCACCTCATTAAGGCTTGTTACTTTGTTACTTCATGAGGTGTGATGACTACTTCCACCTCATTAAGGCTTGTTATTTTGTTATTCAGAATACAACTGATCAATCTATCCACTTATTCCCATGCCGGTCCTGTGCAGCAGAATCTGTGCTAGTGTAATGGCTGGGAAAGAAACTCAGCCTCAAGGCTTGCAAGATTAGCAAAATGCTACATATATTGGACATTTTCTTAGGTGCTAAACAAGCCTGCTATACATGATTTAGACTGCATGGTCTAACACAAGTGGCAAGTGTGGGGTAACACAAGTAGAGATCCACCTCACACAATTTAAAGAAGTATGATAAGATTCATGCTAGGGAAAAGGTATCTCTTTAAACAGGTAATTTCTAAATAGCCTGAAGCTTCCTGCCTAAGAATACACTCTGGACATATTTGCAATACCTTTCATTACAGCTGCATGAGCTATAATACCAGTTTCTATTTGGATGTGTACCATAGCATACTATTATATATAACTTATCAAATATATGAAACGGGCAGAGAGGTATAGAGAAGGCTCCAAAGAGTGATGCAATCTGGTGCATTTTGATTGTTTCATTAAAAAAGCAAGAGGAACTGAATGAATATTGTAAATTATATAAGAATACTAGCTTGGCTAAAATGCTTGGATAACATCCACAATTGTATATCAACATAGGTAATAAAATGATCAAACAGTCCTTCTGAGACCACCGTAGGCTCACACGGTCCATCTGCAGTCACACACCATGGATACAATATGTTGCCTACTGATCTATCTAGGGAAATATTTTGTTAGTGGGATTACATTTCAGGTTTGTTTGTGTAAAACAGTATATTTAATTAAAATATTACTTGCTTGAACTCCAGCTGTACCTGGGATCATATCCAAGCTTCCATCTTATCTGTTATAAGCCATGCAGTAGTAATACATTAAAATGTATAAAATACACTTACCGAAACCATGCAGTTTCATATTGACTGTCTGGACTGAAGAACATATGTTCACATTTTACAGTTTAACAGCTACATTTTCTTCATGAAGGGAAAGCCAGTCTTTATTTCCACTCCCCACCATTAATTTTACAGAGCAAATGGGACTTACATTTTACTGTTTGTCAGAGCAAAGTAAATTAGGATTTTCAGCCAAAATGGTGTAATCCTGTTAAGAGTTCTTAATTTATATTCTCTTTATTGACAGTTATTATACTAGAGAAGGGAAACAGTGATACAATGTCCTGCATGTGCCAGGGAGAATATAATTGAACTATATCTCGTTCTGCCTCAAACTGTCTCATAAGCAAGAGGCACATTTTTAAAAAATTACTTATAGAGCAGCTGATCTCTTTCAATCAATGGATGAATTGCTTCATTTGCAATAACTGAATAAATAAGATCCTCATTATCTCAACCTATTTTAACTAGTAGGTCTTCAATGGGATGGTAGACAAGCACTTGTTCTGTGGAATTGAGTATTCGTCCAAAAAGGACTGTGTTAGGAATATGAAGATATTCCCATCCCTTGAGTTATCATAAATGTATGAGCTTCCAAAAGTAAGCTGGTTGTTTAAACATTAAGGACCATGCTGTGGCATCAATTATTAAATAAATTACAGTAGGAAAGAAGAGGGTTTGCTTAAAAAAAATGTGTATGGCACAACATACCCTATCTTTTGTCCTCAATAGACACTCTCACACATGGTAGCTATGACATACTTGCATTTTCTACTCTCATTTAGGGCACTTAAGCATGTGCTTACTTGTAAATACATATAGAGCCCTAACTGATTTCACACGCATGAAGTTAAGCAAATATTTATAGTACTTTACTGAACTGGGGTCTGAGCAATTAGCACAGCACAGGGTCACTTCCCCATCTCCATCTCTGGAAGCATTCTCTATATACAAAGGGCTTAGTCCATCTGTCTGTGTGCCTGTTTGTCTGTAATGCTTTTTAAATGTGAATAGCTTGAAAACTGTGAGACAACATTTATGTCTTCAGAGAAGTGTCTTTGCTAAACCTTAGCATTTGTTTAGTGACCATGTCAGGATGAACCCAACTTCCAGAATTGGGAAAAAACATCAGGAGCCAGGGCTGTTTCTACTGAACTCCTCCCAGAAGGGTGCCCGGAGCCTGGCACTGCGGGGAGGGCAGAGGGAGGAGCCAGCTGAGGAACAGCAGGAGCCAGGCAGAAGCATGAGGCAGTGGGCAAGCAGTGGTGGCCCTGTCCTGAGCTACAAGCAGGGAAGGAGGTACCCGGGGGCAGCAAAGTCCCAGGGTGTGGGTGGGTGTTGCAAGGCACAGAGCTCACCTGCCCTTGCCCTTGCCCTTGCCCTTGCAGCAAAGAGACAAGCAGGCGGTGGTTGGGTGGCAGCATGGACAGGTCCACCTTCAGCCCACTGGACGAGAGCAAGTGCAGGGAGGGACTGTTATCTTCAAATGTTCAGCTTATTTTATTTAAGTTTGATAAACATTTAATTTATTTAATAAATATAAAAAGTAAAATCGACCTGTTTGTTTTTGTTATTTGAAATTCATCCATCATTCTTGACAGGCAATTCAGTCATATTTAACTTAAATGAAAGCAGTATTCAAATAATAATAATCTCACATTTACAGACTTCCAATTTATCCATCTAGACCAAGGATTGGCAATCATTTGCCACCGGGGGAGACTGCTTACAAGCCAGCCCCACCGTGGACCACACCCCTGCACCTCCTGGCAAACAACACACACTGAAAAGGGAATAGATAGAAAAGTTCAGGGACTAGGGCCCTGAGGATGATCTGCCTGCTGCAGCACAAAAGATACACTGAATTTGGAGGGCAACAGGACTCTGGGGATACCACCTCAGCTGCTGTGGCTGAAGCATGCTGCCAATTACATGAGCTGCCACAGGCCAGATTCACTCTACTCACAGGTCACATCCTGCCCATGGGCTGTAGGTTGCCAACCCCTGATCTAAACTGTTCATATGGCCTAGATTTCCTGAATACCTGACTGTTTCACAGTCATTTAATGTGTTTATCTTCAGATCACCCTGAGGGAGAGGTTTGGAGGGGGAGAAGAAACCAAGTACTTATTATCCCTGATAAGGAAATCAAAGTTTGCAAAAACTAAAGATAAAATTTTAGAAAACATCAAAAGGACAAAGGAGATGAGGACTTTTTCAAAAGTGACTTAGGTATTTAAGTTTCTAAAGGACTCAAGGTACTTTGGAAAATGTTATCACAAAGTATATTGCTCACAATTATGTAGAAAGTCTAGAAAAGAACAAAGAATTGAGCCCACGAGTCTTCAGATAACAGATGAATCCCTGGACCGTATTTCTCCATCTGTTACAATTCTCTAAGGTGCCTATCTCCATATTTGAGCTACTATTGGTAAAGGGAAATAAATGTGTTTATCAAGGTTGATAGATGCCATATGAATGTGGGAATCTCCATCAATTATTGCGCATATAAGTTCGGTTGGCAGCATCTCCTTTTACCTGACACTTCTCCTAAGATTTTGTTTTCAACTGCTTATAATTTTGCCAAACTTCCATTTTAAGGATGGAGATTTCTGGGGCATTTCTGCTCTAAGGCAGATTTTTTTTTTTGAAGAGTTTCAGCCAAAATCTTAGAAAAGTAGGGCTGGAAGGAACCTCCAGAGGTCATCTAATCCAACTCCTCTACCAGAGGGAGGATTATCCCTATCCAAACTATCCTATACAAATCCACTGTCCAACCTATTTGCAAAACTACACAGTCAACCTAACACAATCACAAGACATAACACCTTAAGCTGCCACAGGTAAAGCAAGGGGACCACACTAGGCAATATCCTGCTGATGTAAAGCTTGTTAATATGAGCTCAAGAGATCCCAGGAGAAGGTCACAGGTGGAGGGCCATGCCCTTCCCCCCCCCCAACCCAGCCTGTACCGATGTGACCATGGGGTAAAATCCTTTCCTGACCCCAAATATGGTGATCAGTCTGACCCTGAGCAGAGGGGTGCAACCCTCTATTCAGAAACATTCAGGCTTAAGTCCTGCTAGGAGAAGGTATGAATACTGCAGTCAAAATCCCTAGGCTTGGCTGTAGCAAAACCCCACTGCTTCTGAAAAAGGTGAACCCCATCTTCCTAACACAGATAATAACAGAAGGGGAAAAATAATTCCTTCCTGGTTCCAGAAGGTAAGTAGCAAAGCCCACAATCATGGGAAATATCCATAATAGAGCATAGGCATAGCTACTCCTGGATTATCCCTGGACACTACTTTTGCAGCCTCTTCTTAAACACAATGGTTCAATTATTTCCTCACAAGTAGCACATTGTTTTGCCCAGGTTAAAATATTCTGATAATCTTTTCTTTGAAATTTTCTAGAACCTGCCTGCTTTTGATAAGACAGTTGACACTTGGCAAGTGGTGATCTCTGTCAGTGGTGGGGTTTTTTTGCCATTCCCCTAGAACTCCACATGCATTTGATCAAGTATTAAACTGATGACAAACTACACTTTATGGATGTTAAATAGAGATCTCTTTAATTTCAGGAGCAAAAAGCAATATCACCCTCACTTCATGAACACACTGAAGACTCACGCAGATTCAAGTGCTAATCAGACTGCACATGTAGTGTACAAAGAGTATGCTGCAAGTCCAGGACACAAGGGTAAAACTGGACTTCTAGAATGGTTGCTCTCAAATGCTTCAAGCCAGCTACTCGGCCAGGCACTGAAACTTAGAGTAAGAAGCCTGTCTCACTAATGGCATCTAGGGAGCGTGAAGGAGCATCCAACAGATTTGGATGTATAGGACAAAAATTAGGCAAGAGGCAGGAAAACAGCAGGCTGGGGGTGTGTCTACACATGATGCTAGGTCACTGTAGCAATGTGCCATGGCAACATAGCATCCGCAGGAATCTACATGTGACCAGCAACTACTTCACTGTAGTGACATGTTCCCTGGTATAGCGTGCTGCTATGGCTAAGTAGCTGCTAAAAATAACCACACACCACACATATGCCACAGTACGGGCTCTTACTGCACCATGATTTAGTACTTTCAAAAGGAAGTACTAACACACAGTGCAGTAACAACACTGTCATAGTGACGTGTAGATGTGCCCTGGGAGTAGGGTACTGTTGAGGCTGGGGCATGATGTGGAAAATGAAACTGGCTGACTGGACTAGGATGTAGGGTTGGGCCTTGGGAAGGAAAGGCAGATTAGATGAGGAGCCATAAGGGAGTTAATTGTATTAGCTAGTTAATGAGACTGGAGACTAGGAGTTGATATGAGAGGAGCTGGGATTCTTGGTTAAGGAGACTGGAACTTACTGGACAGAATTTGACATAGGAAGGAGGACATCTGTAACCACCTGGGCAGGGAGACGGGGGCTCAGTGAAGGAGAGGCAACCTGTGCAACCTGCTATTTTGTTTTAGAAGTAGAAAGATCTGTGGTGAGTCGGGCAGAGATAGCAGGAAGATGAAGAGGATTTCTTGGTTAAGTGAGTTGAACACTGCCAAAGAGAACTGTGGTCTATACTTGAGCACTCACAGTGGCGGCTGAAGTGAATTAGAGTTATGCTTTCAACATCTGAGATGCTATGTAATGCTAAATATTCTGAAATAATGCAAAGATCTGAAAGATTAGGACCTATATGTCTTGTATTGGGTACCCAGAATCAGTGGAATTTATGTACTTCAATCACTGTGTGTCGGTTCCCTACCTGTAAAATGGGAATAATGCCATGACTCACTTCACATGCTTGTTCTAAAATAAATGAACTAATCTTTATGAAGCACTTCAGTATCATAGTGATCATTGCTGGAGAACAGCTCTTAAGGAAATCATTAATTCCATCTCCAAACCAGGGTTTGAACAGGTTGGAGATACACATTGAACAAGGCAAAGAAAACAAAGTAATGAACAACATCTTATTCATTCATTACCACCCCTTCTACGAATACTGAACTGAACAAGATCAGTGATCTGTGGGAGAAAAACAGTACGTGCACGTGTAATTAAGACAGTGGCATCCTACTCACATGCAAAGATCATGACAGAGATTGTATGACATAGTTGTTTGCAGGGTCAGGGGAAGATCCCCCCAGAAGGGCCTTCCAGGCCAAAGTTCAGATTAAATTTGCATTGTAGTACTTTAAACTGATCATTTCCCAATTTTTGAGTGCCTGATTTTGGAAACTGAACAATGTTTTCTTGATGGAGCTCTTCATGTGAGTTTATTTGAGAATATATACTACTACACTGCGGAGCATTCCACCTCTGGAGGGAAACATAGCAGCTGCTATATTAATCCAGTATCATTATGCAACACTTCAAAATGTGTGTGCACACATTCACCACCCCCCAAAAAATTAAGAATCCAGTCCAAAATTGTATGCAGTTAAGTAATTCAAATTGAATTTGAATTTCTTTTCCAGACTATAGGTTTAGTGCCAAGCAATTTTTTTCAATGACCACAAGTGACCATGACTTCAATTTTAGATGCCCTTTATAGTTTAAAATCAATCAATAAATAATGCTTTATTTCTTTTAAATATCTCTAAAGATTTTATTTACTGCCATACTTTTACCTAAAATCTTGGCCTTTTGCGAAAAGCAATCCATCACATTAAAGTAGGAAGACAGCTAAAACAGATAGTATACTCATAGTATAATGTCTGTAATTTTCTGAAGAATGTTGATAGGGTAGAATATGTTTCTACTACAAGATGAATGAAAGCCTGAAAAGATGCCAGGATTCATTTATCATGATACTGTTACACAATGAACTGTAATAGCTCAAACTCCCTTATCACCATCATCAGCAACATTGTACCACTTCAGACTATCTCTGTGTCATCTCCAACTGTTTTCAAGAGGCACCTTTAACCTAGGCCATTTACTTCTTCTGAGTACTTTTCGAAGATTACGCTATAGCATTGAATACACACAGATGCTACAAGCAACCCTAATGCCGAATTCAAACCAGGTTTCCAAGGCTTCATTGTTGCTGTACAAAAGACATTTGAAAGTTCAAGCAATAGCTTGTGTATATCTCATAACGTTTAGGGCTCAATAATGCTTCATTTCAGTCAGAGTTATGCTGAGATTCCCCTTTAATGACAGGCGCAAAGCTCTCACTCACAAACTACTTGTTTGTGTAGAACACATTGCTGCACAGTGTCACAGTTTTAATTTTACCTGAATTTAGTTTAAAAAATATAAAACAGCAAATATATACATCCTCCCCTTTTAACCAGCTCTGCAAAAAAAAATTGGCTGCTCTATACAAGCACATTCTCAGCAGTTCAGCAAAGAGTGAAAAGGACTGGAGACTTCATTCATTATAATACAGCTCTGCACTTGCCTTATAGCCCTCCAGAAGAACATTTCAGTTACAGACACCTTCTTACTTAGCAGGTAAAGCTTTAATAACACTTTTTTATTGAAATGAACAGTGTTGTGCAGTAGCAAAGACACATTCTCCAATCACAGACATGGACACAAGGGAAGCCATTTCAGCAAGTGTGGTTTAAAATATGTAATCATATGGTCAGATCTCACATCTCGAAGTAGATCAGCTCTTGCACTGAGACACTCACAATACTTTTATGATATATCGCACCCAATCAAGCATATTCAAAATTAAATGCAACTAATGAGGCAGTCATGCTGCCTTTTGTTGCTGTTGTCGAAAATTGCTGTTTTTCCCTGTTATCCTAAAACCCATCAGTCCTCATCATAGGACTACACAGCTGAAATGAGACTACAGTCCCCAAACCAAGAGCCAATGAAAAACATATAATCAAGAAAAATGATTGTGGGAAAGATAAGTTATTTTAATTACCTTCAGAATTATACAGGGATTTGCTCTGGTGTACATTATAATCCCGTTGCTTTGCAGAGTTCGCAGACGGAGAGCCAACTTGAATTCCTCTTTCTTGCTATTTTCAGAAACTCGGTATTTGATGTAACTATTCCCAGCAAAGCTAAGAGAAGTGTGCCCTGAAAAACCATTTTGAAAAGACGCATGTTACTTTAATACGCTAGAATGAGTAGACACATGAAATAATCCTACAATTGCTCAGAAAATTAATTAAAGAATATATATAATTAATGAGACCCTATAGTAAGAATCTTATAAATAAAACATGTTTTTATCTATCTATCTATTGTTATATTGCCATATTTTAGAGAAAAATTATTTCAGAATGAGTGGAAAAATCCTGTTCACCATACTTATATGAAAAGCCTTACTGACTTTATTAGGACTACTATCAACAGCCCTGAAATCAGAAATGTTTAAAGTTTCATCCAAGATGGGAAGGGCTTATCACTAGCTGAATACAAGGAATCTGGATTTGATGCTGTTTAATATATCTGATGAATCTTCTGTTTCAGCAAAATGTTTATGGATCAAAGAGTCTGAATTAAAAGCTTGTTGAAGTCAATGGAAATGTTCTGGCTGATTTCCCTGGGATTTACATCGGGCTCCTGGGCCCCTGGGAGCTGATAATTGGAGAAAAGTTACAAAGCTCCAGAATCATTCCTCTAGGGACAGCCTGGCATTTTCAGGGAAAAAATTCCAAAGCTTATGAATGTTAATTATGAGTAACATTTTTTTATTACTGGACAACTAAATCTCCTGAAAAATCCCAAAGGCTTTGATAGTAGCAGGGAAGTATCCAATCAGAGCAGGTCTCTCAAGCAGTGGCTCTCAAACTTTCTTGGCTCATGTATCCCTTTTACAATTTGGTATACTGCTGTGCTATGTACGCCTGTGATTCTGTGTTACACATCATAATAAAGTATTGTTTTTATGTCATAACAACCACACTGAAACCTCTCCAACAGCCTAAGAGATACTGTGGAGTCCCTCAGCTTTGTTTTTCTTCCCTTTCCCTTTTGCTTTCCCATTTCTTCCTCTTGCTTACCCTCAAGAATCCTGCGGCATGCCCACAGGAGTATGCCTACCCCATTTGAGAGACTGCTTTAGAAGGAACTGTTTCCTTAATGTCCCATGGTTTACTGATTTGGGACTTGATCCTGATCTAATTCAGTCTCGTGGGAGTTTTCTCACTGGAAACAAAATCAGGGTATACGCAACATGAGATTTGTACAATTGGCTTCTTTTACAATCCATGTAAGTTGACATAACTGGAGCAGATCCTTCAAAGCATTCAGCACAAATAAATCCCCACTGGCTTTCAACAGCAGCTCTACTTACAATGACACAATGGAAGTGCTTCATATATAAATCATGCCTTCCTGCACTTCCTGCTTATCTCTGGGGTGCAATCTGTACCTGAACATTCCCCAAGCTTTCCTGGTGGGCACTGGCAGATGAACGGCCTGCGACTTGCTTCGTACCCCACGCACTGCATGTCCCCTGGACACGGCTTCTCATTACAGGGATCGCTGGAGCCAGGACATAGCCCTCCTAGGATAAATTGAAACACTCCTTTCAAAACACAATATAAATCTTGAGCATTTGCCATAGGAAGCAGAAATAGGTTTAAAAACAATAACAATAGGTATGCTGAGACCGTAAATCTCCTTATGGCAGGGACATCTTTTTAATGCATGTACAGAACCTAGCACAACGGGAAGGTGCAGCTGCGCATTAGAGTCATCATCATCATCATCATTCCAGAATGGATGATAGCATAACTAGTGTCACGATGCTTGTGCCACTTCGGTAATTATTGATACTTTTTGGTGACGGGGTTTAGAGCTGAGTCCTCCCTCTGCATTGTGGCAGGTATCATCCTAAGTTTAGGGCCAAGGTGGAAGATTTCTAGAGGTAGGGAGAAATAGGGACCCCCAGACTGTACTGAAAAAACAGCTTTTGGGTAGCCTGGATTGCAGCATCCTCATATTCTACCTTCTGCAACAGCTGGTTGATACTTAGGGAAGGATATACAAGCTTCCACCCTCCTCCTCCTCCCTCTTTCTGTCCCACCTCCAGATGTCCCCATCCTTTCTCTTCCACATGTAGCTAGAGAAATCCCACTGCATCTGGGACTCTGTGCAGGATTATTTGCCACTGAAGCTGAGAATTACCCAAAAAAGGACCCAGGACAAAGACATTAGGCTTGACGAAAATAAATAAATAAATAAAAAAGGTGACAAAGTTATTTTAAATGTATATTTTTTCCCTAGAGAAGTTCAGGGGCCTAAATAGCTAGCTGCAATTAGCACAGTTAATTTGGGCAAATCAACAATCCTTAAAATATTCAAGCTGACTTGGAGGAAAATGTAAATCGGTTGAAGTGACTTAAGCTTTGAAAAGTCGTGACAGCTCAAGCACAGTCTGTACTTTCATACAGACACATATATATATTTTTTACCAGTTTTGAGAACCTGGAAGCCAATCTCTGTCAGTGATGGATGTATACACAACAACTCCCACAGGTTTGTTTGAGGGGGATTCTGAAGAAAGAACTGAGCCCTTGAGCTTGAAAGTGCTTAAAATACTTTCCTCCAACCCATGTACTGCAAATAATCCAAAATGTTGCAAATACACCCTACCAACTCAGGCAGCTGAACCCATTTAGTTTAAAACCTGCTAAAGCCAACTAAAGTTTCCATCAAATTCAGTGGGCTTTGAATCAGGATCTAAATCTGTCTTTTAAAGAAAAGGCCCTACATAACTATAAATTTAATTACCCAAGTCTTCAGAATGATGTAAACACTGTGCACACCAGTGCCAAAGACTACGCAATTTCTGCAGGAACCACTAAAGCCCATTAAATTGATCAACATACACTAAGAGAAAGCTTCTTTTTAGTTGCCAGAAAGCAACACAAAGGAAATAAATATGCACTGAACCTTGGATGTGTGTACGGGACTGCAAGAGGAGCACAGACTGTCTTTGACCCCTGTCTTTGCTTCTGTTGATTTGTATCCAGAGCTGCAACACAGCAGTGGGACATGGGCAAGGAGAACATTTTTCTGTTTCTTATGATCTATTTTACTGAATAACTAGAAATGCAAATTTGAAGACAGGAGATTCCTACCTTCTTGAACATTTGCTACTCTTGTTTGTGAGAGAACCTTAATGTTATTTTAACAGCAGTTTTTTTTCTATATTTTAAGTTACTATTTTATTTACTGTGTGTAAAGGAAGTAATGAACATGTAATAGGGCAACCCCCTGCAGTTATGAAAGAGACTCAGTGACTGGTAGCACAGTGTGGTACAAGCCAAGCATGGCTCAAACTAAGCATGGTTCAAATTACCTGGCACTGTAGGTATTTTCTGGAAACAGAGAAATTACCACTGTCGGTTTCAAACTGGACATGGACTGACTACAAATATAGCAGAGGCTGTAAATATCTATGCTTCATGTGCAACACAGTCAATTTAATCTTTTAACACTCCTGTCTTTGTCAAACGCTTGTTGGAGAGGTCTCTGTAGTAAATGATTCACAGCGTTGTCCTTAGGAGCATGGAAAATGATGCATGGCGATCCTTATTAATCAGCTTAACAGGCTATGCTAATGGGAACAATAATACTAATATACACCACATTACAAGTTGAATGGAATCTTTGCAAGAAATACAATTTTATAGGGCTCTACAGAACTCTAAAAGTCAAAACATTTTCTTGAAAAGGAGACCTTTTCCTATAGTCTTATTTTTTGAACCACCCCGCAGGATTCTACAGTAGAACCAGAATCCCTTACTGAATTCTAGGGGATGATCGCATAGCAAGGTTATCATCTTCTGATCAATGTCAGGGAGTGGTTTGACGAGACTGCACTACGTAAGGATACAGGCAGGCAAGGTTCTTCGGGTAAATCCAATACCTTTTGTTAGACCAACTCAATCTAAGTTGGTCTAATAAAAGATATCGCATTTACCCAAAGAACCTTGTCCACCTATGTCCTTAGACCAACACGGGTACAACCTACATGTGTGCATATGGATATGTATACACATTACATCTGCTCCTTGAACACAGGTAAGCCTTATGTCAGTTAGTAATTTAAATAAGCTTCTCTGTGGCTGACAGAGGGACAAGTTACCTGGACAAGGGCCCCAGAGCCTGTCAGTATGCAGTAGCAAAGGAAGTCAATGCTGCTGAGACTTCAGATTAAGCTACTGAAAATTTTCACAACCCCATAACCTCTGATTAAATCTCTGACATTAAATAATAAATCATTACTTCTTCTCTTCCATTCTCTTCCACTCTTTAGCTAATTCAAACTCCCTATTTTAAATTCAGATTCATCAATTTCACAGTCCAAAGATGCATGGAAAACATCTAATGTATTTAATACAGTTGTGAAGATATAAGTGTACTCTGACAGGCCAAGTATGGTTCTTTTAGGTAAGCTACAAGCAAATCAACTTTTTAGTCATCCTGCTGCAGCTGGATTTCATAGCTGTCACAAGAGTTTTAAAATATTGAAATGTGAGAGAATAAAATGTTTTATGCCTCTCTATATGGTTATAAGAACATAAGCTACAAATCCATGTTATTGCACTGCCTTAGCTAACATGCATGTGCAGGCTGATTTCACAACTGCATTGAGTAAAATCACAAAATCATTCAAGGTTGTATTATCCATTGTCAGTGGTGTATAACCAGACTTTAAATGTAATTATTTGGTTGTTGCATATTTAAGTATCCTTTGTTTTTTTCAAAAGAGACTAAAAAAATGGAGAGGGATGATTTTCCTCCCCCTACACAAATCTAGAAAATCCACAGAATCTGCATGCAACTCACGTGACTATTAATAAAATTGTTTCCTATCCCTACAAGCTACTGCATACAAAAATAGGGTTAGGGTCAACCAGTACATGACAGAAAACTGTGGTGCTGTTGTTGCCATGAAGTTCCAGGAGATGTCAGAGGCAAGAGTTCTTGTGGGCTATATCTTTTAGTAGACCATTTGTATGGTTGGTACAGAGACAGACAAGCTCTTGGGGATCACATTCATCCTTCTCAGGCCTCCAAGACAGAAGCAGATGCTTTATTCTAACAGGATCTCTATTTGAATCTCCATAGGAAGCAGAAATACTCTGACATTTCTGCCAGGGATGCTGAAGATGACACTTTTTTTCCACCTTTAAATTATTACTTCATTCATTTCCTGCTTCTCAACAATTACTTCATTACTTTAAGTGCCTAAAGGTAAATAAAATGTGCCCCAAAGTTTTTTTTTTTGTTTTTTTTTAATGCTATGGTTTTTAAGACATTCCAATAATTTTGGGGGGGTGTGAGTACAGCTGGCACTGTTGCATTCATGCTCTCAGTTTCTGATGAGCATGAATCTGAGTCTGTTCTAATGAGATTGAGGTTTTCTTGGTGGAAAAGAACTGGCTGGATTGCCTATTTCCACCTACTCTGCAGCTCTAACTTCTTTTCAGCTCTCTTCAGTCTGTAATAATGGCCTCTCTCTACCTTGTCTCATTTTCCTTGTGCCTTAGTTTCCCCATAACTTACACTCGTTCTATGCAGCACCCCCTGTCATAAGGAACCTTGGAGTTGCTTAGTCTTCAAGATGGATTTGAACAAGAGTCAAATGGGAGCCTGGCACACTGGAACTGGAAACTTAAGAGGTATATTTGGCCCACTAGGGCCAATCCTGAGAGGTACTAAACACCTCAGAATAGGTATTTTGTGCTTTGGGGAATTGAGAATACACAGCCTCTCTCAAAACTGGGTCCTTTATTGATTAGCAGCAGCACTTTACAGTCCATACATGTTCATTTATGTTAGAATGGCAGCTAAATGCTGAAGAAAGCAGCTCTGTGAAACCTAAATTCCTTCTTCACTCCCATGAATGAATATGTTGGTACAAAGCGGGGGAAGCCATTGCTATCACGGCTCACAGACAATAGGGCCACATCCATACATGCAGGCACGTGCAGTCTGTGGCAACACAAACCTCTTTGTGACACCACAAACCACATGCCCAGCATTTTAAAGTATACCCCATGCCGCAAATTTGTAGCGCGGGGACAAATCTGTTATCAGGATTTCCCAGTAGCAAAAAAAACACTGAGAAAAAAGCAGTGCGGTGCATACTAAAATACCATGCACTGGAACAAATGGAGGCTCAGTCCTTCAGGGAGATGCTCTGGCTGTATTTCTACTATTTCACTGTGTTCCAGGTGCTGCAATATGCTCAGAGCTAGGAGAAGTGGGGAAAGGGAAGCTTGCCTGAAGCGGGACAATTTGTCATTCACCAAAGCACATGTGCAGGGGTGTGTGCTGTGGCACAAAGTAGTGGAACAATTTGTGCCACTACAATGTGTGCCATTGCAAGTGCACACCCCTGCACATCTGGATGTGGTCTAGGAGTATGTAGTTCCCTTGCTCCCATAGGCAGGCAAAACAAGATCCCCAACTCATTCAATAAGAACCATGTTGGAGCCTCTTCCTCCCCTCAAAATGTTTTAGCAACTTCTTTCAGCATGGGTTTAAAAAAACTACCTAACCATTCAGTTATTTGACTTTAAAATCACTTTCATCCTTAAGAAAGTTTAGAACACAGTATTGTGAACAACACCTTCAGGGGCAATCTGGTTCAATGGAATTAACCTACTTCCCTTTGTCTTAAAACCAAACCCAAACCAAATATTTTTTGTTTTTTATTTAATCTGATATGCATTTTTTGCCTCTGAAAAATGCTGTGAGAAGGGATGTTCATTAAGGTATTCTGAAATAGCCAGAAGCAAAAGTTCCAGAAATCTCAAGAGAGAATCTGTTACTGGAAGATTTTTAGTTCAGTTTATTGACTGTAAAATATCAGATGGACGTAGCTGAACTTTTTAAAAGTATCCTTCCTGAAGCATGCTGCTGAATCATTAGAAGCTCACACATTCCCTGCTTTACAGTCTCTCAACATTTGTATGTTAGGTAGTTCAGTCTGCTCAAAAAAGGTAATTGAGGTAAGTTATGCACAGCTGGCATTCATAAATTGTGCATATTTGTGACATCTGCTACTGGGAAAAACAATCCAAATATGATACATATTTTAAGAATGTGTGAATTAGCTCAAACTCAGGCTTTCTGGGTCATAACTGAATCAGATGAGTGAAAACACATGCGATATTTTAATGTTTTTGTCATGTTTCACACTATCAATATTTTTTTGGCCTGGATCATGAAACTACTCTAGAAACAAAGAAAGCAAAAAGACTTTGCTTATAATGACTTTATCTTACTGAAGTTGCCATGTTAAAGGAACTACAGGAAATTCACTTTAGTATTTTTTGTACTTTTTTGCAATTGCTACATTTATATGCATATAAAAACACGCATAATGTTTGATCATGCTGAATAGCCACGCCCACTTCTGAGGGCGTTTCTTTAAAGTAGCTGTATATGTTTTGCATTAATAAACACTAAAGAGTTTATTTCTAAAACTACTTGAAGTAAACACCATTGACCAAATGGGTAGTGCACAAAGGGTATAATTTGGAGTAATGGAACTAAACTAAGAATGGTTAAAATACTTGCTATCCAAAAAGTATTTCTAACAGTGAGATCTAGTAGTCAAGATAACCTAGAAAAGTCTGCCTTCCCCATTGTCCAGATTAATTTTAATGTCTCAATTTTAAAAATGTACAAAATATATTGTAGGTGGCTGCTCCGCATTGGTATGGGAGCTGAGACCATGTTTAGTCTCCACTTTATGAAACTCTCTTGTTTTTGGAGTTTTTGTATGGAAATGAAATACAAACACTGCTACAATATATATTTATTTTAAACATTTAACGCTGTCATCTAACAACTGGACAGGCAAATGTTCTGCTCTTAAACCCCCATGAAAGATCTCAGAGTCAGACTGATATCCTCATGTGTATTGAACCACAAGATTGTTATTACTCTCCAGCCACTGGCCACGAGTGACTCCGTTCTTTAGGGCCTGATTCACTGACAGGGAAGTTCTGCCTTAGAGATCTGACAGACTAAATTTTGTGCATGGTGATTCCAGGCCAAATTCTTTGCTGATGTAAATTGTGTCAGCTTCACTAACTTCCAAAGTTTTTGTGTCAGTATGCACCAAAAGAGAAGGAAATCTTGCATCTGTGCATGTTTAATGCGATGCACATTTAGATGTATTAATTTTGCAACCTCTTCTTACTTTATTCTTGAATGAAATGGAATAAGGAACTAGGCAAACAAGAACCAAATTGTTACTGGAACTGCTTGAGGTTTTATACCTAGTATACAGAATCAAAAGGAGAACAGGCAGCCTAATATACATGTTATATTGTAGGATTTATGAAATGTGCTAAAATTATAACATAGATGTTGAGAATCCTTCAGGAAACCAAAGTTTAAGCAAAGAGAGAGAAGAGAGAGGGAGTGAGATAGACAGACAGAGATACACATGTGCACATACAGTAAAAATGCTCGTATTACCAAAAAGAAATTCGATGAGCTCGAGATATGAAAATGCAGAAGAAAAGGTGGTAGAAACATCTGGGAGGGGGTGGGAAGAAGCCTACTAGGAAGAAACAACACAGTAGCATGGTTTTGTGTATTGGGCACGATAAGATACTTCTGTGTGGAAATTCAGGCTAATTCTGATCAACCCCTACAACTCAGAAGAAGGTGAATAATGAGAAATCTGCGGGGATAAAATGGAGCAAGAGAGATGGGTTCCTTTCTTGTCTGAGTTGATCTGCTAGGGCAGGAATACTCAAACCCCAGCTTGTGGACCAGATCTGCCCTTAGTGCTAAGTCATCTGGCCTGCAAACCCATGGAGATCCCTGCGAGCTGTGGCCCTGCTCTTGGGGCCTGATTCCCACATGTGGGACTGGGCAGCGGTGGTGTGGGACCCCTGGACCCTGATCCCTGCACATAGAACCAGGCAGTCGTAGTGCAGGTTCCCCAGAGTCCAATCACCATACATGGGACTGGATGGAGGTGGCCCAGGGCCCGATCCCTGCATGCAGAAGTAGGCAGAGGTGGCAGAGAGCCCTGGAGTCAGATTTTTTCATATAGGACTGCATAGAAATGGCCTGGGGCCTGATCCTGGCATGCAGGGTCTGATCCAGCCTGTGGGGCCAAAAAGTTGAGCACCCCTGTGCTAGAGCTAGCTATAATCACCTTCACTAGTCCAGTTGCAAGTATTATGATTACATGCTTGGAACTGTAATTACTATGTGGGTGATGCCATTAATAAGTATTAAAGCAGTGCTATCTAATCTATACTTAGTATTCTGTTACAGTGCTTCAGAGCATTCATTAAAAGTAATGGTACAACTGCTACTGGCCTTTGGATTTAATAAAGGCATTTCAGCAATATTACTGACTGGATCATTTGAATTCCAACATCTATGAACCTACATTAAATCCCTTCAGAGCTGTGTAACCATGGCAGTTAAAAAAAAAGTGTACCCCTGAAGCCCAAGAGCAGGTCTAAAGGTCAGCAGCACTGCTTGCTCCCAGTGACATAATCAAATAGGTTATTGGTTTCCACCCCTCCTGACTGAAAAGAGCCTTTCCACCTTTATTGCTTTGGTTAAAGGTCATCCTCAGTTTGAAAATGCTGGTGGCAGTCTCTGAGGTCTGGGTAGTCCTGAAACAACAGCATTCTGTGTTGTCAAAGACTGGGTGGCAAACTGTACATCCTCACCACAAAAATGGTCCTTGACGGTTTCAATTACAGTGCTTCCAGGGAAGTAGCCTGAGTCACGAAATGTCAAAGTTCACCAGCTTCCAGTTACATCAGTAAACACAAACAATTCCTACCGAGGCTCAGAAATCAATTCCCACAATACATTTGCCAAATGCTTTTTAAATAACCAAATTGAACTGCCCCTTCTAATCTGCATCAGGGAAATAAAAAACATCCTAACTTGTGATGTGTGAAGACAGAAGTGGAAAAGGAAGTAGCAACTCACCGTTGCAAGTGCAGCGCACATTTCTGTAGAAACGAGGACACACAAAACTAATCCGTGCAGTGCTATAGGTCATCAGGGAATGAGAATCAATAGATAGGCTTTGCTCACAATGCTGTTCCTGACAATCCAGTCCTGAACAATTCTTCTCTAGGATAGCAGAGATGCGAATCACATTTTCCAAATGTCTCCTTGCATTGGTGAGCTTCTGAATCAAATAGGCAGGCTTATAAAATCCACCGTTGTGCATCTGAACTGCAAACAGCATGTCAAGCTGATTGGTGCCTGCCACGGGCTGAATACTGATAATATGCAGGCTGTCTTGTTTCTGGGAAAGCACAGCGTTTCGCAGGGTGCGTCGGAAACCATGCATATGAAGCCCCACAAAATCCTCAGGAGAAACATTCTCAAATCGGATGGTAACTGTGTTCTGCAGCATTTCCTGTATCAGCTGCTCAACATGGACTACAACATCAATGGGCACTTGGAACCGGCCATCGCTGACAGAAACATTCAGGATATACTTGCCATTATCCAGTCCTCCGAGGGCAATGATCTTTCCATCATGGCTGTTAACCTTGAACAGACTTTTCTGCTCGGAATTTAGGGTATAAGTGAGGACATCGTACACATCTTGATCTGTGGCATGAATCTTCCCAATGACACCCCCTGGAAAGTCATCTTCCATAGTGACAATAAATATCTCTAGGGAAATAGCTGTTGGTTTATGAATGCTTTCTTCAATGACCCGAACCTGAATGTAGGTGTGGGACACCTGTTGAGGCTTCCCAGAATCTTTTGCCTAATTTAATTTGGAAAAAAAAAGCGCACACATAATTTAGTCAAAAATACCTCTCCAAGCTATACATATTTATATAGCACCCATCATCATGAAGCACTTTCAAAGCACTTTAGACATATATTTGCAAAATACACAAAGAGGAGCACTTCGCAATGCACCACAACACTGCAATCAGCCGTCTCTGAAGTAGCACCAAGAAACTCCTGAGAAAATGAAGAAAACTATGGGTGTAGATATACAAGATGAGCAATTAACACAAAATAAGTCACCCAGATTTCATTCCATAGTAAATTTACTCAGTAGAAAAGACATATTATCAGCTCTCCTGAGCTGGCTGCTGATGGTTGGCATTATTACAGAAGATGGCCAACAGTTATCCTGAGATGAAATGGCCTGGGGGAGCCATCACATGACTGGCATACCAGTATAACTTTCTGAGGGTAACTGTCTCAGAGTGAAGTGACTTACACTGCCCCTTGGAGGAAACATAGTATACCTGTCCTATGTCCGTACACTATACCTGAGCAAGATTGCAGGGTGGAACATATAGATCGATACATAGTCCAAGTGGAAATGTGACCAGGATCACCACTGACAGCACAATGGAGGCCTTAATGTCTTTGATTTAAATGATTATCATGATGGAAAACAAGTCAGTCCTATCTCAAAGAAACAAGTGTCATTTAGTGAATCATCAACACTACTTTCTGCGGCAACTTGGAAGTGTGCTGGAAGTTTCCGACCCTATTTACTTTTTGAGGAAGTTAGGATTTTTTATGTTGTCTTCTATATGCCTTTACCTGAAGCAGTCAAGAAACGTGGTTGAAACAGTGAAAATTTATCACCCTCAAAAATGAAGATGCACATTCTATTACTAACAATAAAATATGAGAGCAGAACAGAGCTTGGACAGATGACTCCAGGGCCTGGAGACCATATGATAGCATCATTTGCACTTTTTATAGAGAACAAGGGAGTAGGTATGACAAAAATCCAAGGCCATGCTGACAGAAGGGAGTGCTAACTTGGATCAATGTCCTTTTCCTGCGATAATAAAAATGTTACATTCAGCTCACTATTCAGATTTACTACTCCACACGTACACTCAATCTAAAGGAGGCCAAAAGACTAAAGATAATACTGAATGTAGAGATTTGAATGCAGTTATTAAAATTAAAGAGGCAAACATGTAGAAGAAGGGTAATTATACACAGGACTTCAACAGCAGAGCTGAACGCCCCTGAACATCATTTGTCACCACCTTGAACAGCAGTGACTGGGAGAATTTACCAGAAAAGTCAAGCAATTATTTTGTGACTTCCCATCTCTCAAATTTAAGATTAAATTTTAATTTTAAAAAAATGAGTGATCCTCGTGGTAAAGCAGTGAGAATTTCTGAATCTGCAGAATTTCTCAGAATTTGAGTGTGTCATGACCTGCCAGTTGGGCACATGCAAAACTGGCAGTCTGAAATACTTGTTCAGTGCAAAAATCCCTAAAGAAAGGAATATGGAGACTAAGGTGAAACATTAGGAAAAAAAAACAAACCTAGCTGTAAGGCTAGCTGAGCACTTGAACAAGTTATCTAGACCCCTGACAGACATTACACTTAAAATGTGATTAGCAGGGATCCTGGTTTTCTCTGATTTAAAAACACCCCAATTGTTGGGTTAAAAAACAGTAACCTAAAATCTACATTTTTCTGTGATCAAAATGAAACACCACTATATATATCTATGTATGTGTATGTGTGTGTGTATAATCATGGAACAATGTGGATTTTGGGTTACTTTTTAAAACCCAAAAATTGGGTATGTTTTTAAATCAGAGAAAACCAGGATCCCAACTAATCACATCTAAAGATTAGATAATTAATCCCAGCCATGTTTTCATTCCATTAATGGTGCAATAAAACTGGGAATAAACTACATAGTTACAGGGAATATAAGTAATAACTTTGTATCTTGTTCCCATTGTGTCATAATAGAATGTGTGGCCAGGTTGATCAGCTGACCTGTGCTCCCAGCCTCCGGACCACATGGAGCCCTAGACTCTGGCACCCTCTTGAGAATGGGAGTACAAACCAGCTGACTGGTGCTCCTGGCCTGGAGCCCTTGACTTTTACAATGAGACTTGAAGAAAATTGGTTGCAGTGCTGATGATGGATGACAGATCACTAAAAGTATCTTGATTTGAAATTTTAACTAGTGTCTAACATTAATTTGAGGTCCTTTAGCTCAGACCCAGTGTACAATTATGCTGCCTCAAACGTTCCATGGCATTGTATCTCCTTGAAAAGTAGGTCACAGGCGATATTTAAAGAAATTAACTAGAATAAAACAAAGGGCAGAGGCCTGTGCTTGAGGAATTATGGGACTAGTACTCTGGACGACTTCTGTGGCCTGTTCATTTACACCTGTTCATTTATTCCAGTGAATCTGTTGCATCACAATGTTTCCCCACCTTTGTATGATAAGAAAAACAGATAATGCCTTTTTAAGTCACAGGTTACAAAAAAATTACCCTAAAAGTTTTTCAACAGCAACTTTGAAGCTAGCTACCAAGGCTTTTATTGTAAACCCGGTTTTCACATTCCTTATGCACTAAGCTGACCTTGAAAATATGATTTCACGAATGCTTGCTGTATTCCTGAAAGCATGATTAAATTTATGCCTAAAGACAAGATGTGATTTTTTTCTATAACAATATTTTCCCATTGCTCTTTTTGTTGTGTGTTTATATGTATATAAGGCAATTTTCCTCTACTTTCTCCCTTAACTTTATAAGAAACTAAATGAAAATCTTAAATCACAAGGCTTGCTGCTCACAAAATCCATTTCAGACAAATAAAATGAACAAGGTGGCTGGCTACCTATTTATATTTATATGAAATAGGATTTGATAGCAGCAAAGAAATTGTACTATATTGAGCATTGCATATTGCAACACATTATATTTAAATCAATTAAAATCAACCCAAAGAAACAAGTAACATAAAAATAGCAGCAAATATAACCTGACATGAAGGCAGGGATCATGCTCACCACCCCAAAAAAAAAATCTTTGCTTTGCACACACATAGAGCCATACCTGCACACAGAGCACATATTCAGTCGCTACCATATGCTTGAAGATAACTGCAGATCTTAAAACTCCATGTGGGTCCAGCGTAAATTCCTCCTCTTCGTTGCCAGTCAGAATGGTGAAGGTAAAGGGAGGGCCATTGTGAAAAGAGTCTTTGTCCGTCACTACCAGCTGCAAAATGCTTGTGCCCACTGGTTTATTTTCCTTTTCACATATACACAAGACATAAAGAAAGGAGTAAAATGACAGATCTCACCACTTTGTTCAACTAATGTTTACTTTCGAAAGCACAGAAGGAGCTGTTCTTTTCCTTCCCCTGGGCTGAAGTATCCTGCCGTAGTTACATGATTCTATACTGTGCTAGTCACACACCGGCCACCCAATCGAATTAAAAGGAAAAGGAGAGCTAACCAAGAGCAGAATCTGCCGGGCCTCTAGTGAGACATGTCTCCAGGGGGTTGTTACCCTCTGTATCTAGTTAATAACAACGCACAGGCTACATAAAGGGCAGAGAACTTTAAACCCTTCTCTGCTCATTATGCAGTTTGGGGCTGGGCACCCACAACTACATTTGTAGGACTATCGTGTGTTGACAAGGCTGGCCCTATGTTCTGCATGTCTCTTTGACCATTTTCGATATTAAGATAATCATGCTGTTATGCTCCTTTGTGACTGTTTATATGACTACATGCCACTGTGAAATGTCACAATGTGAAGTTCAGGGTTTCTTGCAGGACAAACTGAAACAGACTGTAGTTTAGGATCTGTGCCCCGCCGTTTTCACCCCTAACAGTCACCTATGTTCCAAACACGCCATCAAGTCCAGCAGGGACATTACTATTGCTGTGGCTTTGATGTGAAAGGTTCTTTATAACAGATGGCAATAGAAAATAAGATAGATACAGTATTTATTAGTCAGAGCTGTAGAAACTCTGGGATATCATGGGATAGGGCAATCTGTGGACTGCTCATTTTTCTGTCTCCTGTTCCTCAACATCTCATGACTTTCTAATCAAAGAAAGCTTGAACCCCTTGTTTAAAAATATGGGTTTTCTTTGTCCACCTAGGTTAGGGACTGACATTACAAATAAACTGGTTTAAGTGATCAGAAACTGGTTTAAACCTGTAACAGCACAGATGTTCAGTGCACACAAACCAGTTTGAGAATGGCTAAAACCAGTTTGAGATAACCCTGGTTGAATGCAGTATCAGACTTAACTGATTTGGTTCAAACTGGTTTATGCAAGACCCCTTGCTGGTTTAAATTAAACCAGACTCCCCCAGCATCCTGGCATGCTGTCTGGCTGGGCGGGGCTCTCTGCTCCACAGCAGGTCTAGCCCCTCCCCTCTGCTCCCTGGCTGCAGCGTGGGCAGTCTCTTCAGGCATCTGCCTGGCTTCTGCTCTTCCCCCCACCCCCAACTCTCTGCTAAGCAGTCATTCCCCCATCCCTCACACAGTATTAGCTAGCAGATCACATGCTGGCTACCGGGACAAAGGCAGAATCAACAGATAGCTGGTAATGCCCTTCTGTTTTTTTAATGAGGTAATAAACATTTCCTGCTGGGCTGTTCAAGAAGAGGGGGGGTGACCCTCCCTAATTAGCATCCTGTAGGGGCCTGGCCATGCCCATGCCCCCCTCAGCTCAGCTCTGTTCAAGGGAAGGGGGGGCTGCTCTAGTGCCCCCCTCATCTTCTATCCTGAGCCACTGCTGGCATGTGCCTTCATTTTTGAGCTGTCTGTCTGGTTACAAAACTGATTTAGCTTAGCCAGGTTAGACTAATGTGCAAAGACTGAATCAATTCAGGCTCAGGCATTTTGAATGTCTGTCCCTAGCCCTAGGGGATGGTCAGGGAGTTTCCTTGCAGGAGAGAGACAGAGCATGAGATGGCAATTGGATTTGCTATTGTTGAAGAGGGAGAGAAAAATATTTCTGAAACCAGAGAGAGTTTTCTAGAGCACCTGGGAGAATAAAATCTGTGGCAGAACCTAAGGTTGAAGAGACTTAGTAAACACAAAAAGTATCAAAGAGTTAATAAAACACACGCTCATCCTTTTCTTTAAAGAAGATAATTTGATATACCCCAGGCTGAGAAATCATTAAGAAACAACTTAACTGTAACAAAATGCCTTCATATTGTAAAGATGAACAAAGACTTTTTTCTTATAAGTGGGATAAACTTACTTGAATTACAGCTGTATAGTTAGCTGGTGTAAATAGGGGGCCATTATCATTTACATCAGAAATGTCTACGTTGACCGTTACAGAAGATGACAATGGAGGGACTCCGCTGTCTCTTGCTTGAATAACTAATGAATAACCAGACACCTGTGAAAACATTAAATCAGTGTGAAAGGTTTCCTACATTTTAGCTCTGCTACCATTCAACATCCTATGTGCCATATACCGTGTTCCATGGAAAAGATGTTCAGCCTCGTTACTCTCCATGCCTTTTGTATAACATTTCCCCATTTATTGCTAAACTATGTCCCAAACTCTGTTTTATAAGGCTATCAATAATCCTAATGGCTTCAACATATTACAATAACTATTAGATGATGTGTTTTATAGATAATGGCACACTTAAAAACAAACAAACTGTATGCTGCCTTGCATATGATATTCCAAACCAGCTATTACAATTTTAACCAACATGCATGAAGAAAAAATGCTTTCTCATTTCCTTAGTGTGTCAGCTGAAAGTTTGTAGCTGGAACTGAGGTTTTAAAAATGGTTTCCAGGAATTTTTATAAATGATTGTATATGATTATTGATTTAACACAATATTTCTAACATGGCATTTGTGAATACCAAACTAAAGTTCACAGATCAGCAACTTAAAACATACCAGTAAGCACTGTGGATGGCTGTGAGCTCTAGTCTGTTTGTAGCCCATAGTTTAAATAGGTAGCTTGCAACTGAGTAGTATCAGTGCCCTGATGATAGATGGTTTGTGGCTATTTCTATCAAGGATACTCAAAAAATCTATTCTTTTAGTGGCAGCTAGGTAATACGGTTGCAAATTATACATCTAAGCAAGGGCCACAATGGCAGTAGGCCCTCAACCACCATCCTCTCACTAAGCACAGGTCACAGGGTGCCTGCAACAGATTTGATTTAAAACAGCAATACAGCACCTAGAGAAGGACTTTCTTCTCTCCCTCTCTCTTCAGACAGGCTCTGGCTGGTTCTGAGTTGTTGTCTTTTTTTTCCTTTGCCCTGCTGCATATAGCATTTTTGTTTTCTGGTTTTGCTTTTCTTTGCCCTCTCTCTCTCTCACCCTGGAATTTGGATCTTAATCTATGTATTCACCCCTTCAAAATGAACACATTTTCTGTGTCTGAAAGTTTAGTCTGTATGTTTTATTTATATCAGACTGGTTAGGACCCTCACTGGTATCCTACTGTTTGTCTGATATCTTATGCATTCAGAACTGGCCTTGCCACACTCACTGAAGAACATCAGAGGCAATGAATCAAATTCTGTCCTGGTGTTAGCAGGTGCAACTCCATTCACTTGCTAGGACCTGTGATGCTCTTATAAAGTATGTGTATAAGTATTTGCTGCATCTAGATACAGACTGTGGATGATGGTTTGATGGTATGAACTGGCTGAACTTTAAGTCTTATGAATCCCTGTTACTGTGCACTGCCTCATGCTCCTTGTGCTGTGGAGATCTGGGAGCGGTGCCAACATTTCAGTCTGCAAATAATTCTTATCCAGGGAAAGAGAGGAGTAACTGTATCCTAGAAAAGAGCAGTTTTCTCCCAATCATTGTGCAATGGCGCTGGGATTTGGAGAGTGAAAATTCCTCAGACAGAAAAACAAAGAAGTACCAGTGCTGGGTTATAAAATCACAGCACCGAAGGGTGCGTGTCCCCTGCACTCTTAGGGCTACTGTCAAAGAATGTGGCCCCACATACCTGCACCTGCTCACATGCACCACACCTGGATATATAGTGGGGAAGACACTGTACAGGTATCCCCTACTGCATTTATGGGTTTGGTGGGTGCAAGTGGGAGTGGGAGGGTAGACCCATGCCTTTCAGTGGCAGTTTTGGTAGAGCCAGGGAAACATAGCAGACAAACCCTAAGAGATTATTGGGACACGGAACTCAGAGGAGCTCAGAGAAACTAAGGCTAGGTACACACATTCAAAAAGCCTGAGGTGGAATTGATCTAAGTTACTTGTTTTTTCTATAAGCAGTGTAGTTTAGAATGGTAGCAAACAGAAGAACACAATGTTTGTCCTTCCGTGGAAGGTGGGGGACAAATCTCAGACTGGGATCAGCCAATTTAAACCAGTCTACATGTGCAAAACTTCTGTTCTGTTATCGGTATAGACTGGTTTTGTGTGCCAAATTTATGTTCTGTTATGTCTAGACCAGTTTTCAATCACTTATACCAGTAACAATGTAATGTCTGTACCTGGCCTAAGGAAGATAGGGCAAGAGAGAGAAACAAGAGGCAGGCTTTCATGGCAGAGAAGCTATATTTGTAGCTGTGGAAGCTGGTGATGATAAGCCAACTCATCATACAGAGGAGAGAGACATGATGATTTGTAGAAAAAGCCATGTACAGAGACTAAATCCTAGATTTCCCTGTTCTAAGCCCAAAGGATGCTCAATAGGGCTTAAGAAAGTGAGACAGGGAAATGCAATGAGAGAGTGTCTTTGCTTTGTTTAGATCTGTACAGAGCAACTGAGCTGGATCCTTTGCAATACCTGTGAGTCTGTCTGCTTCTAGTATCACATATCTTTGAAGAGGTAAATCCCAAACTCACCATACCCATAAGACTAGAATTCAGGAAGAGAATCCCCATTACGCAAAAAGGAGACGAGGTGGTTCAACAATGCCTTTGAAGCCTATGGCAGCTAGCTATGAAGAGGAAGACACAGAGAGCCTCAATCCAGCAAATCCGCCAGAGAGGCAAGGGAAGAAGGTTTTGCAGTCTCCCATAACCACTAGAAGCTTAGGAACACACGTCTAGCACCTAAACATGGGGATCTGGGAGTGAATGTGTACCTCTGTATTTACTGCACAGCTATTCTAAACACAAACACAAAATTTAAGCAATTTAAGGCTGTTTAGTTAAGAAAACTACAGCAGGAGGCTAAGCTTTTTTGGCAGGAGTACCACAATCTAGCCCACACCCTCCCCAAGTGCCACTCTTATCCTTTTCCCCCCCATGCTTTGCTTTCTGCTCCTTGCCCCATCTACCATTGTACTGCCTGTTCCTTCCCCAGTCTGCTGTGCACCACACATAAAGGCTGCCTGTGCCACTTGTGGCACCCTTGTCACAGGTTGGCCATCCCTGATCTGTAGCATATATACTTTGGTCTATAGATTACAGCAAAGAATGCATGCACAGACATTATCTCCATCGCATCAGTACCTTTAGCAACCTGCAGTGAATCATTCTGCTATGAGGATACTAAATACTGACAATTTAATCCTGCTTTCACCTTAATACGAAGGGATATTTGCCTTTGAATTAAGTAGCTTTGCTGCCAATAGACATCTTTTCCATTTGAGCCTATATTCATTTTTTTATAATCCTGATTTAGCACTCTAGTGCCACTGGCATTGTTTGGAGACACTGGGTAGGGATATCTTTGCATACTGCAAAATTCCTGAAGTCATGTAACTTTCTCCAATATTCTCAGGGTAAAAAACGGTAAATATAGTTTTTTCAAAAGCTGTTAACTGGTAACAAAAGCAAGGTGATAATAAGTTGTCCTGGGTGAATGGATGTATCAGGATAAACAGAACAGTGACATCAATCTAATATAGCACCTGTACTGTTGAACAGGTTCACAACAATCTTCCTAATGAAATTTTTCACACGGTATCACCTTATGGTAGCGGTCTTGGCTCCATGCTTGGTACCATGTTTAAGAGCATATTATAATCAAAGTTGCATGCATAACAGTTTGTACATGGGAGAAGGGGTGGCAGCTCATTAACAGGCTACAGCTGCCTTTGTTGCCACATGTGAAATCTACACAGGTTTATCACACCTCCAGGTTTTGCCAGACTTGATCTCATTTCCTACGACAGTAGCGGATATGAGTGCTTCAACAAAGGCTCACTCAAAAATATGATGAAGAGGAGGAAGAAGTTGAGTAATATTAAAAATAGGTAATAGATTATTTTATGGTAACAAGTATAGACTGTGAAAATGACCAGCCTGTAATAATATGGAAAGCCAAAACCAGAGATGAAGTCAATATCCATCTACAATTTAAAGTGAGATAAGAAAGAAGCTCAGTGCATGTTTGCTTACCCTCTCTCTGTCCAATTTCTTTTTAACCTTCACAAGTCCCAAAACTGGATCAACTGAAAATTCATTATCTCTATCACCATTCACTATGGAGAAATGAATCTGGCCATTGGAAGGACTGTCCACATCTTCTGCTATCAACTTTTTGGAGAGAAGAATAAAATTAGCTAAGTAAACAAGGAATGATTTCTAGTTTAAACATCCAAAGGAATAACTTCATATTCTGTCAAGTTAGTACGTTTAAATTACATGTGTGGGTTGGTATATATGTTTTCTTATACTAAATCATGAATCTGGGATGCTAAACTATTTAGATGCGGCAAAACTGCATGCATATTATACATATTGTAGGTAATCATACTGCTAAACACAATCATTTAATTTATTTATGCCACATTTTAGAGAAAAATATTTTTGAAAATGCTTTAAATATTTTTGGAGCTGTAGCCTGGGGCTTTCAAAGGAACCTGCAGGAGTTGAGTAATTTACTATAGAAGCAGGGTGCCTACCCCCCTAAAAGCCTTTGAAAATCCCAGCCTTAAAATTAATTTAATGCTACTAGTTCAAATAAACCTTTGCTTATAAAGCCAGAAGTTATGTTGTAAAAAAAGTCTTGCAATGCTGAGGTGTGATAGCTTGCATGCCAGAATCGCTAGATAGAAATACTATTTACTTCCCTGAAAGGCCTTGAATTTTGCCTCTCCAATTTGAGATAACATCTGTTTCTAGCTCTGCTGAATCATGAGATATCAGATGTTAAAGCCTGTCTTTGGTTCAAGACAAAATATTATCTGAAATTGAGTGAAATATTTAGAAGAAAAAGGAAATTATTTTGTGTAGTAAGCTTTTTTGAAAGTTGTTTAGTGGTTTGAAAGGTAAAAAGTAGTTCAGGCAGAGAGAAACTACTGGATATAATGCATGTGAAGAGGTGAAAGGTGAAATAGCTGTTTTAGTTGACAGTTGTATACAGATATGTGTGTATACACCGCCCCCCCCCAACACACAGAGTTTATAGTTTAGAGTTATAATAGTTTGTCAACGGTTGACAGAAATGCAAGAAAATATCATAAGCCCCTCTTTTGACTATATTTCTGAAACCATATGCTGTATACTCACCATAATCACAGAATCACCAACTGCTGCATCCTCACTGATGACTGCACTGTACAGCACCTGACTAAATTTTGGAGCATTGTCATTAACATCTGTTACATTTATGTTCACTGTAGTAACAGCACTGAGGGCTGGAGTACCTCCATCTTTTGCTTCCACCACAAGGTAGAAATCTTTACATGTTTCATAGTCCAGTGCTTCGATTACAGAAATGGCTCCTTTGAAGCAAAAGAGGAAATGTTAACAGATTTAAAAAGTGATAAACTATTAGCAGTCATTGCCACTAAGTTTGGCTATTGCACATAATGCAATACATTATAGATTCATAGACTGTAGAGTCGGAAGGGATCCAATGGATCATTGTGTCCGACCCCCTGTCCCTGACAGGAAAGAGGACGGTTGGTCTCCTTGTAAAGCTGTTATTCTCCCTGTAAAGTTTAATTAATTGATATCAAGCTGCTCTAAAATACTGACTCTCATGGCAGGACCTTCATATGATTCAGAACTATGAATGGGCTCTCATAACAGCAGATTGATAGCAGTGCTTTATGTAGGTAAACTGAGGCACTGCAGTTCAATGACCTGCCTGGACTTGCATAGACAGTGGCACAGCTGCAAATAAAACCCACAAATAGTGATTTATAGTTCTGCATTTTGAACACAACAGACACTCCATCCAAAACGTTCACATCTACGTGACAAGGTAAGTTCCTAAATCTATCTGCCTGAAGATCTGATTTGTCCAAACAACCAGACGCCTACAACCTAAACTGAAATATGTGGGAGCTCTAGGATTGTGAAGGGACTTGAAAACCTGGTTATTTTAATCAGGTGTCCACATACTAATTTAACATAAGCCAACTGGTATAAAAATGGTTCATGTGCATCAAGGCGCTTTTTCTAAAGCTCATTAAATCTAGTACCTCCAATGTGAGGTACTAAAGAAATGTGCATTAGACTGCCTTAATGCACAGTAATGAATGCACATGGTTTTTAAGTGACGCTTAATGCATAATAGCCTTTTTTATTGCACATTAGTATAATTACACAATTTTTTATATGATGCTTTAATGTGCAGTAAAATAGGCTATTGAGCATTAAAGTGCACATGTAGACGCACCCACTTTCTCCGTGTCCAATGACTGAGTAAGCTTTTTATCTTATCACATTCACATAAGAAGACAACTCTTAGGAGAGAATTGAACTTGAAGTGCACATTCTCTATTTGTTTCCCTAAGCCCTTCCAAAACCATTAACTAGAGTTGTGTTTTGTGGCCATAGAGTGGGCACTGAGTATGGAGAAGGCATTGAAGAAGTGCCCACATCTTGTCAGCATGATTTGCTTCAAGTAGAAGCCCCAAGGAGGAGCAGGGGAAAAGCCTGTCATGGCCAGTAGGAAGCTCCCACTGATAAACAGGGATCCAGGCTTTCCGTTCCTTGTGGAAAAAAAGTGGATTTTCCCCCTTTGCAAACAGTTCTCTGCAGGCTGGCAGAGTTTCAGCCTTCAAAAACTGCTTGTAAGAGGGAGGGAAACCCTAAGCCCTGTCTGCAGGGGATGGGCATAGGGGTAGGACCTGAGAATCTGAGTCAGCCAGGGCCAGCTTAAACTCACTTTCCTTCCTGCAGACTTTAGGGTAACTAGGGCCCTGGGGATGGGGGGGCCACTAGAAGCGCCCTCTGGAAGGATTGGGGGGGCTCTGTGGGTGAGGCTCATGCTGCCAGGGGGACCAGGGCCTGCAGGGAGAGGTGGCGGGGTAGGAGTGGGGCAGGGGTGTGTGGGTGGCAATCACATGGTCCTATGCCATGAGCCAAGGCCAGGGCATGTGTGAGCTGCCTCATCCCACTGTGGCTCATCCCAGTTGGGCTCAGGCTGGGGCTGGGGCCGCTGCCCAGCTGAAGCAGCAATGGCAGCAGCTCAGTGTGGGAGGGAGGGAGGGAATGCATGATGCCCCCTAGGCCAGGCACCCTTGGGGCAGGACTAGGGATTGGGGCTGAGGGTGCTGCCAGATGGGGTGGTACCTGGGGCCAGGGTGCTGAGGGCGAGCATCGCCCTTCTGCTGTGCTAGTGGCTGCTACCCCACTGCTCACTGCACCACAACCCACTGGTCTGTGTCTGTGGCAGCTGCTGGCAGCTCTGCTGGAGCAAGTGGCTGGGGGCGCACTGGGTGACAGGGCACAAAGAGGGGAGAGGAGGAGAGATGCAGCCTGGCTAGCCTCCGTGCTGCCTTGCCTGGCCTGGGGCCTTGCCTGCCGCTGTGGGGGGAGAAGGGGTAGCTCTTGGTCCTGGGAACCACCCAGGAGGGTTGTGATGGGCCGGGAGCAGGGGGGGGAGATGGACGTGGCAACAGGGTCTATGCACGTGTGTGTGTGATGGTCAGTGCAGGGGGGAGGTGTGTAAGAGAGAGAAAGAGAGAGAGAGATGGGGGGGAACTCTGGGTAGAAGTGGCCCGGAGCCCCCTAGCCTGCTAAAGCAGCCTGTGAAGGGGAGGCAGACCTGGAAGAGAAGGGGCTTGCCCAGCCAGAGGTTGGGGGTGGGGTGTGTGGGTTGGGAGTGAGGGTCAATGGCATGAGGAGGGGCAGGACACCAGCATGTAAGTGCTGCTCTGTGCCACAAAGCACCTGTGGGAACAGCCGCAGCTGGACCCACGCTTTGGTGAGTGAGGGGGGCAGGGAGAGCTCAGTTTTCTATGATAAAAACATCCAAAATCAAACATCAAAATATAGAATCTATTTTATTTTAGTGTTTGGGGCACTGGTAGGCTTCCAAATTATTTAAAAATTGTAAATATATCAATAAAACGTTGTGTTCATCTGATATCTATATAGAGAGAGACCTTTCATTTTAATTGCAGAAAAACACCAATGTTGGGGTTCTTAATCAGAGAATTTTGGATTCTTAAACAGAAAACTAGGGTCCCTGCTGATAAATGATGTGAGAGGTCTGTTTTTTCAAGCTCTGTTGACGGATATACATCGGGACATGGGTGTCTGGAATCTCAGCTTCTGCTTCTAAACTGATGATAATTAAGCTGTCACACATTAATGAATAATAAATGTTTTCTTTTTCCTATGTGATCAAGCTTCATTACTTGCTTTTATTGATTTATTGCCTGGATTTCATTGTCAAAGGCAAACTTAAGTATCTCCATTTCCCTAGGTGTTTACATTTAAATCCTGCTACTATTAACAGGAGATAGCAGAAGTTAAAACACACATTAAAAGTATTGTTTTAAAAAGCCCTGTGGCTGCAGGCAATTAATTTGTTGCACAGAAAAACATAATGAAATAACACATTTTTCAAGGTATTTCTTAGCTATTGGCTACATGTCTAGTAGCTCCTAAACAACTGTTGCCTTCAGCTTTCAACATGTAGATCAATCACATCTGAGACTTTGGTTGCAAGTTCTTTGTGTATCTGGGAGGGTGATGAGATCCTGACTGTGAGAGGTATAAGAGATGACATCTGACTCGTGCCACTGGATTAAAAGCCCAATTAGGAGAAAGAATACATTCCTAGAAGGACACTGAAACAGCAGCAGCTGTTTGGACAAAAAAAATTAGGTCATCTCAGCATTTCTTGAAAAATACCAAACAATCCATTTATTAAAACTCGTCAATCATAGAATATTAGGATTGGAAGGGACCTCAGGAGGTCACATCTAGTCCAAACCCCTACCCAAAGTAAGGCCATTCCCAAATAGATCATGCCAGCCAAGGCTTTGTCAGCCCAGGTCTTAAAAACCTCCAAGAATAGAGGTTCCACAACTGCTCTGGGTGACCAGTTCCAGTGCTTTACTATCTTTCTAGTGAGAAAGTTTTTCCTTGCTGCAACTTGAGACCATTAGTCCTTGTTCTTCCGTCTGTCACCACTGAAAGAACTCTAACTCCATCCTCTTTGGAACTACCCTTCAGGTAGCCGAAGGCTGCTTTTAAATCGCCCCTTAGTTTTCTCTTCTCCAAACTAAATAAGACCAGTTCCCTCAGCCTCTCCTCAGAAGTCATGTGTTCCAGACCCCTAACCATTTTTGTTGTTCTCCACTGAACTTTCTCCATTTTGCCTACATCTCTTCTGCAGCGGGGAGGCCCAAAACCCAAACACAGTACTCCAGATGTGGTCCCACCAGTGCCAGCTAGAGGGGAATAAACACTTCCTTTGATCTGCTGGCAATGCTCCTACTAATGCAGTAAGCAATTAGCCTTCTTCATTGCAAAGGAACATTTTTGGTTCATATTTAGCTTATTGTTCACTGTAACCCCCAGGCCCTTTTCTGCAGTTGGTCTGAAGTCTGTACTGGTGCATGGGATTGTTCCCTCCTAATTGCAGGACTTTGCACTTGTCCTTGTTGAACCTCATGATATTCCTTTTGGCCCAATCCTCCAATATGTCTAGGTCCGTCCGAATCCTAGTCCTACCCACTAGCATTTCTACTATTCCCCCCAGCTTGGTGTCACCTATCAACTTATTGAGGGTGCACTCCATCCTATCTTCCAGGTCATGAAGACACTGAACAAAACCAGTCCCAAGACTGACCCCTGGGGCACTGCACTTAATACCAGTTGCCAACAAGACATTGATTACTATCCTTTGAGCCCAACAGTGGCGATGCTTGCAAGAATGTTGTGGGAGACAGTATCAAAAGCCTTGCTTAAAGTCAAAGTATATCATGACCATTGTTTTCCCCGCATCCACAAAGCCAGTCATCTCATCAGAGAAAGCAATCAGGTTGGTCAGGCATGTCTTGCCCTTGGTGAATCCATGCAGACTGTTCCTAATCACCTTCTTTTCCTCCATGTGCTTAGAAATGGACACTTTCAGGACCTGCTCCATGATTTTTCTAGGGACTGAGGTGAGGCTAACTGGTCTGTACTTCCCTGGATCCTCCTTCTTCCCTTTCTTAAAGATGGGCACTATATTTGTTCTTTTCCAATCATCTGGGACCTCCCCAAACTGCCACGAGTTTTCACAGATGATAGCCAGCAGTTCTGCATTCATACCAGTCAACACCCTCAGCACCCTCTGATTCATTGCATCCAGCCCCATGGACTTGTACATGTCCAGCTTTTCTTAATGGTCCCTAACCTGTTCTTTCACCACTGAGGGCTGCTCACCTTCTTCCCAAAATACTCTGTCTGGTGCAGTAGTCTAACCTTGTCTGTGAAGACCAAGGTAAAAAAAGCACTTCAGACTTTTCCTCATCATTTGTCATTAGGATGCCTCCCCCATTCAATAAGGGACCCACATTTCCTTCACTTTCCTCTTGTTGCTAACACATTTGTAGAAACCCTTATTATCCTTCATGTCCCCTGGTAGCTGCAACTCCAATTGTGCTTTGGCCTTCCTGACTTCATCCCTGCATGCTTGAGCAATATTCATTTTTATACTCCTCCCAAATTGTTTGTTCAAGCTTCCACTTCTTGTAAGCTTCCTGGTTGCCTGTCATGTTTGCTATTGTTCCTGCACATCAGGATGGTTTGCTTCTGTGTCCTCAGTAAGGTATCTTTAAAATACAAACAGGTCTCCTGGACTCCTTTCCCCCTCAGCCTGGCCTCCCAGGGTATCCTGCCCATCAGTTCCCTTACTCTACTCAATTCAATAGGCTAGTAATGAAGTGAGGTACTTTTGACTTGAGTGAGAGTGGCTAAAGAGCTGTCTGTGGGACTCATTTAGTTCTACATATTTCCCTGACATGCTGACTTCATATTCCTCTTCTTAGGCATGATTTTACAAACCTGTCTTTGAGTTGATCCTGAACTTCCCTTTCTCATTCCCAGATCTGATGAGGTAGGCAATTTCAGCGTTTGTACCAATGTCTTTGCTTGTTGCAAAAACAGCAAGGATTTCAGTGCTAAGAGTGGTATCTTCAGGAACTGAAACAAGATAGTCTCTTCTTTCAAACACAGGAGGGTTGTCATTAATATCCAGCACTGTAATGGTGACTGTAGCCAGTGATGACAAGGTCAACATAATGCTCTGGTCTGATGCCTTTACACTGATGTTATAAGAGGACTGCAGCTCTCTATCAAGTGGTTGCTCCAAAATAATGATCCCTGATGACCTGTCTACAGAGAAGTAACCACCTGCGGAGTCTGCTAGGGAATAGACAACTTTTCTGTTCACACCTGAAAGAGAAGCAAAGGTAAAATTAAGAAAAGAAATATTTTATAACAAACCAGCTATTCTCACAGCATGCATTTATCTCATACTCTGTGGGGTGAGTGCATGGAGGACACAGCTGAAGCAGCAGCAGAATATTCCCTCTGCCAAAAACCCCTGATGAACAGTCTGTGTAATCCTCTCCTTGACTCTAGGTCTGCTGGTTCAAAACCATTAGGAACCAAGTCCAGAAGTGTGACTTATATGACCCAGTCCAGAGGCGTTTACAACAGAAACAGACAAGACAGAATAATGAAACTGCCATGCTTCAGAACATGCCACCAGACGTAGGAAGGGATTGTGTTAAGTATGGTTTAAAACAGGGCTAGGGATTCTTATCCCATTACCTGGATTAGCTTTTGTGACCCCTTTGTTCCTATGAGCTCTTGCTTATTTGCCTTTCCCAGCACTGCCCCCATCTCCCTTCCTGTCCTTTGTATTTAAAACACTTTCTCCATTTTATACACTGTTTTGTCCATGTCCTTTCACAGCATATGATGAAGTGAGCTCCAGCCCATGAAAACTTATGCAACATAAATATCTCTAATTTATAAGGTGCAAATCTTTTCGTGCTTGTGCACTACTAACCTGGCCTTGATTCTAATGCTCATGTGGCATGAAAGTTGAAAATATGTTGAGGAAAAAACCTTGTCACTATAGTTTAAATCTGTCAGATTGGAGAGACATCAGACACTACCAGCAGGACCTTAGACATCTTAGAAAGGAAAGGCTTTCATTAAAAAAAAATCTAGGTCGAGATCAGTAATGGAATTGTACAGAGGTGTCTTTTATTTTTTAAATCCTGCTTGCAGCTCCTGATAGAAAAAGCCTATCCAACCAGCTGTTGAATATGTAGATTGATATGCTAACGTTGTCTGCAATAATGAGGCCTGAAGGGAGGGTACTATATGGCTGCTTGCTCTTCCTGCACGACAGTGGGATAGCTGTTTGAAATCTAATTAAAAGTGAATGCTGAAACAACTCCATACAAGTTCCCTGGTTGCTGGTTTATTTTATGCTTTGGTTCTGGAACCTGCAATCAGAGATTATTACTAAACATAAAGATCAACTAAGTTGGAGATTCCCCATTCTTAACATCTCTCACTTGAGTATTTGTTGCCCTTATTGTCTGAGAAGAGACATTACAAGCCTGACATTAATCAGACACACAGGAGCTACTGAACCCTTCTAGGCATATTTTGTAATTTAAAATTTGTGACAGCATTATTCTGCTGTACAGCATCAGAAAAGCATTGTAAAATTGACTGATCAAAAGCCACACAAATCACATTTGTTTTCTACTTGACAAAGTAGGTCTACAGCATTCACACCAGGGGGAGCTGAGGGACTCCTTTCTCTAACTGTGCTCACATGAAAGCAATAGCAAGAACAAGTAACAGACCAGATTTAAATTGCATTAGGAATTATTAACTGGCTTTTTAGGGAATAAGGATTTTAAATGGTGCTTGATATCCATGGCTATGTTTCAAACATTCAACTGCCATTAAAAAATAAATAAATGTTCACATGCCAATATTATAACCTAGTATTATTCTTTGCCAGCAGGACCTATATATCCTGAGACTGCAGCCTCCGTATGCTAGAAACTGTAGAAACACACAGTTGGAGTGAGTCTTTGCACCCTTTAAACAGACAGCAGCAGTATTATTCCCCAACCCCTAAATGAGGTACAAAGCCGTCTGAAAACAGATAGACCCAGATCTCCAAAAGAACGTAAATACCGCAGTGCTGAGCATCGAAACACCTCACTCCTCAGTGCCCTCCTGCTGACTGGAATCCTGAGCCCTGACTTAGATGCCTCGGTCTTCCCACAAATGCACTGAGATGGCCGGGTGCCTGAGTAGGAGATCTTTCTAAATCAGCTGAGTAGGGAAGCCCCTAGTCGAGCCAAGAAGGAATCACAGAGGAAAAGGACAGAGACTGGGGATGCCAATGAGGAACTTGGGAAAGACGCTGCATTCTCTGGAGACTTTGACTCGGGAGGTGCCTTCTGCTGGGAATCTTTACTGTGAATCTTCTCCTAGAATTCAGTACTTAAGGCTCATTTGCAAAAAGCCAGAGACAGACTCATTACAGTAGAGCACCTGACTTCATAGCGAGAGCACTCACCTGAAAGTCATGGGAATCTGGGTTGCAACCCTTCCGTGTTTAATTCAGAGCACTGAGTAGAGCCCACATCTCAGCACAAAGGTATTTGTTATTCTGGAACGGGGTTTCTCCAAGGGTGCTGACAGACATGCAGCTCCCCCTGTAACTCATGGTGCTTCACAGGAAGCACCATGAGTTACAGAGACCCCCCAAACCCAACGGACATTCCCTGTCGAGTCCAGGGGGTTGGGGATTGAGCTCCAGTTTGGAGTGGTTGAATGTCCAGAGCCTCTCTCCCCTAGCTCCACCACCCTACCCCAGATCCGGCGCTGTCCTCAGGATGGGAGGGGGGAAAAGGGAGGGGAGGGAGCTCCAGCTAGGGTTTGCCCAGCCTACGCCAGAGGGTAGGTGGGTGGATTAGAGCCCTCCTGAACTGGGAGACACCACTCCACCCTTCCTACCCTCCAGTGTAGGCTGGGCAAACCCCAGACTGAGTTCCCTCCCGCTCCCACTCTGAAGACAGCACCAGGGGTAGGCGTGGCTGCATCAGCCCACCCTGCTCCCAGCAGGGACTGACAGAAGTTAACGAAGATGCTCTACTTTGGAGCACCTTCATCTGAACCCTTGTGTAAATAGAGTTCAGACTGTTGCGCAATTGGGAACATTAAAAGTGCTCTGCAACCATGCATTTCTGTCAGCAGGAGATGGCTGTAGAGTGCTTCAGGGGGCTGATTGTGCAACAAAATGTTACTTCTATCAGTGCCCCAAGTCTGCCACTGAAGCTGCTCCATTTGATATGAATGTCTACATACTCATCGAATCAGGGACTTTAACCATATAGCGTTACCATATTTCCAGTTTCTAAAAAGAGGAAACCTGTTTGGGACAGAAGGGAGAGGAGGAGAAGAGGGAATATATGATTGTGGGAGTAGTAATATGCCCATGCCCTGCCCCAGCCCCTCACTCTCAACCCCACACCACTGTCCCTGCTGATACCCCTCACTCCGGACCCACAGCCCACTGGCTATGCCTGTGCTCTGCACTCCCAATCCACATTCCCCTGCCCCCCCGGTGCCCGTCACTCCTGACCCAGAGCCCCCCCCAGTTCTGCTAGTGCCCCTCACTCTGGACCTGCAGCCCCCTGCCCGCCCAGCCCTGCTGCCCATGCAGCTCCCTGCCCTGCTGCAGCCCCAGCGCCAGGTGGCACCACACACACACACACACACACACTCCTGCACAGACTTATCTGCCTGCAGTTGCCAGGGCTGCATGCAGACTACATGATGCCTCTCCCTTAGCCCCAAGCAGCTCCCCAGCAAGCTAGGAAGTGCTGGGAAAAAGTGCACTGCAAATGCAGTTTGCTGTCTGGAAATGGCCAGATATTTGCTGATATTTAAAAAAAACACCCAGATTGAAATGGGAGGACCCCAAAAGTAGACTTGTCTGGGAAAACCCAGACGTATGGTAACCCTACGAGATATGTCCCATGTCTCAGGTGAGCGCTACTGCTCTGGACTACAGTGCCAGTCTCTCTTGCTGACTGAAAGGCATCATCTGAGCATACTATACCTGGCACAATATAAATTCTTGAGGCAAGAATTGCTTTTTTTCACTCTTTGTACACAGCTTAGTGCAGGGGGGCTGATTTAAGACTGTGCCTCTATCATGCTGTGACATGGTATACAAATACTAGAAAAATGATTAGCGATAATTAGATGAATGCAAAGAACAATTCCTCCGTACACTGAAGGGTGAACACCATGAGATCACCCTGTACACCCGCTATTTCAGATGATAGAAAATAAGGACAGAAGATGAATGGAAAACAAACTGGCATCATGAAAAAGAAAGCGAAGTAGATTTGCACTTTACAGACTAACTTGATGTCAGGCTAGCACAGCTAACTGATTATGAACAACGCTAGTAGGGGAGAAGTTTTGTTCAGTGTTACTTCATAGCAGGAGGAAGTACAGACAGAAAGCCTGTGTAAAGCACCAAGCTGAGTGTAATATGCTTAGATATTAATTTTGATATGATGAAAGTCCCCAGTGTTCTGGGAGCTCTCACAATAATTAAACTATAATTACTGACAATAAAACAGCAACAGGTTTCTGTTCCATTTATCTTCGTGTACCACACTCAACATTGTAGTACAGGAGCACCTTCCAGGACTGCATTAAGCAAAGAGATATAACATCTACCCTGTGCTGTTTTTTCTCTTGGCCTCTCCCCACAAGGGGAAGTGTGTGCAGTGGAAGGCCTTTTGGTAGGGTTTTATTTTAAATATGCCTGTTGCTATGTATTTATGTCACAGAAACCAAGGTCGAAAAACATGCCTTGTACTTTATGTAGAAGGAGGAGGAAGCACATTCTGCAGCCTCAGACCAGTCTCTAGGAAAGCTGTCTCCTACACAGACAAGATTGATCTTGATTCTATAGAGCTTCACTGAGCCAGATTGCTGTCTGACAAATAATACTGGCCCGTGTCTTTGTACCAGCCCTCCCAGCAGCCTCATGCCCAGATTCAACAAGATTGAAACCTTAATAATCCTTGGATTAGAAAAGCAGCTGACCAGTATCAGCCTGAAATTTCCCATAAGAAAAGAACTGAAGTGATTGAAAATGCAACTCTATCCATGCTTTCTATGCACTGTATGAAAGTTACTGATGAAAAATCAGAAAGAATCATTATGGGCACACTAAGAAGAGACCGACAGCAAATTCTGCTATTGTTTCTGACCAGCTCTGAAGGCAAATGGACCAAGGTTATGGAAAATTGAATGTTTCAGGTATTTCAGGAGTCACTTTCTCCATAGCCTGTTAAACAATCTTTCCCAAAAATAAAAGATTCAGTCCAAGCTAACATCTGTAAAGATTATCAATGCCAAGGTAGTTCTTGGCAGACAAGGTTATTTGAGTAAATGTGATATCTTTTATTAGACAAACCAAATAGCTGGAAACACTGTTCTTTGCAAGCTTTTGGGCATGGGTGCCTGCACCTGAAAGCTTGCACACAACATTTTTTTTCAACTATTCAGTTGGTCTAATAAAAGACATCACATTTACTTGAATAACCTTTTCTTCCTATGTCCTTAGACCAACCCAGCTACAACCAACACCCTTGAAAGGTAGTTCTTGAGCAGAGATCTCATGGCACGCTCTGTCTCAGTACTACCAGAGAAAGCCAGCTTACTGGCACCTAACCAGGAGCGCACAGAGGCAGTTATGTTTTCTGAGATAGCGAGTACAGAGTAGACAGGCATGTCTCACTGCTGTGCATCCTTGGGCAGTACACAGGCATTGCAGACATGTCTTCAGTATAGCTACCTGCAGGTTGTGTGTGTGAAGAGCAATGCCTTTTGGTGGGGTTTTATTTTAACCGTGCCTGTTGCTAAGTATTTATATTAGAGAAACCAAAGTAAAAAAACAAACAAACACACCCTGTGTTTCTTTGTCCTGGCACTCTGTTTTCACAAAATGAGGAACTGATGATATCTTCTGCAACAAACTTAAACATGCCTAATGAACGTGGGTCCTAATCATGAGCTGTGGCTAAAAACACCTCTAGGAATCTTAGAACCTTAGCAAGATTTCTTCAAGTTAACAACAATCTCCTGATGTAGAAATGTGTTAATTGCCACCAAGACGTGGTGCATGAAGCAACTTTCGGAGCAAGTGTATATGCAGTGAACAATAAATTCTCAAGTTTGTAATTTGCGTGAACTAAATAGACCCATTTTCTCTTGCTGCTCCATCAACCGTTGCTTTTTAAGTGTTGATGACATGATTAGTAAGTTATACACAGCATTTATCAATAAAACTAGCCATAGCCATTCATCCCAGATGCATACCATGGGAAAAGAGGGAAACGGCTAGAGCTAAATAAATATAAAAAGAGATGCTGATGTGGAGAATGCAAAGAAAGCTCCCTTATCAAGAAAGATTTTCTGAGGAACAGGGGAAAAATCCAAGAAATGAAAATCTTGTTAATTCATAGACGCTCTAGATTGCTCTGCTGTGTCAAATAATCTTGCCCTCCCAGGATTTCTCTATACTGTGGTGGCAGCATACCGCAGCAGTGACACCTCAAGCAGGCCCTGCTTGCATGCTGAAAACTTGGAAACATGGCTGGGAGGCATCTCTCCTTCCTAGGGCACTGTTGAGACCACAGATTCTGGTGTACGTCAGACAGAACTGGGAAATCTACTTCTATTTTGTGATAGGATCCTGAAGGACTGCTGAGTGTGCACATAGGACTAGGATCAGATGAAGCAGCCATTCCATGGGAAGAAAGACTGCCAGCCACACTTTAACTGTTAAGAGACAGCAGGAGACTGGTGGATATGGTCCCCTATTGGTTCCAAGCCTAGACATACAAAAAGAATGAAAGGAACCTCTACCACCCATCCACTTGCAGCCCTTCTTCCTCATACCCTCCATAGATCCAGATTTTGGGGCTTCATCTTGTGAGGAGAACATATTTAAGGAGAAGCTTCTGGACAAACAGAAAAAAAAAATCAAGGAGAAAGTTTCACAAGGTGCAGAAAAGGTTGTTTTCATCTAGCTCCCTGTTATGAGGAAGGAAACTAACTGGATGAGAGGCAGAGAGAAGGGTAGAAGTTATCCCAGCTGAGATCTGGAACATGCTTAATAACCTCCAGTTTGTCATCTGCCTGAGAAAATCCTGAAGAATCCCATCAGTCGTCCCTGGTGGCAGACAAGCTGGGAATTGAGTAAGCACTGGAATCAGAAGGAAGCTTTTCAATGAAAAACCAGTCACCCATCCTCAAAGATCACTCTTCCCTCTGCTTGTGAGGATAATAATACTTCCCTGCTACTGGCCCACAGCTGTTCTAAAGATTAATGCTTACACATTGCTATCTACCCACCTAGCTAAACTATTCATGCTACTGAAGTGACTATCGCCATAGTATATCAACTACTTGAATAAGTGGTACAAATAGTATTTTTTAAAAAATCTAAAAGGATTGCCCTTGATTTTTTAAATAAATGAGCATATCAATAGAGCTTAGACTTGGACTTTCTATTAGCATGTGATAGAATATTGCCCTTTGCTACGTACATACAAGCCAGGTCTCTGGAGTGGAGACACTGCATAAGACATGGCCTTTTGGTACAAATGCCATCCCTCAGCCATTATCCTTTTCTTTTATACACGACTTAAGCAGAAGCACCTACTAAATGCTGCTCATATAGTCTGTGTCACCGTGTATTAGAATAACAACAAGCAAATAAAATGTTCCTCGATAAAACAAGGGTGAAATTCACCCCTGGTGTAACTGTACCGAAGTCAAAGGTGTAGCTACCAGAATAAATGAGAAATCACAATAATCAAATCTTTCCTTGAACTAGTTTCATAGTAGCTAGGGTCAGGAGGGACCTGAACAGATCATCTAGCCTGACCCCCTGACACAGGCAGGAGTGAATGCCAGGTTCACAAGACCCCAGACAGGTGACCATCCAACCTCTTCTTGAATTTGCCCAAGGTAGGGGCAAGAACCACCTCCCTGGGAAGTTGGTTCTAGATTTTGCCACCCTAACTGTAAAATATTGCCTTCTGATCTCTAACCTAAACCTATTCTCCAGCAGGTTATTACCACTGTTCCTCGTCACCCCAGGTGGTGCTGGGGAGAATAGGGCTCTTCCTATTTGCTGTTGATCTCCCCTGATGAGTTTGTAGGCAGCCACCAGGTCCCCCCTCAGCCTCCTCTTGCTGAGGCTGGACAGGTTCAGGTCCCTCAGTCTCTCCTTGTAGGGGCTGTCCTGCTGCCCCCTCACCAAGTGGGTGGCCCTCCTCTGAACTCTCTCCAGGCTGGCCACATCCCTTTTAAAGTGCAGCGCCCGGTACTGGACGCAGTACTCCGATTGAGGCCTGACCAATGTTGAATAGAGGGGATTATCACCTCTCTGGACCGGCCTGAGATGCACCTTTGGATGCATGACAAGGAAGGTATGGCTGGCCTTGGTGGCTGCGCTCTGGCATTGGCGGCTCATGTTCATCTTGGAGTCAATAATGACTCCAAGATCCCTTTCTGCCTCTGTGCTTTCAAGGAGGGAACTCCCCAGCCTGTATGTATGTTGTGGATTCCTTCTCCCAAGGTGCAGCACCCTGCATTTATCTACATTGAACCCCATCCTGGGAGTAGGGGGGAGGTGCGTGCACTCTCAGTGGGCTTCAGGTACCTCTACACCAATGCTCATGGTATGGGGAGCAAGCAGGAGGAACTGTACTTCCCAACTGCGAGTAAGAACCCAGACTTAGTAGGGCTCACAGAAACCTGGGGGGGCCCTACCTACAACTGAGTGGTGGGCATTCGGGAATACACCCTATACAGCTGTTTTTCTGGACACAATATCTATCTGAAACTGCTTTTCTGTAACTAACAATGCTTGCTGATTACATCACATGGCCATTTTCCTTTAAAATATGAAAGTCTTATGACATGTTTCTCATCTCTGTTTCGATCTATCTAATTAATTGATATGTTTTCCCAACAAAAGTTAATCTACTCCACTTTAAACTTATTTTAGGGAAATAATTCTAAACATTGTGGCCTTTCTTCTTTCAAGCAAGATAAAAATGAAAAAAAGAAAGTCTTGAAATGTTTTCCTGACAATGGGAAAAAAGTCATGTGATCTGTACAGCTTGACTAAAGGTCGTGACAACCATTAAAATACCTAAACAAACCAAGGGTGCCCAACACAGAGACACAGAATAGAACATGATGCCAGAAGGAGAACTGTGAAATTAACTATTACTTGTCAAGTTACCAGTTATTTGTAAGAAGTGTATCTAATTACAGTGCTTCCTCCTGCACCTCTGTTCTTCATGGTATAATTATTAATGTTGGCTTGTACCTATGGCCTTCCCAAATGATGCAAACATTAACCAGAACACCAATTACATAAGTCAAAAGGTCAGAGCTTTATTGACAGAGAACAAGACAGAAAAGGGCAAATATCAGACAGATTCTTACACTACTCCACTCCATCATTATGGTTAAAAAATATAAAACCACACTACAGAACTTACCAGAAGGGAGCTTGCTCAACTGAGGAAGAACACACAATTCCATCGAGGGGGAGATTTCAAATGCTTTCTGTCGGTAAATCAGCCTAGTCCCTTTTACTCTTCTACCACCAAAAATATCCTTTGACTAACTGCCTCTCTGCTGCAAGTGAAGAGGCCAACCACTGTCCTCAGTGAAAGCACAAAGCACTCGTGTTAGGATTTTATCCCAAAGAACACCTCGCCACAATACAAACGTGCTCTTTTTTCCTCCTACACAGTGCTCTGATTGAGCTGTTACTCCTGCTTTTGAACTGGCTGCATCTAGGACACATCCCTATCTTTGCTGTTTCCTTATTGGCTTGGTGGCTTCTTGCTTCATGTATTGGCTGTTTGGGATATTATTTTAAGACGTCTAAGATACACTGTATGGGTAGCCTTGGCAACTGACATGGGGTTCTGGATTCTGCTCCAGAAGGGAGGAACCTATAGGTTAGATATTACAATGTTCAGCATCCTGGTACATAAATCCTAACTCTAAATCACTTTAGGAACTTAGGCTCTTCAGTCATTTAAGGCCTTTTAAAAATTTTACAATCTGAAGGCACACGGATGAGAGAAAGATAAATTATACAAGCAAAGAGGTTGGGGCTATAATGAATGTATATCTTGTTGGCTTTATTATTTAAATTACATGCACACACCCCACGAGAGCCTTCCTACCTAGTCAAGGTTAGTTTCATTACATACACTATCTGCCTAGCAATTGTTGGATATCTAGTTCCTTTGTTCCTGCCCTGCTGAGTACTTCTATTTTTATTACAAGCTTGTTAATCTTTCTCTATTGTCGGTTTTGGAATTTGTATCCAAACCTGCAGTTTATGTCAATGGATCTGACTATCTTAAATGAAAATCTATCTATTAACCACGAAGCTATAGAATACCTACTTTCTTATCCATCAATGTGTATCTCAGTCTTTTATCCTTTTTAGTTACTTGCTATTATATAACACTTAGAGACTTTATGACCATATTCTGATCTTCTTACTGTCTGCCCTGCCATCTGAAAATACATTTTTGAACTGGGCCCAATTGAATAGTCCAGCTGTGCACTGGCTATAGCTGGCCCAATTCTTTAAAAAAGTGGGGCCCATTTCTAAGGTCACTGTCTTTCCTCATTACCTCTGGCCACCCCACATTAGACAGCAGTGACCTACTGAAACACAAAATGAAGTGTTTGCTTTCCTGCCTTGAGCTCACTAGCAATTTGAACCTATTATCAGCAGACCTTGAGCTTAATGCAATGAATTCCAGAGGATCAGCCATGTCCCTTGGCCCTTTAGGCAACCGGTATTTTATTTTTATTTAAGTTTAATAGTTTCCTTGGGACTCTTGAAGACTTAGAACACTTCAAGTAATAGAACTTCAGGCAGAACGGATATTAAACCAAGCTCTCAAGATCCCCTCTAAACACATTTTCAGTGGACATAGGGAAACGGAGAGAGAGAGAGAGAGTGCAAACAAGTGAGAACACACACATCTACAGATACACGTGGATACAATTTTAAACACATAGAGACCCAAAAAACAATGGGTAGCATGCTTGATTCTGTCTCCATGTACCAGTTGGGGAAACTACAGCTTGATACAGATTGACAAAAGTTAAAGGACAGGACAGCATCTATCACTTACTATGCACAAGGGTTGATTGGAGTAGATTTCCAAATGAGACCGGACATTTTCTAGCAAATGTGTTTGTCATTGGAAACAGAGAGTTTGCTAGAACTGAACCTTCTTGAGTGAATGTGCCAGTTTTAACAATTTGCATCATAACAGATCCTCACAGGAGCCGAGAGGCTTCATACCAGCTATGAACTGACTGCCCAGAGGAGCTTTCCATCTATTGACTGCTCTGTGAAATCCTATGAAATATGAACTTTCATTTCTACCCAGGAGAACTTTTACAATCTTTTCTCCAATGCCTGATGAAGGGTGTTTGTGCTTGAAAGCTTGTAATTAAAGGATTTTTTTTTTTGCAAAAATCTTGTTGGTCTAATAAAAGGTATGATATCTACTACGAGTCCTGATTGCCAGTTTTAACAAAGTTTTCCTTAGGATGGTTTCTCAGGTCCAGGTTGAAATTGTTTATCAAAATTAGACAGGAGCGAGTCCCAACTCAAAGAGTCAAATGATTAAGACACCCACTTAGCATTTTACAGACTAAGGGTCAAGTGCTATTCTACCTCATTCACAGACCAGGGACAAGGACATGGATGTCCCACTTCAGTACCCTAACTGCCGTGCTACAGAGTCAATACTTTCTCCTGGAACTGTTATGCTTTGTCTAATTTCTGACAGTGTGTGACACAGGATACTGGGCAAAATGAATCTGTGGTATGACTCAGTAAATGAAAGTTGCTATGTTCTTATGACATTCATTATATATTCTTTAAACCACAGAGAGATTCAGGCAGAGCAGGCCCTTGAATGTGGGTACCTCACATCCAGGGTAAGTGAGCTAACCATAAGGTGATGGTGTCTCTCTGTCCCTCCATCCCAATGACAAGAGGAGAGTCTGACTGTACTCTGGTGATAAAGGAGCTTGTCTAATGATGGAAGACCCACCCAGGTTCTAATTCTTGATTTTTGAATTAGGCAGATTAAGGATGTTGAGTTCAGGTCTCTCACATCCCATGTAAGCACCCTTGCTCAGTGATATTCTAAGGTGGTCCCTTTGCTGATTTCCATGAAAATTTTCATTTGGCCACAGTTTTCTCTGATGCTGAACAAAAAAATAGATTCAGAAACCTCAAAACATTTTATGAGGTGGAATTTGTTTTTCATCCATTCTGGAGCCCAAATTGGCAAAGCCGATATAAAATGGGCAAGACACACTGGATTTAATTCATCCTCTAAGGCACCTGGACATAACAGATATCCCAATCAGGACCATCCATTTTGTGCTGGATGCAAACAGCTGTTTTCCACTGAACATTTCCACTGCCAAAGGGCTTCTATAGAGGTCTATGCTGATACAATTCACCACAAACCCCACACAAATCAAGCCTGGGAAATGAAAGAATCCAAGCATAAGATAATCAAATAGGAGACATAATAGTACAGAAAGGAGAGTACACTAAGTAATCATACAACATCTTCCCCTGCACTTGTTAGATGTATTTTTGAACCGATAAATGATCTCATAGTGCTCTGTATTATGTTGTGGGGCTACAGTTCTCCTAAAGAGCAGAATGGATGTGCATCTGCAGGCTCTGTTTCCCCAAATGTAAGGAGACACTGTAAAAGTGCACCACAGAGCTTATCAAGTGTGCAGCAGAGACTTTGACTAATAAAGTCCCTAGAATCTTTATTGCCCCCAGACCGGCAGGACTACTTCCCAAAATTACATACTGCCCTGGGGCCGGTGAAGTGTTGCCCATCAAAATGCAGACCATTCTTCAAGTTGTCTTCATATAAGAGGAAACACTGATGCATGGGAGAAATGTGCTCCAATGATTCACTTTGCACTGAATAGTCCCAAATAACACAAGAAGCTCACAGTCCCTTTTCTAAGGTATAGTGGTTTTAACAGTTTCAGTCTACTACCCCCCTCTGAAAAGTCCTGAGCCAAGCTAGCTTGGTATAGGATGGAAACAAAGCCCAGTATGGACTGATATACTTTTTGCATCAGTTCAATCCCAGAGAAAAAATCAGTTCTAAAAGGTAAAAATTAAAAACTTTGGCTATGTTCAAAATCCTACCTTAGTTATAGATCACAGAAGCTGTGGAAAGTAATTCACAAATATCACTAGCAAACTCAAATGCTCAAGATTCTCCAGTACCCACTGTGTCATCAAAGATCAGCACACAAAATGGGAAAAAGTAGGGGCAAGGAATCATTCTACCAATAGCTGTGAAGACACTGACCAAGAGCACCTTTACAATTGCAGGTAAATGTGCAATGGGAAATAAATGTGCTATACACACAATCATGCCTCTTATCGTGCCACACATGCATGCCAGAAGGCGTGATTGTGGGACTGAAAATCAGACCCCATCATGCTTTACTGCCAGTGCCCCTTTACCAGCAATAGGCAAGCTCCCATGCCTTGAAGCCCCCACAGCTGATGGGTCTCACAACTGGCTAATTGTGCTTTAAGTGTAACCTGTAGATGGATGGGGGGATCAAGTAACATAAAGAATCACTGCCTTAAGAAACAAAGAAGCAAACAAAAAACGCTTGGTTTACAGCCAATACAAAGGTATGTCCTGTCTCTAGTAAAGTTAGGTTGCTAACCAAAAGCTCTATAAATCAGCCTGATAATGGATGACAGCGTCAGGCAGGGGCAGACACAGCCACATCTGAAGCAGTGCTTTCTAAACATAACACCAGAAATAGATTATTAGCACTGGCCAATATTTTTTCTGTATGTCGCCTCTTTCTCTTGTTAGCGCTTGCTTTGCTAGGAATAGCAGTATATGGCACGTATGCATAAAGGGGTGACATGCAATAAAATTGCTTTCTGTACCCATTTCCAATGGGAAATAACTCTTCAGTGTTTATTTCGATTTGTTTAGTTATTTTTCAGTTACTGCTTGTATTTAGCTGGTCTATTGTTTCTCACGAACAAGATGCCATGCCTAGTCTTTGCTATGTGGTTGCTCTAGGCTAAACATAACTAGGATGACCATATGTCCTGGATTCGCTGGGACAGTCCCAGATTTCAGAAGCTGTCTCAGCATCCCAGTCATTGAAGGAAATTGAAGCAAAATTCTCAGATTGGTAAGAACCTGCAGCCAAATCCAGCTCCCAAGTCAGGTGCTGGGCACGTGCAGCCAGGTTCATGCCAATCTAGGACTTTTACTTAAATTTTCTGCAGGAAACACAGCTAATGAGTTGCTTTCTGGTTTGGATCCTGCTGGGCTGCAAGGAGAGTCGCCAGTACAGTAGAGTTGGGATCAAGGGAATGGTGCACACTGGAAGCCACAGGGTCAGGGCTGTGTACACATGTGCATGCACATAGGGGTTGGGGGGGGGGGTCAGGGAGGATGGTGTGTGTGTATGTGTGCACTCATGAGTGTGCGAGCTTGTCTGTGTTGTTCTTTGTGTGCATATGCGTGCAGGACTGCATATGTATGTGTTTGGACCTGGGAGCTGCTGCATCATGGCTCTGTGTGTGGGTGTGTGTGCCTGTGTGCACACACTGGTGCGTGTTGGCACTCATGTTGCCCCCCTTCCACTCCTCATCCTGGATTTTCTTACCCCATCCCACATTTCCCTCAAATTATTATGGCCACCCTACATGTAACCCTTGCAACCTTTTAAACAGGCCAATGTAGTCAGCCATTACTCTGACTGGCTGACAGCTTCTTCTTGGCATCCATTCTAGTCTATTCAGTCTAGTGCCCCATCCCTCTTGACTGACATGCACCCCCAACATTTTCTTAAAAAGTAATATATTTGTGTCACAGGTAGGAGGCAGATCCTACCATGTTTCTGTGATACTGAAAGCCTTGGGGATCCCAGAGGATAAGTAACCTTCTGTCAGAGTAAGTTGTACCCTGTGTATGCAGCTCACCTACACTAAGGAGTAGCACTGCCTATATACATGTATAGTCACACTGGTACAAAGATCCCTAATGTGAACAGTCCAGCCACACAGCTCAGAAGCAGAGATGAAGTGATCCCAGCACATAAATCAAATCAGACTAAAGAAAGAGCATAGAAAATGTGATAGGTTGAAGATTTAATCCTGCCAATAGTACAGGAAGCTTAGCCTGCAGAGAAAAAGTCACCCCTTTGCCGTCTGGCCAGAAGAAAAGCACTAAGCATCACTGCCTGAAAATAAACCAACTGGTATACTACTATCTTCATTTCACCCATGAACCCAGATGAGCTTTTAGCTAAGGTTCATAATTGTGGAGCTGTGGCTCTTTAGCCATCCAATTAATTTTCCTGAAAGAACTCTGAATTTTCATTCACGTTTCTCTCTAATTTCCTCCTCCCTATTGATAGCTTATAATTTCCCCTAGGTTTGGGGAAATTAGCTTTTTTGAAGTACCAAGTATATTAATGGTTAGGATTGTCGTCTCTTGTCCCGACTGAATGTAATCAGATCATGGTCACCAGTCTCCAGCCAACTGCCAACATATATTACAGTGCTCAATTCCTTTTCATCTGTAAAAATGAGGCTCAAAATAGAATTACCTTGTGTTGGGTGTAATACCCCTTGTGTAACAAACTCTAATGATGTTTTACTACTGGCTGCATAAGACCTCCAGCATGTGACTTCTGTAATGGACTATGTGAATAAAAGACTAGGTAGAAGAAGTTTGTTAGGTTTATAAAAAACTTCTCGTAGAAAACACAAATTCTCGAAGAAGAAAGTGAATAGCTGGACCTCCTAGCTGACCAACTCAAATGTCAAGCTTTAGAGACAGATTTTTTAAAGGTATTTAGGCAGTTTTTTGTCTTTCAGCATCTAAATATCTATAAAATATGGTGGTTGCTTTCAGTGTTACTCTCATACAACAGTTGTTTTGCTCACTGTTGATTCAGGCAGATCATACACAAGAGATTCCACATATCAGACTGCAGTGATGTCTCCTAGGGAACCTCTCTATCATACTGTACAGCCAGCACAGGAGAAACCTGCATCTCTTGCCTCTCAAATCACCACCTCACATAACAGTAGACTGGTGAGTATTTTACTGGCTTATAGGAAACTGGGCATTTCCAGTGACAGTGAGTGGCAATGCTGCACTGTTATCTGACATTACAGTTATTGGTGCACTTTATCAAAGAGAGATCTGTATTTCGTGTGGTCATGAACCTACAATATTTGGAGGTGTTCATGGAATGCCATGCACATTTTCTTGAATTTGTTTTAGTGATATGGCATATGTAGTCTCTATATATAGGTAGCATCAAGCTGTGTTCTGTCTTATCACCATATCTTTATATGAATTGTGGTATTTAATATAAATGTATTTCTTATAAGTTATAGTAAGGCCAGGATTGCACAAAATGATAATATTTTCAGGTGTCACCATCTAAACCAGTGTGGGCAATTATGGCCTCACAGGCTACACAGGCAGTTTCAAGGACCTGTTGTGGGCTGGTCAGCACCCATCACCTTCACAATAGCTCATGAAACCTGGAGCCCAAGGGGCCTGTGTCTTCTCCCTGCCACTGCCAGTGGCCAGTAGCAGCTAAACATACAGCTCTGGCCCGTGCCGGACTCACCATGGCTGGAGAGGACCAGCTCTGGACCAGCTAGAATCCAAGTGCACAGCCCCGTTCCCAGCCCTGACCTACCCCAGATCTGCTGGGCTCTTCTTGCTGTGGACACCCAGAGCCCATGCCCAGGCTGGCTCCTCCCCACTGGGCAGCACAGAGGTGGCACTGGTGGTGATGGTGGTGGAGAGGAGCTGCAGGACAGCCCGGGCATGGGCTCTTGGTGGCTGCAGCAATAAGGGTCTGGTAGCAGCAAAGGGGGGTGGCTGCTTTTCCTCCATGCCCAGCAGCAGCTTCTGCCCAGCTGCCACCACTCATTAAGGGCAGGTGGGTCTGGAGCGTGCACAGGGTGGCCTGGGGCCAGGCTCTACATGTGGGTCCTGGCTGATCTGCAGATGGTTCACTCTGGACAGGGCAGGTCTGGAGTAGGTATGGGGTGGGCTGGGGCCAGGGTTGTGTGTGCAAGTCCCAGCCAATCTCTTTAAGTCCCAGGGCCAGCAGCAGCATCTGGAAGGAGTCACTGCTGCCTTGGCCGCCTAGAAATGGATTCCAGCAGGCACGCAGCACCTGGGCCAGGCAGGACTGAGGGACCCACTGCAAGCCAGTCAAAGTCCCTCCATGGGCTGTATTTTGCCCACCCCTGGTCTAAGCAACGGCTGAGAGAAGTAATTATAGAAGATCAGCATCTGACATGGGAACGTTTGATATCCAGTTGAATAGGCACTTCCAGACATGTTCTGAGCTCCATCACCCAGGACCTTCCAGGCAAAGATGAATTTACATTTTAAAAGAATAGACCTGGCTAGTCAGAGAAGGGTATTTCTAACAGCGGGGAAATTAAGTGATAGGCGGTATCTATACCGGGGCAGACAAAGTCTGGTCCATGGACTGATTCAGGCCATGGTAGACTCCATTTCCCAGCAGCCCCTGCCTGGGTCGCTGCAGCTGGTTTCACGGAGACCCCAGCAACGGAAGCATCATGACAGCGCAAGGCTGGGATTTCCAAGGAGCCTGGCCCCTGCAGTGCTGGCAGGGCGAGGAGCTAGGTGGTGAGGTGATCCGGGGCTTGGATCTTGCAGCAGTGGCAGTGTGGTCCAGAGCTGGGGCAGAGCCACAATCTGCTGCCCGCGTGACCCAGGCAGGGCCATGCAGGCAGCAGATCAGAGCTCTGCCCAGCTCGGGACATGATGTCACCACTTCAAGATCCCAGCATCCACCCTGGACCAGCTCCCCACCCAGCTGCACACCCTGCCAGTCTCCATGGAAACCCCGGCCTCATGCTGTCACAGTGCTTCCACTGCTGGGGTCTCCATGGAAACTGGCCTCATGGACGTGGGCAGGGGCTGCTGGGAAATGGAGTCCGGCCACGAGGCAGATTCACCATTTTGCCTACCCCTCTCTATATTCTTCAGGTCATCGTTACAGCAGAAAGGATGATGTATGTAAATGGACAGATAAGAAACCATACTTAAGCTTTGCCTTCAAAGCAAGTTGTTTCTTTAGTTTGCTCCTGGGCACAGGGAAGGACTTTAGGCCCCCAGCCAGTTAGCTGAGTGAAACATGGTGACAGAAAAACTTGCAGGAGGTCCTGGCAGGAGGATCAGAGGCAGGAGCTGCTTTTTAACCTGTTGAGCTGGATAAGTGCTGCCTTGTCAGGTGTTAGATGCAGGGGAAGATCAGATTATTGTTCTGATATATTCTCGTGTTTGTTTATTCTTATACCTCAGCCTGTATCTCAACATATGGTTACTGATTTCTAATGTTTGACCTTGTTTCTATAATAAATCTTTTTGTTATTTTTTAGAATTTACTATGGTCAGTGATAAAGGTGATTTCAAGGCATTTGCCCATACAAGCAGGCCTCTTCCAAGGAAACAGGAATCTATCATTTCTGACTGCCTGACTGGAGCAGGGTGTGATTCTTCCAGCCGGAAAAATCCCCTCTGCTGAGACCTGGCATTCCTTGTGGAGGGATAGTATATAGAGATAGCATGCAGAGACCTAAGCACTTTATACTGGAATAAGCCAAAGGCAAGTCTCTTTGAGTGAACTTGGAAAAACATGGCCCTCTCCATTTTGTCTCCCTCTAGCCTGTATGCCTGGCTAGGTACGGTTAGAAGCTACCAACTGCAAACCCAAGGAACAATGCAGTTTGACTAGCTCATTCTTAAATTTCTGGAGCTGGCCTTCTAAAAATAAAAGCACCGAATATTTTAAATATGCATTAGTCAGTTTAGGACCTGATCCTGAAAACCCCCACATACTTCAAAGGGTCTCTTAGGATATGCTTAGCCCTTAATCAGTCATCCAAGGCACATCTCCTATTGTAAATGATGCATTCAGTAGTAGGTATTGCATAATAAAACTCTTCAGTAATCTGAGCAGTGGCACTGAACTTTAATCCTACCCATAAATTGCCTTAATTATCTTAACGGTGTCTGACCAAAAGTTCATTCAATTTTATGCTTGCCTAAACTGCTATGTTACATTTAGCAGTAAGAGGTACTGGATCCACATAACTTCTCTTCTAAGTTTCTCTTTGCTGGCTTCATTCCTTTCTTCATGGCTGTGGAATGTGCAAACAGCACTACAATCCCCAGTCACTCTTCACCTTTCCTGCAGTTGTAATATATGGCACTTCAATGATTCAGATAGCACACAAAATTGACAGATGCTAAGACTGATTATAAGATGCTTCCTGGATCCTGAAAACACATTCCTGCAGGCTGAACAGATGCTTTCAAGAAGGAGCCCTGCAAAGCTCTACCGAGATTTAACTACTCCATATCTGTACAGTACTAAAATGCCCTATCCTGCTTCACTCCTTCCTTCCCCTGTCGGGACCCTGTTCTTTTGGAGTAAAAGAACACTGGTTTATATAAAAACAGACTCACCTTTTATAAACCAGACTCACCCTTGCATCTTGTACAGTCCCTCTCTGATGCACTGCTTTGAATGTTAAATGAAGTCTCTCCCCTTTTGTATTCATCACATGTATCCCCCATAAGTTATGCAGGCTCAGAAGGAAAACACTGCAGTTGGATCAATTTTCCATAGTTCACCATCTCATTATGTAATGTTAAACTTAGAATCAACTTTTACCGACAACTTTAAATCTTAATTCTTTGCTGTCCTTTTCCCTCCATCAACCGTCACTTCATGTATGAGAAAAACCTCTAATTAAAACAGCAGCGAAAGCAACAACACTGGGTTTCCAACACATTTAGTGGCCTAACAGTAATTGGCTTCTTCACTACAGGGCAGTATAATAAATTGGAATTGTGATTTTTCAACCAAGGCACATAATGCAGTTTTTTTTATATACAAAGTAATGAATGTTTGATGCTCCTTTACTGACCACGGCAAATTTAAACTAGCAGCCTCAATAAAAGGGGACTACCAATATAGGGGAAATACTATTCAAGAAATATTTATTTTTTCCTTCAGTTAAAAATCTTATTTTTAGGTACAGACACTCATGCCATACTTCATAAAACATCTCCCCCTCCAAAAAAATAGGGAAAATCAGTCTGTATAAATCTGTTTGAAGGCAATAAGATGAAAAATATGAGAGGTTTTTACAGTTTTGTATTTGTTTTACAAGAAAAAAAAGTCTTCAATAAATGTGCCTAATATTCATGTAAAACCTCTATACATAGCAAATGACTACAATTAAAAACAATCTTCAAAGAAACATAGTATATAACATACACAAAAGTTTTATGTTGGGGTAAGTTGCCAAAAATTGGAGTTATACGTCGTAAAGCTGTAGGAAAACTGTGATGAATCAGGACCTTTTTTTTCTGTACGACTATAGAGCTTTGTGGTACATGGCCATATAACTTAATGCACAAAATGGGCATGGAGAACTTCAGCTTTAAGGGAAACCAAGATCACTGCAGAGTGAAAGTTAGAGCTTATCCCGAAATTCAAGGCTGCTACCAGTGATCACTATAATAATAGTTTAGTGACTTCAGACTTCTCTGACTACTACAATACAGTACTTATTTGCCTATGACTTAGCATGTCACACCCAGAAACAGGACTTTCAATGGGCAATAACAAAGGAATGAACATACGGTGGGAAGGGAAACACAACAAGGTGAATAAGCAGAGAACGGGCAATGAGAGAAAGTAACAATTCCACCAATCCACAATTATTCTTAGAACTACTGCTCACTTACCTACATCAGGATCCATGGCTTGGACTCTTGTTAACAAAGCTTTAGTGGCTGTGTTCTCATAGACGCATGCCATGTAATGATCAGATGAAAATACTGGGGGATTATCATTAATATCTTCCAAAATTAGGTGGATTTCTGATTGGCAGAACCTACCACCTCCATCTGTTGCCCTGGCAACCAAGTGGTACACAGGAATTTTCTCTCGGTCCAACGGGGCCAAGGTTTTCAACTCCCCTAAAATAGGTTAAAAGTAGATAACTTCATTATTAAGATAACAGAAAATGATATTTTAGATACTGTACGCACCAAACAATCTTCTCTTTCTCAGGAAAACAAAAGATTAAAAACCTGTCTACAACTGACAACTCTCTTCCTCTCCCAACTTTATTTTTTGCTTCATTTTTGAAGCCAAGACAGTTAACTGCCAGTACAAATGCACTAAGAGTCAACCAATTCTGGTGACCTTCAAAGTTTACAATTTCATTCAAGGATGAGAATATCATATACAGTATTTTTATGTCTGTCTTTTTGTTGCTTTCATAATCTCCATGCTCCTCTAGATTGCTAAATGTGGAAGTGCACTCTAAATCTAGTGATGCCAGCTGAAATAATCAATTGTAAAGTTTCCTAATGCCAATCTGTGCCGACAAACATGCTCGTAGTCCCAGTAGATGCTTCCGCCTTCTTTGTTAGATCAGATTTCTCACTCTCATACACAGACATAAGTTATAGCTTAAAGAAAGGATACAAGTTTGACAAGTATCATACGGTATCTGGTTTACACTGCATGAGTTCTATGTATGATCTGTTTTTCATAATACAGTCTTCAACCATTAACATATAAGCAAAGCATCCAGTATTAGTTACTTGGATGTGTATTGCACTTCTGTCAGGGGATAACAGCTCACCTTCCACCCACTATAAATACCTCCAATTGCTCCACCCTCCATCCATCATACCAATAAAATAGTACCACTATCAGCTTCAGTGCCTCCTGTTATCAAAGGAGAAGACAAATCCTCTAGGGAAAGACTTGATTCAGTAACATGCAAGCCCAAAGCATGATGGTAAAGTAGAAGATGAAGATCCAGATATGTAACTGATTTTATTTAGATTTAAAGCATGAAGCAATAATTCCTGAATTTAACTATAGATATGTAAAAATATACCACAAAAAAAGAGCAAGGACTTCTCAAGAAACAAATTAAGAATACCATATAATATGCCACTCTGCCCTGAAATGTTTTATATGGGATCTTCCTCAGAAGTAGGGGTATGTAATGTTTCTTGCTATTTGCCACAAGGGTCAGTCAGTACATCTGGGCCATTCCAGACCACCATGGAAGAAGCGGATTCAAAGCTGGGGCTGTTTCTGAACCATGCCCTTTCATAAAGAAAAGTGCCTTTGATGCCTGCAATGGAGGTCTTGTTACGAAACAGAAGGATTAAACCTTTTCTAACTGGATATTCATGTTAATGAATACCCAATCTAATCAAAGGAGTCTGTTAGCCTCTACTGTCCTATAAATGTCACTTTAAAGGTGGGCACTGATGTCTGCTTGAATATAAACGATTGTCACCAGAAGTTCACAGGCTTCCACTTGTGACACTTTAATGGAAAATACATTAGCACTATGCACAGAGAACCCTGATCTCAAATGATGCCCAGAGGTTAATAATGTCATTTAGGGAGAGTTTTATTTTTGTTATCTTACCATTTTCTGGATCTAAGAAAAATTTATTGTTCCCAGACCCATACAGAGAATATCGAACTTCGCCATTGGACCCAATGTCTGCATCTTTAGCACTGATCTTAAGGATGACTTTGTTTGGCGGAATGTCTTCAGGAAATAATGCTGTATATGTAACCTGTGGACAAAAAACAGAAAACATGGGGGGCACAATAGTAGCGGACTATACAGTCTTTGTACAGCTGTCATCTTTCATGGCAACTCCCTGTAGCATGTGCCCTTCCTTGTACCGTCAACATTTTTATATAAAAGAAACATTTTCTTTATGCTAGGTTAAGTTGTTAGTATTACTTCTCAAGTTTTTAAGCATGCTAGAAGCAATTAAATAAAATAAAAACAGTACGAGGACTATAAAGGAACAAAAAGCGGCCAGAGCTTTTACATTGTCTTCCTTTATGTTTCCTTAAAAATTCCTCTGGTTGAACCAACATTTTTGCCAGTATATCTTTGATGGTAAACACAGATGTGCTAGTGCAGGCAGGATTCTCTAACAATAATCAGAATTGGCCTAGACCTCTAGTTAAAAACCTGGCGACTGTGCCCAGGCTACTTGGATTCTTCCACTGTTGTTACCTCTGATACAGTCTCACCAATGATAGTGCAATAAAGGAGAAGTTAAGAAAAACATCAGAAAGCTTAGCTCCACTGCTATTTTCTTTGGAATGTTGCCTTTTGTTTTCTTGAAATTACTTAGTCCCATTACAACCCCCCGCAATGTTCAAGACCTTTAACTAGGTTTGTAACTGAATAGAGTTATGAAAAAGAAATAAAAAGTGAAGCAATTAGTACATTATCATGCTACCTATAAGAAAACATCACTTTCAATAAAATATTCCACATTCCAGTAAAAAATGGTGACTAACCTGGTCACAGACAGGACTATTATCATTCACATCAGTGACTGTCACTTCCACAGCAGCTTGAGTTACAAAGAGTCCATCAGTAGCAGTGATGTTAAGATAATAAATGTCTTGCTCTTCCCGATCTAGAGGCCTCTTTACATAAACTTTCCATTCATTCTGAACCAATCCCAAGGCAAACTTTCCCTTGGGATTCCCTCCTACAATGAGACAAGCAATAAGCAACACTTTAAGAAGAGCTACAGAAGCTTTGCACTTGCATAAAGATAAATACAGGTTGATCTCAGAAGTCCCACGGATAAGCTGCCATAATTTGTTCTACACTGATAACTGCTTTCAGTGGTAAACTTTTGAAACCTGAAACGAGAAGACAGTCCCAGTGTTTGTTGTCCCTTGTATGCCTGGTATGAAAGTAAAATAATAAGTTTCAAAGAAAACAAAATCCATTTAGCAAAGCTGAAGATGATCTCTTGTTTAGTTCCCCTGAAGGGCAATCAAATTCAAACTGTGAACAATCAATAGTCTTCTCTGGATGGTACAATTGTCTTTCCACTTAGTCTCAAGAGAGGATGTAATACATGGTAGCTCTCGTTACCAAGACAATTTCATTAGCTGTTGATTATGCAATCAAGGAATAGCGGTAGGTTCTATTAAAGAATTCTCTAATGAAAGCTTTATCATACAGCTGTGTTCTTCTTAGACTCATTAGAATTCTAGCTTAAAAAAAGTTTACATGACACAAGAAGACACATTAGTATTAAATAGCCCTAACGAGAGGTCATTTAAGGAGCAGTTCAAAGATAAGCGCAGCAATTAGATCAAATTTATCAGAGAGTGAAAGCGAGTGAAAGCCAGTGAAGAGTGGAGGATATGAAGCAGAACAGCTTTTTATTATGCTGAAACACTGACACTGAACCTGGCAATATTACTTTTCCACATCATTAAACTGTATGGTGACAAAAGCAGACTGCGAGATAGAAAGACCTGTCCTCATCATCCTCAGCGAGGGTAGTCATGTCATTTCACACAGTGAAGGATGCAAGGAATTAAAACAGGCATGGCACTTGATCATTAACATTTTTAATGGTTATTTACACCTTCATTCAAGATGCTACAATCCCCTGACTCTCCTGTAAGATCACCTTCCCTGCTATAGCATTCTCCAAGCCTTTGTCAGATTAGCTTGTAAATTCTTTAAGTCAGGTGCCCTGTTTTCTTGTGTGCATGTACAACATCTAACACACCACTGGGCTGTAAAACTAACTGTTCACATTTGCCAGATTCAAGTAGAGTTCCCCCTGCTCACAGTCCTGCCAGTCCTCGTCAGGGTTTTAGAAAAACAGGGCAGAGGAAATCTGAATTTCTGAGCTAAAAACTAAAGTGTTTTTTTTTTGTATAACACAGCTGAAGATGAGGGCACATACTGAAATGTATCCCCTCTTTTTATTTAAATATTCAAGACTGCATATCTAGCTTTTGTAAACTACTCCGTCTCCATTAAAACCAATGAAACGATGTCAATTTACTTCCATTGAGATCAGGATACAAGTCTTTCTTGCTAAACAACACCATTTATATTGACTTGTAGTTGAGCTAAGAAATGATTTTGTGAAGATCATAGATTTTCTGTGATTAGGTGGCTACATTTCTACTGTACTTTTAGAAGACTCATCTGTGCTCCTATTAAGATGGAAAACTCAAGTATTAACCTTTGGAACACCTTCACTTTACAGCAAAACTCTCCTTTAGGCTCCATATCTAAAGGGTTTCATAGACCTCCCCAGTATCCAGTGATTTCTGAGAGACCACAAGGTGGCTCAAAGGCAGGATGAATCAGGCCCTTGATGAATACATGCTGTTATAAAAAACAGACTTAGAAAAGGGTCTCTCTATTTCACTATGCATCAAGAGCGGGATACAAAAGCATGTTAAGCCCATGGCAGCCTTTCTGCTGACTTTGGTGCCTTATGAAGGTCCAAAATGAGGTGTCAGTAAAAGGCAGACACATGGGGCCAGAGTCTAGGCTACCTATTAGGCATGTTAGTGGCCTTCAGTGCCTAATGCAGTTCTATTCCACCCTGCTATGACCATGAAAAATGGTTATAATAGAAGTTGCTTCTCTACTTTTCTGTGACTCAGTGTTAACAGCTAGATGATAAGTGTGCTACACACTGAGGTGCAATGGAACCGGGTGGAACAGAATTGTATAGGTACCTAAGTTTACTCAGATGCCCAGCAAGTGGAATAGAATATGGCCCATAACAATTAACATTAAAATATCTCCATTTTAAGTCTTAGCCTCAGTGTTAGAAGTTCAGGTCTCCTCCACAGCTGGTTGCACCTGCTCACAACAAGCCTCCTGTTGCATGCCATTAACAAATCAGTGTGAAATTTGCCTATTTTTACCATTATCATGACATGGAAGTTCTTTTAAGAAAGAGAATGGTTAAGAGCAAACAGTTAATAAGAAGCAGGAAATCCAAGTCATGTATACTTGCTAAGTAGAAGGGAAAGGTAAAATCTAATTAAAATCAGTTGGTGGTTGCTACGGTTAATAGTAATGCTAGCTTTGAGCAACTCCAAAATCATTACTACTCTGGTGTTGGGGAGATGGGCCTTAAAACACATACTGGGAATTTTGGAAGCATATATAAACTATGGTCCATGTGATCACACATTTCTGTCCCTTTAAAAAAAAATCTATTTGCAAGGCCAAGAAACCTCGGGTAATATGCAGAAAACATGTGAAACAAAGGGTTGATTCACATCTCTTTCTTCATTATCTTTCATTTCTCACTACTCAGCGCTGCCTCTACATGTTGCTGACGAAAGAACTGCAGGCAGATCAGAAATAATGAGATGTAAACAGAAAAATACTGTCATGGAAATAGTCTTAAAAGGAAAAGAAAAAAAAAGGAAAACAAGCAGTGGCCCAGGGAACCATTTTCTAGCACTCACATGTATGCCCTGCTGCAAATCTCATTCTGCAGTGATTAATTAACTTTTCCACTAACATATTTAAGCAGATTCTGTGTCCTAAGGGCGTTCTAATTAATTAGTTTTTCACTCTGAATAATGTAGATTTTCTAAACGGAAGCCTCCTGACTGCCAGTATTAATGGATTCTTTAAAATCTGTTGGCAGTTTTCTTATGTTCTACTTTGAATGTCACAACACTGAAGTGTTAGATACTATAAAATCAAAAAAAAAGAACTTTATAGTCAGGCTTTGAGGCTGAGAGAATCTGCATTATCTTTCATCTTTTCTTATTTGAAGTTTAAATAATGCCGTTTTCCCCCTGCCTCAACTTTCTAGTCAGCAAATGGTACAAAGCCAACTTGTGCTCCAGTTGAATGAAAGCTAAACACAATGAAATCCACAGACATGATGACCCAAAATAAACAAATCTTGACAGACATCATTACGAAAGCACACATACATTAACCTGAACCAGCTAAAAGGGAAGCTGAAGCTTACATGTTGACAATGCAAGTTTTCACTGTGACTTCTGTACCCGTAGTGCATACTACAATATTTAACAATATACTTTATTTATTTTATGTCTTTGGGTCTGTTGTTTATCTCCTGATTTAGAAACTTAGAGTTCCTATCAGGAATGCAGTCAGCTTTTCCCACATTAGAACCAATAGCATTTATCCAGATTTAAGAGACTTTACATGTTCATTGAGCTGCCCACATCATAAATCCAGCCCACTATCACCCCCCGGGATTCAAGCACAATATTTTTTACCTTGCAATTCTTCACACACATACCTTCTCTCCTAGGCTCTAAGAGGTGTTTGTCTCCAGTACCACTAAGGAACAGAGCTTTGTGTTTATTCCTTTTTTATCATTCACTCTAGCTAAGGAACTGACCAGAGGTGTTTAAGATGAGCATAAAGAATAAAATATTGACCCTCCCTGAGATGCCAGATATACATATACACTGTGTGGGTGTTTGATGTGTGGGCTTGGTGGTAGTGTTTTCTTTTGTTCTGTGTTTTGTTTAAAACCTCAGTGTCCTCCAGGAGGTGCAAATGTAGGCTGGATCAGCAGTTGTGACCTGCATTGAATGTGTAGAGGGTCATGACCACTTTTCTCCACCAAGCATAAAGTGGCATCTGCCCTGGAGGAAAAGATCCAAAGCTTGGAAGGACAGGTGCCCACACGACATTATATCAAGGGAAACAAAGATTGCTGGGACAGGAGTTATGAGAGGCTTGTACTGGCGAGACCAAAAAGAAAAGAGAAGTGGCAGTATGTAACAACTAGGAGGAGGAGTCCCAGAATTCAGAAGGAGAGGATTAAAGTAATGGAAAGCTTTGAGGTGGCACAGCTGATGGAAAGGCAGAGGAGAGGACATGTGCAGGAATGATGCACAGGAGTCGGCAGTCTAGGCAGCAGGATGTGCAGGGCCCCAGGAATGAGGGCTCTAGGAAAAGAAAAGTAGTAAGTTTTGGTGACTGACTCCCTCCGTAGAGGAGAGAGGCACCAATTTCTCATCTGGATTTGGGGTCCTGAGAGGTGTGCTATCTGCCTAGAGCCCAAATTCAGTATGTCACAGAAAAAACTACCAAAGCTCATTCATCTCTCAGACTAGTACCCTTGAAACTCAAGATACTATGCTTCATCTAAAAGACTATTTTTCTATGCATTTTGTGTGTGTTGTGTTTCCTCAGGTATAGCTTTATGCAGTGAATGCCATTCTTGCCATTTATTTTCTTTTCCCTTTAATTCAGTGATCCATACTTGCTTAAAAGTTTGTAATGAACACTTCGTGAATGACTATATATAGAGTAGTGTTCTGTGTCTCAAAATGACTTCAGATTGACGTAGTTACTTTGGAAAAAATAGGCAGCCAGTCTGATCCCATGAAATAGTCAAATCCAGTATTTGAGTTCATTTTCGGGCAAAGTAAAGAGTTAGACTCAATGTTTCATTAGTGAGACCCTTTCTATACGTTAATAGGTTTTTAGCCAAAGTTTCTAGGGTATTTCATTCTAGCAATTGCAATCATACCACATATATTTTAATAACTTTTGTTTTTTCAGACTAATGTTTTTAGAATTTAGTATAACATTTGGAAATACTTTCAAGCGTGTTAAAGTGCAATATAAATCAAACTCAAAATCGGAAAATTAGTTCTATAATTTTCAGACCTCATACAAATGTTACTCTAAATATGTTTTTAAATTGGTAGTACTATATTTACTTGAATAGAAGATGACCCTAATTATAAGATGACCCCTCAATAATTAAATTCTATATATGGAAAATTTATAAATTTGTTAAAATTTTCCAGGTATAGAATCTAATTATTGGAGGTCCAACTTGAATTTGTCCTCTTACCACTATTACATCAGGGAAAATAAACCTGGGAAAAGGGGAGGGGGAGGCATCACTTAGCTAATCCAGAATTGGTGTATGTTACCTTTTTTCAAAATTGCTGCAAGTTTTTGCACAGGCACTCCATAAGCATACCTCTGAGCACCACTTTGGCACCTACTTCTATGGAGTACAAAATATGCATGTTATTAGTCCAAAGCCAAAGCCTCGTGGTTCATCACGTAAGTCATTGGGTTGGGCCCCACCAGAGTCAACAGCATTTTAAGCCATGGTGGCCCCACAGCTTAGCTTTGCTCAAAATGTGTGCGCATTCCAGATACACCCCACAAAGGATCCATGTGCTACTTAGGCCCCACTAATGACTAGAACAGGGTGTTCTTGTCACAAGTCCTGGGATGCTCCAAAAATTTATGTTCAGATGAGGTGCAGGGCAACCTCATGAAGGGCGAAGTCGCGCTAATCATAGAAATCATAGAAAATGAGGGTTGGAAGGGACTTCAGGAGGTCATCTAGTCCAACCCCCTGCTCAAAGCAGGACCATCCCCAACTAGATCATCCCAGCCAAAGCTTTGTGTAGCCAGGTCTTAAAAACCTCCAAGGATGGAGGTTCCACCACCTCTCTGGGTAACCTGTTCCACTGTTTTTCTACCTCCTAGTAAGAAAATTCTTCTTAATACTTCATTTAAACTTCCCTTGCTACAACTTGAGACCATTGCTCCTTTTTCTGTCATCTACCACCACGGAGAACAGTCTAGCTCCATCCTCTTTTCAGGCAGTCAAAGACTCCTATTAAATCCCCTCTGACTTTTCTCTTTTCCAGACTAAGTAAGCCCAGTTCCCTCAGCCTCTCCTCAGAAGTTGTGCGCCCCAGCCTGCTCATCACTTCCATTGCCCTCCACTAGACTCTCTCCAATTTGTCTACATCATTTCTGTAGTGGGGAGAGAGGCAAAACTGAACACAGTACTCTAAATGAGGCCTCACCAGTTCTGAATAGAGTGGAATAATCACTTCCCTTGACCTGCTGGCAACACTCCTACCAATGCAGCCCAGTACCATTAGCCTTCTTTGCAACAAGGGCACACTGTTGGCTCATATTCAACTTATTGTCCACTGAAACCCCCAGCTCCTATTCTGCAGAGCTGATGTCCAGCAAGCCAGCCCCCAGCCTGTACTGGTGTGTGCGATTGTTCCATCAATAAAGGCAGGACTTTGCACTTGTCCTTGTTGAGCCTCAGGAGATTCCTTTTGTCCGAAACCTCCAATTTGTTTAGGTCACCCTGAATCCTAGCCCGACCCTCCAGTGTATCTACTACTTCCCCCAGCTTGTATCATCTTCAGGTTTCCTGAGGATGCACTCTACCCCATCTTCCAGGTCATTCATGAAAAGATTGAATAAAATCAGCCCCAGGACCAACCCCTGGAGCACTCCACTTGATACCGGTTGCCACCTAGACTTTGGTTACTACCCTCTGAGTCGGATGCTCCAGATAGTTTTCTATCCATCTTATAATCCATTCATCCAGCCTGTACTTCCTTAGCTTGCCTGCAAAAATGTTGTGGGAGACCATATCAAAAGCCTTGCTAAAATCAGGTTTTATCCCACCCACTGGTCTCTCCACATCCACAGAGCCAGTCACCTTTGCACAAAAGGGGGCAAAGGGGCCAAGAAACTCTCTTGGCTGAACAGGGAAATCTAGGAAAGCCCAGGGGCAAAGATAGAGGCATATAACCTGTTGAAGCATGGGGTATCTACCAAGGAGGAATATACATCCAAAGCATCAGTGGAACTCTGGCTGGTGACAAAAATTAAAGACAACCAATAGTCCTTCTTCAGGTATATAAGGAGCAAAAAGAAGGCACAGGGTAACACAGGACCCCTACAAGACAGGTTAGGGCAATTAGTGACAGATAGTTGGGACAAGGCTGAACTCTTCAATGAGTTTTTTGCCTCTGTATTCCTAAACATGGGTCAAGACAAATCTCCCAATTGCATTCTAGATGGGCACAGGAAAACACCAGACCACCAATGTTTCATAGTTTCATAGTTTGTAGGGTCAGAAGGGACCTGAGCAGATCATCAAGTCCGACCCCTGCCATGGCAGGAAAGAATGCTGTGGTCAAACGACGCCGGCAAGGTGTTCGTCTAGCCTCCTCTTAAAGACCCCCAGGGTAGGAGCCGGCACCACTTCTATTGGAAGTTGGTTCCAGATCCTAGCCGCCCTGCCCGTGAAGTAGCACCTCCTAATATTTAGCCTAAATTAACCCTATGCCAGCTTGTGATCATTATTTCTTGTGACTTCTGGGAATGCTCGGGGGAACAGAAACTCCCCCAATGCCCGCTGGTCCCCTTTGACTAGATTGTAAACAGCCACTAGATCCCCCCTCAGCCTTCTCTTGTGGAGGCTGAACAGGTTCGGTCCCATAGCCTTTCCTCGTAGGGCCTGCCCTGCTGCCCCCTGATCATGTGAGTGGCCCTCCTCTGGACCCTCTCCATGTTGTCCACATCCCTCCTGAAATGCGGCGCAAAGAACTGGACGCAGTACTCCAACTGTGGCCTGACCAGTGCCACATCGAGGGCGCTTGGACCTGCTTGAGATGCATCTGTGGATGCATGACAAGGTGCGGTTGGCCTTCCTGTCTGTGTCCCCACACTGTGGCCCATGTTCATTTTGGCATCAGTAATGACTCCAAGATCCTTTTCTGCCTCTGTACTGACGAGAAGGGAGTTCCCCAGCCTGTAGGTCTACTGCGGTTCTTCCTCCCCAGGTGCAGCACCTTGCACTTGTTAGTGTTGAAACCCATCCTGTTCTCATCTGCCCATCCCTGTAACCTGTCTAGGTCTGATTGTAGCCTATTCCTCCCTTCTAGCATGGCCACTTCCCTCAACATCTTAGTGTCATCAGCAGATTTGAACAGGGTGCTATTTACCCCCTCATCCAAGTCGCTGATGAAGATGTCAAACAGTGCGGGCCCGAGGACCGAGCCCTGTGGAACACCACTGCCCACATCCCTCCAGATCGAAAATGACCCGTTCACCACCACTTTCTGGGTGCAGCACTCCTGCCAGTTGGCGACCCATTTGACTGTGTAGGTGTCGATGCCACAGTCCCGTAGCTTTTTTTTTTAATGAGAACGGGGTGAGAGACAGTGTCGAAGGCCTTTCTAAAGTCCAGAAAGACTACATCCACTGCCACCCCTGTATCTAAGGATTTGGTGATCTGGAGATAGAAGGCCACCAGGTTGGTCTGACAGGACCTGCTTCTAATGAACACATGTTGGTTGCCCCTAAGCATAATCTCCCCTGCTGGCCCCTCATGGACATGCACTATGATAGTTCTCTCAAAAAGCTTCCCCAGGATCAAGGTAAGACTAACTGGCCTATAGTTTCTTGGGTCCTCCTTCCTCCCTTTTTTGAAAATGGGAACCACACTGGCCCTTTTCCAATCCTCTGGCACCACACCAGAGCATCATGAGTGCTCATAAAGCCATGCCAGGGGTCCTGCAGTGACCTCTGCTAATTCCCTCAGCACTCTGGGGTGGAGATTGTCAGGACCAGCTGATTTAAATACATCCAGTCCCTCCAGAAGTTCCCTAACTAGATCCTCACTGACTCTAGGTCTGGGTGCACCTCCCCTGGGGCCTACGGAGGTCCTGGTGTGGGGGTGACCTGGTCCCTGCTCAGGAAAATGGAGGCAAAGAAATTGTTAAATAGGTCAGTTTTGTCATCTGGTGTGACGAACAGATTTCCTAGTGTGTCTTGCAGAGGCCCCACGTTAATCAGTAGCTTCTTTTTACCCCCTATATATTTAAAAAAGGACTTCTTGTTGTCCTTGATCCGGGTCGCTAGTCCCAGTTCTATCTCCAGCTTGGCCTTCGTGACCACCCCCCTGCAGCCTCAGGCAACTGAGGTATAGTCCTCCCTGGTGATGGCCCTAACCTTCCATTGGGTATACACCTCCCTTTTAGCCCGGAGATGTTGGTCAGCATCAACCTAGTAAAGCGACACTTAGAGGGGTTGAATGTGTTTAAGTCAGCAGGCCCAGATGATCTTCAACCAAGGGTGCTGAAGGAATTGGCCAGTGTCATAGCAGAGCCACTGGCATGGCTGTTTGAGCACTCATGGTGCTCAGGTTAGGTCCCAGAGCACTGGAAAAGGGCCAATGTGATCCCTATTTTCAAGAAGGGGAGGAAGGAGGATCCAGGTAATTATAGGCTGGTTAATCTTATCTCTATCTTTGGGAAAACATTTGAAAAAATTATCAAGGATCACATTTGTGGGAGCCCAGTAGGAAAAATAATGCTGAAGGGCAACCACCATGGGTTCATAGCAGGTAGATCTTGCCTAACTAACCTTGTTTTGTTTTATGACCAGGTAACAAAATGCTTAGATGCAGGAGTCGGGGTATATGGAGGAAACTTACTGGAAGCAGAAGAAAGGTGGTGGGACGCCACGCTGGTAGCCGGTGGCAGTGAAAGTGAAACCGCGGTGGTGGGAACTGCTGCGGATCAAGATCAAAAGGAAGACCCACAGCGGAGCTGGGAATGGCTCCTGCGTCTGTTTGGGTATGCTTTGTAAAAGCATGCTGAGGGCAATTGGCCAGGCGGCCACCCGGTGCCAGGATAAAAGGTCCAGCAGGAGGGAAGCTGGGGGGACTGGAAGTAGTGTCCCCAACCGGCCCAGAGAGGCCAGATAGTGCCAAGGATCCCATGGAGGAAGAGATGTGGTGGTGCCAGTGAGTGCCCAAGGAGTCACCTACAAGGTCGGTGTGGGTGAAGTTTGGCAACAACAGTGTTTTGGACACCGGCAGAGATGACGGAGCTGGAACCCAGACACAGACGCCAGACAACAGGTACCAAACCTAGGGAGGGAACGACGCAACAAGGGGTCCCAACACCCGGGCAGAGTCAGGCACCGTGTGAACTGGGAGACACTGAAGGGCGGTGGCAGATACTTGGTGCAAGTACCACCGGAAGCCCACAGCCACAGCCCCTAAGTAACTAGGCATCAGTGGGTACCAGAACACCAGCCCCGATGGACAACATCACGGTTGGAGTTAGGCAGGGTGTGGGGGAGGTGGAGCCCCAAGAAGCAATAGCCACAAGGACGATTGAGGAGGAGTACCAGGGGAGACAGGACTAGACACCATCCTCCCACTAGAAAACCAATCACCATCAAAGACGTGACAGATGAGACCTTTGGGGAGCTGATCCAAGGCCGCTCCCAGTAGCCTGGCCGTGCAGTCCAGAAGGTGACAGCGAGGTTTGAAAGAAACCCAGATTTGCAATGCTCGGGGGGAGAGGTCCAGAAAGCTACAGGGTAGACATCATCTATTTGGCCTTTGATACAGTATCTTCTCCTATTCTCATAAACAAACTGAGTGGCTGTGACATAAATGATTATATTGTCAGGTGGGTAGCAAATTGGCTTAAGGGTCATACCCAGAGAGTGGTAGTGGACAGGTCAGTATTGACCTGGAAAGATGTGGGCAGTAGAGTCCCGCAAGACTCAGTCCTTGGACCTGTGCTATTCAATGTCTTCATCAGTGATTTGGATGAGGGAGTGGAGGGCACTCTGTCCAAATTTGTGGATGACACAAAATTATGGGGTAAAGTTAACACACTAGTAGGAAAGGATTGAACCCAGGCAGACTTGGACAGGTTGGAAAAGTGGGCAGGAAAGAATAGGATGCAATTCAATAAAGACAAGTGCAAAGTGTTGCATCTAGGGAGAAGGAATCACCAACACACCTATAGGCTAGGGGATGACCTTCTCAGCAGCACAGTGGCAAAAAGGGATCTCGGAGTCATAGTTGACTCCAAGATGAATATGAGCCATCAATGTGGCAAAATAATCAGTAAAGCTAAATGCATTCTATCATGCATTAGCAGATGCATCACGAAGAGGTCCAGGGAGGTTATACTTCCCCTCTATGCAGCATTTGTCAGGCTGCAGTTGGAGTACTGAGTCCAGTTCTGGGTGCCGCACTTCAAGAGGGATGTGGATAACCTTGAGAGGGTCCAGGGGAGGGCCACTCATATGGTTAGGGGCCTACAGGTAAAGCCCTGTGAGGAGAGACTGAGGCACCTTAGATGATGATTTCTTCAGCCTCCACAAGAGAAGGCTGAGAGGGGATCTTGTGGTCATTTACAAATTTATTGGGGAGTGGGGACAGCAAGAAATTGGAGATGCTCTGTTTACCAGGGCACCCCTTGAAATAAACAGGAACAATGCCAACAAACTGACAGAGACCAGATTTAGGTTGGACACCAGGAAGAACTTCTTTATGGTAACAGGTGCCAGAATCTGGAATGGGTTTTCAAGGGAGGTGGTACTCTCCCCTACCTTGGGGATTTTAAAGGGGAGACTGGACATGTACCTGGCTGGCATTGTATGACTCCAGTGCTCTTTTCTGCCCAGGGCAGGGGGTAGGACTTAATGATTTACTGAGGTCCCTTCCAACCCTAAAACTATGAAATTATGTATGCAATGTCATGGCTTACCATGATTTGAAAAAGAGTTGGTGGTGAGGGGGACTGGACCTAACAGATCCTACCATATGTCTTATTCAGGTGAGCTGTAATGACCATGGAGCTGCTCCCTGAAGACTACTGCCAGGCCATCTGGGATCAGATCTTCCACAAGGACCTCAGAAAAGACCACAGAGCCTTGAACATGCTAATAGCTCACCGCACACTCCCAGTGAAGGCATGGAGACACTTTGAGGGGCAAAGGACTAGCCCAAGATGCCCCAGGGAAAGCTGCCAAGGTGCAACAGAGACCATCAAATACCTCCTATAGCTTTGCCCCTACACCAAGAGGGTGTGGAAAAGGGTAAACTGACTCTGCAAAGAGGTGACAGGAATCAGGCTGATGACAAGGGAAGCAGCGCTGTATGGACACCAGACTAAACATCAGGGGTTCCCAACAACTTGCTTTGACCAGTTCATATCCTCTCTGAGGAGCACCCAGTGGAAATGCAGGAACCTCCTGAGGTACAGACGCACGGAACTCAAAGTGTTAATATTTGTGGGTAAGCTCCAGTCCTGCTACCAGAAATCGGTGGGAGAGAATGGAGAAGATGCAGCCAACTCCAACTGGAAAAGAGACACTGGTAACAAGATGCTAGTTTTGAAGATGAGGAAAAACTTCCAGAAGATAATACATGCAGTACCAGGCAGAAGGATGTCCAAAGTGATCAGAGGGATCAGAGATACACTGTCCCACATTCAACAGAGGAAAACAAACACAGTTATGGCAAACCTAGATTAAAGAAAAGCATATGACAGAGTGGATCATGATTATATATTTGAAGTGCTATGAAAAATGGGGTGTCTAAAGAAATTTATATGTTGAATAAAGCTGTTGTATAGAGAAATGGAGAGTCAAATCCAAATTAATGGGCATCTAAGCAAAGCCTTTAAAATTCATACAGGAGTGAGGCAAGGGTGCCCCCCATCACCAGTACTATTTGTGCGGGGCACGGAACCGTTAACACAAAGAATAAAAAAAAGAAAAAGTCATAATCAGAGTAAAGATACTGGGAGGGGGAGTGGTAAAATGCATGTTATACATGGATGATATATCTGTAGTAGTTACAGACTTCAGAGGGAAAGAGTGCTAAAGCATACAACAGAGTATGCAGAAGCAATGGGCACTAAACTAAGTAGATCTAAAAGAACCAAAATGGGAGTGGGGAACTGGAGAGACTTGCATAAGTTGGGCCTTCAAATAAGAGAGAGTGAAATTAGAGTGCTAGGGATCCTGATGGATGCTGAGAGGAAAAGTAATACAGCATGGGAAAAGGTCAAAGTAGGGATATGGCAAATACTTTGGTCATGGTCCAGAAGGATGCTGACTTTTGCTGGAATAGTGGTGACAGTTAAGGCTGTGCTACTGCTGATTATTCTATACATGGGAGTGGTATTCCTATCAATGGGACAGCAGATAACAAAAGTACAAAGGGAAATATGTCTGTTCTTATGGAATGCCAAAAGAGAAAGGTTGGCTAGATCTGAACTGTACAAAGCAAGAGAGATGGGGGGATGCAAGCTGCAAGACTTCGGATTGTTGGTCTCTGTGAAATATGTAAGTACAGTATGCAAGGCGGTAACAGAGGGAGAGGGGAAAGCAGTGCATATCACCTGATTTCCCACAGCTGCAATTTTGAGGAAATGGGGAGTATATCAGACCTCTCTGAAGAGTCCATGGGCATGGCAAGCACTGATTCATTGCATCAGGATGAGAGGTTTCACACAGAAATATAAAATAGGGAAGGTAGAGCTGGAGGTCCTGAAGGATCATAAGAAATTGATGAAAGTGACAAGGGACATAGACAGGATGGCACTGGTGAGAAACTTCACAACAGGACAAGTGAGAAAGTGTGAGGAGAGGTGGTGGGTGAACGACTAAAAAGGGAACATGCTGACCTAGCGTGGATGGTTGTAAGAAATATCTTGCTGGTGAGAGAGGTGCAACACAGATGGGGTTTGACAAGTTCATCTAGGTACCCAAGGGAAAGGTGTGAGGAAGAAGAAACTGTGGGTCATGTTTTGGGAAGGTACATATGTAAAGAAGGTGTGGGAAAGGGTCCGCCGTTTTCTGTGTGTCACCCAAATAAACCTGTTGTTAGTATGGGAGTTGGTACTATATGGACTCATACCAAAGGGACTGGAGGAAACATTATTAAGGACTTTATTAGCATATTTTAAAACTTTTGGAAAGTAAGAAATCTCTAGGTTTTTAAAGGGTTGGCTGGCTTTCACTGAAAGAGTGCCTGAAGCTGGGGCTGCATGAACTGAAATACTATATTGATTGGGACAAGCAAAAGACTGGAGAAGAAGAGGCAGAGAAAAAGTGGAGGAAAAGAAAAAGACTGGACACATGTGTTTCACTAAACCAATGGTGAGGACTGATGGAAGGGGCAGAGAGTTGCAGGTGGTTACTGAAGTAACAGGTTTTCATGGGTTTCTGTATGAAGAGAAAGAGTTCTTCAAGGGGCTCTTCTGTGGGAAACTGACGTGTTGTTTAAAGGTTTAACAGATGTAATTGTATGTTTTTGGATATGTAGTTGTTTACATGCTATGAAGTTTTGGTAAAACAGGGATACTTAAAATGTGAAGTTTTGTAAGCATAGGGTAATAAATGTGGTTTAAATAAAATTTGTTTAAAAAAAGAGAAAGGTCCCATCAGTCTTTTTGTCTAACGTGGGCCATGTGCTTTACAGTAATGCTTACTGTGGGCTGCATTTAATCAACTTCATAGTTGCTTTCCATTGCTGAGCACATGCTGCTGTTGGCAGCAGTTGAATGACAGGCAATGTATTTAATGAGATTTCCTTATATGTGATTATAAGACAAGGTTTTTTTTCTCCCCCATGCCAATTCTCGGGGAGGAGGGGGCTCGTCTTGTATTTAAGTAAACACAGTATTTTGTCAAATAGCACCAGAATGAGGTGAACACAGCTTGATATGTGTTTCACCTCTATTAGGTATCAAAACAGATGATTTATGACTTCACAACAAAGAGGCACCTGTTAGATGATAATTATCTCACTGCATTAAAATAATCTGAGCTCAAACAATAGTGACTGGATCTTCTATAGCATTTTTCATTTCAAGAACTCCAAGTTTCTTAAACATATTAATGAAGTAAGTGTCACAAAGGACAAGACCTATATATTGTGAGTCTCTGAAAAACGATTAATGAAAAAGGTGGATTGATCTTCCTTCTACCTGCAGCTTTTTGTGACTAAGTCAAAAGTCTCTCACAAAAAATGTGTTGGGCCCCTGCCACATTCATTTAAAGGTGCTATGGGATCCGAGAATGGGAATTCCTCTTAGGTTAGATATAAACATTCAAAAAGCTGGAGGCAGAATCGATCTAAGTTATCTGGTTTTCTGTGAGTGGCGTTGTTAAATTGGTAGCAAACAGAATACACGTTCACCTTTTGCTTGGTGGGAGGGCAAATCTTAGACCAGGTTCTGCCATTTTTAAACCAGTCTATGTATGTCAAACTGCTGTTCTGTTATGGGTATAGACCAGTTTCCAATCACTTATATTGGTAAAAGTGTAAAGTCTGTACCTGGTCTTACAGGGATGGAAATGCATTCACTTTCTCTTGCTCTTTCTCTCTCTCTCACACACACACACACACACACACACACACTCCTCTGGGACAAAGGATAACTATAAAAATAACATGAATGAAACAAGCAGTGTTCAAATGACACTTGAAAAAAGTTAGCAATGTAATAGAAACTGTCCCATGCAGTATTTATCAACCACAGAGCTGCCAGCAAATGCTGCAAAAAGAAAGATTATCACTTCCCAAGTCTGTGATACGCTGCTCCAAATAACTGGGGAATGTGTGGGTATATTCTGTCTTCAATTTACTGTGCACTTTTCCATAGATAGTGGTATTTTGAAATGAATTTTTAAATGAAATTTCCTATCTGGAAGGGAAGCACCTTTATTTTAAATTTTTTAAAAACGCATTTAGAAGTATGAGGTTTTTCCTCCTGATAAAGAAATGGTGCTCATTTTCCCTGGCTGAAGCATCATGTTGCGAGCCTTCCCAGCTGACACATCAATCATGATGCGTTATACTGTGTTATCATGCAGCACAGAATGAAGTGTCAATCTGGGAAATTAGGGAGAAAAAAACCCGGAGAGAGTCGCATGTGTGCATGCATGCACACACACACACGAGCACACATGCTTCTCTTTTCTCTACTGCTTTACTAGTGGCTACAAAATTCTGTTCAAATTAAGAACAATAAATTCAAGGGAAACAGGACTACTTGCAAGCCAGGGACACACCTCAAATCTTGACAAACCTTTCACACTAATCTTCACTAACTCTTGGTTCTTCAGTAACATAATGTTTTAGCAAGAAAACGTGCTTGTTGTTCCTTACCTGTAATATGGTAGCTAACCTGACGGTTGATATCAGAGGTGTCTTCATCCCAGGTGCTGAGAACTGCCACAACTTCTCCAGGAGGATCACTCTCTTTCACCGTTCCTCTGTACACCTCATGTTCAAAGACTGGTGCGTTATCGTTTATGTCTGTCACAGTGACAGAGACCAGCACAGTTGATGAGAGGGACAAAGTTTCTCCCAGATCTGAGGCCACCACAGCAAAACTGAAGGTGGGGTCCTTTTCATGATCGAGGTCCTTTAGTGTGCTGATCCAACCGTTGTTGCTATCTATTGTGAATGATTCCAGGATCTTGTCTAGCTGTGATTCTACAGCAAGGGTATATGTGACTTGTCCATTTGCACCCCAGTCTGAATCAACTGCCTTCACTTGGATAAGTTTAGTTCCTATTGGCATCCCTTCCATTATTATAGCTTCATAGTTAGCAGCTTCAAATGAGGGTTTGTTGTCATTTACATCCAACACTTTAACTTCCACATCTACAGTTATTACAATGTCCACTTTATCTAGATGTACGGTGGCTGCAACTTTAAAGTGAAAAGCAGGATTTGTCTCATGGTCAAGTCTCTTATCTAGTTTTATGATTCCAGTGTCTTGTTCTATGATGAAAATTCCCTCTTTGTTGTTTTCAGGTAATTCACCATTAACTGTGCTATACACAACACCTTGGTTTGGCAATGCATGCAAAATATCAATAGTGCTGCCTATGAGAGTGTCTTCTGGTATTGTAAAGGAATACTGAGGTTGGGAAAAGGAAGGTAAAACAGTTTCAGGAGGTAAAACATGGATATAAACAGGAATAAGAGAATGCTTTACAGGAATGCCGCCATCAACTGCTTTGACAAAGAAAGACAGAACTGTGCTTTTCAACTGGTTAAAGTTACCTTTGGTAACCATCCATCCATTGTCAGGGTCAATTTCAAGCAGATCAGCAACAGAAACAGAGGCTTCACTATACAGTGAATAGGTAATTCGTGAATTTGCCCCATCATCTGGATCTACTGCTTGCACCTGAGTGACCAAATAGCCTTTTCCAACATCTGATTTGACACTTGCTCTGTACTCTACTGTCATAAACTGGGGAGCATTGTCATTCTCATCTACTACGATTACTCTCACGGTGCAAAAAGTAGTCCTTCCACCTCCATCCAGAGCCCTTAAGAATATGCTGATGTCCCCTTCCAAAGGGTTCTCCCGGTCTAGTTTCTCAGTTGTTAGGATCTGCCCATTGTTATCAATTAAGAATCGATCTTTGGCAAAATCATTTATTATGGAGTAGCTTATCTGGCCATATGCACTGGAATCACCATCTGTTGCTTTTACATGGATTACTTTAGTACCAGGGGCAGCATTTTCTCTAACCTCTGCCACATAAACACTCTGTGAAAACACAGGGCTATATAGGTTAGCTCCAAGGATCTGGATATGCACCTGAGCTGTGCTGGTGAACAATCCATCAGAAACGGAGACATTTAAGCTATACATTGGCTCCATCCTCTGTTTCCGATGGTTAGACAGGGTTATAATGCCACTCTTACTGTCCATTATAAAGCTGGTTCGATCATTTCCAGACAAGATACTGTACTCCAGTCTGTCAAAATCAGAGCTGTCAGCATCAGAAGCTTGGACACAAGTCACAAAATGACCTCGAGGTGCCAGTTCACTCACATAGGATTCATATATTAACTGGTTAAAAACTGGTGCGTTGTCATTCATATCTGTCACATATATGTTAACAAGAACTTCACTGCTCAGAGGTGGGAATCCATTATCAGTTGCTCTCACTTTTAAACTGCAGTGCTGAACTAGTTCATGATCCAACAAACGGGCTGTTAGGATTAGACCACTACTGCTATCAATGTGAAAATAATCAGTGCTGTTAAAAGTGTCCTGGACTATCTGATACTGAACAATTTTATTATTTTCAGAGTCTGCATCAGTAGCAACCACTTGTAACACAGGAGTCCCAATTAAAGATGCTTCAGATAAGGTGGCATTATAGGCTGAGTGATAAAAAACAGGAGGATTATCATTTACATCATTGATGATTAAGTCTACAGTGACCTCAGCCCGAGCACCAGTTAGGGCATCACTGGCTCTTACTGTCAGCTTAAAAATAGAATTTTCTTCATAATCTAATGGACTGATGACACTCAGAACTCCAGTATCAAAGTCAATGTTAAACTGATTGTAGGGGTCTCCATCAACAATGATGTAAATGATACCTTGGCCTTCTGGACTGGTAGCATTTATGCTCAGAATTGGGGTATGCATCTCTATGTCTTCATTTACTGATGCTGTATAGAAAGGCTTGTCAAACACAGGCATTGCTTTGTTAACTATAGTAATAGGCAGTTCTACCGAAGCAGACAATGATGGATTGCCACCATCTTTTGCAAGGATGATAACCAAGTACTCTATATTAGATAAGTCAGAGTTGAAAGCTTCCTTTAAAGTGACACTACCAGTTTGTCTATCAATTTCAAAATGTCCATAGTCTTCCTTTATAAGATATGACACTTCACCATTTGCACCCTTATCTTTATCAATGGCTGTGACTCGATATATCAGAGTACCAGGCTCAGCGTCAACTTGTACAGCAGCATAGTAAGGCAGCCCTACAAATACTGGAGCATTGTCATTTATGTCCTCAATGTTAACTCTGACAACCACCCTTGCCACACGTAGATGATCCAGCTCACGACTTGCCTCTACTACCAGCTCATACAGCTCTTGCTCTTCTCGGTCAAAAGGGATGCCCGTTGTTTGGATGACTCCTGAGGTGGATTTAATCTTGAATTTATTCCCTGGGTTTAATATACTGTACTTCAAGGGCTCATTGAGACGGTTCCCAATAGCATTGACAACTGCTATCTTTGTGATATTAGTGCTGTTCTCTGAGATAGATGTGGAATAAAAGCTTTGTGTAAAATGGAGCCCACTATCCATGGCTTCTTTTACCATTATGGTCACCATAGCAGTGCTGTAAAATTTCCCATCAGACACTTTCACTACCACCATATAATGGTCTTTGGAAAGGCTATTGTTTTTTATGGTGATTACCCCTGTACTTGAATCAATCAAAAAATGGTCCATGTTGCCTTCGATGAGACTGTATGTCAGTTCAGGTGGAACCCCTGAATCTGGGTCAGTAGCCTGGACTTTAAGAATCTCTACTCCAACATAAGTGGGCAGCAGCAAAACTGTCTCAAATAGAGCCTGACTGAAGACAGGTGGGTTGTCATTGACATCAGTTACTTCAACGGTTACTTCGACAGGACTCTCTGCTGTGAGCTGTGGATTTCCACTGTCCCTAACATGCACATGGAAGTGGAAGTGAGCTATTGTTTCATGGTCTAAATTTGCAATTGTTCTGATTGCACCAGTGCTGGAATCTACAATAAAATACTTCTTAGCAGTGGATTCGACAATCTGATAGACGAGCAAAGCATTCTGATTACTGTCAGCATCAGTGGCTCGTATCACCAATGGGCTGTTACCTGAGCTCCGGACTATGCTGTTTACAGGAGCAGCCTCACTTATGCTGCCAGAGTACTGGGAGAAGAGAAAAACTGGTGGATTGTCATTTTCATCCACAATTTGAATGTTCACAGTGGCATTTGATGCCATACCTGCCATGTTGGTTGCTTGTACAATGAGCTGGTAAGAGGATATGCGTTCATAATCAAGTGCCTTTTGACTGGTGATGACTCCAGAGTATGGGTTTATAGTAAAGCTTCCATCCACATTCCCATCCTTGACCTCATATACCAATGTAGACTGACTGATGGCGGAGATCAGGATGACTGACGTTCCAATATCAACATTTTCATTAATTTCTGCTTGGTATTCCTTATGCATAAACTTTGGGTGGGAATTATCTGACATGGTCACAGAAATGCGAACAATTGCTGTTGCAGATAGTGGTGGGGATCCCTGGTCAGTTACTTTGACAGACAAAACAAACTGTCCCATGGTGGTCAAGTCTGGCTCCTTCAATACTGTTATGATGCCTAAAACAGGTTCAATCTTGAATGTGTTTCCAGTATTTCCTAAAATATAAATATTGCATGTTAGAAGGGAACTCTGGAAAATTCTATACTCAAAGAATAATTGAACTATGAGGTACTCACAGAACAGAATAATACAGGAGTGGTCATCTGTAGCTACTTAATGCTAGTAATTGAATAGAATACAAAACTTAAGAATGGGATCCTCAGAAGTATGTTTGATGCCAAAAACATATTTAAATCTCTTCATGCCACTGATATGGAGAAGCTGGGTGCTTATATATCTCTGTGGATCTCACGCCCAGGGCAAAATCTAGATTGGCTCCTCAGGCGTCTCCTAAAAACATTAGGTTTCTGACTGCAAGAGGTGGATTCAAAGAAACAAGGTAAGGTGCTAGCACTCTCTCTACAATTAATGGTGAAAACTGGATCTTCCAAAGGGTGATCCAGAGAACTCAGGTACTGATCAGGGAGCTACCTACAGAGCTGGCCAACTGAGTGTAAGAGTACGTCTGAAATACCCACCCTTCTCTGGACTCATACATCTGATTTACGGATGCATAGGCACCTCCATCCATAGGTTAGAGGACTCATTCAGGAAATAAGAGACTGTGGGTTCTAGGCTCTCCTTGGCCTGAGGGGATCTGAACTCACTTCCTTTCACCTCCTAGAAGAGTGCCTTGAGCACCAAGTTACAGAATATAAGAATACTGCTATTCATTTTATATTAGACAGTCAGTAAATAAAAACAAAAGAAATAATCTTTGGAGTAGGGATCAGAATCTAGGTTCCCCATCTCCCAGGAGAATTTCCTTATCACTGGGCTATTAAAGCAAACTCCCTTTCGTTTGCTTTCTTCTGTCCCTGGAACACACAGTTTTGAATGTCCAGTGATACAGTTTCAACAGGAGGGCTGGAGGTTTTTTTAACTAAACTATTCAATAACTTGTTGGTTAAGGATTCTCTTAGGTTGTGTTGAAGTGGGTTTGAGGCTTCAGGCTGAAGAGGAACCCAGGTCTCTCACATTTGCTCTGATAGCCCTAACTACTAAGCTACTACATGAAAGGATGACGGGGTCACTTTTCTTTGTCTGGCCATGGTTTTGAGCTAGTGGCTGCTGTGCATTCTGACCTCCACATAAATTGTATATTAGGTGAACTCTCACCATGCATATCTTTTGGGTCCCTCCAGGGGTTAAGGCATATGTTTTTAGCTGTCAGTTCACCTTTATCCTGGATGACAGTGGAGCTTAGATGAGGGCTGAAGGAGTCCTGTGGTTGCTAACGCAGAGTTATCCTGAACTGACTTAGTACCAGCTTTCCACCTATGTCCTATTAGATGCTTAGTTTAACTAATGTACTCTGCCCCTGAGAATCTATGACCAGGCTTCCAAGTCAGTCTTTCAGCACCTAGATAAATAAATTGAATAAATAGGAAACATGCAGATAAGGCAGCAGCTACTAGTAACTACTAAACATCATGTTACTTATTCAGGTGTCTGTATATGGACCTAGAGTCTTTTGTGAAAAGGTAAGATTCATATCACATTTAGCTTTCCTATTTATTTCATGTTGAAGACAGCAAAAACACTTCATTTGTCTTTAAAGTTTTAAAGTTTTCTTTGAGGGGTCAATCCTTCTGAATCCCTGGTTACTTCTCTTTAGGTACCTATCAACAGAACACAGATTTGAAAGTTTGGGCTATTTCTCTTTTGCAAAAGTATGCTATGGAAATAAAGAAGAATGAATTCCCAATGGAATGGAGCTGCCTCTTAATTAATATGTAACAAGGCCCTAACTTCAAACTCCTTCATGGAAATAAAATGAGAAAATTTCAGTGCTCCAGCATTCCAGCATGCAAAACCCCTAGCCAGAGCAGGGGTAGAGCCCAGCTGCCCTGGCTTCTAGCTATGCCCCTTTTCACAGCCCTCTAGTGGCAAGTTAGAGCTGTGCGGGCAAGAACAGATATTAACCCTTAATGTGCAACTGAGCACAACACTTAACATCCCACAAGTTTAGCATGGTGTAAACGTAACGTAACTTCACCCAATTATGCATATGCCATGCACTGGTTAAACAGTGGTGCTAGGCGACCACTTTTTGGGCTAGTATCTTGGATAATTGCTTAAGACATATGGAATCAGCCTTTCAAATATTTGCATACATAATGCCAAAATATTGGTTAGGGGCTGACAAACCACTTATATGGTAAAGGGATAACAACTCATGCCCTGATTTAAAGAGGCTATTAAGCAAATACTGAGAAGATTAGAGTAGTTCAAGGCTGCAGAAAATGAATACAAAGGGCTAGAGCTGATATGGAAAAATTAAAAGGAGCTATAGCATTGAAAGTAGATAAAATGTTTGGGGGACAGAAGGCTTTATCATTTAATCTCTTAAGAAATAAGAATCAAAACAATGACTTTTTTCTAGAAAATGTTGCAAATTTGTTATTAAAAGAAGAAGAGAGGTCAGAAACTGCAAAAAGAATGTGAATTTGGATAAAAGGCCTGTTTAACCAGTGCATGGCATATGCATAATTGAGTGAAGTTACGTTACACTTACACCATGCTAAACTCGTGGGATGTTAAGTGCTGTGCTCAGGCTGGGCTGGGCTGGGCTCAGAGAACAGAAGAGCAGGAGCCCAGGGATAGCAGCAAGAGTTTGGCAGGCAGGTTGACCCTTCCCGGTCTGCTCCCCAGGACAGATAGAATAGACAGCCACAAGCAAAGGGATGAGGGGCGGGGTATCCCCAAGAGGCAGGGCAGACCTGCTGGAGTCTTGGGGGCCAGTGGGGGAGATTCTTACTTTTCAGTCCTCCAGGCCCCAGCTGACCTGAATGTGTGACTGCTCCAAACTTGAGCCAGCACTAACATTGATCAACATTTGAGCAGCTTAGTGTAACAAATAACAAGGCTTTTCCTCTAACATGCGCTAAGTACCACATCCCAGACTTCAGCCTTGTCTGAAGTGGCATAACTTTGAGATGCTCAGAGGGCACTTTGTGCACATTAATGAGCTCTAACATACAGATGCTTCAGATTTAAGTACCCTTAACATGGTCTAAGTGTAACCTATAACTTCACCTTTAGCCTTTTTTTCAGGACAAAGATTAAAAAGCTGCTATTTGTCCAAAGTTAGATCAGTGATTCTCAACCAGGTTACCATGGAGTATCACAAAATGTTACGACTGTTAGATGTGCAAACATAATTCACAAAATCAATCCAGAAATTTCCAGTAAGAATCCACAGTATTAACCTGATCTGTTGTGATCTTTCTGAGGTTTTTTTAAACAACATAAAAACTCTATTATTTTTCCACAGTCAAAAAATGAGTAAAAACTAATAGCTGATATTATCTTAGGGGTTCCTTGAGTGTAAAAAAGGTTGAGAATCACTGAGTTAGCTATTGACTCTGCTAGGCAACCACTTTTTGGGCTAGTATCTTGGATAATTGCTTAAGACATATGTGCTTATGCACACATCTGAGCTTTTGGTATTTCTCTCATTTTAACCATAAAGCCAGAACAGCCTGTACTGACCTATATGGATTCCAATGATTATTTACAGCCTATTCTTCCTATCACTATAGTTTATCCTTGAAATCATGAGATCTGTTTGCTAAAATTAAGGGCCCATGACCTCTCAAGGAACTTTTTTCAGCTCTCTCTGAATGGTAACCGCTACTGACGTGGAGCAGAGAGCATCACATGTGAAAATTTCAGATGGAAGTTTCTACTTGCTTAGTCTTTTTACTGTGGGTTCTGGGGTCCAGAATCTAATCTATATAATTGAACCCAGTACTGAGAGTGGCTTACTGTGTATATATATATATATACACATGCCTTTCAGATTTCCCAAGGCGGGGCAGTCTGCTGGCAAAGCAAAACTTTTCTATTATTTAGGCAGCTTCAGGTGCTGTCAAACGTGCAAATTTCCATGACTTAAGGCATGTTTGTGGCACCAGCAGACACAGCATATGATGCAACAGTTCTTTTGTCATTGCTTGCTCAAAGGACTCTGTTATAGTCACTGACTGGTGCCTTCAAGACAGGGGCTGTTTCTTACTTTCAGGGATGTATTATTAAATGATAAAATTGTTGCTTTCATAACTCATTGCTCCATTCACCATAAAAGTAGTTCCTGGGAATAAAGAGGCTGTGTAAAACCTGAACCTCACAGTTAAAAGTAGCATCCTCACTGCAGAGATTTTATGGTTCATAGAAATTATACAAACTGAAGACTGAATTTTGATGCGCCTAGGGTTGGAATATCTATAGATACTGAACCTGTGGGAGTTCACAGATATATATAAATGGAGGTTGAGGTATGGAATTGCAGATGACGCAGCTCATGCAACAGAAACAACAGCCAGTTCTGGAAGACAAAAACGCTATGCTAAAGATAACATAGTGCCCAAACATAATTTCTAATCCACATATTATTGTGTTTTCATTGTGAGTTATATCATCTGTGTACTGTAGCCCACATTCTTACATCATAAAGTTGTTCTTTATCTTGCAGTGGCATCTAGAGGCCAAGAGACGTACAGGTTTCCCTCACTTTACGCTACACGCGTTCCTGGAAAACGGCGTATAACTCTAATTCGCATAAAGGAAACCAACTTTATAATGTAACAAATAGGGATACCTTCCAAAACCTTGACTGTACAGACCCCCAGACCCATTTTTACCACTTTTAAAAGACAATTTTGGTACTCACCAACAGCAGACAGTACACACAAGCACAGGGCACTATCATAATGAGGATGGCAACTACAAAAATAGGTGTAGGTGACAATGAGCAAGGAATACAGATCCACACAGAAGACTATATTTTGGTGTGCGTCACTCCCATAATGCACCACACAAAGCAGCTGACTGATTGCATAAGAGTGAATTTACCTTGCATATAACTATCTTATGGTATAAAAAGGGTCATTGCAAAAGAGTGAATTCGTTCACATAGAACTCACATAGAGCGAGGGAAACCTGTAGTTAGTCTGAAGTCAAGTAGAAGGCAGGGTAGATTCGTACCTTACTAGTATAAGGAAACTACATATATGTGTGCATCTCTGTATATAGCACACTGTTCAAGGCAAAGATCAGGCTTATAAATCACGTATGTACCCATACAACCTAGCCTCCATCCCTGTCCTTTCTCTTTCCTCTCTCTCTTTTCTCCTTTTCCCTTTTTTCTCCAACCCTGTTTCTTCCCCGCTTCTTTTCTTTCTCCCCTGCACCCCAGATGTGGTCATCTTAATCTGTGAAGGATGGATCTCATATATAAGAGAGAGAGAAAAACAGAGAAATAGCACAAACTTTCATGAGCTAAAGCTCACTTCATCAGATGCTCAGCTCATGAAAGCTTGTGTTATACATAATCTACTCCGTTTTGTTGACAAGGTGCAAATCTACCCTGCCATCTAAAGCCCAGCTAGGTGGGTTATTCCAGGGCAGCTGTTTACTTTATGCCATAGGTGCTCAACCTCTGTCCTGTGGCCCAAATCTGACCCATAGAGCCACGGTATCCTGCCCATCGGGGCTCCTCAAGGGTTGGGAAATTTGGCAGTGAGGGAGTGGTGGCAGTGTTAATTGCTGCTGCCGTGCTGCCAAATTCCTGGACCCCTGGGGAGCCCTGTGGGCTGGATAATGTGGCCCAGCCAGCACATGGTTGGATGCAGGCATGCAGAGCTGGGCTGGCACACTGGCTCTCACCCATGGATTGACCCCATACACTTATCCCATGTAGTATCCAACCCATGAACTGACCCCATTCCACTCATCTGGTCTGTGGGGCTAGAAGGCTGGGTGCCATTGCTTTATGCTGTTATCAGCTCTGTTGTAACTTACTGATGAAGTGTAGTAAGAGCAGCCTATTGTCTGTTACGTTGGAGTAAACTGTATGTCTGTCCACACTAGTCTCTGCTATAATTTATATCAGTGTACAAAATCAATGAAAATTACACCAGTGGAAATATATTCTGTGACCAGGCCCTTGATATAATGGTATGAGTAAATCTGCAATGCAGTTCCAAAGGCCTACAAATAAATGAACAAATGGGACTTAACTCTCCATGGGTATTACTTTAATACCTTCCACAAGGGCTAGAATAAATAAATCATACTTATTCTTTCAAGACAAAGTGACCTTCAGAATCATGATACTCTACATCAAGGGTATCCAACCTTTTTGAATGTGTGGCCGGATCACGAACTTTTTATCACCCAGTGGGCCAGCAGGAGTGGGCGCTCGTGTAGCCTGCCCAGTCCGGCCACGGCCTGGGGGCGCAGGGGTCAAGGGGTGCTGCCTGACCCCGCCATGTCCTCCCTGCCATCTGGGTGGCCTCGAGGATTCTCCCACACCTGAGAACCTAGGCTCAACAGCCAGGGGGATATGCGGGAACCCTACAGAGGAGTGCGGGACATGCAGGGACACCCCCCTGCTCCCTCTCCCCTGGGGCAGCCCAAGCCCGACCAGAAGGGCTCCTTCCCTCCCTGACTGCCAGACCAAGCAACACCCACAAGTACAGCCCAGCTTAGACCGATGAGCAGAACATATACACAGGTAAGTAACAGGGGCCAGGGCAATGCTGTGATTAGGGGGGCCAGTGCACACATCCTCAGAAGGCCTCAAATGCCTCTACACAAATGCTCATAATACAGGAAACAAGCAGGAGGAACATACCCTCTTGTTAGCTGACACCAACCCGGACATAGTGGGGATCACTGAAACGTGGTGGGACCCAACGCATGACTGGGTGGTGAATGTCAACGGTTATAGGCTGTACAGGAGAGACAGGATAGGAAGGAAGGGTGGGGGCATGGCACTCTATATTAAGGAGGAATATACATCCTTGTCAATTAGCAAAGAATCAGAGGAGGGGCACTCTGAAGTGCTTTGGGTTAGAATACAAGGCAGTCAAGGGGAAAGACTTAATGGTGGGGGTCTACTGCAGACCTCCCAACCAAGGGGAAGAGCTAGACCAGGAATTCTTAAGTCAGCTTACAGGGGTAGTGAAGTCAAAGGATGTGGTGGTCATGGGTGACCTGAACTTTCCAGACATCTGCTGGGAAGAGCAGTCAGCCAGGTCTGACCACTCATGTAAGTTCCTAGCCAGAATGCAGGACCTCCATCTAACCCAGGAGGTGCACAGCCCCACCAGGGGAGACGCCTTGTTGGACCTGGTGCTGGCCATGGGCGACGACTTGGTGAGGGGGCTGCAGGTGCTCGACCACCTGGGCAAAAGTGATCATCGCCTGCTGGAATTCACCAGCCAGGGCAAGGTGGCAAAGGCCTACAGCAAGGCAGCAGCCCTAGATTTCAGGAGGGCAGACTTCAATGAGCTAAGAACAGTCGGGGAAGCACTGAGGTCCTGGAGGGGAGGGGAGGGGAGGGGAGCCAGGTGTCCAAGGAGAGTGGTCGCTTCTTAAGGAAATGATCTTCTAAGCCCAAAGGGAGGTAATCCCAACACAGATCAAAGGCAGAAGGATGGCACATAAGCCCCCCACGGCTCACCAAAAGCATTCAGGACTGTCTCCTAACTAAAAGGGAGGCGTACACCCAATGGAAGGTAGGGGCCATCACCAGGGAGGACTATACTGCAGTTGCTCAGGGATGCAGGGGGTCAGTCAGGAAGGCCAAGGCAGAGATGGAACTGGGACTAGCTTCCTGGATTAAGGACAACAAGAAGTCCTTTTTTAAATAAATAGGGGGCAAAAAGAAGGTTCTGGGTAACGTGGGGCCCCTGCAGGACACCTTAGGAAATGTGGTCATCATACCAGATGACAAAGCCAACATATTTAACGATTTCTTTGCCTCCATTTTCCTAAGCAGAGACTGGTACAGCCACCTCCCCTCTGGGCCCCCCTGAGATTCCAAGGGAGGCGCACCTAGGCCAAGGGTTAGTGAGGAACTAGTTAGGCAGCTTCTGGAAGGACTGGATGTATTCAAATCAGCTGGTCCGGACGATCTCCACCCCAGAGTACTGAGGGAATTAACTGAGGTCATTGCAGGACCCCTGGTATGGCTTTATGAGCATTCATGGTGCTCTGGTGAGGTACCGGAGGACTGGAAGAGGGCCAATGTGGTTCCCATCTTCAAAAAGGGGAGGAAGGAGGACCCGGGAAACTATAGGCCAGTTAGTCTTACCTCGATCCTGGGCAAGCTTTTTGAGAAAATTATTCTGGCGCATATCCACGAGGGGCCAGCGGGGGAGATTATGCTTAGGGGCAACCAACACGGGTTCATTAGCGGCAGGTCCTGTCAGACCAACCTGGTGGCCTTCTACGACCAGATTACCAAATCCTTAGATGCAGGGGTAGTAGTGGACATAGTCTTCCTGGAGTTTCGGAAGGCCTTCGACACTGTCTCTCACCCCGTTCTGATTAAGATACTGGGGGACTGTGGTATCGACACCCACACAGTCAAATGAATTGTGAATTGGCTGGAGGACGGCACCCAGAGAGTGGTGGTGGATGGGTCATTTTTGACCTGGAAGGATGTGGGCAGTGGGGTCCCCCAGGGCTCGGTCCTCTGGCCCACACTGTTCAACAACTTCATCAGTGACTTGGACGAGGGGGTAAATAGCACCCTGTTCAAATCTGCTGATGACACTAAGATGTGGGGTGATGTTGGCACACTAGACGGGAGGAATAGGCTGCAATCAGACCTAGGGAGGTTACAGGGGTGGGCAGGTGAGAATAGGATGGGATTCAACACTGAGAAGTGCAAGGTGATGCACCTGGGGAGGATCAACCGGCGCCATATCTACAGGCTGGGGAACTCCCTTCTTGTCAGTACAGAAGCAGAAAAGTATCTTGGAGTCATCATTGACTCCAAGATGAACATGGGCTGGCAGTGTGGGGATGCAGTCAAGAAGGCCAACCACACCTTGTCATGCATCCACAGATGCATCTCAAGCAGGTCTAAGCAGGTGATCCTCCCCCTCTATGTGACACTGGTCAGGCCACAGCTGGAGTACTGCATCCAGTTCTGGGCAACCCACTTCAGGAGGGATGTGGACAACATGGAGAGGGTCCAGAGGAGGCCACTCGCATGATTGGGGGCAGCAGGTCAGGCCCTACGAGGAGAGGCTACGGGACCTGAACCTGTTCAGCCTCCACAAGAGAAGGCTGAAGGGGGATCTTGTGGCCTGTTATAAACTAGTCAGAGGGGACCAGCAGGCACTGGGGGAGTCCCTGTTCCCCCGAGCACTGCCAGGAGTGACCAGGAATAATGGTCACAAGGTGGCAGAGGGTAGGTTTAGGTTAGATATCAGGAGGCGCTACTTCACGGTCAGGGCGGCTAGGATCTGGAACCAACTTCCAAGAGAAGTGATGCTGGCTCCTACCCCTGGGGGTCTTTAAGAGGAGGCTAGATGTACACGTTGCTGGGGTTGTTTGACCCCAGTGCTCTTTCCTGCCATGGCAGGGGGTCGGACTAGATGATCTACTCAGGCCCCTTCCAACCCTAGAAACTATGAAACTATAAACAGTGTTTACTTTCGTTTCCTGTCGCAGTACCTGAGGCCTCAGAAAATGGCTTGGCGGGCTGTATGGCGGCCCGCAGGCCATATGTTTGACAAGCCTGCTCTACATAATGCTGTTTGTCTGGCTTAAGGAAGCACTTTTTAATTATTCACAGAGCCACATGTTGTGAGACAAGAAAGAAAAACAAATTAGACAAAAGTCGCTGCCACCTGTTTTATCTTAGACTTTGACACCAGCTCTGTCTCTAGATGATAAGTTAGTTGAGACCATGCTAGAATTGCTTCGACTCTTGCCTGACTAATCACAAATGAAGATGCCCACAGGAGAAACAATGTGGAGAAAGCTGTTAGACAGTCAGGATAGTTTAGTGAATCAGTCGCTGATCTGAGAACTGGATTCTATTCCCAGCCCTGCGTCTATCCTGGGGCTTCCACCAACATCAAAAAGTTTTCAAAAGTGCTTCCCCACCTCCCCCAAACACACACAACTGACACTGCTTTGCCAGAAAATTTTCTGAAGTAGCCCTGGCCTTAGATGCCATGCTTCTCTGATTTAAAACATTCAACAAAGATGCCATTACCAACTATAGCGTTGTTAGGCTGTGAGGATGCCTGTCTACTGTCTACTCAAATGAAGCCAGTAAAAAATAATAGCCATCATATGGTACTGACTTCCAGGAACTAAATTCTGTGGTAGATGTGAACTAATAAGCTAGAAATAAAAGCCCCAGCAGCCATTTAATTAGTATGAAGTCAGCTGTTTCTAAATGGTCCCCGTGCAGTAGTTTAAATGTTAAAAACAGCAGACACAACTTCATAATTCCTTGTACATTCTCATCAGGGGAAGCATAGACCCAAAGATTCCTAATGTTACTCTGTCTCCACATTAGAGCCAAAATAATCTGTCTTTACAGTCTGGAACATGCATCATGTTACAGCCTTTTTAAGTCCCCATTATCTAACCTGCTTCAATGGTGTAGATAAGCTCTGCATTTTCTCCTTTGTCTTTGTCCAAGGCAGTGACCTGCAGAACTGCAGATCCAATAGCTGCAGATTCAAACATGGAGGCTTCATACAAAGGACTGGTAAAATATGGACTGTGATCATTCGAATCTTCCACATTTATGATAACTCTGGCCAGGTTTCTCCTATATGGGAACTCCTGATCCCGAACCTACAGAAAAAAATGGAAAAGAAATGTCTCGATAATGTTTTATTTGCACTTAATTAATAGAAATAATAAGAGTTCTGGCAATATGTTCAATGATGCCCAATAAAAAGAATTTTCTTTTCCTACCTTAAAGAACTTACAAATTAAAAGACAGGAATCCAGAAGAGATGGGACACAGTAAGTATTCACAGAAGGGGAAGGGCTTAGAGGTTTCTTCCTTATAAGAGGGGTTTGCCATTCGTATAAAATAGTGTATAGTGCCTTACATTCAAAATGTGAATTTTGAAACCAGTGAAAAATATTTCTGTCACGTCTTATTTGATGTTTGGTCTTATGCTGTGCTAAAGGCTCTCTCTGACTTCTGACAAACACCATATATTTTGTATTTGTCATGCCCTTTGCTGCCAATACAGAATGGGAACAAATCATCACAACATATGTTGTATGCAAGCCTACACAGAATGACCAGGTATGTATCTATCTAATCGTGTGTGTAAATACCCAGGGTATGCCTACAAGTGTATGTTGAGTTTTGAATTAGCAAATATGTACGTACAGTTTTGAAGACCATGGAGGCGGTGACCACTTCCAACTTATGTTGGCATTCATAGAAGTTAAAGCTCTTGCCATGCTAGATGTGGCCTTTGAATGCTCTCATGCTCAGGCTGATAATGCCAGTGCTGGTTGCAGGAAATTGTTGCCATATGGCATAATAAGATGATCCTACACCATTTTATTTTTCTTCAAAAAAGTACACAAAACCACTGCATCCTGTGGAAGCCAAGCATGCAGTGCCACCTTTATCTTCCCTTCTCTCTGAAATTCCTCCTGCTCCTGTCATTTTCTACATACCAAAAGACTGCCATCTTGCATTGTGCATTCAAGCCCCTCACCCCCTTGAACTCCGCCTCTCTGAAAGTGAGAAGCCCAGTAGCAATGTGAGGCAAAGGCTGCTTATGCCCAAAGCTATCCCTGCATCTAACATGTCATATGGTAGTGCTTCAAAGGGCTTGTCCTGTAGGGTTCTCAGGTGGTTAAGGGAAATGAGTAGATTATAGTGTTTGAACTAATTGAGATTTTTTTTATTAACCTTCACTTCATAATATGCAACCTTCACTTCAAAGCAAAGCAACTTTTGCTCTGTAATTTAGGCACATTGCACACACAAACCAATAATTAATTTTTCCCCCTCATGCTCAATGTTAGGAAATGCAGCTGAAAGCTGCTTTTATAGGAATATCTCCTGCTCAGAAATAAGCTTATATTAGTAAACTAAAAAAATCAGAATGGTGTGCTTCCAAGGCTACAGTTTTGTGTAGGCAAGAAAGTGATTTATTTTCTTCTGCATTCCTTCTCAAATAACTTTCAGTTTTTCTTCAGATATTCTGAAAATTAGCTTGAATGAAAGGACCAGATGTAAAAAGATTATAATATTTTCTGCTCCCTCTCCCTCAAAATGGCAAGGCATTTTACATTACATACAATGCATTCATAATAAGACTCATAAAGCCTAACTCCAAAAATGTAAAGTAAATGCATCTCAGCAGTGCAGGAAAGATTAGATTAATAATTGCTTACCACAGTGAAAGCCCTCTGCTTATACAAATAGTAAAGTGTATGTGCACCTGAAACAAAAGCAACTGTAATCTGAGCACCAAGGAAGCATTCCAGTCTTACCATTACATTAAGGATGTGCTTATCTTGAGCTTCATGGTCTAATCTCTCGGCAGTGTAGAGTACCCCTGTGCTGGGGTCGATTCTGAATTTCCTCACGCTGATGGAGTCAATACTGCTATGAATAGTATAGCTCAACTTATGTTTCTCATCTCTGTCTATAGCTTCAATTTGCAGTATCTCAGTATCAGGAAGTATGTCCTCCGAAATTGTGACATCATAACTCGGGTGAGGGAATTCTGGGCCATTATCATTATTATCCAATACCTTGATAAGGACCTACGGTTAATAAAAGACAAGTAAATAGAGCAACAGTTGCTGACTATTACTGAAGTCTAGTCAGTTTACTCACGGGGCTCCTGCAGAAGTACAATTTATATCAAAGAACTTTACATTATATTATTTATATTACATACTAGGGATAAATGGATAGAAAAGCATCACTTAATGTTAAATCGTTCCCTTTGCAATCAAATGAAATAGCCAGTCTGTTCTTTGAAAAGAAAACTACTCTATAAAATCTATGTAGACAACATGGGTTAAAGGGTCTACAGAAGAGGCTCTTGATACTTGGTTCCTAGCAATAACCAAAATTACTTAACATATTACATGTTTGAATCACTCTTGAGACATTAAGTGTGAGGGTTAATAGTTGTGTATTCATTCCAGAGGGTTTTTTTTTTTTTGCTTTTCCATACAATCAAGGCCACAACACTGAATATTTTCATGCTGTTTAAATCCATTCTCCTACCAGCGTGAATGCTTATAGTATTCTGGGCCTCACAAATTACACTGTGGTATACTATCTGTACAGTACATTTGCATTGAGACATATCAGTGGTGCATTCTGAAAATGATGCTCTTTTACAATTGTGTGAAAAGTGATCATTTTGAGACAGAAAAAAAGATGACGACAAATGTCCTGATGACAATTCAAGGCTACCAAGATTTAAGCAGGTTAAGTCAGAGCATGTTTCCAAGGGCACTGAGAACCAAGAAGCCTTATGTAGAAATACACATCTTTTTATTATGAATAATTCACTTGCAATTCTGCCCCTGCCTTGGCTGTGATGATGTTGTCAAGCTTTATTGCAATGCCTTTGTACTGCTTGAAAAGCTGAAAAGTCACTGAACTATTCTCCTAAAATCTCTTAAAGCTTGGCTACATTAGCTGAAAAACTTTTAGTTCTGGATGGGCAGCTGATGTGCTGCTGAGATTGCTGGTAATTACACTGATGGTAACATCTCACCTTGTCGTCTCACCTTTTCAATTGTATACATCTGCTGTCGCTCCTCATAGACTTTTAGATTGTAAACTTTTAGGGATGGGGTCTATATATTTGTCTGTGTACTTCCTAAAACAGGGATGTCAAAGTTACCCCATCTCCCAGGCTGACTCCAGACTTTGGAGTTACTTGCAGGCTAGATCAAGACGTGATGGCTGGTGTGAGTGGCAACAAGAGCAGTTATTGCACCCACTGCACCGACAGTCATGCCCAACAGGGCTTCATGGCCTAGATTTAGGCAGCTAGTCCCATGCCTGAATTTCCAGCTCCAGACACCATAAATTGGACACCCGTGTCCTCGAACTATCCCTGATTAGCACTTAGAGGGGCCCCCTGCTACAAATGATTAATAATCATCATCACTGAGCTTTCAGAATTTCACCATGATATATTCACAAACGTATGCAAATTTAATCTGGTTGTGTGTTTATCACCAGCAGAAAGATCAACATCCATAGGAAAAGTTTGATTGAAATCCTGTTATGTGCTATCAATTACTTCTAGTTATATCATGACAGGAGACCCCCTTCAGGATGCCAAGGAAAAATTTGTCCAACCCTGAAATGCACAAAGTAAGTGAAGCCGACTGTTCTTGGTGCTCAGGGAGGAGGAGGAGGAAGAGTCCCTGCTGCAAATCGTGTATATGGAACTCTACAGAATTTTTACCAAAAGAAGTAGAGACCATCAATATATATACACCACCAGACCAGGAGGATGTGGTAGATGAGGCTTTCTTCAAACAACTAGCTGAATTTTCCCAATCACAAGTCCTGGTTCTCATGGGGGACTTCAGCCACCCTGACATCTGCTGGAGGGCAATACAGCAGTGTGCAGGCAATCCAGGAAGTTTTTGGAGGACGTTGAGGACAACGTCCTGGTGTTGAAGAGGCCAACTAGCTGCCAGGCTCTTCTTAACCTGCTGCTAACACAGGGAAATAGTGGGGAAAGTAAAAGTGGATGGCAATTTGGGCAGCAGAGACCACAAGATAATTGATTTCAGGATCCTGAGGAAAGGAAGGAAGGAGAGCAGCAGAGTAAGGACCCTGGGCTTCAGAAAAGCAGACATCGGTTCCCTTAGGGAACTGATGGGAATCCCAGGGTAGGTCAGTCTGAGGAGGAAAGGAGGCCAGGAAAACTGATTGTATTTTAAAAAACTTCACTGAAGGCACAGGAATGAACCATTCCAATGTGCAGAAACACTAACAAGTATGGCAGAAGACCAGCTTGTCTTGGCAGGAAACTCTTCAGTGAGCTACAACCCAAAAAGGAAGCTTACAAAAAGTGGAAACTTGGACAAATAACTAGGGAGGAGCATAAGAGTATTGCTTGGGCATGCAGGAATTAAATCAGGAAGGCCAAAGTGCAATAGAAGTTGCAGATAGTAAAGGATGTAAAGGGAAACAAAAAGGTTTTCTACAAGTATGTCAGCAACACGAGGAAGATCAGGGAAAATGTGGGTCCCTTACTGAATGGGGGAGGCAACCTAGTGACAGGTGATGTGGAAAAGCCTGAAGTGCTCAATGCCTTTTTTACCTCAGTCCTCACAGCAAGGTCAGCAACCAGACTACAGCATCTGGTAGTAGAATCTGAAGAGGAGGTAGGTAGTCGATAGTGGTGAAAGAACAGGGTACAGACTATTTAGAAAAGCTAGACACTTACAAGTCCATGGGTCTGGATGCAATGCATCCAAGAGTGCTGAGAAAGTTGGCCTATGTGATTGCAAAGTCACCAGTCATTATCTTTGAAGACTCGCGGCAGTTGGGGGAGATCCCAGACAACTGGAAAAGGGCAAATATAGTGCCCATCTTTGAGAAAGACAAAAAAGAGGATTCTGGGAACTACCAACTGGTCGGCCTCACTTCAGTCTCTGGAAAGATTATGGAGCAGGTACTCAAAGAGTCCTTTTCTAAGCACTTGGAGAAGGAGGTGATTAGAAATAGTCAGCATGGATTCACCAAGGGCAAGTCATACCTGACCAATGCCTTCTGTGATGAGATGACTGCCTTCAAGGGTGTGGGGAAAGCAGTGCATGCGATATTCCTTGAATTTAGCAAGGATTTTGATAGTTTCCCCCAACTTTCTTCCAAGCAAGCTAAGGAAGTATGGGCTGGATAAATAGACTGTAAGGTGGACAGAAAAGTGGCTGGATCAGACTTAAGTGGTAGTAATCAATGGCTCGATGCTACCTGGCAGCTGTGGAGTGCCCCAGAAGTCAGTCAAGGGGCTGGTTTTGTTTAATAACTTCGTCAACGATCTGGAAGATGGCATAGAGTGCACCCTCAGCAAGTCTGCAGATGACACCGAGGTGGGGGGAGCAGCAAATATGCTAGAGGGTAGGGCTAGGGTTCAGAGAGACCTTGATAAATTGGAGGATTGGACCAGAAGAAATCTCCTGAGGTTCAATAAGGACAAGTGCAAAATCCTGCACTTAGGACAGAACAGGCTGTGAACCAACTGGCTAAGCAGCAGCTCTGCAGAAAGGGACCTGGGGGTTATAGAGGACAAGAAGCTGAATATGAGCTGTGGACCCTTTTATGAACATCCAACACTTTTTGTGGCTGATGGCACACTGGGCTACAGTAGTAGGAGTGGTGCCAGCAGACTGAGGGGAGTGATTATTCCCCTCTAGTTGGCACTGGTGAAGCCACGTCTGGAGTCCTGTGTCCAGCTCTGGGCCCCCACTACAAAAAGAATGTCAACAAATTGGAGAGAGTTCAGCGGATGGCAACAAAAATGGTTTAGGGATGGAGGACAGGCTGAGGGAACTGGGCTTATTTAGTCTCAAGAAAAGAAGACTGAGGAGGGATTTAACAGCAATCTTCAAGTACCTGAAGGAGGGCTCCAAGGAGGATGGAGCTGGACTGTTCTCAGTGGTGGCAGATGACAGAACAAGGAGCAGTGGTCTGAAGTTGCAGCAGGGGAAGTTTACATTGGATATTGGGAACAACGTTCTCACTAGGAGGGTGGTGAAGCACCAGAACAGGCTACCCAGAGGGTTGTGGAATCTCCATCTCTGCAGGTTTTTAAGACCAGACTAGACAAAGCCTTGGATGGGACGATATCATTGGGGATGGTCCGACTTTGAGCAGGAGGTTGGAGTACATGACCTTCTGAGGTCCCTTTGAACACTAATTTTCTATGAGTCTACGAATATATATCCTGCAAGGGGGAAGCCATTATTTTAAAAAACAAATGAGAAAAACAAAGCAAAAAACAGTCCGCAAGCTGATAGCTGCCCATACTAAATAGACTAATCTATCATGAAAAGGTTATGGAAATACATGATGGCTAACTCAGAACCTGGCTAAGAGATGTCAGTATAAAATTATAAACTTGTTTGTTTGGTGAATTTCCCAATTTTCCAGAATACCCCTTCTTACATTGGGAAGTGCCTCGATCTGGCTCTGGTTGTTTATTAGGCAAGAACAGTTTATTTCAAAGCTGGATCTAGCCCAATCCACCCATACTTTTTTGCTTTAATGGAGGAAAAAAATTAGTTATACTTTTATGACAGTATTGTTCAAGCAGATGTTGGCCTCAGAGGGATATGAAACCTTAGACATTTGGAAGCCTTTGCTGAGTGCTTTACCAGAAAGAGCATGAGCAATGGCAAACTCCAGTTGCAATGAACCAGCCTGGGAACTGCCTAAAAGACAGTTATAATGAAAAGCCCTGAAAGTCAAAACTGTTCTAAGTGGCTCGGGATTTTAACTGTACATTTGGGAAAGTTTCCTTGTTGGCAGTTTATGGAGTTCTGAGGAAGGAAGGCAGATTAGTATGTACTCTAGTGAGAGAGACACAGTAGTATGATCTGGGAGACGGCGGGGCGGTGGGGAAACAAAGGTGATTCGATCTGCAATACTGATGACAAATATCCCTTGCTTATTGCAGGTTTTTGTTGTCTGTATATATTCATACTGCTAAGCAGCATGATACTTACCCAACTGAAAAAAAAAAAATCTTAAACCCCCTCTCCCCCTCAGTCCAAACCACCATGTGTAATATTGTAAAGGATTTTGGATGAGGTAATATAAAGCAAAAAGTCTGGGGTGAAAATTTAAGATTTTAATGCTGCCCAAGAGAGCACTACGGAGTAATCTGATCGAGAATTTGCCCCTTTGTTAACACATAGAGGAGACACACTGGAGCAATCTGAATGTGGGAGAACACGATCTCCAGCATTTAGTGCTTAATAAGAAAGTAATTCAAATAAACCATTCTCTAACAGCCACAGCACTCTTCACCCTTGACAGATCCCACTCTAATGCAGCACAATTATTTTTTGCTGTACTGTTAATATAGACTGCTACGGAAAGAGATTTCTTTTACTCTTCATTTAATTAGTGGACAAAAGCTTTGTCATACATCATTTATTATAGACATTCTAATTGATTTTTTTCAGAACATTAAAGAAAGCTGGATTGAAATACTAAATGTGGTAGATTATGTAGATATTATTAGAGCACTGCCTGGTATTTTTTTTCCTTCAAATTCTAATGTGTGTTAACTCAGTCCACACTCACTACTGAACACAATAGCATGCAAATGTAGGGACTCACTGGAAGATGGCTTAATGATACTGCATTACTTGCTATCGTGGTAACATCTGCCACCAACAACATTAAATAAAACCATAGAAATAGTGTGGCCTACTTCCCAGTAGATGCTTTATGGAAGGGGTTTGTGATTCTATTAGGCCAAGCAGGATATACAGGGTAGGCCTGAGTGGCTGCGATATCACTGTAAACCAGAGCTGTGCCCAGAGCTTCATTCACTACAACTCAATGTGCAGCCACCGGCCTTTGATCTGAGATCGCATTAGATTGCAGCCGCTAAGTAGGGCTAAGCTGGACTGATAACAGAGGGACCAAAATGAAAACCAAGATGTTAGAGGAAATGATAGTGGTGATTCATTTGTGCCCTTCTTCCTTTTCCTCTGCACCTCAGCCAGTAATGCATAAATGTCCCTGCTTGCTCTTAGGGAAACTAGTGATGTTTAAGGTGCTTCTTTGGGACAAAAAAAGACATAAATCTGAGCCCCTCGTTGGTGGTAGACATCAAATACCCCAGGGAATATTGCACTTAAAATTGTCTGGAGGGATTCAAGATTAAGTTGTTTGATCAGTTATTTAACCATCACCATTTTCTTCTCCTAGCATTTTAGTGATGTGTAAAGTGATCTGTGATGCAAACACTTATAATTTATTAAATACTAACCAATTGCCCGTCATGAATGACCGAGTACTTCAGGGAGTGTTGACATGCCCCACCCCTCCGCTCACCTGTAGAGGCCGGCCATGTAAACAGTCCCTCCGCCACTGTCGCCTCCTCCTCCAGCCCCTGGCATGGCGGCTCCCTCCCCACCACCTGCCTCCCCTCCTCCCACGGAGCAGCAGGGCTTCCCTCTGCCCGAGGATGTGGCGTTGGCTCCTCCTTCCTCCCCACCTGCCCCTGCCTCCTCCCGCGGAGCAGCAGGGCTCCTGCCCCCCTGCCTAAGGTGGCAGTGGCTCCCTCCCCGAGGAGGCAGAGGCACCACAGCCAATTGCTGCTGGCTGTCTTGGCAGCGCATGCGCAGTTGCCCAAAAGCGTTACAGACAGACAGATACACAGATGGGCTAAGCCCTTTACTATATTAGAATCTGGCATTTCTATGGCACCTTCCACGTAGAGATCCTAAAGTGCTTTGTAAAGACTAATGATGGAACAGGAAACCTTCAACCTTATTATTGTTTTGGTATTTTTTTTAATTAAAAAAGAGAGAAAAGTTGAGGTCCTGTTATCTGACGCTCAGAATCCCTGCAGGTTTTTTAGCCTCAACATCAGAGGTTCTGTGCTATTTAAAATGGTGATTTCTTCTCTCCTTTTGGGTAAAAGTGCTGCTAGGAAAAATGGTGTGAAGGGGGAGAACTGAGTATGAACCAAGTGCTGTCGAATCAGAAAAAAATAGAGAAAAGCTGAGAGAGGATAAATGACTTATCCAAGATCACACAAAGAGTGTGTCATAGCTAGGAAGACAGCTCACAGCCCTGACTTCTCAAATCTATTTCTGAGTCATTTACTCAATTAGCCCTGCCGCCTTAAATTGCCTCCTTACCAAGCAGCGGACTTCCTGCTGTGCAGGATGAATTCTGTAGAATGAGTTCCACTAAAATAAAATAAAGGAAAAAATCTGTCAATAAAGGATGAATATTAAAGCAACATGAGAACCATATACACACAGCACCTGATGCTACAAACAAATACATGAGTTCAGTTAAATGAGCTGAATTCAATTATGGTGCTCATGTGAGTCGAGATACTCAAATTCACAAGTGTTTGCTGGAATCTGCCCAAATTTCAAGAATGAAATCTTAGTCCCATTGGCAAAATTCTTATTGACTTCAGAGGGGCCAGGATTTCACCCATGAAGCCTACAACCTTAATTATTCTGCAGTAAAGAAAGTCTCTCTAAAAAAAATGAGTATTATTGAATAGAACTGGATCCAAGTTGACAGCACATACATTTCAAAGCTTTCTGTCACTCTCCTTGCCCCCAAACACAACAAAAATGAACCTTCTTACATACATACTATTCATTAGTGTTACTTCATGGATCAAGGAAAGCTTTTAATCAGAAAAACAATCACTGACATAATTTATGATACGCGTTTAAAATAACACATATATTTCAGCTGTGGTGCCTCAGTATTATTTTCAGTTTGGGAAAAGGTAATTACTAATGCTGTGAGAGAAGGGTTATGCTATCCCCAAACCTTTCATTTAAAGGGAGAGTCAGATTCTAAAAGTCTACTGTGGCATCTCCACAGAGACAGCTTAAAAAAAAAAAAGTTTAATACATTTGTTCTGTTAAGCAGTGATGGACTCAGGGATGGGATTGCAGGATCGCTCTTCATTGAGGACTATGCAAATTTACCAACTAAAACACTTTTCACATGCAGACATTATCTGCAACACTTTTTCTTCCCTCATAAAGCAATACTTCCAGCACAGCAATACTTCCCAGATATCCTTGAAAGCTCATATCTTTTCCAATATACAGTAGGGTCCAGAAAAGCTTGCCCATTTCTTTTCCCATTGTGCAATGCCTAATTTATAGTCCAAATGAGCGTCCTGCTATAAAAGGTTTCCTTCTCCCTACTCACTTCCTATTTCCCACAGTTAAAGCAAATTTCAAATAAAAGATCTTGTAGGCCTCCAAGATTATAAATTAGGCAAAGCAACATTCACCAAAGACTTTGTATTCAAAAATAGGAAGTGAAAGGCTTAGAGAAATACAATCAAATCAAAGCAGAACAAAACCTGACGCAGGAAGTTGTTTCAAAGCCATTTTTAATGTTGCCCGTCACAAATGTATTTAAGTAAAAACTGGATGGATGCCAGGATCTGCTTTACAGACATTTAAGGCTGGAAGAATCCTTTTGACTAATTGCTTGGTTAGGGCACTGTGTTGTACTACAACCTATTAAGTGCTTGAATTGCTTAAACTTGGCTTACTCTTTTGTATAGATTTTGAAAATCTACTTTGATTGAATATTGCTTTCAAGAGTGTTACCACACAGGTTTATTTGCTACATCCTGAAAAGTCTCTTTCCTCCCTCACCAACTTTCCATATACAATTTATCCATCCTCCTCAATGGCCAGTCACACCTCAACATGCCTCTGCTTTAGGCTAAAATGAAAATAAGACATCACAAAGTCTCTACTCCAAAGACAAGACAGCACTAGAGTTGTGGAATGAGGCAAGAAAGGTTGAAAACAGTGCTGCTTCTACTTTTGAGGATCTACCCCACTCAGAAAAGTAAAAATTCAGTCAACAAAAAACACATCCTCACCTTAGTTGTATACACTATTCAGAGGCCTTGCTTTCTAGGGGACTGATTCATACGGGAACAGCTGTTGTCACAACCCATGGTGGGTACCAACCACTCGAACTGAAGGTGCCAAAGCACCAGACAAGAGTGATCCTATCTCAAAGAGGGGGCTGGACTACATGACATATGGAAGGCCCTTTCAGACCTATTTTTCTCTCATTCTAGCTAGGACTTCAGTGAAGGCTGCTGTTTGTTTAACAACTGGCAACCAAGCAAAGGACCAAGAAGCATTTAGAAAATGTTTCTAATTAGAGCATGTATGCACAGCAGTCTTGATTGAAATTGCATATAACTTTTGTGGAAGACTACAGGTATGTAAAAATGGATCTCTGTAGTACTGCAAGTCAGACATTCACAAACCATGAAATATGACCTCCAAAATGAGATTTTTTTTTTTTTTTTTTACAAGTTAGAAGTTTTGAAGCTTCCAGGATTCATATTGTCTAGCTTTTCCTCTGACACCACAAAAACTAAAATCTCTCCTTTATAATAACATAAAAGAAGTAAGTTTTGCTGTAATATTATAACTCCAGAACCTGGGGCTCCAAGAGACACGATCCAATGATGCAAGACTTACATAAGCTGAAAGTACAAGACTATCAATGCTGCAGATAAGACCTTAATGTTTCCCATCTTTATTTGTCCCTTTCTAGGTATTTTAACAGAGATAAATAGCTGTTAGTAAGTACTCCAAATAAAGAGATATTAATTCTAAAACATAAATGGACTTCAGGATCTTAAAGAGTTGTTCTAGACATAAAGGATAGATTTGCTACCCTATATATCTGACTAGTGGTTATGCAGTCCCTGGTGTTACTTAATCAAGAAGGGTTAACACTGGGGAGAAAGTCAGAGAACTGGTACCATTAAATCAATTTCCTGCCAAAAAGAGCCCTTTTCTCTGTTCAAGTTGAGGACAATATATGCTTCATCATCAAGAATAAATCTTATGTCCTGTCGCTAGAGTAGAGTCCAAGGGTCAGAGCACAAGAATGGCTTCATGGTTTCATTGTGGTGTGAAGACAGAAGAAGCCTCCCAAGGACTAATGACCAGGCCAACACCTGCAAGAATACCATTTTTCATGAATTCAGAGATGGCATACAACTTCAGTCTCTTGTAAATTATCACATGGCCCTGAGCAATGATGAATTAAGCTGAGAAAAACAAAAAACCTCCATTGGCTTATTTCTGGCTGAACTTTCACCAGAAGTTAATCAATCTGACAGGTACCTCCAAACTTACACACCAATAATAAATCAAATGAATCAACATTCCTTCCACCTTCCCTCATCATCTCATGTGCTTGGATAATAGCAAGACCACATTGAGAGAGATCTCTACTGGCATAAAACATGGCTAGCTGCTGTTGGGCTGAAGGGGTAACATGATGAATGGGGACAGCAGATTAACACCAGTGCTGCCTTTACAAGGTCTCCATAATAAGTTTTCAACCTGGGATTTCCCACCCCTAGCCCCAATTTTAGGTGGAAAATGTTAGGGTCATATGACTCTTAAATTCTTTCTTGCATCCCCATCAAAAGTAATCTAGAACATAAAACACACGTAAACTTTAAATCACGGTGGGATTTTCCATACAGCAGTGTATAGGCAAGAGGTGAAGGAAATCTGTAAAAATTCTATACAAGTGCAGGAATACCACTGAAGAAAGAAAAGCATCTATACGGTTTTCACACCTGAACATACCACTGATTTTTTGTGCTGCCTTCCACCACCTCTAAGTAATGAGCAAAATGTCCAAAGTATATAAAGGAAAAAACAAGTGCAATGGAATAAAAAGAAATAAGGTTCCATTTGGCATGATGAAGATCAACCACGCTGTCGAAAATCAAAGTGTGTTGGAGGTTTTTATTTTTCAGATTAAGAGATCAGATTCATAGATAATCTATTACTTTTTCTGGAATATCTTTTTTCAAGTAAAACTAAAAATGTAGGCGCTGCTATGACTATAAGACAACATTTGCATTATGCAAATACAGGAACTCAGAACGAGGTCACTGAGGGGTTTTAGTGACAATCTGAATGACACATTTTTGATTAACCTATGGGCTTTATTATTTTAAGTAAACAAAAGTGAGTAATGACAGCTCTCTGAATGTCTTCTTTTTAGCATTTTATATTGTAAAATTTTAACTTTGTAATCAGATCAAATACCTAAATAACCTCATGTGTAAGAATGTGGGTATATATGGAACACTATTTTGTATTACCATATTCTAAATGCTCATCACGGAGATCCTTACACATACAGAGAAAAACAATCTTTATTAATTCCTGTTTTCATAAGTGAAAACAAGAACTAATGAGCATGTTGATTATGTTTAAATCACCTGAAATTATATTTATACCTTAAATACCCTCTTTCCCCTTCATTCCCACACCAGACACTTCACAGGCCTTTAACTGAGTCAAGGAATTGCTCACAGACCTATTTGACACATGAAAAACAGTGGCACAGAAAAAATGAGCTCAAGGCCACAAAGAAAAACTGTCACAGAGCAGGAACTTAATCAAGGTCACCCAGAGATTAGTACTCCAACCACTAAACCAAACTTCCTGTTGAATCATAGAGTGAAGTGGACAGCAACTACAAGTGCTATTCATTGGTCATAAAGTACATGTCTAATTGTTGACAATTTTGTGCTACTTTGGTTATTTATCAGGCACTTTTACAATGAACCGTTTATTTAATATAAAAATTGAATCCCAGGCCCTGTATTAACAATCACAAGAGATACTTAATATGATCAAGTCTGGCCTTGGGAGATTATGGATATATTCAGGGTTGGGGGAAAGTGCTGACCAATTTACATTAAAATATACATTCTCCAAATGGTAACTACAAGCTTATATCAAATGCTTCTGTTTAACTGGCACAGAAACCTTGAGGTAATTCATAAAATACAGAATGGAAGTACTTCAATTGAGATGAGTTATTTACACAGCTCATAATTTATGAAGATGTGAAACAAGGATCACAGTAGCAATCAGGATCAAGTTCCTATAAGTTATTTGGACCCCACAACATGATTAAAAAGTGACCTGAAAAAGTGGGGAGTAAAGTATTTCTGTCTTTTAGTAATATACTTAATCTGTAATAATATATGTAAATATATATTACATACAGTAATGTACAATAATATATACTACTACACTTACTTTAATAAGTAGATTTGGTCTTGCTGTCATCCAGAAGTAACCTTATTGTTATAAAGACATGCCTGGCTTTCTTTAGAATGCAAGGACTTTTCCACTTGTTTTTAAAAGTTCCTATTCTGTTCTTAAATTAGAAATGTAGGTCTGGTTAATCATGAAAGGCTTTGAAAACTGGCACACTGGTAAGATTATTAAATCATTAAGTAACAAGTACATGAAACATGATTAACTTGAGAGTGGAAATGATTTTTAACTTAGTGTGCTTAAAATTCTCTTTCTGTTTTGTTAACAACTGTTTAACTCAAGCATGAGAGAGAAAATGTCTTTCCTACGAATTTAACACCCACATTAAAAAAAAAAAGGCTGAAAATGCTTCCAAACTAGAAAAATCCTCAAAGGCTGAGAAAATGCCTTACAGTGAGAGACTTGAAGAGCTCAATCTGTTTATCTTATCAAACAGAAGATTGAGAAGAGATCTGATTACAGTGTATAAGTACCTTCCTGGGGAGAAGAGCTCTTTAATCCGGCAGAGAAAAGCTTAACAGGAACCAATGGCTGAAAGCTGAAGCCAGACAAGTTAAAATTAAAAATAAGGCATTACGCTTTAACAGAGAAGTGATTAGCTACTGGAACCAAGTGCCAAATGGAATGGTGGATTCTTCTCTCCTTGTCTTCCTAACAAAACCAGATGCCATCTTAGAAGATATTGGCCCAGCAGAAGTTATGTGTTCATCAAATACAAGTTACTGGGTCAATTCAGGAGTCAGCTAGGGTTCATTGGGCATGTCTACATGAGACGTTTTACTCCACAGTAGACTAATCTACTGCACCATAAAGCATCACCATCTACATGTACACGCCATATACTGCACAGTAAATTAGTCTACTGTGCAGTTAGCTACTACCTGTAAATACAGGTGTGTATGTGTAGATGCTGACCCGGAGCAAATTTGCTCCCAGTTAGCCGCAATGCCAGCGGGCTACAGGGGTGGGGAACTCCCACAGTCCTGGTGCTACTAAACTGAGTGGTGCCAGGATGGAGTAGATCTCGGCCCCCCACTGTCCCAGTGCTACTTGGCTCCCAGTTCCCCACAGGAGCTGGGAGCCAAGCAGTGTCAAGCCTGGGGAGCTCTCTGCTTCCCCACCCAGCCGAGTGCTGGCTGGGAACTGTCCTATTTGTGGGGCAGCTCTCAGCCAGTCTCTGCCTGGGTGGGGAAATCCTCAAGCAGCCTGGGGCTGGCTGGAGAAATCCTTGAGCAACTGGGGGCTGCTCAGGAGCTGTGACACTTCTGGGACACCCCTCCCAATGTGCAAAGGAAAAGGAGACAGTTGTTGTTGTAACTGGTAGAGCTGTCCTGGCCCTGTGCCCATCAGGACCAGCCCCATGTTGCTGACCAGCCCCCAGGCTAGCACCCTGGGGGACCCTGGAGCACCCCTGGCAGCTGCAGGGGGGCAGAGCAGGGTAGGAGGCCTGTTCTGGCTGCTCCGGTTGGGAGAAAACTTGCTCCCAACAGGGAGCACATGTAGATGTGCTCCCAGGGAAGGCCTACTATACAGTATTTTACTATACAGCATTGACAACATTTTACAGCATTAACAGCAACAGCACATGTAGACATGGTCACTAAGTTTCCACAAGAGCCTGGGTTGCATGGGAGGTCAAATGAGCAAATAGCTGGCCTTTAATTTATCACTCTGAGCATGTGTCCATATCTGTTCACCCAATTCAAATCAGCTATTTCTGATATCCATGAGGTAAAAAAATGGAAGGGTAAAAACTGAAGAAAAAAAATCCTTTCAAGGGCATCTTTTTAAAAGAATATAAAAGCAAATACTGTCACAAACCTAATTTTTCATTTCCTCTGCAGGTCACCTTTACTCTGAATTAAAAATCGAATATGAGGCTGTATACAGGCTCTTTGCATTCTTGTGTGAAGGATTCTTGCTCATTTTAATCACAAAATTATCTATTTTGTCTCCTCTCTTGCTGTTGAAAGTAATTTTAATCAGAAAAAAAGAACGTGAGAACTGTGGTTCTAGGAAGTCACTGACATTAAAAGAAGGATCACAGAAGCATTTTAAGTTTCCTGCCTGAATAATTTTGGATGGGTCTTTGCTCCACATATTCCTTGACACTTTGTGCCTTAGCAAGTGAGAATGGCACATGAAAAAGCCACAGTAATTTGCAGTAATATCCCCAAGCACTACAGAATCACCACTGTAAGATAAAGCCCTTTGGAACATTACATTATAATGCAAATCTTTCTGCTGTTGACAAAGCCTAGCTCCAATCTGATATGAACTCTTTCAGTCCCAGGATGGGAACTTCTAGTAGTTATGCAAACAGCTGGGAAATTGCTTAAAACTCATACCCCAAAATCCCAACTTATTTAACTAGTGATAATACACTTAGTCTTTTAAAAGTGAATACATTCCATGATCAAATGAAAAACTTGCAGATAAACAATTAGATTTCTACCTGAGTTGTTGCAATGTTTGTTCCATCGGTGACCTCCACAGTCATGTTATATATTGACCTCTGCTCTGCATCCAAGGGCTTTGCAATGACAATAGTGCCCACTCCCTTCTCTGCGTCGAAAGAACTATCGAAATTCCCTCCTGATCATTGCACAAAAATACAATTGAATTAGCCATCTCTAGAAACCCACCACTAAAAACATACTAAAAGTGGGTGTATCTATTTACTGACAACCATCTTTTATGGCCTTATGCACACACAGTGCACAGAATGATACTTCTTTGTTCTATCCTAATTTATATTTCAAAGTACAGTTTGTACATGGGAAAACAGATGTCATTAAAATACACTGCAAAAAATATTCAGCAATATATTTAAGTGAGGCATAATTGAGTCTATAAAAAGATTTAAATGGCTATAAACCCACAAGACTTATCCCCTTGTAATTTCTGTAATGAACAAACACATTTTTTGGGCATAAAAATAATTTTAAGGGTTTTCAATCCTGCAAATGTTATTTGTGTGAAACGCCAATTAATGTCAGTGTGTGCTAAGTCTAAAGGCTGGGCTTTTAAAAAGAGTATTACTATAAATTTGCAAAATGCAAATAGAGGAGCGTTACATTAATTTCAAGGACACGGGTAAATAACTGGTAGTAAAGGTCAAATTAGTCTTTCAGAAATAACTTTGACAGGATAAGCTGTTTTTCTTTCTTTAAAAAAACACACCCCCCAACAAGCCCACACATCAGAATAACTCTTGCTCTGCATTTTAAATCAGACTTGTTCTGAAACTAATATGATCTTGTCCTGCCAAACTAAATTCCATGCAGCAGTGCAAATAATATTCCAGTGTCTCACAAAGAAAGAAAAAATAGCTTCAAAAAAGTATGGGAAAGCCATAAAAAACTTGACAGTACAGGGTTACAAAAACCATTCAGCCAAATTTGATAGGTTAGAACTGCTGATGGTGCTCCAAAGTAGAAATGTTGCTGTATTTTTTCCCATTCACTCCAGCATAAAGTGGAGTTTATTATGATTCCAGCTGCGAGATTTTTTTTTTGGAGGACTGGGACAGGGAGAAGGAAGAATAAAAGAGGGCTGGGGAATAGAACTCGTAAGCTATTTTAATTAACTATCAATACAATTGCATGAGCTCTATTCTCTAAGGGCCCGATCCAGCGAAATTCAGACTATCTTTGAGTCCCATTGATTTTAATGGCATTCTAAAACCTGTCAAGCCCTCTTGAGATCAGCCTAGCCCTCTTGAGATCAGTTCCAGAAGTGAAAAATTTCACTCCACTGATTAATTTCTTTCTTGCTCCATACTGTTATTGAATGTCTGCTATGTTATTGTAAAACTCTTACCTCTTTTTATATTTGTTGGGAGGACGTGATGGGAGGAAAAGGGTTTCTAATTTTTTCTGTAATACTTGTATCTTATTATGTTGATCAATTGACCACAATTACCTTTCATAAATAGTCACTTATTTAATGAAGGGAGAAAGATTTCAGAAATATTGTTCACTGAATGCAGAAACGTGGGAGGAATATTGTACGTGAACAGAGTGGACACCTTAAACTACCTGTGCTAGGAACTGGCAAGGCAAACATCACTCTACGCCAAATTTCCTAGAATGGAGAAAGCGGTACCTTATCTCACCTTGGGCACAAGGTATTCCCATAACAGGGTGTATATGGGAGAAGACAGGACTGCACCCCTACCTGCCCTAGCTGCACATAGGATCAGAGTTTGTAGCTATGCAAAGGGTGCAATCAGTTAACTCCCTCTTCTCATTGGGCTGGTCCATAGGAATCATAGCTCCCGCAATGAGCCAATCACTGAGTTACATCTATTACCCAGTGTCATCAATCACTGAAAAACTAACATTTGATCAGCTGTGATTTACAATCAATGAAAGCACTGCTTACTCTCCACCCCTCCTTCTGAACTGCCAAACCACTACTGTTGTATACACTTAACAATATAACATTGTTCGGGAAGATAACTGTCCTTGGCTTTTAATCAAAATTATGGACATATCAAGGTACTTGAAATTGCTATGAGATTATATGTTTAGGGTATCTTTTACATTAACCTAAAAGAGAAAAATGTTATATCCCCATTACTGTGTTTAATTGAATTGCTTAGGAAGTACTGTACCATGAAAATCAACTGAAAAAAGACTCCTTTTGAAGAAGAGAGTTTGTAGATTCTTGCAAGGAATTTTGTGCCGAAATAAAGCTAGCCTTGGGACAGCATGCATTTTACGAAGAGAATGTTTCATACTGATAACCACGAGAAATAAAATGAAAGATAATACTCCAAGATACTTAATAACCATCATAATGAGCAATCAAAAATTATATGCTATCTGCATATACTTCCAAGGAAACCCTGTCTTTAAAACTTCCAAGAAGTTATAACTTAAGATATAACTTACAAGTTAAAACTTCTAAAAAATTTCAAAGCCTTGGGTGGGATGATCTAGTTGGGGACAGTCCTGCTTTGAGCAGAGGGGTGGACTAGATGACCTCCTGAGGTCCCTTCCAACCCCAATTTTCTATGAGTCTATGATAATGGAAAGATTAACAACAGAGGTATTTAAATGCCCTTTTCTTTCTGATTCTATACTGTTTGGGATGGAGACAATACAGACTCTTGAATGATATATCTCCTATAATAACCACTTCTACAATAACCTTCATCCCCACTTCCCTAAAACTAAGAGAGTCGTTTGATTGATTAAATAGATTCTTCTTTAGCCCTATCATCATGGTATCTATGCACTTTCCACCCATCTCTCTTTCCACTATGACTAACCAACAAATGAGTTTATTTTTATGAAGTATTGTTTTGTATTAAAAAAATATGTTCCTGGCTCAAAAATGGGCCTGATTTTGTCCTAAGGTTCATGATCATTCTGAACTCTGCTAAAAGCAAGGTCTAGATTCATGGGTAGATTGTATCTGTCATGCTGTACTGGACAGCTGTAGGCAATGGAAAAATCAGTCACTTGATCTCACTTTTAGAAGTGACCTCTTATCCAGCCTGTGACATTTGAACTGTGTTTCTCTTTCAGAAGTTAACCAGAGGCAGATCAGATTTGTCTAAAAGAGTTCTGGGGCTAGGTCATACCCCACCCACTGGCCCCTGTCAACACTTCCAAAGATGAACTGGAGGATAAAATTAGGAAAAAAACATTTAGCAGCCTATACAAATGTATTATATGCATATATGCAGGGAGCAGAAAGTGGCCAGAAAAGAACCACCAAAAGGAATTCTGCTGGATGAGAAAAATTTAGGGCTGGATGTCTCCCAAAGGAAAACATAACAAGTTTTCTTTCTGGAAACTGTCCTGTCCCAAAGTCCATGAGCAATACAGAAATAATACCATGTTCACTTGCATACAAACCTGACTTTTCCCCATAAATTGAAAACTTGGGTGCCTGTTAAAGCTAAGAAGCTGATTCCTGTGTTGGAATGGAAGCATGGGGATGCCTGAATGGCTGCTGGGGGCTCTGCTTTCAGGACAGGTGGGGTTCAGTCATCAGTGGCCACGTCTACATGAGCAATCATCGGTGGGCGCATCTACACGAGATGCCACCTCACCGTAGTTATGAGCTAGTGACATAGCTACCTCACAAAGGTTTTAGAAATTCTATTTGCTAATGTGATTGCAATCACATTACAAACAGAGTACACTGCATGAAAACATAAGCTCTGACACTTCGGAAAAATTAAGTTATGGAAGATAGGCTTGGAATGGGCTGGGTGGCATGCTGCCCTGGGGTATAACTTGGTGAACTATGAGAGACTTGGATACGCCCATATTTAAATGCTATTGGGTAAGTTTACACAGTACTTTCCAAACTAACATACAGATCAGGAATGTGGAAAATATTCATGAAGTTAAGTACTTCCTTCGCACCTCAGAGGAGTGCCGCAGTTTATTTAGGACTTTTTTCTTTAAAGCCAAGAGGCAAATAGAGAGGATATGGGAACAGGCCCAGGTACAGAAGACCCTGTGTGCTGGAGGACAGAGAAGAGGCTTGTCAAAATTTTATGAGCTCTATGTAGTACAGGCTTCTTCATCAACATGCTGTGGTGAATATGAAGGCTCCTTGAAGAATACAGTGATGGAGGAGATATAGGAAAGTTAATATAGGACATATGTAAACCTGACTGTTCACAGAGATGTGTTTCTGCCTGGTTACAGGGGATTCTTAACTACATATTTTGATGGAATATAAATGGATCCAACTGATAGCGGTTTACTTCTTTAGGGACGCACCTTGGCTTTTAAGGGCCACTCTGGGATGAGTATCTGTTGAGGGTTTAGCCCATTTGTTCTGAGTGGATTAAGAAATGATTAAGGAGTCCTTTTTTTCCCCTCCCAAGTGGAACATCCATTTCTCTTTCCGGAGGGGATCTTTTAGGTCACCAGATACTTGCCTTAAGATTTTAATCTAAAACAGATACACATGGCTCTCTAGAAGGAATTATACCAGATAAAATATGATCACCAAAACCATACCACTATATGCTGGTGCAAAGGGCAGTCAAACGGAGAGGGTCCTGTCTTGCTACAAGAGATGATTTTCAGAGGTGAACAGCTAAGCCTGACATGGGCAGAGTCCAAGAGTTTTTGGGTACTTTGGACTTTATCAAGATGGAGGGAGCTCTTTGGCTCCCCCCCCGCCACCATAACGTTCTCTTTCTATGATGGAACTTTTAATTTGCTGCTGAGATGGAGAAATGGCTTCCCTCTTTTGGGACAGTCTTTTCTTAATTGGTCCTATTTTGGGGGCTTGACTATGGAAGGCGGGAGGAGATGAGCCCTCTTGTACTAACATTTTGTTAGCATGAATTTTAATTTAATATTGGATTCCTGTAAGAGACAGGGCCTTACTCTGAGAGGAAAAGGAGTGTCATTTGGGACACCAAACTCCAGAAGACCATATTTGTCTTACACTGGGAGGGATTTTGTTTACTTCTGCCCCAACATGCAACATGTGCTAAGATGGATAAAATGGGATGACTGAATGATTGTGCTGTCTGCATTGTCCCTGGCAGAGAATCTGGTACAAAGATGGAAAGGAACCCAAGGATATATTAAATCTGAAATGCCACTGGTATTTTCAGGAAGAAAAATACAACCCAAATTTCCAACCTTTGCAGTTTTGACAGATATGAAGTAAACTTAGGCTAACAACAATGTATCAAGGACTCTGAATTCAATTGCAGTATTCAGTTAAGCATAACATATTTTAGAAATATTAGTAACACAACATGCAAAGAAAGACTTTCATATATCACTTAGCCTGATAGGACAAGGCAGACATTGGAGAGTTACTTTGAATTTCAACAAACTGGTCAGTTGAAAACTAAGAGCATCTTTACACGTGCTCCAGGGTGTGGGGAGGAGGCACTTAAATTAGAGCAGCTATCAGGAACCACTCTAATTAAAGTGCCCTCAGGGTCACATGTATTCAGTGTCCCATACTTCAAAACAGCACTGGGCATGCTTTAACTAAAGCTAGTTGAACAAGCTTTAGCCAAAAGCACCTCCGTCGCCATTTTGAAGCTCACGGATGCTGAATACACATGATGCAGTCACTCCTGGAGTGTGCTTATTAGCACGCTCCAGCAGCCTTGATTAATTGAGTCTGCTCTGATGTGTTAATTGGCATGCATTGAGCAGATGTCCAGCACATGTACAGGTGCCCTAAGTGCCTTGAATTTGCTGCTAAAAAGGTGAGAATGGGGCAGAAAAAGGAAAGGAAAAAAATCAGGAAATATTTCACACAGTTCTCATAGTACATAGTTCAAAGAAGGCTAATGAATCATGTTTTTGGCGCTGCATGAGAACTGGTAAAATATAATTTATACAGGAATTTTATTAGTAGTAGTGGATCCTGAAATGACTGCAATTTAAGCACCTCAGGTAGGAAAGTCCTGCTCTATTATTAAAAGTTGGATGTTCCTTTAAAGGCCTAAAAGGGGATAGAATGAAAGGAGAGAGGGAGACTTATTGAGTGTCAGAGAAACGCTGTGCAACATGCTACTCAAGCGACAATTAGCACCATGCAGCATAGCTAAGGTGGTCAAAGTAATTATTATATTACCCCGCCACCAATGCAAAGGGGAAAAAGAGAAAGAGACAGTGGGAGGGCTCAGTTTACAGGGGAGGAACATAAAACCTTCACTGGCTTTTATGCCACTAAAAATGAGTTTCTTATCAAACATTGCTTAAATTTAACAAAACCTGAAGAACACGTGTTCTTGTGTGCATGGCCTTCACAATGCAGTGCTGTGGGATCTCGGAGAGCTGAGAGGCATACTGAATGCATGCTGAAAACAGAAAGCAGGTTGACATTTCAACCATTATTGATCCCTATGTCCCAAATAGGAGTCAGCTGTCTATGTGAAGTGGTAAATTCCAAACACAAGACCGAATAGCAAGTGGATATCAGGAAAAAAAATAAAATCAAAGAGCAGAACCCATTCTACCTGGATATTCTGGTTCTCATTTATTTTACAAAGCTAATAAGTGTAAAAGGTTAAAACCCCAGGCTCTGAATCAAATCATGCCTTTGTGTAAGCCTGCAGGGCTTTGGCTGAGTTCACTGTGAGATGTGCACGGAGATTCAAGAGTAAAGATTTCTGACTAGGGAAAGGTCACTGCTGCCTTTCAGTGTTGCTCACAAAATGGCAGCCTTGGCTCAACAATCCCAAATGGCTTCCCATATAATCATCTCTACATCTTAAATGGTGTTTTTCATCACTAAATCTCAAATTACTTTACCATGGATGTATCTCTGCTTTATACAGGGAAACCAAGGCCTGGAAAAGTGAAGCAATATTGTAATGGGGACAGATTAAAGGCAAACAACATAATCTTAATTTAAAATATTTGCATTATAAATCTCTTCCAGGAAGATTCCATCTTCTTGTTTTGTGATTATACAGAACCTAGCACAATGGCATCCAGGCCCATGACTGATGCAATGGTAGTGATGAGGAGGATGCCAATGATAGGTATTGATAACTGCAATGCACTGAGTGTCTCAGAGGTACTGATGACCCTGAATTCTGATTAATTCCTATGGAATTTGGGTTCTCAAAACCTCATGGAATGGCTCATCATTTTGAATCATCAGATCCCAAAGGCTGTATGGAAAATGAAGGCCTTTTTTTTAAAAAAGTAAAGCCGAATATTATAAGTGTTTGAACTCTTTTTGCTGGAAATGCCATATTAAATTGCAAACTAAGGGATCTAATTACATGGCAGTCTTCCATCACCCTATCTTTGGGAGACAAACATGTTAAGCATTATTATAAGGAATTGTTAGAATGCAAGTAATTATAACAATGCATAAATGTAGCTGAAGAGCAGTGGCCTTCTCTCAGAAATAGAGCTGAGAGTATTTTAATATGATTACTGGAATTTGCTGAGGAAAAGACTAAAAGGTGTGAAGGGCAGAGAAGTCCATCAAAAGGTTCTAGTAAAAAAAGGGACAATAACCTGATCGGGAGGGTTCTTTCCCTGGGGGAAAAGTTAGGGTTAGTGAACCAGAGGAAGGAAATGTAAACATGTAGCTAATAAACCATATGTAGCATGCTGAAACAATTCAAGGAATGAAAGGGAGGATGTTTATCGTCTTCTCAAGGGGCTAGAAGAAAACCAAGAGCATGCTGATAGCATAAGGTTTATTTCTAATGTGGTTAGCACCTCAGAAAGCCTACCACAAATATAAAGAAAAATCATAGCTGTTTCCCTCCCTGATCTGCACAAATTGGCACTAAAAGACAGAGGAAAATGACTCTGAAGGAACATTTCTCTTGTGGGTTTCTTGCTTTCTTGCTTGGCTAGACCTCATTTAAGCTCCAAGGTTCTGCCTCTTGTAATGTAGTGATCCCATACATCACAGATGCATTCTCCTCAGTCAGCTCTGGGCCACAACTTTTTGTTTCTGTGGTCTTTTATTTAGCACCTACATCCTACTTGCTGGACCAATCTGCTCAGTTATGCCACTCAAAGTGGCTCCCACAAGACGGCTGTAGCATTAGTAATGCCGATGGAAGATCCACGTGGAAGGACTCAAGAACCCTCAAGGGAGACTTCTTCCATCAGTGCTTCAATGAAAAACTGGCAAATTCTAATCAATGACCAAGTTGAAACAATGTTGGCAGTGACTGCAGTGCCTTCAAGTCCAGTCTCATAAGCATCTGTAAAGAGACACTTGGATTCTCTACCAGGAAACTTCAGGACTGGTTTGATGAGAATAACCGGGACATCCAAAAGCTGATCAACTGCAAGCACAAGACCTTTTGTGCCTCGCAGAATGACATCAACTCCATTCAAAAGAAACTGAGTCTCTAGCAAGCCAAGGCAGAGGTCCAGAGGAGGACCTGTGATATGAAGGGGAGAAGATAAAGTGAAGAAGATTAACTATCTCACTGACATCCGTGATATGCATGGGTTTTTCAGTGCCACCAAAGCCATCTATTATGATCAGGCCCTTTGAGACATAAGGATAAAGAAGACCTGATCAAGGGAAGGGGAGCCATTAATGCTCCTTAGATGGAGTACTTTGAAGATGTTCTCAAACAAGACTCTGTTGTTGATGACAGTGTTCTCAATTTCACCCAGCAACACCCAGTCAGAGACAATCTCAGGATCCCTCTAACCCTTGACGAGGTGAAGAAAGCCATCAAGCAGATGACAAATGACATGACCCCTAGAGTAGATGAAATCCCTGCTAAAATCTTCAAGCAGCAGGGCAGGGAGATCACATCACAACTCCATGCCCTCATCTTAAGGATTTGGAATGATAAGGAAATCCCAGATGACCTCAGGGATGCCATGATAGTGACAATCTTCAAGAAAGGAGACAAATCCAACTGTGCAAATTATAGAAGGATCGCCTTGCTGTCCACCAGAGGAAAGTTCATTGTGAACACTACCAGGAGTGACTAGAAATAACGGTCACAAGGTAGCAGAGGGTAGATTCAGACTAGACATCAGGAGGCGCCACTTTACTGTTAGGGCGGCTAGGATCTGGAACCAACTTCCAAGTGAAGTGGTGCTGGCTCCTACCCTGGGGGTCTTTAAGACAAGGCTAGACAATCACCTTGCTGAGGTCGTTTGACACCAGTACTCTTCCCTGCCATGGCGGGGGGTCAGACTTGATGATCTGCTCAGGTCCCTTCCGACCCTACTAACTATGAAACTATGAGAACCCTCCTGAACCATCTTGCCAAAGAACTTCTCCCCAAACATCAGTGTGGGTTTAGGGCATCAGGAAGTACATCTGATGTGATCTTCACTGCTTGTCAGCTGCAGGAACATGCTGGGAACACCACAGATATAAACCTCTCTACACAGCCTTTAGTCTCACAAAAGCCTTCAACTCTGTCAACCAGGAAGTGCTGTGGAGGATCCTTCTGAAGCATGGATGCCCACCAAAATTCATCACCATTATTTGCATGCTTCATGATGGTATGTGAATAACAGTTCTAAGTAACAGATCTATTACGGATTCCTTTAAGGTTAAGATAGGAGTTAAGCAAAGCTGCATCATGGCTCCAACACTTTTTTCAATATTCCTTACTGTGATGCTGCATCTGACCACCAACAAGCTTCCAGTTGGAGTGGAGCTAAACTATCAAATGGATGGTAAGCTGTTTTATCTCAGTCAACTCTGAACCAAGACCCTAACCTCAATCATTGAGGTCTAGTACGCTGATGTGCACGCTATCTCACAACCAGACCTTCAGGCAATCTTTGACATCTTTATTGAGGCATACAAGAAAATGGGACTGATGCTTAATATTGAGGAGACTTACATCCTCCATTAACAAGCTCTTAATGAGTAGTTCCCAGATCCAGTAAATCAGATTCATAGTGAGACTGGAGAACGTTGACTATTTCCCACGCCTCAGAAGCCATCTCTCACAAAAGGCTTCCATCAATTAAGAGATCCAACACTGCCTCAAATGTGCAAGTGCAGCCTTCAAACACCTGAGGAAACAGGTGTTTGGAGATGGTGATTTGATATCCAAAACAAAGTTCATGTGTATCAAGCAGTTGTGATCCCCACTTTACTGTACGGTTCTGAGATGTGGACAAAGTATGCAAAATACCTCAAGTCATTGGAGAAGTATCAACGCTACCTGCAGAAAATTCTTCTAATCTAGTGGGAAAATAGATACACCAACATTAGCATCCTCTCACAAGCAAACACCCTGAGCATCGAGGAGATGATCATCTAACATCAACTCGCTGGGCCTGTCAGGTCATCCAGATGTCTGACTCTAGACTCCCAAAGCAAGTCTTATTCTCCCAGCTAAGTCAAGGAGTACATTCAAGAGGAGGGCAGAGTAAGTGCTATAAGGATGTCCTCAAGGCCAACGTGAAAAATATGCAACATCAATATCAATTTGTGGGAAACTATGACCCAGAATTGCCCCAAATGGAGGAAGAGTCTTCTGCAAAGACCTCGGTACTTTGAAACCTTATAATGACAACAGGAGATGGAAAAGCAGGAGCAGCAGAAACAGTGTATCATAGACTGAAACAAGAATCTGGGGCCACCCACCCTGCACAGAAATGTGAGCCCAAAACAAAATGTCCTAGTTGAATCATGTGTTTGTGTCTATTGATCCTGGATCAGCCTTGTCAGCCATCTTTGGATCCAAGGATAAGACAATCATGGAAGACAATTATTCTTGACTGTGAGGAATTGCTAAAAAGAAGACTTCCTACTTGTTCATTTACCAAACAATACCTTGCATTTATACACAATGTCTTTCATCATATCAGTATACAGATATGTTGGAGGAAACTACCTTTAAAGAAACTGAGGTTACAGAGACCTGACTTTTAGTGAGTTGTCCAAAATTACCCAGTGAACCAGTGGCAGAGCTGGAAACCACAATCCAGCAATAGTGACTCCTACTTCCCTGTTCCAAGGGCAAAACAACACACCTCCTTTGCTCTTTTTGCTGGTATCCACATGACTACTGCGCTTGCCTTTCCATTTTCATGCCACTACTGTGATGACCTCTCTGTTTTTTTACCAGCTGCACTTGCTTTCCCTTTCCCTATCTGTAAAAGCCCTTTTATGGAAGGCAATTTTGTGGTTGAAATCTCATGTTGAAACGTATTCCTCTTTTTCAGCATGCATTCAAGATGAGTTGTTTGGTGGCTCCATTTTTAACCCACACGCTGACGCATCTGACGCTGCTTTGCTTTTTAAATGAGTGGCACTGAACCATGTAAAGTTTGAATTAATTTTTTGATAAATTGTGAAAAAATCTATGAAAAAAAAGGATAATAATTGGATATGAAAGCGGTAATAGCTGTCATAGAAAAGAACGTATCAAATCCATGTGCTGCATTTCATCCTGTCACAGGCACTTATGAAACATGTAATAGAAATTGTTTCAAAGAATTCGCAAAAATACAAGGCAGCTTGGATAAGCTGTATTTTAGCAAATGTGTTTGCGCTAAGGGTACCTTCTGTTGAACAGTTCTGCCCACAAGCTGTCTGTAGAATATAGAACATCTCTCGAGCATGCTTGCCACCTTGAAGCAGGGCAGTCGGAAGCAGAAAAAAAAGAACAGAATGCAGAAAAAAAGGTGAAGAAAAGAGAGAAATGAGGGACAGCAAGTCTAAGTACCATAAATACATTAAGAAATGAGATTAGCAAAGTATGACAATAGAATTTAAATGACAGACAACATTAAGATTGCAGTAAATAACATACTATGAAAAAAAAAACAATTCAGCCATACAGCGCTTTCTTTTCAGCTTAGCTAGAGTCATAACAAAAGCATGGGTATTATTATAAGTATTATTATATTAAAATAGGCATTTTCATTTCAGCATTACAAAGGTGTTCTTAATTTGGGTGATAATTCATTGTTAGTTCTCTTGGGGTCAAAACCACGCTTCTTCCCTTGCCTTTTGTTCATAGCACTGCCTACAAACTTACCAACTATATCAAACCACAAAGGGATGTTAGAAGGTTGCACAGAAACCACTCCCACAATTTCAGTTACTTTATCGCTTTCCATGACAGTGAAGTTGTAGAAGGGCTCATCAAAGGTCAGTGGTACAGGAGAGGGTGCCGGTTTCTTAATCCATTCAATATGCAGGCGAGCAGTTGCTGACTTTTGGGGTCGTCCATTGTCCACTGCTTTTATCTGTTATGCATAGAGAAAATATATGTGGCATTAAGCATATTGCTGTGTCAGTGAGTCTCATGAATGAGACTGAGCTGAGCTGAGCTGGTTGGATAATGGTCTTTTTTTCTATGGAAACTTTCCACACAATCCTTTCATCAACATCTTCTATGATATTTTGACTTTTCAGGTGTCAAATCAAGAAAAAAAAATTCTGATTAAAAATTGTTCCTTGGTGTCTCATGGGGAGTCGTAATTCAGGTGCTGCCAACTCCTCTATGGACTAGCTCCCTTGTCAGGCATTTTCCATGATGCAATGCAGTCTCTTCTCATTGCAACAGTTACCTGTTGCATGACCAAAGTCATGAACTGCGACATCAAGGGAGATGTTATTTGTCTGCAGACTCCTGCAGATCTCCTCCTGCGGAGGAGAACAGGGGCATACTATAACAAACCAAACTATAACATATTGAGGCACTATGGTAGCATATCTGAATTGAAATATTTCCCTGAATGCAGCAGAAATGAAACAAGAGACTACCTCCTACACAGTTCCAAGCCCCATTCTAGTCAGCTCTTAGCTTCACAACTCTCTTCATTTTTTTTGAAGGCCATGCTTCCCAATTATTCTCTGACGGTGTCCTTATATCATCTACTCCACTTAGTGGAGGTTTCTCCAGCTGCTCATTCTGTCTTTCCATCACTTCCTTTTCTTTCACTAGCACACAAGCCTTCACAAAACAATAAGTATGGAATCTCCTTTACCCACATATGCTTTGTATATATTTTTGTTTTGAGTTACAATATGGCCCTGTGTTGGGGTATGGATCTTTGTTGTTTCACCTATGTGTCCAATAAACACATAGAAAACATTGAAACCAAAGAAGAAAATAATAATCATTTTGAGAAATGAGGGGAAATAATCCAAAAGATAGTTACTGGAATGACTCTCTGTTCTACTTCTCTCTTCTCAACAATGTTTGCACAATTTCCCTCAATTAAGTGTTAATACTCATGGGAGTTAATACTGGCTAATACTATTAATACTGGCTGAGAATCTGGACACTATATGTCTGATGTGTACAATGCTGTGTATGATTCTTGCCCAGAATGGTTTAGAAACTAACAGTAGGATGAATACCAACAAAGAGCTGAGGAAAGAAAGGGTGGCACGTGGGTTTCCAAAATAAGTTCATATGGGGGCTTTGGTTAATGATGCTAATATTGTCAAAGTTCAATGAGTTGTCTTCCATAAACTGTAGAAGATGTTTATACATATATATATGATGTTCATGTCAGTAAATACCATTATTGTGATTGTAAAAGGCTGGCTGTATTTCCTTGGAACACCTTTCACTGTTTTCTTGCTGGAAAATAGGTTATCCTGCGCTTATATGGGATGCCATAGGTTAAAGTATTATGTATGTGAGTGCCAAATGAAATTTGATGGCTGAAGTAGGGGGCTGTCAGAGCTTCTGACTTTATTCAACTGAAGTCCAAAAAGTTTGGAAAATGCTGGGTTATCTGAATCTAAAAACAAAATTGAGGAAGCTTGATACTATTCTTGGACTTAAGAGAGGTGGGCCTTTGGAAGAAGTAGTCTATAGTGTGGGCTGAGCAGTTCAGAAGTCAGAACTGAGAGAAGCACATAAAATTGAGCTTAGCTTTATGTTATAACACTTTACTGTCAATAAAGCCGAATCTAAGGAAATGAGATCTATGGCTACTCAGTTAGAGACATGAAATGCCTCTGCTTACAGTACTGCTTACCCTGACTCCTGCATCACTCATAGAATCATAGAAAATTAGGGTGGGAAGGGACCTCAGGACTTCATCTAGTCCTGCTCAAAGCAGGCCTAGTCCCAACTATATCATCCCAGCCAAGCCTTTGTCTAGCCAAGTCTCCAAAGATGAAGATTCCATAATCTCTCTGCGTAACCTGTTTTAATGCTTTCTACCCTCCTCATGAGGAAGTTTTTCCTAGTATCTAACCTAACCTTCCCTTGCTAAAACTTGAGACCATTGCTCCTTGTTCTGTCGTCTGCCACCAGTGAGAACAGTCCAGCTCCATCCTCTTTGGAACACCCTTCAGGTAGTTCAAGGCTGCTATTAAATCTCCTCTCGGTTTTCTTTTGTCCAGACTAAATAAGCCCAGTTCCCTCAGGATCTCCTAACCATTTCTGTTGCCCTCTGCTGGATTCTCTCCAATTTGTCCACATCCTTTCATGAAGATGTTAAACAAGGAGGCATAAAACATTGATCCTTGTGTCACTGGACACTTGTACCAATATTTCATTGTTCATCCCTCTCCTTTGTTTAGAGGTCTGCCTGCCATCAACAGTTTTCAGTCACCTTAGGGTACACCAGAACATACCACTCATTTCAATTCTTGACCTACTGTACTATAAAAAGTGACTTATATCCATGTAAAGTGTTCATCTTCCACTACAAGAATAAACTCTATAAGAATAAGGACCTATGCCAGAAGCTCTTCCATACAAGGGGAGACTGTATCCTTTTAGCTATACCAGCATAGTTAAACCAATACAACATTTGTGTGTAGACAAATTCTCATTTTTATCACATGCATTATAAAGACATAACTAACACTTTGACGACTAACTCTTGGAACAGCCTTAAGAATAAGTCACTAAGGACATTTATACACATACATTTTCATGCTTCAACACACTGGTGATCTAGCATGTCGGAGCAGACTCAGTTAACCGAGTCTACTCCATACGTGAGCTGATGCGCACTGCGCTGCATCATGTTCAGTTGTATATGTCGCACAACGTGCATCAGTGTGCAGAAAACGGTGGTGGTGCACTTTTGAACTAAAACACCTTTGATGTGTTTTAGTTCAAAAGCACGCCACTGCCATTTTCTCGGCAGTGATGTGCATTTCACCACTTACACAACTGCATGTACTGCAGTGCCTGGTGCTGTAGCACAGGAGTGTTTACCAATGCCTTAAGTGCTATAGCACGAAAGTGTTTCAAGTTGCAAACTCATTTGCTTGCTAGTTATGCATGAAGAGTTCTTAACACATTCACTTCTTATATATGACTCATAAGCTAGGCAAAACTGTGTAATATTACTTGTACTAGTTTAAAATAAGAAATCTATTCTTGAAATGTTGTGAGCTCTGGATGGTGAAAGAATTCTTACTGTTAAGATGTCGTAACTCCCTGCTGTGAACTGCTTTCTGGAGGAAACAGTTCCAGTTTTAGGATCAATAAAAAATTTCCCATCATCATTTCCATCCATGATGCTGTAGGAGATTTCTGCATTTGGGCCTTCATCCTTGTCAAATGCAAATGCTCTGTAGATAGGCTCCCCTCTTTTCTTACGGTCCCTCTCCGGCAACTTGATTTGATAGACTTTCTCTGGAAACTGTGGCTTGTTATCATTTTCATCCAAAACTTGAACGACCACCCAGACAGTAGATTGCTTGGGGGAGATGCCGCCATCTGTGACGGTAACCTGGATAATGATAAGACAAAGATAACGATTATTTGGTATAAATCTAAAGGAATGTTGTAAGCGGGTGAAATGACTTGGAAGAGGGGGGGAAGGAAAGACCACCTCACTGGCAGTCTGCAAATTTTTTGCTTTAATAAATAATATTTACAATAAGGAATCAAAGAAATGCAACCAAGTGAATAAAAATACCCAGGGGAGGGGAAAAAAGTCCAGTTGGGGGTTCAAACTTAGGGCTTTGACCCTAAGTAGGTACAGAAGGTATGGGCCTATTGCCCAAACCACGATCCCCTGATTTTCTCTAAAGCAGCCCTTGGTCAGTCATGCCAACTGGAAAGGAAGCTGAATTGGAATTGACCCCACGCTTCACAAGGGGATTATGAAGGGCTCCAGCATGATTGCAAACATTTTTCAGAAGTTTTCTAAGCGGTACACAGAAGATGAGAGGTGAGCTTTTTATAGCATTTATGACAAATTTAATACGTTTCTTCTTGAATTCTGAAAGGACTGCTGTCATTTTTTCATTCATTACCTACACTTTGACAGCTCATTAATCCTAAACCTGCTTTTTATGGCTGTAATGGGCACAGAGATGCATATATCACTATAACAAAACCAGAAATATACTTAGTAAAAAATTCTGCTGCACTGGATGCACAGTATAGCAAGCTGACAGGAATAAGAAGTATAGTCTGAGGGGGAAATGTTAATTAGTAATTTAGCAAAGACTTAAAACAGAATTACTAATAATTTTAGTATGAAATATTTTGAAAATGAAATGATCCAAGATCAACAAAAATTCAAGAGATTCAAGAATACTCCTTTAAAAAATATTCAATCAATGTTTTCCAAGATCCCACTCTCCCTCCTCCCACTCCCAGCCCTGTCTTCAACCGTGATTTTAAAAAGGAGAGAAACGAGGCAGAAAGCTACTGTTTGCATGAAAGAAGTTTGGATTTCACTTTCAACTAAATCTGCTAATATGCCAATTCCCACAGCAGGAATTTTTGATGATGGTAAGCCAGGATATGACACACATTTATCTAGCTGTGCTGACCATTGCATGTGGATTCCTTTGCTGGTTAACTGCTCTGTTCTTTTTTTTTTTCCCCCCTTCTTAAATCCCTCTCCTCCTACAAGTAAACATATCATCCCACCTCCCAAATCTAGAGACAAGGCAAAATTCTTCTACAAATCCTATCTCCTGCCTTTGTTCATGTCTTTCAATCAGGAACCTAGACTAAGAGCCACCCTTATGTGGCCATCTTAATAGCGCCACCCTAACAGAGTGACCACCCTAACACAGCCACTGAAACCAGAGGAAGGACCACAGCATTATCTAGGAGAAAGGCAAGTGATTTCTTCCTTCCTTGTTTGTAACCACCTTTAAAAACAGAAACTGTAAAAAATGCTGGACTGACCGTCTTGGAGGCTCAAACCCTCCACTTACAGACAGAAACTGGCATGGCAGCACATAGCAGCAACGTAAGATTCCCCAGATCATCCCATCACTCATTTGGAGAAAGAGTGACAGCGTATCATCAACCTTGGGCCTCTCTTGTTGAAGACTGTCAACATGGCTGCCAATTATTACCCACTGGGATCGGGGTCTCATGATGTGGGCACACGTCTGCTGGGAACTGGACTGAGACCATCAGTGTATTTCTCACAAGACTCCGAACTTCCATCTGTCAGTCACAAACAACCGGAGATGCTGGCAAGCAACAGGTGGAAAACCCACAGCTCATTACCAATGTCCTCAGCCATCCAGTTCCCCATCACTGCTCTTTTCAAAACAGAACTTACATTTTTAAAAGGCCTTGAGAACAGTTGCTGATTTGCCTTTCTCACCTTGTGAAATGAGCACCTCTGGAAACAGCAGCGTCTTAATACATTTGGGAGCGCTTGATAAATTGTAAGCAACAACAACGCAATAAAAACGCTCTTGGTCTATCTCTAATATAAAATAAAATAAATAAGATTTTTCCAAAGTTAAGGATGATCCCATCTATTTCTCTTCTGTTGCAACAGAGCTTGGTGGGTAGTTCACAAGCACACAAGGTAACAAAGAAATCCCATTCCAGTATTTCTGCTGATATGACAGATAAATTAATCAATATTGTTGGCAGTACAGCGAGGATATAGCACATCAAAAAGAAGAGGATGTGTTCATTTCAATGTAAATCAAAATGCAATGAAATGCTGTTTATATTTCCTATTGTGCTCTTATTATGGAGAAGATAACAGAGCAAGAAGTAAAATACTGATGTTTGCTGAATAGAATATGACATGCTTACTATGGAAAAACATTTTCTTTCAAGCTACCGGCAGAATATTGCAGAGGAAGGAGCACACACATACAGAGGCACTGCTAAGAACTACTCCAGGGCAGGAGTCAGGAAATCTTTCTACCGGTGGTGTAGAGCACAGGGATAGCTCTTCCCCCACTAAAGCCCATGCACCCAGCTGCGGACAGAGCCCCACTGCTGTCAAAGCCATGGCTCTCTGGGCCAGATTCAGTATAAAAACATAGGAAGGGCTGATAGCCTAGGTGATTAAGGTTGCCCAGTACTTCCTATTACGAAATCCTAACCTTGCCAAACTTCAGCTGCTTAAGATGAATTTTCCACGATGAGTACCCTTCCAAAGTTCAAATTACATGGAAAATTTTCATCCAGATTTTTCAGTGATTTGCACAAAAAAAGAAAAAAAAAAAGATCAAATTAGAAACAGTGCACCAGAGTAATAAAAATGATTAGTGGCCTGGAAAAGAAGACCCATGAGGAAATGCTGAAAGAACCAGGATTAGTTTGGAGGAGAGAAGGCTAAGGAAGGGATTTGATTCTAGTTTTCAAATACCTGAAGGGTGGTTATACAGAGGATAAATATATTTAAAAGGGGCTTTTTATTATTATTTCATAACCAGCTCTACTCTGCCAATGGAAGCCAACAGAACAATACTGGTTCAAAAGCATGCTCAAAAATCTAACCTTCAGTATACAGTATACACCACCTCCCACATATACACGGATAAGAAAATCATGGACTGTTATCCTGATCTATTACTTATTCATAGGAGATAAAAACATATTAGTTTATTTTGTAAAACCAGTTTGCTTAAACATCCATTTGATGACAGATGTATTAAAAATGAAAATAACTGTTAACAGAAATTTAAAATTATAATTGTTATAACTCAAGTTAATTACGTAAAAAACAACATTAAAAGTAGCCAATAACCAACACTTTTTTCAAATCCTGAAGTCAGGAAATTCTGCTCTGCTAAAACTTGACACCCCCAGGAGGAGAAAACTTTACATAATATTTAAGCTTTCTCTGGGTGACATTCAAAGCTTTTCAAATTGACAGGCTCCAGCTTCACATGAAAAGCTTTGTGTGCCAGAGGAAGCTGAAGAGTTAGTTAAGGCTTTATCTCACAGGCATGGAATTAAAAAAATATATATCTGCACGCCAGAGATCTGATTATTCTACTGGTTCAGCAATTCCATTCCCTGCTTAGCTAAAAAGCTACACAACATCAGCCTGTCTCTAGCCATGGATTTTTAGATTTCACATTTAAACCGGTTAAAGCAGATATGGGGGAGAAAAACAACAAAAACACGTAAAGAAATTCCCCCACACATACAACAAAGGAAGGAAGAAAAGAAGACCACAAGAAAAAACAAAACAACAAACCCCATCTGCTACTATATAATTGCTCAAGCAAAGTCAGCATGGTAAATACTAAGAAGTGAGATAAAACAATGGTCACACATTCAAGAAAACACAAGTTTCTAAATGCTAGCCTATTTCCACCACCACATCAACTACTGAGAGCACGTCGACGCTGTGTCTTAGCCCAGGATCACAGCTAAGAGTGAGTTCTGGGTGTGCCAAATCTGAGCAAAAGCAGGGCAGATGACTTAGAGTAGGTGAGGTTCTTTGTGGCCATTTGTACACATGGGGCATACACATACTTTTTAATTCACGGATGTGCAGGACTTCCACCACTGCGGAGCGGATTTGTTTTATCGAGTCTGCTCTGGACAGGACCTGATACGCACCGCACTGCTTGCAGATGTGTAAGTGGTGAAATGCGCATCAGCGTACTTATACAACTGTAAGTGTCGCTGCACCACATGCTTACGCAGGTAAAAATGACCATGCTTGCACCACAGTGCTGGGTACTTTTAAAAGTGCCCAGTGCTGTGGCGCATCATTTGTATAAATGGCGAAATGCGCGTCAGCACTAAGAAAATGGTGATGGTGCGCTTTCAGATGAAAACACATCAAATGTTCAGTGCATTCTCAGCACCAACACACATTTTGCCATATATCAGGTGCATCAGCTCATGTGCTGGCTCTCCGGCACACTGGAGCAGACAAATGTATGTGTATAACTGCCCTTTGTGCCCTACTCATTATGCTACTTGAAAGAAGTTGGGTAGCTCCACCACTATCATCTTGCTGTATGACTTTTTGAAGTCTAAAAAAATCATGGTCTCAAGTGGAGTGTATGTGCTTCCAAGAAAGGACCTGCATTACAGTACAGCTTAAATCACAGATGTGTAAGGACTCTGTATGAGTTGTGTGGCTTCTAAACAGAGTGGAATAGGATTACATTTAGTGATTGAGATGCCTGATGGCTGCCTAAGTGTCACTTAGCTGTCAGAGAAGCGGAAGAGTATTAGGGCTTCAGATTTGAAAGCAGGAAGTGTTACAAAAAGTAGGTTTTGAATGTTGAAATCAAATACTTTCAGAAATAATAATGTGTTACAATTTATGAACTTCACTGAGAAATCATGACATTGGCTAAATTGTTACAGTGGTTTTTCATTTATAACAATACCCAGAATTCTGAGCAGCTATACATCAACAAAGTCCAACTGCTCTTCTGAATAAAAGGAGGAAAGACAAGATTACTGTGCATTTCCTTAGAAAAAGCATGTCTGAATAGTTCAGAGACCTTAGCTAAAGAATTATTGCAAAATATGTCACAGAAAAAATAGAAATTACTGATACCAAAATGCAAGTGCAATGGTTCAGAGATACAAGAAATGTTTATAAAATCTTGAACCTAGCATTCAGTCAGCAATTAGATATTTTACTTTTTTATCTCTCATTTGGCAACTGTAAAACAGAAATAAGATGGGCTCGCTAATGCAATTTAGTTCTGTTCTGCAAAATGCAAACTATTCAGTGCATTTTATAGAGAAGATTGCCAGCTACAGCAAAGTGACTCATGCCCTTTTGTTTCCCATCTGAAATCTGTTAGTCTCAATACTCTTATGTTTTCAGTCACAAAGATTAATACACTCACTAGGGCCAACACTTAGAAATAAGTAATTTACAGTTCATGTTAACTACAGATTATTACTGGCACAAACACTCTAGGTATCTGATTAGAAAAGCCACTGGTTTCAGGCCACATACAAGTTGGGAAATAGTGTTCAATGATATGTTTTACAATTTGAGCATTGAAGATGAAACTGTCAGGTAACTTAACTGCATATATTCTTAAACAGAAATTTCCCTAAAAAAATATTAGGAAGAAACATTTTTCATTTGAAATTAAGTATCTGTAACCCACATATTACCCTAGAAGCATCTGTAATCCAGATATTATACCTTGGAAAGCCTTGAAGCCTTCAAGTCAAGACCGGATCCCTTTCTGGAGCATATGGTTTGGCAAACACAAGTTATTGTGCTCAATACAGTGCACAACAGCTGGGTGAAACTCTATGGCCTGTATAATATAGAAGGTCACTGAACATGATCTATAGGCTACTTCTAACTTTAAAATGCATCAGTTTATGAAACTGTAATAAACAGAAGTGATAGAAGCAAGTTTGTCTTTATTGCTCGATTTGCTAAAAAAAGCTAAAAATTAAACAGCGTATAAAAAGTAAAATGCAGATTAAACTTAAATGTGAAAACCTAGGTTAGTATTAATGTTAGTTTTAATAATTTATCAGCAGTAATACAGGCAGGGAATTTTATTTCTTTATATAGTATATAAGTATTTATGTATAATATTGTAAACATATATTTTAATGGCGTCTCTTTAAAAGGAAAATACAGTCCCCCATGGATGCACGTTCAGTGGGCAATGCACTTGGAGATACTAGCTTGTTAAGTTGCATTTACAGGATTCTGGAATGGATCAATATAAAGCTTCACAGAAACAGACATACTCCATTAAGTTCTCGTGAAAGCAGAGCAGCCTGTAAGCTAACAGTTAAGAAAAAGTCCTATTGACATTATCACTTTTCCTTTCTTTGGACTAGCTAGTAGTAAAAATTATGCTCACAGGAGCACGACACTTATTTACTTGTAGACAAAGTGTGGATGAATACTGCACTTATTTGAATCCAAGATGAGATTTTATTTCCCCATTCAACATAGGGGAGAAAGCCCCTCATCTTGGATTCGAGTACAAAGTGGCGGGTGGCTCCTGCAGGCCCAGCCCCAATCCAAGCTCAAGGTTGGTGCTGCTGCCATAGCCATTGCCCTGCACCCCTGCTGCCTCTATCCAACACATTGTCTGTACCCTGCACTGCCTCTGCCACCTCCCTGCCTCCCCACATCCTGCTCCCTGCTGCCTCTGTTCTCCCCACCACCTTTACTCCCACCAAAACCACGCACTGCTGCATCTTACCCCCAGACTTCCTGCCACTGCCCCCCGCAGCAGCAGTGCTGACGCCAGCAGCTTTGGCCCCTGCCCTGAGCTGGTGCCAGGGCCACCACTACCACAATACTCCTGTTGGGTTGGGCAGGGGTCACAGTGACCATGTGCTCTTTACTCTGGGTTGGAGCCAAAGCTGGAGCAGTGACAGGGTAATCTGCAGCAGAGGCAAGGCAGGCAACAGGGTGGGTCAAGCAGAGGCTAGTGGTGGGGGGAGCAAATGCCAGAAGACACAGGCACTATGTGGGTGCACTGTGGAGGTGCAAGGGAAGCAAGTGGCAAGGAGGCAGACACGGAGAGGTGGCGGTGCAGGCAACGGGGTGGACAAGCAATGGGGGAGGCAGGCAGCAGTGGGCAAAGTGTGGAGGGACAAGTGATAGGGGTCAAGTTGTTTGACCCCCTCATTGCCTTTCCCCACACCACATGAACCCTGCCACTGTTTTCCATGCTGCAGGAGTGGGAGGCAGGGACCATATTTAGATGACCCTCCAATAGTTGGATTTTATCCAGGAAAATGTATTATGTATATGGAATGTATAATGGAATCAAATGAAGATACCTTCTTTTTTACTGCAGAGCTGTGGCTTGCAGAGACTACAGATCCTGTGGTATGGTATAATAAGTTAATCTTGACAGACTATTCTGTTTGAGAAGGAACACCAGGATCTGTACAGGCTGCACCTCCTTATTACAGACAGGGGAGTTTGTTGGCCACATTGTGAAATGTGACTGGTGTTGCTGTTCACTGTTAGTAAACAGTCCACAAAATATGACTGCTTTATACTTTAGGGTTTAAACATTTATGAAGCAGTTAGTGACAGTGCCATCCATCTCAGTCATTAACTGTACACAGAGGTAACTTTAAGCTGTTTTCAGTGGAGAAGGCAGGGCTTGCCACTAGGCTCTAAATAGAGGTCTCATTTGAAGTGATCCTGATTGATCAAAATGAAATGAGTCAAAACCTGGGTCAAGAGAAGAGGAGCATAATCCTTTGTACACATAGTCCTTCAAAACTGCATGGCTGCTCAGTGACCAGGGACAGCACGTGGACCGACAGACTCGTTGCTGAAATGACTGCCGATTAACTTGAATGAATGGGTCTTGTTACATGTTGCACTCTTAGCTTCTCAAATGTTGATCAGTGTTCATGCTAGCTCAAATTTCCTTCTCTGCCTGTCCCCCACTTTCATAGCTGTGACTTACCATTCAAGGGCTGGGGAGCAGGAGCCTAACCAGGAGCTATAGCTGTGAGTTGCTGCTACAGGGCTGGTGAGCTGGGACAGGCTCCAGGTGGGGGTGGGAAGGGGCTGCTGGGGGTGGGAACGTGAAGCTGGGAGACAGAGAGATAATGGGGTGGGGGTTGGTATGAAATGGGAGGAGGAAAGGAAATGGGTGTGGGGTAAGGGTAGTCAAATGAAGGAAGTCAGCCACTGAGGGAAACATAAAATTTAAAAAAAAAAAGAATGTAAAAGAAAGAAGCAGGAAATAAATTAAAGAAGGTCTCATGTTTTAATAAACTGGAATTTGGGATTGCGGTGTGGGAGAATGCTTCCAGGGGTGGCTGGGAGCCGGGGACAGTGAGGGAAGGCACTTTTAGGGGACCTACTGCCCCTGTCCCAGGAAGAAAGCCCCAGCTCCTGGGGACCTGATCTGGCCCCCTACTGTGTTGCCCTCTACTTCCCTAGACTTCACTCCTGGACCCCTCCATGCTTGGCAACTTGGTTACCTGGCAGGTGCTGTGCAGGCTGTTTGCATGGGGTTGCACCCTTGGGGTGGGAAGGTCACACTCCCAGGAGCATGACAGGGAATTGGCTTGGTGTCAGAACTGTCCCCTGGGCAGTAGAGTTGGGGGGGGGGGCGGGGCGGGCGGGGAACGAGATTTTTCAACACAGAACAGGAGGGTGGGAGGGGGAACACTGCACCCTGGGATACTGGATGGCTGCAACTTGCGCAGCTTATCTGTGGGGAGTGACCACACTGTAATGGAACACAAACTGGGTAACACGGACCAGGGAGAAATCTGCACTGGAGCGGCATAACTGTAAGATGTGTAAATTGTGCTTACAACTAGTTTCAGGGAATCACATGTGGGCAATCCACGGGTGAAGAGCTCCACGAGCCACCTAAAATTAATGTGTTACAGGGCCCAGTTATTATTGCCTTACAGACACACACAGCACTATGCTAGGGAAAAAGTGTTAGCATACATACTCACATACGATACTTAAAGTGGGACAATGATGTAGCTCATCTGTAAGATCCCAGAACAAAGACTTTCCCCCCAGAGAAAGCGCGATGTTTGTTTACACACTCAAAAGGATACATCCACTGCTCCATATGCGCCAATCCTGCAGTCCCAGAAACTGGCACAAAAAGCAAAGGAGCGTTCCCACTTTTATACAGAAAATCCAAGGGGTTAGGGTCATAAGCCAGCAGGTCAACAGGAAGAGACAGTAAAAGGTAAAGAAACATCAACACTGTGGTAACATACTCAGCATCTTAATTCCCACCCCCTCCCCCCCAGCCCACTGGAAGTGTCCCCAAACAAGCCTTCAGTTCCTAAAGTACACAAACAGCAACCTGCCCCCCCAAGAATGAGTCCCATTGCTTCAGTCCATCGTTATGGCTGCTGAGCGCTGCTCTGCGGAGGGCCGGCTTGGTTCCATGTGCGCGCTGCTCTCTCTTCCCCTTCCTTCAGCCTCAAGCTTCCTCTTCCGTTTGCCCTTGCCCCCCAGCCTCTGTAGACTGCCCCTTGAGTCCTCCTGCTCTTACACACCGTGCACTCACATTACACATGTAACCACTGTATTTGTCCAACTGTATAGCAGTACATGCAGAGGGCAGAGCAAGGTGGCACCTCACTTAGGCTGTAAACAGACATTTCATTTGAAGCAATTCATATTGATATGAGTCAAAACCTGAGACAAAAGATGAGTTGCACCGCCCTTCATACATGTAGCCCTTCCATGTTGCATCGCTGCTTCTCTGGCAGTAGATTGCCAGGAAAAATACAGCCTGATAGGCTTGTCTCTAAAATGAATGGCAATTGACATGAATGAACTGAGATAAATTTGTATTCAAATGCTTATCTAACTTTATCCCAACTACATACTTGGTCCAATAAAAGGTGTTACCCTACGAAATTCTTGTCTCCAGTACAGGGGGCTGCAACACCTGGCATGTGTGCCGAGCGTTGTACGTGAGGCCATTTTGCTTGGCATGCAGTGGCCGGCCCCGGCTCCGGGTAGCTGCTGCCAGCAACGGAGCCTGGGCTGCTCCCAGCAGGGCATGTACCATTCCAGCTGCCTGCTGGGAGCAGCCCGGGATGCCGGCTGGCAGCAGCTCCCCAGAGCCGGGGCTGGCTGCAGCCAGGAGGCTCCGAACAGCTGTGCCGGGCTCCGGCACCAGCTGTGCACCAGCGCGTGCAGGCGCGGCGCAGAGCGGGCTGTGGGGGAGGGGCCTGTGGCGGCGCAGCCCCGGCTCTCCCCCACTCTCGGCGCGGAGGTGATGAGCCCACTACAGCTGTTTGTAGCCAGCCCAGGCTCTGGGCAGCTACAGCGGGCTGAGCGCAAACAGCTCTGCACAGCTTCGGCATCAGCTCTGTGCTGGCAGCAACTGTGTGTGCACCTTGGGGTGAACAGTGGGGCAGCGCAGCCTGCCCCAAAGTGCCTGTGCAATCGTCGCCAGCACAGAGCTGATGCTGGAGCTGTGTGGCCCGGCAGAGCTGATTGCACTCTGTCCGCTGCTTACTGCAGCGGCCCGGAGCCTGGACTGGCTACAGACAGCTGCGCCGGGCTTATCACCTCCATGCCAGGAGCTGGGGAGAGACCAGGGCTGCACTGCCCCAGGCCCCTCCCCCACAGCCTGCTCTGAGGAGCGCCTGCACGCGCCGGTGTGGAGCTGATGCTGGAGCCCGGAGCAGCTGTTTGGAGCCTCCCGGCTGCAGCCGGCCTGGCTCTGGGGAGCTGCTGCTAGCCGGGATCCCTGGCTGCTCCCAGCAGGCACCTGGGATGCTGCAAGCCCTGCTGGTAGCAGCCCAGGCTCCAGCAGCTACCCAGAGCCAGGGTAGCTGCTGGCAGCCACGGAGCCCAGGCTGGGGGGCAGGGGCAAGGGGCAGTAGGGCTGGGGGGCAGGGGCTTTAGGTGTGGGGCAAGGGGCACAAGCAGGGCATCCTGCCATGTACCCCTCGCCCTCATTTTATTTTTCCACCATGCTGACACTGGCACCTTCCAAGGTAGGCATTGTGGTGTTTTGCGGCACTCGGGCCAAAAAATGTTGCCTATCCCTGCTCTAATATCATTTCTGGAGTACCACAGCTACAACATCACTCTCACATTACTGTCACATGGAACATATCAATATCCACCACATACAATAGGAAATCCACAACCTAAAGAAAAAGGAAACCAGACTACACAGTGACACCTTCTTCTTAAGCCTATGCAAGACGCATAATATCATCCCAAGGGGACTTATCATCATCTCTAACCCTCTAGCTAACATATATACCTCCACGTACGCAACCCAACTATCCAGGAAATGTTTGGAAAACCTTAGGGCACTTGTATACAAGACAGCATAGCTATGTACAGATGACAAAAATGTTACTGTGTGGCTTAATAGTGTCACACTGCATGAGTTTTGGGGGTTTTAAATGAGTTTGCATTGTTGCAAACCTAAACTACATCCTGATGTCATTTAGTTTGCAAGAATACATTGCAGTTATTCTGCTGAAGGCAGAAGCAATGAGGGGGCCCAATCCTTTTCTTTTTTTTAATTCCTTTTGGCAGAGCTTGCCCATTTCTCCTGCAGCTGTAAGGTGAGCTGCCGCTGGGCCGAGCAGCCCCTGAGCTGCAGGGGAACCAGGTCCTTCCCTCTACACTGCGAGGGCTGCTAGCACATTAGGTGGTGCCCCACCTCATGGTAGGGAAAGACCTGGATCGGGCCAGGTGCTGCCTCCAAGCTGGGGCAACACCCAGCCTACTAGGAGCTCACCCAAGGGGTGCCACCATGGAGGGAAGGACCACAGCTCAGGGGCTGCTCGGCCCACTGGCAGCTCACCCCCTAGCCATGGGCAGGCTCTGCAGGAAAAAAAAGAAAAAGGATCGGGCCCCTTGCTGTAACAGTGATGCAAAAATAAAACCCCTAAATTGAAATGGTGGATTTCAATTAAAAACCCACTGTTTCAATTTAGGGGGCATAGAATGTAACCCTAAGGACTAAACCCCCATACATGTAATAAGTGCCCTGAGAAACTATCTTCACCTAACTGCTTAAACTTAAACTAGAGCTGTTCTCACTTATGCTACGAAACAAGAAGACATTAAACTGGAGGCATACCTGAGCACTATGCAGCAGACTCAAATGTAGTGATGGCAGTCATCAAATATAAGAAGAAAAAGTGGAATCAGCTACCACAACAGGAGCCACCTCACAGGCAGAGCAGCAGCAATACAGGAGGGAATCAAGACGGCGGCACTCAGAAGACTATCATCATCAACTACACAATCTATCCCATTCTGCAATATATATACTCTCCAAAGGCCTGAATTTCACATTATATTTTATCCAACTCTTGAATTCTGTCCAGATAGGAAAGGTGAGAATGAGCCTCCTCCCTTTTCATAGGCCTTGATCTCACCATAATCAGCTTCTTTTCTTCTGCTAATTGTGCACCTCCTCCCCTTTCCCTCCACCCCTCACTAGCTTTCTGTCATCAGAAGCCTGAAGAAGAATGTGCTGCTTTCAAAAGCGTATCTAACTTTATCCCAGCTACATAGTTGGTCCTATAAAAGATACCACCCTAAGAAATCCTTGCTTCTCAAATTATTTTTGGATTGCCATATCTACATTGCTTTTACACTGAGATTAATTTACAGAAGTAAACAGCATTGTTGGGACATTACTGGAAATCCACACTAATGTTGGTATAAAAGCAGACATGTATAACAGTTGTGTTGATACAACCTAGAATAGTAGAATTTAAAATGAGTATGTATAACTGTTATGCATGTCCGTGCTCTCTCTCTTTAAAATGGGACCATTCTTTATTGCAGCAATAACAATAGCTGAAATAACCATGTCTTCTGTATGTATATGGTATTCCATAATCTTCTTAAGACATGTGCTGTTTTATTATTTTACAGCATAAAGAACACATTCCCATTATAGCAATTCTCACTAGTTCTGTCACGCCATGAACACTGACTTGCATCTGATAAAACTGTGCACAAGTCACTCTACTCTTTGCACCAATTTTTCCTCCTACTATATCTGACCCTGTGATAAGTCAGCCATCTTCAAACTGATCAGTTACAGATGAGATAAAGCCTACTGAATGGGGTGCAAACCAGACAAAGCCTAAAATGTGGAAGAAATCTAATATTTAATTCTGCTTTATATGTAAACAATTACTCTCTAAATGCCTTCCTACCAAGCAGATGGAAAGCCTCTCTCTCATTCTTTCATTCAAAATAGCTTTAATTAAACACTTATAATGAAGATGCTTAGGTAGCTTGAATACAGTGTGTGGGAAGAATGATTATAAAGTTGGTTAGAGATTTTATCCTGACAGCGGTTCCTTTCATTCCATACCAGGAAAAGCATCTATTTCAACCATCTGTGACCCTCATTGCTCTCTGGCTGAGAGAGACTTGTGATCAAGTATTGAAATATGGAACTGTTCTTCTATATCCTTGACCAACTCCGCTTTTGCAGATAATAGTCTCCTTCAAAACACTTATCTCTATACTCAGGAAATTCAGTAGTTCCCAGTCTGACATCTCTTCTAGTCTTAGTGTCTGCAGAGAGGTATGCATCAATTTCTATGCTCATCACATTACCATTTTCTCTGAGACTCATCTTCCTTTAATTTTCTATTCATAAAACTTGCTTGATTCTAATCTTCCCTACCAGCAGGAACTAAACACCTTCTTCAAAGTTTCCCTAAAATGATCACAATGGCTAGGCAACTCTAATCTATCCCTTTTCACACACACTGTTCCAATATATCTGACCACATGTGCCATTTAAGGCAGGTCCATCATGAACAAAGACATCAGATTTTATTAACGCTTCCAACAAACTACAAATCATTTGTAGTTTATTTTATGCTGTCATCAGACAGGCTGTGTTCAAACTGTAGCAAAACCCCCAGTTTTTTTCTTTTTTTTACTGCATTCGCTCCCCTTCCCCAACCATTTCTGACTTTTTCTTTCCCTCTCTATTCCCTATAGATAAGTATAAGTGAGCTCAAACTTAGGATAAGCTTTGAACATTTTTATTTTGGTAGCAAGTTTTTGGTTTTGGATATTCACTGTTTTATATTGTATTATTATTAGGTTTGTATTGATTTTTACTGTTGTATATTGTATTATTATCATTTCTGTATTGATTTTTATTGTTTCTTATGGATATTGTATGGTTTAGGCCTGTGTTTGTAAGTGAACCAAAATCATGTCAAGTTTCCATTTTATATGTCAAGCCTCTACCTTCTGTCCTCTGCCTGGGCATCCCATGTTGCAACAATGATTCATTGTACCCCTCCCATGTAAACTGGTTCCCTGATGAATGAGAATAATTGGGCATGACTGAAATACAATGGTAGCAGGCCTTTACTGAATGGCCTCGACTGGGCCATCACCTCACATTGATTCATTCAGGAACCAAGGACCTCACCCAGGAACAGAGACAAGAACCCAGCATTTGAAAAACAAAAGACCCTGCAGAACCAGCAACTCTCACCATTACAGACACCCGAAACTTAATATCACTGCATGGAGCACACATGCTCAGTACACCAGGGGCTGACCCTTGCCTGGGCATGCCTCCTGTCACTAGAGTCACACATGGTCTGCCCCTATAAGAAGGGGCAGTGAAGACAGACCCAGTGAGAACGCCATTTCCATTTGGACCAGACCAGCTTCACATCACCTATCCACCCCAGAGGGCCTGCTGGCGACTCCCTCTGGACAACATCTACTGGACAAGGACCCCTTCCAGCCTGGATAGGTAGATGTTACCCGCATACCTCCTCCTACAATTTGGACTCTCTCTCTCTCTATCTTTCTCTCTCCTCCTGGAGTTCAGTGGACTTCAACCCCTGCACCAAGCCTCTTTAACCCCTGCTGCCATTTTGTGTGTGTGTATGGCTGTGTGTGTGGGTGTGTGTGTGCAAGGGTACCGATTTGGCATTGTGTCACCATCTCCCCTATTCAATAAAACCACTGTCACTTGCAACCCCAAGTTAGGTAATAGTTTCATAGTTTCTAGGGTCGGAAGGGACCTGAGTAGATCAACTAGTCTGACCCCCTGCCATGGCAGGAAAGATTGCTGGAGTCAAACGACCCCAGCAAGGTGTTCACCTAACCTCCTCTTAAAGACCCCCAGGGCAGGGGCAGCACCACTTCTTTTGAAAGTTGGTTCCAGATTCTAGCTGCCCTGACCATGAAGTAGTACCTTCTGATATCTAGCCTGAATCTACCCTCTGCCAGCTTCTGACCATTATTCCTGGTCACTCCCGGCAGGGTCATGTTTTACTGAATCCCAGTCACTTCCTTATCTTAAATTCTAGCCTCATTCTCTCTCTCTCAGCTTCAGTTCCCACTCTTTCTGCTAGTTTCCCCATCTCCTCCCAATTCTATCTCCTCTTGTCTGCCACCTCTCAGCCTCTCCTTGCTTTCCTGCTGTCCCTGCTGCTTTTCCTATGATTTTCTGCTCCCCGTCTCTCAGTTTTCAGGCTTGTCCCCCGGCACCTTCTGTAATCTCCCCCCCAGCGCAGCTTCCCAGCTCCTACTAGCTGTCCTGCAGATCTCTCCAGCTTCCAGCACCTACTGCTGCTCTCTGCAACTGCTCTAGCTGCCCCGGAGCCATCCTCTGGCTTCCCACACCCAGAGCCCCTCTTTAACACCCACACTTTCCCTTAGTCCCATTTTCCCTCCTCTCCCCATCTACCTTTTCAGCTCCCCCGTAGCTCTGGCTCCAGTCCTAGAGGCATGCTTCCCTGTTCTGCAGGCTTTGGGCATTGTCTTTTAATCAATTTAGATCAATTAACCTAAAGTTACCCCCTGAGCCTCAGTTCTTCAGCCCAAGCCCCTGTAGTCTACCAGTTCTAATCCTGGTCCTGGTAACTCTAACCCCCTACACTTCTACTTTCTCACCTCAACCTTTCTCCAGGTATCCCAAGTACACCAAACACATCCATACAGACATACATATCACAATACCCAATTTAGGAACTCACTGGTGTATGTGTAGGTGGGTGGTATGTGTGTAAATTAGCAAATACACACATATATATTTATAGCTATAGATATTGTGTGTGCGTGTGTGGTATATGAATTAGTAATCTTCATATGTGTATTGAATGTGCAGGTGTTGGTAACTGGTAACTGATTCTGTCTAAATTTCGTGTGTGTAGTGTGTGTGACCCTAGACTAATTATTTTGAACGTATGTGTATCTAAGTTGCGTGTGTGTGCGTGTGCGTGAGTCTGTATACGGCATTGTGTGCATGATATACAAATTAGTGATCTGTGTCTAACGTTTGGGGTGTATAGTGTATATGCCTGAGCTGGTAGTGTGAGTGTGTATGCCTAATAGGGGTGTATGCACCTAGTGAGTGGGTGCTTAATTGATTTTTATGTGTCCATGTGCAGTTGTACATCACGCTGCCTGTCTAACAGCGCAATATTGCGATCCTGAGCATTAGCCTGACCCCTCAGGGCAACAAAACTACAAGCCAAAATACTATATAAATTGAATCAATAGTGTTAAAATGCAAGTCACTGTGAAAAGGCAATAATAAGTCAATCAAAAATGGAAATGCATTTTATGTCTTAACTGAGATCTTCAGGCATCCCCATGTTTGCTATGACTCCATCAGTTATGACTCCATCAGCTGGGTTGGGATGAATTGATTCTTGAATGGAAGTCTTCCAAAGACTGTGTGCTTCTTATTTAGTAAATACTGTTCTTTCCTTTGATTCATAAAAGCTATGTCACAGATTGCTGTTGGCATATGCTATACTGTTGCATTGCTTTCATATAAAACATAATATGAAGGTACTTGCAACTTTTGTCTTTAAACAACTTCTGGTACTGAAGTGGGGGGGGGTGTTTTGGAATTATATAGACCTGTTACAGCTGGATAACAATTTTTCTATTCAGAAACATGGTATCGTGTTGAAGTGTACTTTTAAACAATTAATGTATTTCAAGCAGGAGGTAGCTGCATTGCAATAGTGACCAGAGATGACCATAGGGGTTGTGGGGCCCCAAGGCAAATCAGCCTGTGTGAAGCCCCTTTAACACTGAGAGGGGCGGGGACGCAGCCACTCCACCCAGCTTCCGCCTGGCTCTGCGAGGGCCCCCCAAAGCATGGGGCCTACGGTGGTCACTCCAATTCGCCTTCCCCAAAGGACGGCCCTGATAGTGATTAAAACTGTCCTATGGGACACATGCTTTTAAATGGTGACATTCTGCAAATATTCCATTCATTTGGACATTAATGGGGTGAACGATACATTTGTAACACCTTATGGGGAAAGAGAATAATTTAAAAAAAGAAATAATAGAATGAGTCATGTTTCAATGTACAATGGGGCCAAATTCTATATATCCAAGTTGATCTTTAAAATCATCAGATAACATACCCTGAGAATGTATGATAGTGAACTTAGCATATAACTTGACCATTAAATTATCAGGTTCACCGTCTGCTCCAAGGTCAACAAATCAACCAGCAGAATTGAAGTCCTGGACTTAAAAAATGCTGACTTCAACAGGTTCAGAGCATTAATAGGGCAGGTGATATGGGACCAGGAAGGCAAGGCAAATGGGGTACACAAAGAATTGTAATTTATCAAGGATACAATCCTCAAAGCACAAAAGAAAACCATTCCTGCAAACCCTCCTGGCTTAATAGGGACATTGTAGTCCTCTTAAAAAATGAGAAAAGAGGTATACATACAGAAGAAGCTAGGGATGGTCCTCAAGGAGGACTATACAGCAGTGGCCAGCACTTGTACGGAAATGATCAGGAAAGCCAAGGCAGTGATGGAGTTTAGGTTAGCTACAGGAGTCAAGGACAATAAGAAGTCCTTCTTTAGGTATGTAGGTAAGAGAAGGAAAACAAATGGAAGTGTAGGACCCTGGCTTAACACCTCGGGACAGCTGATAACCGACATTAAGGATAAAACTTAACTCCTGAATGCACATTTTACTTCAGTATTTCACTGAACCAAGGGAAAGTCAAGTGAGGTAAGGCTCACAGGGGACATGACAGGACTGACCGCCTCCCCACCATGGATGTGGATTGGGTGCAATACTAACTAGAAAAGCTAGACGTTTATAAGTCAGCAGGACTGGATGGACTCCACCTGAGGGTGCTTAAGGAGCTGGCTGAGGTCATTGCGGAAGCCCTGGCAAATCTATTTCAGAATTTGTGGTGCGCAGGGGAGATCCCTGAGGATTTGAAGAGGGCCGACATTGTGCTCATCTTCAAGAAAAGGAAGAGGGAGGACCTGGGCAACTATAGGCCAGTCAGCCTAACCTCCATCCCAGGGAAAATCCTGGAAAACCATGTTGAAAAAATCTACGTGTGATACATTTGCAGAAGGTAAGATTCTGAATGACAGCCAGCATGGCTTTGTCGCGGGTAGGCTTTGTCTTACCAATCTCATCTCCTTCCACAAACAGGTCTCTCGCCACCTGGACACAGGAGATGAGGTCGATGTTATATACCTACACTTCCAAAAGGCTTTTGATCTAGTATTGCATGATATCCTTGTGGGAAAACTAGAAGATTGTGGGCTCAGCTGCTTGATGGGTCAGTGGGTCACAGATTTGTGTCATCCTGGTGTGAAGTGGCCAGTGGTGTCCCGTATAGGTCCATGCTTGGACCGGTGCTTTTCAACATCTTTATCAATGATTTGAATGGGGAAGTGAAAAGCTCTCTGGCCAAGTTTGTGGATGACACCAAGTTATGGGGCAGCGTGGTCACGTCAGAAAATAGGCTGCAGATACAGGCAGACCTGGACAGGCTTGAGAATTGGGCAGACTGGAACCAGATGAAATTTAACACTTCAAAGTGTAAGGTGCTCCATTTGGGGGCAAATGTCCTTTAACATACCTACAGGCTCAGTGATGCCAGCTTGACTTGCACCAGAGCTGAAAGAGACCTGGAGTAATGATTGACCATCGCAAAAATATGAGACGTAAGTGCGAGGCAGTTGTCAGCAGGGCAAATAACATGCTGGCATGCATCAACCAATGCATCTCTTGTAAAACTAAGGAAGTGATACTCCCACTGTACTCAGCACTGTTGAGACTACAGTTGGAGTACTGCATCCAGTTCTGGGCACTGCACTTCAACAAGGATGTGGAAGAACTTGGGAGGGTCCAGAAAAGAGCCACCCATATGATCAGGGACTTGCAAGGCAAGCCATACAAGGAAAGGCTGAGGGACCTGGGCTTCTTTAGCCTAAAGAAGAGAAGGTTGAGAGGGGGCTTGATAGTGGCTTACTGCTATACCAGAGGAGAGTACCTAGAGCTTGGTGAGCAACTGTTCACTAGGGCACCCTGTCACGGAGTGGGACCTAGGAGAGGCCGTGGTCTCCCTAACGCCCCCTACCGTGCCAAGTAGGCAATTCAGTACCCTTTTGCTCGCCCGCCACATCTTGTTGTTATATGGTTCTAGAAGGCAGGCTGCCTCTTGTCGCCCTGGACACTGTGCTATGCTTATACTGTCCCCCGTTCCGTAGGGAGTGACCTGGTGCACCCCAGCCTTATGGGCTATGCATGCCTCCAACCTCCCCTTTAGCACGCCCCAAGCCTCGCAGATGTACCAGACGTTATCTGGTCAGTTTCCTGTATGCGCCCTTCACTGGCGCCCCTGGGCTTGTCACGCAACTGGCGCCCCTCTATCCACTAGCCCTCTCGGGCCTACTAATTATATCTGCCCTCCTCCTGGGGTCCACTCAATATACTCGCCCCTCCTGGGGCCTCTCCATGTACAGATGGTGCCCCCCACTGGGGCCTGTCCCTCCGTGCACTCGCCCTCTCCGGGCTCTCTATAATCGCGGACTCGCCCTCTCCAGGCTCGTCTCTATAGTAGCACTCTACCCTGGGCTTCTCTTCCTTCCTGTGCCCCGCTTTGGGCCTAACATGAGCCCCTCGGGCTTCTCACTGGTGCTCCTTGCAAGTGGGGCTCAGGTGGCCTTAGCCGTGCCTGGCCCCAAAATCCTCTTTGCCCCTTCTCAGGGCTGGGGTATTACACCCCGAACTACAGTGCCCTCACCGGCACTGTGCACCTTGACAGGGCTGGGGTAATACACCCCTACTACGGTGCCCTTGCGGGCCCCGGGGTCCCCACCATTGTGGAGGGCCTCGGGGACTCTTCCTAATTGGGGCTCAGGAGGCCCTAGCCGTACCTGGCCCCCTTGACTCCTTTCTCTGGGTCCTGCCCCACTGGGGCTTCTACCTATGCCCACGCTGGGCTTCCTCTCACGAAACGTGCCCTCCCTGGGCTCCTCAATCTGTTTGCCCCATCTGGGGCCGGGGTCTAGATGCCCTGCAATACAGCACCCCTCTCTGGCGCTGGGAGCACCCCATCTCCCTAGGAGCTCCTGATGAGGCCTCCTCCACCCCTACAGCCTCACCCGGTCCTCCGATTTAACCATAACTAAACAGAACCATAAGCCAATCGGCTGTAACGCAACAATAAGCCTCCTGGCTATAACATAGGATCTAGGCCCACCTGGCTCTCTTGCAGTCAGGGTTCTCTCCACCCTTACCATGGTGCAGCCCCTTGGGTGCTCAGGCTGCACTGCTTGTCTCTGCTCTGCTTGGCTCTCCTGCAGAGCTCCTGCACCTCAGGCTGCCAGAAGGGAACTGCTGCTAGGCTTTGACCTGGGCTGTTTATAAGGGCCCGGCCCTGCCCCCTTCTGGTCATGTGACCAGCCTGGCTGCTCTGGCAACCAACACCTGTGATGTCTCAAGGCACTTCAGCAGCCCTCATTCCTTCATAGGAACAGGGCACCCAAGTGCTCCTGTGACACACCCCCAGGGAAGACTAGGACCAATGGATACAAACTACTAGAAGGCTGCTTCAAGCTTAATACCAGGAAAAACACCTTCACAGTCAGGGTGCCCAGACTGTGGAATAAACCCCCTCCAGAGGTGGTGCAGTCACCTACCCTGGAGGTTTTCAAGAGGAGACTGTACAGACACCTTGCTGGGGTCATCTAACCCCAGCTGTCTTCCTGCCTAGAGCAGGGGGCCTGGACCCAATGATCTGCAAGGTCCCTTCCAGCCCCTAACAATATATAAATCAATCTATGAAAAACTTTGAAAAATGATTTTGGTAAATAGCTTGTTGTTCTTAGGATGAGTACATTTGAGAAGCAAATAGGTTTGCCAGTGATAGGGTGAATTGTACCGTACTGTGCCTAGAAACATTATCATCAGTATCAGGAAGATGACAAGAACATGCCTTTGTACATCTACAGGAACAGAAGGCTAACTCATTACCTGTAAAATGGCAAAGACCTGTAATTACTGCCCAGACAGCTGAACCATCAGTAATTCTGAGGCAATGGGCTCTATTATCCCATCTATAATAGCTAGAACTATCCAGTTACCAATTTTTATTTTTTCAAAATGCACAAATAATGATTAACACCCTGTACAAGCAAGCACACACACATCAAGTGAAAAATTCCTCTAGGAGACAGCTTTATAGCTGTTAGTTTGGGGTTTACTGTCTGTAAACAGTATTTTATTATAGAATAAAAATGAAGGTTCTAAAGTTTTTTTTGGCGGAAAACAAAAATCAACCAATTAAAAAAGTACATTTCTAAGCAAATTACAGATGATGGGCAGAAAAGCACCTGCTTAGTCATTATCCCATTCACAGCCCAGGGTCATTACTTCTATCCCCATTTACCTGTACTTGTACAAGCCCTAAGGAAGGGGATACATTATATTGTCACTACTGGAAGAATACGCTAAAACGTACAACTTCTGATTCTTGAGGAATTTTTCTTGCTATTCAGGTCAAAGGACCCTCTCTCAATTTTATCCTCTTCCTTTAAAGTGATTTTTTAAAGGAAAAATCCCTAAACATTGTGTGCACTCCTCTAGATATTTACACTAAGTGGCGATCAATTTTACTAGCAGCCTCTGAGAACCAGCATGGCACTGACAGTGCATAGGAATCTTAACTCCCTTCAGCTGATGCTTCTGGAGCAGATTTTATCTTCACAGTCTATTCTTTTATCACTTCTCAGTTCAGTTACCAGCTTTGAAAACTCAAGCCTGGGAAATGGAAGGCAAGTTGTGTCTTTTCTTGCTTGGTTATTATCACTGGTACAAAGGTTGTACAATTAGAACTCCATTAACAATTCTGTTGGTGCCAGGACAAAAGCCATCTTTCCTTTCCCATAGGGACATTGGGTCTCTAGGTCTCACCTGAAACAGCAAAACGTTTTCTTTTTTTTGCACTAGAGGAAATACATGTGGCTCTGAATCCACTGAGATACTGATTCTCTGATGCTCTGTGCCTTATATAGTCATTTTCTTTTTCTTTTAAACTTTTCCTCGTCGTCTCTCCCAGACCCATTACAAGAGATAAACAGCCAAGACAGCCTAAACCATATCAGAGACTGAGAAACATGTATTTGCTGTGTTGTTACTGGTACATAGGGAAATGCTGCACACAAGCAATCCCCTGCTGAACCAAGGACACATTGTTGTCAGTCAGCCAAAGAGTTACTGCAATCTGCTCAGGGAAGGCAGACCACGCCAGATGTGATCTCTGGCTCTATTGAAGTCAATGGGAGTTTTGCCATTTACCTCAGCAGGGCCAAGATTTCAACCCTAGTGCAACAACTGAGCCCATGTGGTGCCTCTGCTAAACCTTGCACTCCCTGCTGAATAACAAAGAGTTGGAGGATCAGGGTCTTTGTGTATGCAAAAGATGCATACCAACTATCAGATACATAAATGCATAGAGCAGGGAGAAGAAAAGAGGTCACTTTTACATAATAAAAATAAGTCCCTTCCTGTTAAAAATTACTAACGTCATGTACATAAACAGGTAAAATGTAGGACAGCAGGGGTGGATGTAAAGGGGATGCAGTAGTGCAGTTGAACCCCACTTTTTGAACATGAAAGCAGCAGTCAGGAACTATTTTTAAGTTTCCAAAGCAAGTAAGATTTTCCCCACATTTCTTTTCCCTTCCGCTCCATGCTCCATGACACATCCTCTTCTCTCCTCTCCCCTCTCATCTTCCCACCCCCACCTGCCCCTATGCTCACTAGCCCTGGCTGACCTGGGTCAGGGAGTGTGCCATAGCTGCTCTTGCCTAACTCCAGCTGAGCTGTGCAGGGGCCAGGCTTAGCTGGGGACTGTGGCTGTGGCAGTGAGTGGGTTCCTCCTCCTTGCCCGATTTCCCAAAATGTTCCTTTCCAGCCCAGGAATATAAGAAGGGAAGGAACCCACCTTCTGCTGCCACTGCTGTGCCTGGCTGGGCCCGGCTCCTCATGCAGCTCAGCTGGAAAGGGCAGAAACAGCTCTGGCATGACAGTAGGTTGTTGTCAGTGAAAGCTCATGCCTTCCTGAACCAGCTGGTTTCTAAAATGCGACCCAGCCCTACCTCCTGCCTCGTACAGACAACCAGCATTTTGTGTTTAATTGGCTTTTCCTGCTGTCTCATTCTTTTGTTCATATAGGCCATGCCTTTGCAAACAGTTGTACACATGAGTAACATATAGAATATATGTGCTTCCATGCTATTTACAGATATAACTAAGTGGAGGATTAGGACTAGTTAGCATAATACAGGAAATACTGTCCTAAAGCCTTAAAATTCCAAATGTCTTGCAAAGAAAGCCTGCCCTGCAAAGTATATTTAATTGAAGAGCATTCAATTCCCATAAAACAGTGCAGGTTATTAATATTAATTAATTAATATTATGGTAATTAAATGATTAATTATACAGCACCTGGAGCAAAGGACATACACCATTATAAATCTGAAAAATTAAAAGGATGGCACTACATTCCTTCAGGATAGGCAGAATATTAAGATGACAGAACTGTACATCTTTTAGTTATTTTAATGCTTCTTTATTCCTACACCAGACTTCTATAGAGTTCATAGGATTTTTGTACTCATAAGCAGAGAGTCAGTGAGACTTATATAGTGCATATAGTACTGGCCATCTGGAGAAAGGGATATTCATACAATCACAGAAAAGCAGAAATGGAGTAGACAGCTAGTCTACCCCCCTGGTTAAGGCAGGATCATCACTGATTAAACCATCCCAACCAAGTGTTTGTCAAGTTTGCTTTTGAAAAATCCCCAAGGATGGATATTTCATGACCTCTTTAGGTATTTCTATTCTAATGCTTAACTACCTTTCAAGAGAGCAAGGTCTTCATAATCTCCAACCTGAATTTCTCCCATTGCAATTCAAGACCATCGCTTCCAAGTCCTGCCCTCTGCAGTCAGAGTGACTTCTTTCTTGATCTACTTTCATAACCACTATCAAAGACTATCAAATCCCCACCTCCCCAACCCCAAGACCCAACTTCTCCTTATAAATCATCTCCTCATAAATTATGTCTCTCAGACTTCTAATAGCTTTTGTTGGTTTCCACTTGAATCATTCTAAACTGTTGATACCTTTCTTAAAGTGTGAGGCCCAAAACTGAACACTGAAATCTACATGAGGCTTCACCAGGTCTGAATAGAGTGGAAGGATTACCAATCCTAACATGCAAATAATATTCCTCTTAATATAGCCCAGTATGATACTGGCTTATTTTTTCAACTAAAGCAACTGTTGGTTCATATTCAGCTTACGGTCCACTGTAACCCCCAGGTTCTTTTCTGTACTATTGCAGCCTACCCAGTCATTTCCAAGTCTGTATTTGGGTGTGGGCAACTGTCCCATCCCAAGCGCATTCCTGATTTTTTTTTAATGATTTTAGACCATTTCTTCCATTAATCAAGGTCATTCAGAATCCTAGTCCTACTCTCCAGAGTATCATCCGCAGTGATGAAAAAGCATTTCTGATGGAGATGTTGATGCCAATGCCAAAACTTCCATTGACTTTAGAGGAACAGGATTAAGTTCTTAGAACCAGATTCTATTCCACCTAGAAGGCATCTAACTGGAATTAGGTGCCGAATGGATTCTTTTCCACCATGTTCAAGTCCCTGAAGATCCATAAATGCATGTACTCTTATAAACACACCAACCTCTTCTTACCTTTAAGACTGAGTCACAAAACAGCAGTAAGGAAGAAGAGCTCCCATCTACCTATTGCATCAGGAGCTAGAGCAGGATGCAAAAGTATCACAGTTAGACACTTAATTCTAGTTACACACCTGATATATGGAAAAGAATCTAGCCCTTGATGTCTACAGTCATTATAGTTCACTCCCATACAGTCAATGTATCTAAATTCTCAACAGGTATCTGTCTTTTGTATAATTTATTTCAGTAAATCAGGAGCATATAAAATACTGGGCTATAGCTCCATTTTGGAAGACTAGCAACCACATAAAGCACACAAGTATCACCCCAGTGTTTTATGGAGTCACTATAGCACCTTGATGGAATTATACAGCCTCATAATTTACCTGTTTATTCTCCCTATAGGGTACTATACAGAGAAGTTGGTGACATATGGAACACCAGTGGGAGGGGAACTGGAGATAAAGATCAGCCAAGGTGAGTGCTAATTGAATTCCAAATGTCACAAAATGTGGCTGAAGTGTAGGGAGCTTCATTCCACACAAACTTTTCCCAGCTGTAAAATGAAATTTAAGAGTGCAGCCAGTCATACGCATGTATCTTCAGGTTATTGATGTAAGTTTCATGTAGCTGCAATTGATAGAAATAGGGAAGTGATAAGCAGCCTCTCAATTAACTTTCTTTGGTCCAACTGTCTAGCGCTATTGGTAAAATGACCAAATTTTAGAATAATGAGCAAGGATGTCAGATTGAGAGACAACTTAGTAATGCCATTAACCTTTCAAAAGGTTGCCCTCCAGCAAATATGGTCCAGGGGACCATAAAACACTGCATAAGACAGTGTGCCTAATTTAGTAATTTGGAATTGGTATACGAGAGAGGAATCAGAATTTCCTTGATTAATTTTACAGAAGTAAGTTAGCTCCAGGATGAAAAGGGAGAATGGGGAGAAGTAAAATCCATTTTGAAGCCCATTTTGTGGATTTTAGCATAAGAGATTGCAGAAGCCAAGTCTTAGGGATGGATTCCCTTTTAAATACATGCAGGAGGTGTAAAAAGGCCATAAAATTGGCTGCAAAGCTCAGCAGAGAATTTCCCTAATGGTGGGGACTTCTCTGTTGTTACAAGCATGCTCTGGTGGTCTTGTGTAGTGGGTGGGACCTGCCCCCTGACACAGAAGCTTGTCACTGATAGGCAGGTAAGGCAGTGTGTAGGCAGGTAAGGCCTGCTTGTCACTGATAGGCAGGTAAGGGTTCATGCTCTTCTTGACCTGCTGCTCACAAACAAGAAAAAATTGGTGGCGAATGTAGTAGTGGATGGCAACTTGGGCAGCAGTGACCACATGATGACTGAGTTCAGGATCCTGAGGAAAGGATGGATGGAGAGCAGAGTAAGGACCCTGGAGTTCAGCAAACCAGACTTCAACTCACTTGGAGAACTCATGGGCATGATCCCCTGGGAAGTCAGTCCGAGGGAGGGAAAAGTTTAGAAAAGCTAGCTCTACTTTAAAGAAGCCTTACTGAGAGTACAGGAATAAACCATCCTGGTGTCCAGGAAGACTAGCAAGTATGGCAGAAGATCAGGATGGTTTAGCAAGGAACTCTTCAGTAAATTAATCACAACAAGGCAGCTTATAAGAAGTGGGAATTTGGACAAACAAGTAGGGAGGAGTATAAGACCATTGCTTGGGCATGCAGGGATGAAGCGAGGAAGGCCAAAGTGCAATTGGACTTGCAGCTAGCATGGGACGTGCAGGGTAACAAGAAGGGTTTCTACAAGTACATTGGTAGAAAGAGGGGGAATAGGGGAAATATGGGGAGGCAACCTTATGACAGAGGATGCAGAAAACTCTGAATTGCTCAGTGCCTTTTTTGCCTCAGTCTTTGAAAGCAAGGTGAGCTCCCAGACTATTACAACAGGCAGAACAGTCTAGGGAGCAGGTGAGCAGTCAACAGTCAGCAGTCAACAGTGGCAAAAGATCAGATTAGGGACTATTTAGAAAAGCTGGACATATATAAGTCCATGTGGCCATACGGGATGCACCTGAGGCTGCTGAGGGAGATGGCTGATGAGATTGCAGAGCCATTGGCCATCATCTTTGAAAACTCATGGTGATCAGGAGAGGTTCTGGATGATTGGAAAAAGGCAAACAGTGCCCATATATAAGAAAGGGAAAATGGAGGATCCAGGGAACTGCAGACCAGTCAGTCAGCTTTACCTCAGTCACCGGAAAAATAATGAAACAGGTCCTCAAGGAATCCATTTCTAAGTACATGGAGGAGAAGAAGGTGATTATGAACAGTCAGCATGGATTCACCATGGGAAAGTCATGCTTGTCCAACCTGATTGCCTGCTGTGATGAGATGACTGGCTTTGTGGATATAAGCAGACCTATGGATCTGGTATACCTTGATTTTAGCAAGGCTTTTGATACGGTCTCCCACAAGACTCCCAAAGGCAAGCTAAGGAAGTATGGGGCTGGATGAATGGACTGCAAAGTGGATAGAAAACTGGCTGCAGCATTGGTCTTAGAAGGTAGTAGTCAACGGCTCAATGTCTAGATGGTATCAAGTGGAGTGCCCCATGGGTTGGCCCTGGGGCTGGTTTTATTCAATGTCTTCATCAATGACCTGGAGGATGGCATAGAGTGCACCCTCAGCAAGTTTGCAGATTATACCAATCTGGAGAGAGTAGTATGGAAGGTAGGGCTAGGATTCAGAGGGACATAGATAAATTGGAAGATTGAGTCAAAAGAAATTTCATGAGGTTCAACAAGAACAAGTGCAAAGCCCTGCACTTAGGACAGAACAATCCCATGCACCAGTACAGGTTTGCGACTAACTGGCTGGGCAGCAGCTCTGCAGAAAAGGACCTGGGGGTTACGGTGAACAATAAATTGAATATGAGCCAACTGTGTTTTCAATGATCAGTCTATGGGCTAGGGAAGAACACCTGAAATTTGACCTGTTTAAGCTGGGCAGTTAGGCAACTAAGGGCTATAGGGCTAAAAGGAAAGTATATGAGAAAGAATGAGACTGCCTCAGGGAGGACGACACTGGCTGGTGACAGAGAGTGCCCTGAATCAGGGCCTCTGCTCCCAAGCTGTGCTACCAATATGGAGGGAAAGAAGAAGAATAATTCCTATGCTGGCCATGGAAAGATTGAGAGGTGGAATAGCATTTGATAGGCTATTGTAAAACTTCCCAGAACTAACTCTTCATTGTATAATAGTGGTGTTCAGAATCAGGAAGCTGTAACTACTCTTGATGCCTCCTAATCCCATCCTGCGGTAAGAAGAGCTCTGGCCGAAGACACAGTCTTGCTCACACAGTTGTTAACTGTAGTGCTTAACCTGTGGCCTGGAGACTAAATCCAGCCTATAGAACAATGTCATCTTGACTGCAGGGCTCTCTACCAGTCTGGAAATTTGGCAGAGAGGAGCATTAATTGCCATGGATCTAGGACATGGAACCAAGCCAATGTGCCAGACTGCATAAACTGGATCTGGCTTATGGACTAGGCCCAAACCACTCATTCAGCCCATGGGGCCAGAAGGCTCAGCACCACTGGTCTACAACATCAGTGCAGTTTGAGAACTTTAGACCCTGAACTGGACTCCAATTTTATTCTTGCACTTGTACCAAAACACATATTTGCAAGGTGCCCCTTATAACACAAATGTGCCTAACAACTTGATTTGAGAATACAAGGGCCCTGGCATGCAACTGATGGGTGCTAGTTTTACTCCCTTTCAGCAACTGATTGCATATGCAATATGTACAACAGACTCACCAGGGAATCTTATTTCCTCATAGAACTGCATCTAGTATTACCTGGTATAAAAGTTGGGACCAATGTGATGGCCTTTTTTCAAGAAGAGGTTTTAATCTTTCGACTACTGGCCTGACAAAATACTTAAGCCTCATCAACAGGCTACAGAGGATAAGGTAGGTTGCATATTTAGATTAAAATTGATATTTGCATTTTCTGCTGATGCTTGATGAGCCTGCATGCTGAAACACTTAGTAAACAGTGCACAAATCTTTATTCTAATCAGCCTTTATTTTTTAGACATCCAAAGACAAGGAGTCTATTAGCAGAGCATAGGCCTATAATTATAAACCAATCTTATAGATCCTGGAGGTGGAACAACGCTACTTCCAAGGTTCATACATCAATGCTTCAAACTGTAAGGTATTGTTGAAATCCCCTGAGCAAACTTGGGCATCAGGAGTTTTATATGTATCCTTGGCAGCACTGAGTTTAGTACAGGCTAATTTACTCTACTGAGCAGCAGGAGACATTATTAGTGCAACACTGAGCTTTCTACTGCTGTAGCTACACTGCTCCTTGTATTTCATCTAGCTCAAATAACTGCATACTACCCAGTGGTGTACAGTATAGAGAGTGATAGATTCCTTTTCCTTGTTCACAACTTGCCCCTTTCCCTGAAAACAACCAGCCACATCAATCTTCTCAAACCTGACCAGAGAAGCTATGCTGTTTTGCCACCTGATGAAAAAGCAAAGGACTCCAACAGTTCACTTTGCCCAGTTTGTTTCCTGCTTGTAAAACTCTCTGCAAAAGTCAGGAACTTGCTGCTGTACAGGTATGCAAGTCTCCCAGTAGAGGACTACTTAAGACTGGGGGTGAACAAACTGTAAATGTACTTCCAAAGAATGGAGGAAAACAAAAGGGAGAGAGAGGCAGAAGAGATCTGGAAGAGGAAGAAACAGCACATGGCATTTCATAACACAAGCACAGAAGATAACAGCTTGAAGACATGCGGTGCCATGGATGAGGACTGGGAAGGGAAACGGGAAGGGTTTGGCTTTGAGTTGGGGTGTAAGAAGGGGGTGGGTATGGAGTTAGGGATTAGGTAGGGAAGGGGGAACAAAAGGGATGCAGCAAGCAGTAATGTAAATTGGCAAAATGCTTTGTGAAATGTTTGGTCACAGTGTCAAAATCAATGAGCCTGGAGAGGTATCACCAATGATGGCTCTGGAAAATCCTCCACATCAAATGGAAAGATTCTTAGTGAAGCCAACATTACCAGCATTGAGTCAGTGATCCTCACGAACCAGCTTCACTGGGCTGGACATTGTGTGCAGATGCCTGACTCTCAACTCCCAGGTGGTCTGCTCCCAGCTTAGTAACAGCCTGAAATCTCATGGTGGCCAGAAGAAATGCTGCAAAGCATACCACAAAAACCAGATGCTGACATCAAGATTTGGGAGGAGCTGGCTGCTTACCAACTCCAGTGGCACTGCAACCTCAACAAAGCAGCTGCCTCTTTTGAGGCAAAAAGTGTCTCACCCGCAAAGCAGAGAACAGACAGTGGAGGGGGGACAGTAAAAGAAATCTTAGCCTACAGCCTCCCCTCCCCTACAGAATGCCCTGCAACTTCTTCAGAAAGGTCTGTGACTCAAGGATTGGACACTTCAATCACCTCAAGAGCCAACAATGAGTGGTGGTAAAAGTCATCCTCAAATTCAGGGATTGCCAGTGATGATGAGTAGTAATATTAAAATTAATACTTATTTTAGAATTATGTCCCACCTTATCCAGAAAGGCTCAGAGCCATTAATGTACTAGTTGGTGTCTTAATGACAAAATACTGATCTGTACAAAAAATGGAAACTTGTAAATGACTATACCAAGGTTTACAACATTCACGGTTTAGAGATTCCTGAAGTGAATGAGGGAAGAAACCAATTACTCTTGATGCAATCAATTAGTCATGCTAATTCTCCCATTCAAATATATTTATACAATGTTGTCTTCCAAATAAGAGATCTTCCCCCCAACCTCCCCAAACCTAACTATACAAATCATCATTGAACCACAAACAATTTTCACTATCTCTATATTGAGACATCAACACTATGTTCCAAAACAAAGAGATAAATCTTTTTCTTGACAACTCAAAATTTGTTAACGTAGGAAAAAGAAATTATTGCTTTTGAGAGCAGATTTCATAGCACTTGATGCTTTAGGGCCTCTGTATTTTACTGTCTAAATTATATCTCAGAAAAGACCAAAAGAATTATTTGGTATATGATTACAATCAAGCTGAAAGTCAAAGAGAGAAAGGTAATAGGATTCTTACACTTAAGGATAATCTGTTTAGGTATTAAAAACAACGTCTGGTACATTTATTAAACTGATTCCTCACCTGTATAGATGTTTTCTTATCTCTAAGATTCTTGTAAATACTATTTTTGTGTCATGCTACAAATTATGCTCAATTTCAGAATCTTGTTTTAATACGTGTCAGTGGATGAGACATTTCTTTAACGCAAATTATTTCTTAAATTGACAGATAGATATATTCTCTGTTTCTTTATGTTTGTGAAATTATCTAGCCTTTCTTGCATGCCTTTCTTATTTATTAATCTAACAATATGTTGCCAGAGTGGCTGAGAGAAGTTGGAGATGGTAATACTATAAAATGGAGCTGTCCAACTTCTGAGGGGCTGTGGCCACAGGCTGTGTCAACCACATGACCTCAGGCATGTTCCCATGTCCCCATCTCCTGACACTGCTTGGATTCCCACCCCTCCCTGATCCTGCTGTGCCGCACACTCCCACTGCACTGTCAGCACCCCCTGCACCATGCCACATGGCCTCCCCCCGACCAAACTTCTCCTCTCCCCACTGCACTGTGTGGTGGGCAGCCAATGCTGCATCCATGTCCCTAAGCCATGCAGCTCTCTGATCCATTCAAATTCCCAGCCATGGGATCTCTTGGCATGTTCAATGATAGGGTAGGAAGCATATCACAGTCACACCTGACAAAGTAGACCATCGCCTACCATCGCCTACAAAGCTTATGCCTCTCTGCAGCAATTAGTTTCTAAGGCCCCTGACAGATGCAGGCACAGCGAGATCTAATGCATGATCCCAATAATCACTCTTCCTGCCATACCACACATTCATGCTAAGAGGTGTGACCATGGGATCAGGCATCAGATCCCAACCCACCATACTGCTGGTGCAGAGGCAGCCTAATCCCAGGCTCCTTCTGTACCAACAAGTAGCAAGCTTGACTCCTTGTGCTTCACAGCCTGAGAGCTTGGACCAGCTGGCCGGGGCTCCCAACTGGAGGACTGCATGGTTCCACATGAGGCACTCTTGGTCTCTGGAGCACACAGGAGTTGTGAAAGACTACAGTGTGCTTCAGATGCTGGGAGTGCTGGCAACGCATTACATTATATGCATGATAGGAGTCAGCCACAAAGTTATTACACATATTATGTAATAACCTTGTGCCTTATTCCTCATTTTACCATGCTATTAATTGAATGAATGAGTGACCAGGTCACTACTTAAGACGTGATTAACCAGTTAATCATGTTTTAAGTGTAATGCCTGTCAGAACCTAAGGTGTCACACTGCCTTGCCTTCTGCCCGACTTCAGACTAACACAGTCAACTACCTCTCTTAAGGGGGATAGCATTATCAGCGATAAAGGAAAAGGGAGAGGGAAGAAGTTCAGGAAGGGCATAGTATTCAGACATTTGTTTTTTCCTAAATGATCTGTAATGACTCCAGCTTGCAGGTTTCTTCCAGTGATGGCCAGGTCAGGGAGTGTCTGCAGTGTAAGTGGTGCCTCCTGGTAGTGTCTCTCAGGGAATAGGCAAGTGAACAACAGGAGCAGGTGGTGAGGCTCTGAAGCATCCTCTGCCATGAGGAGTTCATTGATACAATGCTGGAGGAGACCTCTGTGACTGCAGGAAGAAATGCCAGATGCAGCACTAAAGAAGAGGCAGAACATGGACACCTAAGAGGGTGGAAGCTGGAGGCTTGTGACTTCTAGCAGCAAGCAGAGATCTTTGCTTCCACCTGCAGTGGTTAATCTGGAGAACAGATATGCACCCCTGGCAGCAGAGAGGGAGGAGCATGTTTCATTGGTGGAGGAAGACAGACCAGGTCTCATCAATAAGGGAAGGATCAAGATGACCACCACCAAAAAGAAGCAATGGGTGGTTGTGTTTGGAGACTCCCTTATGTGGGGGATGGAGGGAACCATCCGCCAACCTGACCTGTTGTCTTGGAAAGTCTGCTGTTTGCCTGGAGACTGGATTGGAGATGTCACAGGGGAACTACTGAAGCTCGTCCAGCCCTCTGACTACCACCCCATGCTGCTCATCCACGTGGGCACCAATGATGCTGTCAGGGGGGACTCTGAGCATATCAAAAGTGACTTCAAGGCTCTGTGTGGCAGCAACATGCCCCCACAGGCTTTCAAAGAGGCAGGGGCAAGCTTCATGGGTCAACAAAACCCTGAAACAGACCCCCACGGGGAAAACTTACCCCCTGCCAGCCTGGAAGCGCAGGAACCGGGACCACAGCCACAGCTACTTGAGCCGGTGTTACACCAGCTATTTAATCAGCGGTGGCTGGTAAAGTTTAAAAGCCCTGACAGACCCAGGGCAGGGGAGGAGCCAGAGGAAGAGAGAGTAGGTGGGCAGCACATCAGACGTGCTGAGGCTCCTGTGGAGAAGAGGAGCGGGACAGCCAGAGCAGCACTGGCAAGCAGGGCAGGGGAAATCTTTGAGCCCCCTGCCGGAGACAGAGCAGGGGAAACACTTCGGCCCCCTGTAGGAGGCAGAGCAGGGGAAACACTGCAGCTCCCTGCAGAAGACAGACAAGGGGAAGTGTTTGAGCTCCCTGTATCCCTGTAAGAGGTAGAGCAGGGGAAGCATTTGAGACCCCTGTAGGAGGCTGGGGGAAAGGAGGCAGCTCCACATCCCTCTCCTCCCCAGGAGAATATTTCTTCTGAAGAAAACAGAAAAAGAAAGAAAAAAATCGAAGAGATAGAGAGAGAAGGTCGGGAAGGATAAGAGCCGACTGAGCCCACTCGGACATATGTTCCCCCACCTGAGGCAGGCTGCGGGCAAGCCCATGGGGTCAAAAACACCATCGCACAATCATCTATCCAGTTTGCGAGTGGATAGGGTGTAGGGGAGGTGAAGCCCCGTGGGACATCATGCAGAATAATCATGAGTACTGCCACTGTCAGGAAGCCCTCCCAAGAAGATCTCCACTGAACCCCCTCTCTTGATAGCTTAACATCAAAGGCATGGCAGGCGAGTTGAGCAGAGGGACTACATACCTGACAGGCCATGCTACCCATAAGGTCCCCCAGAGTTCACACTCTGGGTGCAAGAATGGGGGGGAGGGGTCTTGGGCTCAGGTTGTGTTCACTTGGATCCTACTGCTCACGGGAAAGGACCTGGGCAGAAGCAGGTACATCCTGAAGATCAACACCAGGCTGCACAGGTGGTATCACCAGCAGGACTTTGGCTTCTTTAACCATGGGATATTCTTCCAAGAAGAAGGATTGCTGGGAAGAGGTGGGATCCACCTGACAAAGAGTGGGAAGAGTGTCTTTGCAGACAGGCTCAACAACCTACTGAGGATGGCTTTAAACTAGGTTAGCCAGGGGATAGAGACCAAAGCCCTGAGGTAAGTGGGGAAATGGGAGACCTGGAAGAAGAGCAAGCAGGAGGGGGCAACAGAGAAGGTGCTGTCATACTTCATGAGAAATCAGGGCAATCAACTAGTTACCTTAGGTACCTGTACACAAATGCACGGAGCCTGGGAAACAACCAGGAATAGAAATCCTTGAATAGTCATGGAACTATGACATGATTGGAATAATTTGATGGGAGCTCACATGACTGGAGTACTGTCATGAATGGGTACAAACTGTTCAGGAAGGACAGGAAGGGAAGAAGAGGAGAAGGAGTTGCACTTTATAAAAGAGCCACAGGGCTTCTCAGAGCTCCAGTATGAAGCTGGACATAGGCCTGTTGAGGGTCTCTGGGTTAGGGTCAGAGGGGAAATCAACAAGGGTGATGTTGTGGTGGGGGTCTGCTATAGACCACCAGACCAAGAGGAAGTGGTGGATGAAGCTTTCTTCAAACTGCAAGCAAAAGTTTCCTAGTCACAGGCCCTGGTTCTCATAGGGAACTGGTCTTATTTAGTTTAGAGAAGAGGAGACTGCGAAGAGACTTAATAGCAGCCTCCAACTACCTAAAGTGGGGTTTGAAAGAGGATGGAGCTAGACTGTTCTCAGTGGTGGAAGATGACAGAACAAGGAGCAATGGTCTCAAGTTGCAGCAAGGGAAGTTTAGGTTAGGTATTAGGAAGCATTTTCTTACTGCAAGTGTAGTAAAACACTGCAACAAGTTACCCAGAGATCTGGTGGAGCTCCATCCTTGGAGGTTTTCAAAACCTGGCTAGACAAAGCTTTTGTTCAAATGATCTATTTGGGGCTGGTCCTGCTTTAAGCAGGGGTTGAACTAGATAACTTCCTGAGGTCCCTTCCAACCCACTTTTCCATGATTCTATGATTCTTTCTTGAGTTGTCTGTAAGTAAAATGTGTGTTTGGTTTACATTTCCTTCTGCAAAGCCTAGTTTCTTTGCTTAAACTGCCACATGTCAATGAAGAGGTAAATTCTAAAACAGAGTACCCAAGAGCCTGGAGATTGTGGAAAGTGTGCTTAAGTATTAGGCTCTCTTGGAAAGATGTCTCTTTCCTCAGAACCTGTGCCAGCTCTATTCTCAGACTCACCTCTATGAAGGTTATCAGACAGATAGTCTATGCCCGTGATTCTCCACCGGGGTGCTGGAGGACACTAGGGTGCTGTGAGATTCTTTTAAGGGTGCAATGTAATTATGGCATAGTTAGGTCTGCAAACACATACACATAAGTCACCAAATAAGCCAAGAAATTTTAAGTATGGATCCACAGTACCTAAAACATTCTGACCTGCTGTGAACTTTCTGAGGTTTCTGCAAGAAAAAGATTTCACTATTATTTTTCTGTAGTCAAAAAATGAGTGAAAGCTAAGAGCTGGCATTTTACAAGGTATTCCTTGAATCTACATGCAGTGCCTTGAGTCTAAAAGGTTGAGAAGCACAGGTCTACTCCCAGGACATGCTCCAGAAAGCCTGAACAAGGCAACTGTTCTGCAGCCTGTTCACATCAATGGACATACAAGAGCAAGTACGTCTGGGATCCAAACATAATCTGCAGAGTGCCCAAGAAAGGGAGCTTAAAAAGGGCTGTGACAGGTGATGGCAGTGGAGAAAGATCAGTGTCAAATAGTGTACATGAGTTGCACCAGTCCAATTTTCTATGTGTCTGCTTGAAAGTCAAGTACAGAACACTTAGTGTTAAAGAATAGGCATGACTCACAGGTGTCTCAAGACAATGCAGCTGTTGATCCTGGTTCGCCTACTGCTGATCTGACCAAGTCAGGGCAGGTATCTGTCCTGCATCTCAATGATCTGAAGAAATAGACCCAATATTATTCCAGGAAGAGAAATGTTAACTAATAAACAGAGTTATCTGTAAATTTTCTGTCCCTCCTTCCCCTTCCTGTACCTAGAGAGTAAGGGTTGTGATTCTGGGGAGGACATAGTGCATTCTTCAGCTGAAAGAAAGATGAACCCCATCTTTAAGTGCAACACCGACTTCAACCTTAACTAGAGAATCAGTAAACAGAAGCTCCCCATTGTGTGTGTGGAAGTATTACACACAGCCACAAATTAAGATTCTGTGGCAGCTGCCTGGTTCTGTAAATGCTACAAAAACATAATATACTACTAAAGAAGATATGCTTCAGATAACACAAGGACTCTGTACATCCAAATAGTTTCAAATCATTGAAGGCTTCCCTGCTGTTTCTGTAGAAGATTTAAACACTGGTACATTTATAAAACAAGAGTGAAGATTTAGTAAACTAGGGTGCCCTTCACAATGGCTCTTTGTCTAGTAAAGTATGGAGCGTAGCAATAGGCTCCAGAGGAGACAGAGTAAAGGAATGCATCAAACCAATTTGGGCCTGGTGGGTGGGATCCAATCAATAAACAGCGCTACGGATCTTAAGAACTGTATAACAAAGTAAAAACCCATGAACCCCGAAGTGCTCTGTGAGCTAAGTCATCAGAAGAGAAACCACAGTAGACAGAATCCAAAATTATGACAGAGAACAAGACCTTAGTATAAATTAACTAAAGAATTTGCCTACAGAGGCTTAAAAGGCTTCAGATGAGAGGGGAAAGAAAATCATTAACATGTTTCTTTTCTATTTTAGCATGCATTTAACAAACTTCCAGGTGCCTGATTTTCATAATTGTGTTAGATGTTTTAATAATAAAACACAGATCTTTTACATTTGCATTGATGAAATACACAGCACCCCATGGATCTCCTAACACATGGGAAAACCATACCTTGTCCACATTAGAATAAAAATGTATTTTTAGAAAGGGTTAGCTGCACTGTTTTAACCAAAACATTTAAAAGCCCATAGTAGAGGCATAGCCAAAAGTATTTTAACAACATATTACCTTGCCAAAATAAAGTATACTGTAAACTCCTAGGCTAGGGCATTCAAGAAGCCAGAGCCTGAATTGATTTAGTCTTTGCAGGTTAATCTAACCTTCAATGCTTGAACTGATTTGGAGGTGGATACACATTCCCGTTTCATTCCAGAAATGCAGGCACATGCCTGCAGTTGCTCAGGCTAAAAGCCAGGGGGTGCTAGAGCACCCCTCCCTTCCCTTCCATAGTGCTGAGCTGACTGGGGGGGTGTGGCCAGGTCCCACAGGATGCTCTCATTAGGGAGGGGTTCCCTACCCCCTTAAGCAGCCCAACAGGGAGATGATAACACAGTGTTTATCACCCCTGACTCCGTGCTTATAAGGCCATTAAGAAAACAAAAGTCTCTCTCATTATTTCAAGCTGTTCTTAAACAACTTTTTCCAAGGAAGAACTGGAGGGTCATTACCAGCTGACCTGCGGATTGGCTTCAAAACACCCTAAGCCAACATTGAGCTGTCTACCTTTTCCCTGTCTGCCACAACATGGACCCTAGCCAGCATGTGGTCTGCTAGCTAATGCTAACAGATGTCTGTGTAAGGCAGAGGGGAGGGGGGAATCCCTACTTCAGCAGGGAGTGGTAAGAGGGAGGAAGGGAGCAGGAGAAAGCCAGGCAGACACTCTGTACGTGCAGTCTCTGCCAAAGCTGCATCCAGGGAGCAGAGGGGAGGGGCCAGCCCAGTTCTCTGGAGCAGAGAGCCCCACCCAGCCCAGAGAACATGCCTGGATGCTGGGGGACTCTGATTACACTTAAACCAGGAACGGGTCTGGGACAGACATTGCATAAACCAGTTTGACTCAAATCAGTTAAATGTATATTCAACCAGGTTCATCTCAAACCAGTTTCAGCCCTTTTCAAACTGGTTTAGGTGTTCTGAACATCTGTTCTGTTATGTTTAAACCATTTTCTGATCACTTAAACCAGTTTATGTGTAATGTCTGTCCCTAGACCTAGAGGGGAGTCCATAATATTACACTGCCTTCTAACAAACTGTTAAAATACAACTTGCCCTTTCTATACTTGGGTTTCCAAAATCACTACACTTTAACTGGGGGAACTTACATGGCTATCACTGGGATTCAGAATAATTCTCTGCCCATCAATCGAAAATGAGTAAAAGATATATGTCTTGAATCCTGCCTCTCCCCCAGTTGTATGCAACAGAGAAGTGCATATGAGGGACTGGTGTTACTAGCTGAAGTCCACACCTAGATTTGGGGCCCAAAGTGTCAGCCCACTGTATAGAGATGAATGGCTCTCCATTATTCAGGTGACACTCAACTTTTGCACAGGAAGCACATGAGCACTTACCCTGGGAACTGGACACTGGGGTCTTAGCTCTTCATTAACCTCTGAGGATTCAAAATTCATCTTCATTTCACTAAAAAACTGTGCTAATTAACAGGCAATGAGTTAGGCTGGGCTAAAACCACTCAGTATCCCACCTGTTGAATTTGGGCCACTGAGCAACAAAAATGCAAAGTCATAGCCAACCCCACTCCCACCCCCCCCCAAAAAAAAAGAAAAAGAAAAGAAAACAAGCAGGTGGGAACCTGGCTCAGTAACACGGCAATGAACCAGGAGATGTAAGTTTGATACCCCCAGGCTGAAGCCTAGAAACTAGTTGTCCCATTTCCTAGGCAAAAGATGTAACCATTAGGTAGGGGGAAGGGCTTTCTCCAAGCCAAAAAAGTGGTTGTAGATCCTAAACTCAATGCTGTCAGTCAGTATAACACATTCATAGAGTATATTCACCGGGTTTGGTCCATCGAGAGAATTAGATTCCTTGTCTGTGAACCCCAAACAGTCTAAGGTAGGAGACAAGAACCTAGCTGCTCAGCACATCCAAAATGAAGGCACTTCTGGGCATGCACAGTAGTTGAGCTTCAGACATGCAGGTCTAATTTCAGCCCAAAACATAGGGATCTAGTAGGCAGGGTTTTAGTGAATTGCTGTCCTGAACCTAAATCCCATCAGTCCCATTTTAGGAATGCAAGCACTTTTGTAAATCTCATGCTTGGTTCCTAACTCATTTAAACTGTGGTGGATCCTGAATAATTCTATCCAAGTCACTGGAGTGAAAAATGGCGTAAACAGAACAATGTCCTTTAGGAAATTAGGCAGTATGGGAATATGAGCACAACCCGCTAACATGATGATAACTATGTTGTGGCCCTATTTATGCTGACTGCAAAGCTGTATTTAATGGAACATCAGTTAACCAAAAGGCCATGTTTTCACACCTTCATGATTTTCCAGCAGTTACAAGCCAAATGAGATCAGAATCAGAAGCAAAGTATTTCCAGGCTGTCTGGCTGGCAGGCATCTCAGTTCCCAGGAAATACTCAGCATTAACAAAACAGACACCTTCTTTTTCTATGATTTAAATTATCATGACTAATTTAACCCAAAATTTAGTTACAGGAGTTACAGAGAGAATCTGACAAAACAAAATAAACAAGCAGTGCTGTGGATTGTGTCTGAACTGAAACCATGGACAGAAAAGACCCTGAATTTTGCATTACTACTCCAAATCTGAATTTGGAGTGTTAGAATTATTATTGTGTTAGAAATGGCTTATATCTTTATAATGGATCAAAATCAAATGCTGGATCCAAATCGCTATCTATTCCCTCACATGATCATAGCCTGGATCAGAATATATAGGTCTGAATCCATTTCAGCTCAGACCCTCTTGCTTGGTGAATTTTGATTTTGTGGAGAAATGTACTGAAGCTAATGCTCCATTGCAGATGGTGGATCACCTATCATTACGTGCACTGGTGAGCTAGAAAAGGCGAATGTCTTCCAGAAGATAAAAAAAGTGATGATTGAATAATGTGTGAGGGTTTTCTTAAAATATATAATACTCCACTGAAAGCTCTACAAATTCTTTGCCATTTATTTTCTTAAGTGGGGATGAAAAAATATATACCAGAGAATGCTGTGCCTTGTGTATTGTTGAGGCAGTCTGCTGAAAACAGAAAAGTTCACTGTTTTGTACACAGTTTCTATCTTGAATCAGTATCCAGCATTACAAAAATAAGTTTGAATGTTTCTGTTGTTGAACTAAATTATGGAAACATAAGAACTGCCATGTCTTAAAAGACTAGTGGTCCTGCTAATCTTCTGTCAGGTCTCCAACAGTGGTCAGTACTAGATGCCTGGGGTTAGACAACACAACAGTTAAAAAAATAACGTCCATAGTCTCTGCACATGAAAGCTCCCACAGGTGGTAGTAATTGTGAAACTGCAGAGTTGGGGGAGGGAAATCTAATATAGGTGCAGCAAACAAATGAGATAGCTTAGTTAATAATTTTAAATTAGAGGTTAAAATCTGCAGCAGACATGAAGAGAAACAAATCCTCAGGGATGTCTTAAATCTACAGAATTTGTAGAAGATTCAAACACAAATATTTCTAGGAGTCTGGGTCATTTCCATTTAAATGCTATTGGTAAGATTATCCTAAATCAGTTAGTTGTGGGTATCATTCCACTTCTTGACATCCTCTTCCTCTCTTGCTGGTATAAATTATGCTGCCAGAGATGGGTGTACAACTCTTGCTGGCTCTATGAAGCTGTTTATGTTTTTGTGCATTTTATATTTTGTTGATATCCACTTTGTTTGAAAAGTTATCAAGGATGACTTTTCTTCTCGTTAGGAAAAAAAAAATGAGAAAAATCCTTATTAAATTTCCTGATGCTTTGGCCTCATCTACAGTACTACAACTTCAATTGCTATTTAAAATAAAAGAACATCTGTAAGGCACTGGAATCTGTGATGATCAAGGAAAAGAGAACAATCTGTATCCATGCCATCCCTTAATTGTTATGGTATTTAAAATTCTTACACATTCCTTTTGCACAGTGACTACTTAGTTACCAAATAATCTAGCAATACTTCCAGTGATGCACGTGATAATTCTTCATTTTATTGGGTCACACTAGTTAGAGATGACAGCATAATCTATGAGTCCAGTTATCACCTCAGACAGATGTAATCACATCCAAACTCCTTTCTTATTCTGCTGTGTAAGATTTCATGCCTGAATTCACCTAAGAAGCAGTGTGCAATGTCATATGTAAATCTGGCTTTCAGCAATGATTTTAACCTCCAAAGCCAGTTTCTGTCTTTGGAAAGTTTCTGGGCAACCTCAAATAACTGCAAGTTCAAAGAAATTCAAATTTATTTCCTTAATCATGTGGTAGGCAAATCAGGGGTGGAGGAGCAAATGTAGGCCACAGACTTCTAGGTGGTGAGCAATTCCTGCTGTCTTTAAGGAAGAGTCCTTAAAGTAAGCAGATAACATAAAAGGCTGCAACTTGTCCTAAGTGACATTATATGTTACATTCTGGCCTCAGTGAGTTGCACTGTCACATGAAAAATACTGGCATGATGAAAATGCCATTTCATTTTGTACAAATGAAACTTCCTGCCTTGCAAAGACTTCCACCTGCAGGAAGTTCTACCGAAGAGCCGGGGTCTCGGTGTGACTTCACACTTTCTCCTTGGTTGTCAACAAAGCTGTTGGTTGACAATGTTTATGATACCCCAGCTGGGATTCTCCTGTCTGTTTTATAGGTTCCCTTTTGATCTGGGAGCATGGTCCCTTTCATTATTTTTTCTGTCAAATCAAAAGTTCACATGCGTTATACTTTCTTGTGTTTTAAGGCAGTTTTGCATATTTGTGAAAATGCTTTTACTGCCTCTTAAGAAGTGACCTTCCCAAATGTATTTTACCACTCCAAGATTTTTTTTTTAGGTTGCTCCAGAACAAATCAGAAGTTGTCCATAATTTTATCTTCTTTTTATTTCTGGGAAGTGAAGTCATTCTAAGGCCTTTAAGTAAACAATTTTAAGTTCAACGTATAAGTAGTAGTTTGTCATCCTATATTACTAGTTTCTCTTACATTATCTAATAGGTTCCAGTTTTAAAACGGGAAAGGCATGCATCTTCTTGGAGACATGTTAAACCTCAGATGAAATGTTGAACAAGACGGACTGCCTAGTTTATACCCCCATCTTTGGCATGTCACCAAGGAGGAATGCATGGTTTTCCTTGCCAAATGTGGGCAAAGCTAAAGCCTACTAAAATAAATGTTTACACAGATCCATAACTAGGATTTATATAATCAATCTTCTATGTAGCACTGGTTAAGCCAGAAGAACCTACTCAATGTCAGCTTTTCAAGTGATACCGTAAAAACACATGTTGTTCTTTAAGACAGACCTGAACTATTGGCTTCAGGTGCTGTTGGCAAAATAAGAAAAAGGTCTAAGATGCATCTGATGTTAAGAAAGGTTAGTCCTGATTAGGACTTGAATGGGAAGCATCTTAGAAAAACCAAGGGTGACGCAAAGTAGTGTCTCATGTGGCTCAGTACTAAAGTGATACCTTGACATGGTGTTAGGGTGACACTGTGCTATTTTAGGTACCATCTTTCAAGAGAGAAGTCAAAAAGCAAAGTTCTTACCAAATGTGAACAGAAAACTTCTACTGTTCACAGTGTGATATTCCAGACCAAATTTAAGTCTATACAGCTACATTGCACATATCAAAATTCCCCTTACAGTTTTAATTTGTCATTATGAGTGGAAACTTTAATTCTTTTTAACAGGATGTAATTATGACTTCACTGGTGGATAATTATGCTTCCCTCTAATTACTGCACATAAATATACACTATGCAGCAGAGTTTATTGTGCCCAACACTAGTGTACTTACAGTAAATAGCAACCAACATGTTTCAATGGGCCCTTGTATTTTGACACTTACATCAGATCTGCCAATTTATCTTCATTGCAGCCTCTTGCACTATTACTGACATCTTTCTCAGAACTGTACTAAAGCAGCGCAGCAGGAAGATTGATGAGGCTGGTATTTCCTGATTTGTACAAAAGCAAGGCACCTGAGAGGTACTGTTACAACAGTCTGATTGAACAAAGTTGGCTAATAATAAGTAGGAAGCCAGCTAATGTAATATTTCTCCCCTGTTAATAAAGGTACTCGAGTTGGAATTTCAAGGGGCAAGTCTGTGTCAACAACATTTTTAAAACAGTTACAACATTTTTATACTTTTATGACAAAAAATTTTAGAGAGGGGTAGTTCATTATCTGCGTCAGTCTACAGTCAGGCAGAAAGTAAGATAGATTTGCACCTTCTGGACTAAATTAGAGAAGTAAAGCATATGCTTTCAAGAGCCTGAGGTCACTTCATCAGATTCTACAGCCTACTGCAGAATCACAGCTGAATCATACCAGCTTGTATCAGTCCCCTTTGATATTGCTACAGTTGTTACCTTGTCTACATCCAAAGACACTTAGACACTTTTGCAAATGTTTATCATATACTGGTAATTAATTGTGAACAAAACAGAAGAAAGAAGTAATTCTCTTACAGGTGTTCAAAACTTTCAGTCACATTGTTCTCACATTCTGGAGCCTCTGTTGTTGGGAACCGTACCCTGGAACCTGAATTTCTCTCTGTACAAAAGGCTAATCCCCTTGTTAAATACAGGACTCAGAGGGCAAAAGATTCCTAGCAAACTACGCTCCTCCGGAGCCTGCAGATTTTAGAAACCTTCCTTGCGAAAGGCACAAATGTACCAACATTAACTGTAATACATTCTGAAACTACTCAGTGCAGAAACTGAGAGCAGATACTCGGATCTATTTTACAGAATGACTAAGCAAATCAATGAGCTGTAACTTGAATTAAACAATTCACTCCCATCAAGCTGTACATGTACACTGCAAAGCAGAACAGGAATTATTTATATTCTGGATGCCTCCAAATAAGCTGACAGAAAACAAGGTTGGAGAGCCTTCTTGAAAGGGTTTACTCCCAGCTTCCATATCAGACAGCTGTCACTCTCAGTCCTATTCACATAAAATTGAACAATCTGCCATACAAAAAAACCGTAAAATACAGATAATGGGGGTGGTGGAGAGAACCACGTGTTATAAAATGTAGAGTTAAATTTTTACATTCCCAGAGCTCATTTGCCAGTAATGCTCTCCACTTCCAGCTTTCACACATTTGGGAAGCGAGAGAAAATGAAGGACAAATTCAAATAAGCAGGAATTACTAGAGGGAGACGTATACAGAAGCAGACTCATGAAGATAGGAAGGAGGAGGAAGAAGAAAGATAAAACCCCCAAAATGCTACAGTGTCCAGATAAAGAGAATAAAGATAGATTCCCTGGAAAGTGCAATCCAACCTAATTTTGAAACAGGCATTTATTTTCATTTACTTCCTTAAGAAGCAGATAACTACCTAATTTCTTTTCTCCTTCTTAGACCAATGTTTAAGCGCTTCATCCTAGGCAAGGATCCATTTAAGATATTTTGTAGAATAATCTCAGAAAACTGCATTTGGTTTGCTGCATGTTAGAGTGTAATATAATAATGTGGTCATTTTCCTCCAATTTAGGCTAGAACAATTCCACTAGTATGTATCAGGAAAGTGAGAAACCAGCTGTATGAGATCCATTGGGATCAATTTACACATAACAGGAGAGAATGCTACCTAGATAGCAAGCTTGCAATAATATTTCAAACCCTAAATTCTTAAAAGATTTTCCAAATATGTCACAGAAATTAAGCTTTTAAAAAAAAAAAATAATTCAAGGGTTTCGGGTTTTTTTCTCCAAACAAAATAACAATACCGGAGCTGAACAACCCCAGTACAGCAGCACAACACTGGAAAGGGATTTCTCAGATCACTGAGTTCAGGCCCCAGGTTAATTTTTTAGCCAAGAACGTAAGGATTTGGAGTGTGAAATAATTTACTTTTCCCAAAGATTTAGCATCTTCTTTTGTAATCAGTTATTTGAATACTGTAAGTCTGTACTAAGACTTGCAGTTTCAATACAGACCTCTTTAGCTACAGCCATGGGAATCGTCATAAATAGACAGATACATAACCACAAAAAGGGTGGTCCAGGGAGGCAGGCAGGCATTGGGGCAGGAGTTCAGGAGAGACGGGCTCAAAATTTGGCTGTCACATATTTCCTGTGAACCCCAAGGCAAATTCTAGAGACAGAAGTTATTAAAGGCCTTGGAAACATGACTTATGAAGAAAGGCTGAAAGAAGGAGTGTTTACTCTGGATAAGAGAAGACTTGTGTGTGTGTGTATGGGGGGGGGTGTTGATAACAGTCTTCAAATACCTGAAGGGTGATTATAAAATAATATGCTGATAGACTTTTCCCTGCAGCTGCAGGGAACTAGGACTAGGAGCAATGGCCTCAAGCTGCAGCAGAGGAAATTTAGGTTTGAGATTAGGATGTACTTTCTGACTACGAGGGTGGCAAAGCACTGGAACAGGCTGCCTGGAGCACTTTTTGAACCTCCATCCCTGGACATTTTCAAGAGCAGGTTGGACATGAGCCTGCTCTGAGCAGGGAGCTGGATTAGATGTCCTCATAAGTTACCTTCCAGTCCTACCTCCCTATGACACTAAGTCATTACGGACTGATCCTGAACAATATTTGGGCATCTATCTCCTATTAATTTTAATGAAAGCTAGATGTTAATGTACCTTTAAGGATTTGAGCCTTAGTCTCTTTATGCCCCAGCTCCTGATCTGTAAAATGGGGATAACAACAGTGCCTTATATTGTCTTGTAAACCACTTCATTAAGATTGTGAGACCCTAAAATACTTTGCTAATGATAATGGTAGGTGGCATCCAAACCCATGTGTAGACAAAACAGGGGTGTATGTGAATGACATGTTAAAGCAGGCTAAATGCTTCTGCACCGCTTTAATGTGGTCGGTGTTTGCATGCCTTGGCGGCGTATTGCGCATTCATTCCAGCCGCTGTAGGAAATTCGGCAGCGTAATGCACCTTAAATGACTTGGGGCATAGTAACTCCTTGGAGGAGTTTTAGTTTGCTGCCCCTACTACGCAGAGTGAAGCACTGGGCTCCGTGCAGCTCCATGGCTCTGCAGGAAGCCCTTTAGGAAGCCTGGCAGTAAAACAGCTCCACCCAAGAAAAGCAGCGAGCCTGATCTTTTTTTTCCCACTCCCCTGGAGCCTGCCTGTGCTGGGCCTGGTGCTTCCCTCCGCAGCTGCTGTGCCCCGCAGGACCAGCCAAGCTGGGTGCCTGGAGGCAGGTGCCGCCTGGGGGGGTGCTCTGTTGCCATGGAGGGAAGCACCAGCCCCATCTGCAGCCCAGGGACCCGCCGGCAGCTTGCCTTCCCCTCCCCACTGGAGAAGCAGGTAAATCAGCAGGGCGTGTGCACAACACAGGGGTTTAAAAACCCACCGCTTCAATTTAGGGCCCCCGTTTCAACTACACACAGCCCAAGTATGCAGTCACACAAAGGTATGATCAAGGTGGAGCAGAGGTAGCAGGCAGAAGCGTGGAGACCTGGCTTTCCCACCAGCCTGCTCTATGACCTTGAGCAAGTCACTCAGCCAATGTGCACCACCTTACTTAAAGCATCTGTAAAGCTTCTGCAGAGGAAAATGTTTTATAGCCACCAGCCCAAATAGTCTTGGTTTGCCTTTTTCCTTAACAACTATTATGAATGGGGTGGAAATAGATCTTTTAACTAATTTACTAATGGAATGGGCTTGGTAGATATTGTATTGTATGGCTATAATGCCTCAGTCAAATTCAGTGAAGAAAAGGGCAAGCCTATTAAAAAAAATAATTAAAAGAAGTTTTAACCAGAAAAGTCTGTCAATGCCTCATATATGCAATGGGCAAGTGGAAACGGAGGTTGCCAGGTCAAGCGCTAATCAGATCTTTTCAAAGGGAGCCAATTTTATTCTCTTTTATGCCAGATAGACTCTATTGGATGAACAGTACAAAATAAAGCCGCCGGAAGGCCGATATTGTACTATTGGGAGACCATGGTTATCTTGGCAATTAAGGACTCCCCAGGAGGCTAATTAAACACATTGAGAGCCAAACATTTTACAAAATGTTTCAAGTGTGTCATAAAATGTACACACCTCAGACAGCTCAGCTCTGAAATGTTAACAGCCTGTTTGTTATTGTCATACTGAACGTGTCTTCCAAATAGGCTGTAGGGATGGAAAATGTTAATATTTGATTAGCAACTGAAAGGATATATTCTATCATCTACTCAATCTGCAAGCCTGTCCTTAACCTAAATCTAGTCCCTTGCAGGATGTTCTTGATTATGTGGTCCAGTTTGGTTTCAAAAGTCTCAGCCACAGGGTTCCCACCTCCTTCCTCAGGAAACTATTCTTTCATTCATTGTTGGGCTGGCTATTTCCCTGAGAGTCCACACTTTTCTGTTCCCAGCTTCATCCCATCACTCAAATCTAAACCTCTTGAATCTTTCTAAACACATCTTCTTCTTCCTAAATGTTTGCAGCCTTGAAAACTCTGTTCAATCATATCTTTCATCTGGGGCAAAAGTGATGGGGGAGAATGAGAAGAAAAAATCTAGTCTAGATAGCTAAACCCTGTTTTTTATAAATAAGAGAATATTTTTTTCTCCTATTACAGATGAATAGCACTTCTCCACAGCAAAGGAATCCCCTGGAAAATCTGAATCTCAAGTGTTTTACCGAGAGCTCCTGGGAAAACAGAGATGCAAAAACAACGTACAAACCTAAATTTCTTGTTAATATATGTATAGTACTTCAAAACCTATGTCAAATTCACTTCATTTGGCTCTCTTCCCAAGTAGCAAAAAACTGAAAAATCTGCACTTATGTGAATAAAGAATCACTTAGCTAACTTTCCAGCTGAAAAGGTCCTAAAGGAGAAAAATACCTTTTAAGTTTTTTCTTTTATTTATGGTCTGGGCTGTTTGGGATTCTACAGTGGTATACAGAAAAATAATTAAATTAGCAGGTTATGTAATAAATTAACCCTTCTCTCCTGTGTTCTATGCTAAGTCAAACACTCAGGATTTCCACCAAGCAATAACAGGCCAGAGGATGAAATATTTAAAACCCAGCTCACTGCATGCTTCTGCCAAATAGGGATTGTATTGAAAACCACATTCTAATAATCTGTCAAATGAAGCATCTTCTTTAACTCACATGGATACAAGAAGGATTTCCAAAGACAGTAGGGGGCCAACCTTTTTTTACAGGTGTGCCACAAATTAGCCTCACAACCTTGTGCCACTCTGATCCCCTTCTTTGCCCAATCTGCTGCTCTGCTTTCTGCTCCGTACTCTGTGCTCCCTGCCCAAACTCCTGCTCTGCTTTCTGTCCTGTGCTCCCTGCCTGATCTCATGCTCTGCCTTCTGCTTCTTGCCCTATCTGCTGCTGTGTGACCTGTGCCTTCCCTGATATATTGTGTGCAATGAACAGAGGCTGCCCATGTCATTGATGGCATTCATACCACAGGTTGGCCACACTTCTAAGAAATACTGTATGGCTGGCTCTTTATTGACTGGATATTGAGATGGCTCTCCTTTCACTTGGAACCAGGACTACTTTCACTAAAGGCCAAGGTATAACACAACCATAAATTGGCATGAGATCCAAATCAAGCCAAATATGTATACCCAAAAGGAAGAAACAAATATTTTTACCTTGGGTTTTCAGGTGATAAAATAGGTATCATGCACAATGGAAATGGCAAGATGCAGGCATAGCACTTTATGTTAGTTTTTTAAAGGAACACCAGTAACTTAAAAAGCATACTTTTCACTGCATTTTCTACCCTGCTGCTACAAGTAAGATTTCCGATGCTATATGTGAAAGAGATTAAATTTTAAAATGGACTTTTTTTCTATTTACTTCATGTGTTAATGACTTCAGGAACTGTCAGATTAGGAGGGATCCTGGTTTTGTCTAATAAAAAAAATCCCCAATTTTCAGATTTAAAAAAGTAACCCAAAAAACACCTTTTTCCCTAATTTAAATTAAATTACACACACCCGAGATATATATATATATATATATAGATAGAGCGAGAGAGAGAGAGAGAGAGGGGTTACTTTTTAATCTGAAAATTTGGGGATTTTTTTTTAAATCAAAGCAGTGTCCAGATTTCCTTAAAAGTAATGGTAAAAATACAGTCACAGTTAAAACCATCCAACATTAGTAGCAGAAGTAGTGAAGAGGTATAGTGCCTGAAACAACTTTAAACTTGTTATTTGAAATTGGCAAGATTTGAAGATAAATTTGTCCCTTTAACATATTTTTCTAACTGATCTTACCTCCAGAAAATGCTCTGCTTGCTGCTCCCGATCCAATTTTCTTGATGTGGTTGTAATCAGACCTGTGGAAAAAAGGTAAGATTTGATTGTCAATATCTGTTGGAGTAACTTAAATCTCCCACTGGCCACAAAAGACAAGTTCACCTTCCTAATTCTCAAAATGGAAGAAAAAAATAAAGTTTTATCAAGCAGAAGTCTCAAGATGTCTGTCAAATATTCTCCTTCACAGCATTATCGCACTTTTTGACTGACAATGAATCTGTGAAGAAAAAAAAACACCACTCTCTGAAAACTAAATGAAAACTTACAATTGTATTTATGCAGTTAATGCATTACAATTACTCTAGTGAATGCAAAAACCTTACTAAAGAGCCACTACTTGTCTTATGGTTGTTTCAATGAGTCATTTGCATATGACTGAAATCCTCCAGTAAAAACCTCATTAAAGATTTCAGAGTTCTTGAACAATTAATATGATGGGGTGCTGATTACTTCTTTGCCAATGAATAACATTCTCTTCTCTCATTTAACTTTCAGATGGGTCTATGATCATTCTTGTTGCACTTGAAAAAGGTTATTTCTGTAATAGCCACTTGTATATATGATGATTTCCAAATGTAATCATTGTCATGTGTTAAAGATTTTCTATTGCTTTTTCAATTTTGTTCCAGGTGCAAATTGTGCCTATAAAACAAAGTCATTTTTATATTAAAAAGTTCAAGTTATATTTTCTTTAAACAATGCTCTTTCATAAATGAATAACCTCATGCAAGTTTTTGACTAAGTATAAAACACATAAGACCCTCTGAAGGACCCGCCAGGATTCACGATGTTTACTGATACATAAATATCATTTTAACATTTATGTTTGCTCGGTAGCAATGAAAAGGTCAAATCTAAGTCCCGCCTCTGTCTTAAACAAAGTGTTTCTTTGAATAGCATGACACGCTGTGTTCTGTCTTGGTGGTGGGATCTGGCTAGCATTAGGAGACCTTATCTTCTCAGTGGGATATGTTTTATTAGAGACACCACCAATGTACCATACATAACTTTGCTAGCATTCCTTCTTCATATGATCACTAGGAAAAACAGAAGGAATAATATCTCTTGGTTTAGCTATAAGATATGTTTGTGTAATCAGAACAGCCAGTTATCTGAGCTTACTATTATGATAACCTTGAATTCTTCAACATAATATTAAGTCTATAATAACAACAACAGTGATAGCACCAGCAAGAGCAGCAGTGATGAGGACGCACTTACACAGCATCTTTAATTCTAAGGGATATATTTGGTAGCCGTGTTGGCCTGAAACAAAATGAAATGCAAAAAACTCTAAAGTCCTGGCTCCAGTGCGAAGATGCGCGGTGTAAGCCCCCTGCACCACCATGAGCCTAGGGACCCCAACAGCGATCGCAGGACCCCCAACGAGCCCCGGCTGGCCTCCAGGTAAGCAGGAGCCATGAAGGGAGGGACCTAGTCAGTTGGGAGTGGGCTGAGAGGGATAAGAAGGGTCACACCTTGTCCCCTGCCCCCAGCTCCTCCTTGGCCCAGCCCTACAGGGAGCTGCGCGACTGGAGCCTCGCAAGCAGGTGCACTCCTGGGCCCAGCGTGCTAGTTACCGCAGGAGTTTGCGCAGGAGGGCGAGCCGAGGCCCTGCCTGTGAGCCCCCCAAAGTAGACAGTCCCAGCCATAGCCGGCCCACCAGTGGCAAGACAGGGATGGGCATGTGCCACACACCGAGGGTCCCCTTGGGGTATGCAGCTGCCCCCTCCCCAGCACCTCAGGGACGGCCACCCAGACAGAGCCCATGGTTCTGGGCTCCATGCAGACGGAGCCCCTGGCTCTCACCTGCGGGGGCTGCCTGTCACATTTCAGGCTCTGGGGCCCGGGAGCATGGCCGCCTCCTCTTGTGGGGTCTGCTCCCTACTGGCGTCTCTGGCGTGCCAGCTGGAGGAGCTCCAGGCCGCAGTCCAGAGACTGCATCACTGTGAGCAGGAGATCACTCAACTGCCAGGCCCTTCTCCCCCGGGAGGCAGAGGGTAAACCACGGTCTCCCTCCAGGACAAGGGAGGACTCGGGACCTCCCTTACTGCCTAGCCCAGGGGTTGAACCAAGGTGGAGAGGGGCCCCAATGCCTGCCGCACCAAGGTCCCTGCCCCGCTGCAGCTTTGCAACAGGTACGAACCTCTTGCAGCCCCAGCAGAGCCTGCTGAGTTGCCAGCTCCCACAGGCAACACAGGCGCTACTGTAGCTACTGCCCCCGCTCTCCCCAAGACGAAACGCGAAGTGTTTGTCGTGGGAGACTCCATCCTGAGGGGGACTGAGGGGGTAATCTACCACCCCAACCCCTTTGCCCGGGAAGTTTGCTGCTTCCTGGGAGCCAGAATCTGAGACATTGCGGAGAAGATCCCAAAGCTCCTCCAGCGCACAGACCACTATCCATGCTCCTTATTCATATGGGCGCCAATGACACGGCTCAGAGCGCTCCCAGCCGGGTCATGAGACGCTGCAGGAATTTGGGTGCAGGGGCTAAAGGGTGTGAGGGCACAGGTGGTGTTTTCTTCGATCCTCCCAGTCTCGGGCTATGGGCTGAGGAGGGAGAGGAGGATCCATGTAGTCAACCAAAGACTGCAGCGCTGGTGTCATTGGGAAGGCTTTGGCTTCCATGACCACAGTCCCCTCTTTGGAGAGAGAGGCAGTGAGCTGCTGGGAAGGGACGGCCTCCACCTCTCCACTGGGCAGGAGGCTCTTCTCAGCCAGACTGGCTGACCTGCTCCACTGGCTTTAAACTAAGACCACCGGGGGATGGGGGGACTACTGCCACTGCTGGCCCACTGAGTGGCCCTTGCAAAGCCAGCAGGTCAAGGCACTTAGGGGAACCCACCCCTGCCCCAGCCCTGTAACAAAATGTAGGCAGGGCAAGGGCCCCCAAGCGGACACTTGCATGTCTGTACACAAATGCCAGGAGCTTGGGGAATGAACAGGAGGAACTTGTCCTCCTGCTAAATGCAAATAACTGCTATGTCATTGGGATAACAGAGACCTTCTGGGACTCCACCCATGACTGGACCACAGGTATAGATGGCTATACCCTGTACAGGAGGGACTGAGTGGACAAAAGGGGCAGGGGCATAGCTCTCTCCATCAAGGAAAGCTACGCATCCCTGCAAGCCAACATTGGCACCCATGATGGATGACTTGAGACCCTCTGGGTTAAAATCCATGGGGAATACGGCACAGGGGATACCCTGGTGGGAGTCTACTACAGACCCCCTACCCAGGTCAAGACCTTGACCAGGAGTTTGCCAGGGAATTGGCTGAGGCCGACCTCTCAGTGTATGGTATCATGGGAGACTTTAACTACTCAGACATCTCATGGGAGGGGCGCTCAGGCAAATCCTAGCAGGCGCAAAGCTTTCTATTGTGCATGAGTGACCTCTGACGCAGGAAGTCTGTGGGCCAACAAGAGGTAAAGCGCTGCTTGACCTCATGCTGGGAACCGGGGACGACCTAATCAGCGACCTAACAATCTGAAGGGAAGCTGGGTGACAGTGACCATGAGCTGATCACCTTCACCATCTGCCGTAAAGCTGGCAAGTCAGTCAGTAATACAGAAGTCCCTGACTTCAGGAAAGCTGACTTTGACAAGCTAAGGAGGCTTGTCAGTGAGGCCCTAAAAGGCCAGAACCCAAAGGGGAAGGGAGTTCAGGACAAGTGGTTGCTCCTCAAGGGAGCAATCCTGGATGCGCAAGCAAAGTCCATCCCGTCTCAGAGGAAAGGGAGCAAAAGGGCACAACAGCCCCCTTGGCTCTCCAGGGAACAGGTGGACCTCCTGAATCTTAAAAGGAAGACCTACAAAGGATGGAGGACTGGATCCACCACCAGGGAGGAATACTCTGCTCTGGTCCGGACCTGCAGAGAGCAAACCAGGAAAACCAAGGCTGCAAAGGAACTCCAGCTAGCTACAATATCAAGGACAATAAAAAAAGTCCTTTTTTAGATATCTGGGGAGCCAGAGGAAAAGCAAGAGCAACACTGGACCCCTGCTAAACCAGATGGGGCAACTGACAACTGATGCCCATGAAAAACCAAACTTGCTAAATGGGTACTTTGTGTCAATTTTTCACCAGTCCCATGACATGCCCCTGCCCACTGTGGGTCAGGGAGGTCTGGGTGAAGGAGATTCCTTGCCCTCCATTGAAGCTGACCTCGTGAAGCAACACCTTGACAGGCTGGATACCTTCAAGTCAGCCGGCCCTGACAGTTTACACCCAAGGGTAGGCAAGGAGCTGGCAAGCATCATAGCTCAGCCCCTGGCACGGATCTCCGAGAGCTCTTGGCACTCTAGTGAAGTGCCCGATGATTGGAAGAGGGCCAATATTGTGCATATCTTCAAGAAAGGGAGGAAAGTAGATCTGGCAAACTACAGACCCATCAGCCTGACCTCAATCCTGGGGAAGGTCTTGGAAAAGATTATCAAAGAAGCCATCCTTAACAGACTAGCTGAAGGCAATATCCTGAGGGATACCCAGCATGGTTTTGTTGCAGGTAGGTCTTGCTTGACCAATCTCATTTCCTTTTATGACCAGGTGACTTATCACCTGGACAAGGGGGAAGAGATCAATGTTGTATATCTTGACTTTAAAAAGCCTTCAATTTGGTATCCCACGATCACCTCTTGACTAAACTGGCTAACTGCAGCCTCAACCTCACCACAATCCGCTGGCTGGGGAATTGGCTCCAGGTAGGACCCAGAGGGTGGTGGTTGAATGGAAGCCAATCATCTTGGTGCGCGGTCACCAGTGGGGTCCCTCAAGGCTCTGTCCTAGGGCCTATACTATTTAATATCTTCATCAATGATGTGGACATTGGTGTCAGAAGCGGACTGGCCAAGTTTGCTGATGACACCAAACTCTGGGGTAAAGCATCCACACCTGAGGACAGAAGGGTGATCCAGGCAGATCTTGACAGGCTCATGAAATGGGCGGACAAGAACCTGATGGTGTTCTCAAGGTTCTCCACCTTGGGAGGAAAAACCTGCAGCATCCTTATAGGCTTGGCAGTGCTACGGCGGTTAGCACTACAGATGAAAGGGACTTGGGGGTCATGATTGACCACAAGATGAACATGAGCCTTCAATGAGATGCTGCAGCTAGTAAAGCGAGCAAAATGCTGGCTTGCATCCATAGATGCTTCTCAAGCAAATCCTGGGACGTCATTCTCCCGTTGTACTCGGCCTTGGTGAGGCCGCAGCTGGAGTACTGCGTCCAGTTTTGGGCTCCACAATTCAAAAAGGATGTGGAGAAGCTTGAGAGGGTGCAGAGGAGAGCCACGTGCATGAGAGTCAGGAAAACAGACCTTATGATGAGAGGCTGAGAGCCATGGGACTCTTCAGCCTGGAAAAGTGCAGGCTCAGGGGTGATCTGTTGGCCACCTATAAGTTTATCAGGGGTGCTCATCAGGATCTGGGGGAACATCTGTTCACCAGAGCGCCTGAAGGGATGACAAGATCAAATAATCACAAACTCTACTGCAACTGATTCAGGCTGGACATAAGAAAGAACTTCTTCACTGTCCAAGCCCCCAAGGTTTGGAATAGACTGCCACTGGAGGTGGTTCAAGCACCCACTTTGAATGCCTTCAAGACACATTTGGATGCTTATCTTGCTGGGATCCTATGACCCCTGCTGACTTCCTGCCCCTGGGGCAGGCAGCTGGCCTCTATGATCCTCTGGGATCCCTTCCAGCCCAAATGTCTATGAAATCTATGAACATTAGGCACCTACGTGGCACTTAAACTTTAGGCATCCAAGCAATGGCATTCTATTCCCTTCCTGATTATCTAAATGGCCATTTTTTAAGTTGCCTACGTAGCTTTCTTGGCACTTATGTGCCTAAAGGAATTCTATTCTTGGACCTGTAACCACGCACACGTGGATGATAGTACACATGCAGACTGAGCGTGGACAGTAGCAGCCAGAGAACACGTGCACTCCTCTTGTGAATGCATAGTTGTCTTAGATATGCAAAACTGGGGTCAACCAAAACCTATAACTACAGGCCTTAGACTCAGGAATGAGGATGAGGGAAGAATACATCCCCTCCCACCCCTAAGAGCTGAGTGACTAGGGTGCTCCCCTGAGAAGCCAGAGAACCTGGGTTCTAGGCTTTTCTCATTGAGGCAGGCTTTGAATCAGGGGTCTCTCTGATTTCCTAGCACACTAACCACAACACCATGCTACAAGTGAGATGTTACTCAGGCCCTTCTCCAATGCTCCTTTAAAGTAGGCTTCTTGGGCAGCCATGAGAGGGAAGTCTTTGAGGGACATGTGGGACCAGAGGGAAAGGAACAGGCCAGAAGTTATGTGGCTTAGTACAAATGCTGCTGGCCTGTCAGGGAAGATCCTGTTGCGTTCTCTTTTAAGGTTCTGCTCAAACTGGGTGCATCTACATGTTCATTAATGCGCATTGGCTACTGCGCATTTAAATTTAGTAGTTGTACAATCAAGTACTAAATAAATGTGCAGTAACCAGATTTAGTGCACAATAGTGCCAGTGAATGTCTGTTAAGTGATGCTACTTCTCAGTAGTGGATTAGCTGTGTATTAACTGTTTGTGCTGTGATATGCTACAGTATTATTAGGCTGCTGTGCTCTTAGCGTCTTGTGTAGATGTACCCAGAGAGGCAGAAGCTTCCCTTTGTATAGCCCTTCCCCTTCCCCCAAGCATCCATTTTTTCCCCCCAGTGTCTTAGTTTGTGAAATAACATAGTATTCTTCACTAGATAGGTAAAACCAAAGAAAGAATCTATCATCAAATCTCACAAGAACTCTGTTGTGTAAGTTAAGCTAGCCACTGAGTTACGGTCACACCCCAAACCCCAACTGAACCAATCTCTATTCTGCTTGCAGTGTATAAACATATAGCGAGCTCCATCCCGAAGAAGTTATGCATATCCCAAATTAATGATTATGCAAAGTCAAGAGCAGCTAAATTAACTCCATTCAAATCCATATCCAGCATATTCTTTTATAGGCAAATTCTGCAACACAGTCTGATGAAAAGGCTCCCTTGTGAACTTTATGAGAAGCAGGCATACGGCTGCACTGCTCCTTGGGCTTTACTCCTGGTGCCCAGCAGTGGAGTAGGCAGAACAGAGCAGTAAAACTCCCTGCCTGCATCTTACTCTGGGAACTCCCAGAGTTGGCAGCTGTTCCTCTCTTCTTTCCTCCCAATCAACATGAGGGAGCAGTCCTTCTCCAGACCAGAGTGACCCTGGTCTCTGGATGGCACGGGAGTCTTCCCTGGCTCCACTCTTTCTGATTCCTAGAAGGAGTTAAGCCAATGGAAAGTGTGCAGATGTAATCTCTCAGGAGAAGCTCTCCCAGGAGTAATTTCTACATTTTTGCAGCCAGAAACTGCCATCTTTGCTCTGGGAGAAGAAAGCTTGAACAGCTGCACATTTCTGTTCTTCACCACAAGAGCAACATTCAGAAAATGAATGTCCCTGCAGAGTGGGGCCACATATAGGGCTGATGCCACAAGAACTGCAACATTATCTGTTTAGAGGCACTGAGGCACAATGGAGGAAGAAACAGAGAAAAAAGTATAGATATTTAATTTAAAATATTTTACCCAAGTACCTACAGGGTAGAAAACAATAATACGTCTTGAACAGAGAAATATTGCAACTCATATATCTACAGTTTTTTAGAATTATAACCAAGCAATAAAAAATTGAAACTAGTTTTAAATTTTGAACATATGAAAAGCCACATAAAACATCTTCATTTTGTTTACAGAAATAGGAATTATCTGGAAAATTAGCATGAGGATCCAGGGTTTGAATATTTGAGCAAAGTTCTGGGGGTAAATTCCTTTTTGGGTCTAAAATGACCTCTAACCTAACAGCTATATGTATTGTTCTCTGTTCAGTGTTATTTCCTTGTCATATTTTTTCTTTTCTATTTTCCTTACAAGGTTTTGTTGCCCTAATCAGCCCCCAGGTGTAGTAAATCTTCTCAGGGTACATGTTCAGCTGTTAGGCAGATTTTATTTAGAGAAAATAATTCACCACCACCCAACCTCAAGCTTTATTTAAATGACATCTAGGTTGTGCCCTAAGTTACGACACAATCTTACAGGAGAGGAGAGTGGGAAATTTACCATTAGTAGTATTCATTTAATGCTTCATATTCATATATTAATAGTATTAATTTAATGCCTTTACATTATTTTCCTTAAAAGACATATGTTGTTTTCTCCAAACATAGCTTTCTTTCTTCTAGACAATAGTCTAGACAATTTCAGTGGGCTGTTCATAAGTATGGTCTATATTGCATGATTATAAACATTTCTTGCTTACATTCAGGATAGACATTCTCTAAACCTTCTGGTATACCTGTTCCTAGTCAGGTCCTGAAAGTGGGGAATAAGCTGAACCTTCAGAAACGAATTGTCTGTTAAGGTCAAGAATGTAGTCAGAAAAGTGTGTCTATTCTTAAAAAATTGTACATTTGAAATGCATTTTCCCATGGATCTCAGAGCATTTTACATATATCCTAACTAGGATAAACAGTAGTTATCACCCAATATTATAGAAGGAGAAACTGATACACAGATTAAATAACTTACCTTAGGTCTCAAAGTGAGTCAGAAGTAGAGATATGAAAACCCAGAACAAAACCCAGAAAAATTTTGGGAAAAAAAACATTTTTTCCCCAAGGAGGTTTTTTTGTTTTTTTCCTGAAAAATTGAAATTTTTTTGAAAAATTTAAAAAACCTCTTACGAAATATTGTCTTTTAGGATGAGGAATAAAGTCTTTTAGGATGAGGAATAAACACTAAGACAAGGTGTTTACAGATTGCTACCCTTTACTCCCCCAAAATGTTTTCAAATAATTATGTAATAGGAAGACTTTTATGTAAGACTATGTACAGTATCAGATCATTACAATTCTTGTACGCCAAAGACAAGCAAGTACAGTAGAACTCTCAAATGCAAGAACAAGATGCATTTCTGCCCCCAGGGGGCACTCCCATTTTCACAAGAGAAGGAAAAGGATTCAGTGCCTTCTTTGCTTGTGGACTTTTGATCTAGAGGTTGGTGGATCTGCTCCTGTCCTCCTGACTAGGCCTCAAAGGACTGGGATTGGACACTAGCAGCAGCGTCCATTCTTTCCTGTAGAGATTAAAAACAAGGAGCTTATTGCCCTGTGTGGAGAGACATGGACTGATACTGGAGAGACCAGCAATGAAAGAGAGACAGAAGTGGCGAAACAAGGAGAACTCTGTTTCCAAAGCAGCTGTCTCTAAGATAGAGCATCGAGGAGGATAAAGCAAGGATCTGGAGAGAAAAACAGAAGTAGAAGCCTGTAGGGGTAAAAAGGACCCCCGAGGATGAGTCCTACCTGCAAAAAGTAACTGGATCAAGGCTTATCAAGCTGGCAGGCAACAGAGAAGAACGTTCATCTCCAGAAAGAGGCTTCGAGCAGTGTGGGAATGGTGACTGAAGCAGCAGTGGGATAAAAGAGAGTAACCACCTTTGAAGGTATGCACTAAAGAGTATATATTGTTTCTTGTTGTGTTCAGACATTTGTTGAAGTTAATCAGAGTCTATAGAAGTCAGAGTGGTGATTACTCTTATCACAGTAAAGGAAAATAAATATCCAGAGAGATCTGGTGAGATAAGATCTCCCCTAGAGGCTGAGTATACTGCAGAAAAGAAAAAAAGGAAAAGGAAAGAAGATTTTTTCTTGTTTATTTCAAACTGTTAAGTTTCAGTTACTTTGTATTGTGTTTGATGTGTGAATGGAGTAAGCCAACTGAAGATTTGCAAAGACAAAAATTAACATATACCTGGAAAGCTTATAATTAACGCAGTCTGTCTAACTGTGTGTTGTTTATAAATGTAAAGGGAAAATAAAGAAAAGTAATTAACCCAAAGGAAACTGTGATTTAATCACAGAAGTTAATTTCGGGTGTTGTCTAGAACAGGTTTGATACAGCTTGTAACCTAGTAAGCCCATAGTTAGATTGCCACTGTATGACTGCAGTAGAAAATAAGTAACACCTCCCAACTAATAACATCAAGAAATAATCAAGACGTGGCAGGAAAGAGTCGGAATGTACTGCAAAGACTCAAATATTGGCAATCACAGAAAAGGGCTAACAAGGTGACATAAGCAGAACCCCCATACCCTGCTTACTCAAAAGCCTCAGAAAAGGAGACAGAACAAATCTAAAGGTTTTGGAGTTGGAAGGAACCTGCCTCCTCCTGGCCCTGTGACCTTGAGATCCACAACAGTACAGAATCAGCACAAAGGAGCTGAAAGAAAGTATACTTCTTTATTGAAAGGTAAGAGTTTTAATTTCTCCGAATTCAGTATATTAAACTATATTTTAGCTGCATTAGTACATTTTCATAACCTATGTAATTCATAATTGAGTTCCTACTAATCTGATATTTTGTGACAAATTGCCCAACCATAGCAGTGACGTGAGAACCTGCAAGACAGGGAAGTTGTTAATAGTTAACTGAGAAGTCCTCTCCTTTATCCATTACTAAATTTGTACATGCTGTAGCTTAGTGTTTATATATGCAAGCTAGCCCCTAAATTACATTTTTCTTTTTTCTCCCTTAGCAAAATGGTGCGACCAGCTTCTAGCATATGGAACCATTTTCACACTGCAAGTTATTCTGAGAAAAAAAAGTGATTTGCAAATGCTGTCAAATGAAATATGCATTTCCAAATGCTACTAGGATGACCAAACACATCATTGTATATAAGAAGTGTCCTACAGACATTAAAAAATCCTTCATGGGTGTAAGTGAGGAGGAGGTAGATCATGATGATGAAAATGCAACTAGCTTTTTCCAACATTCTCAATCCAAAAGTACTCTTACTGCTGCTGCTTCTTCCTCTACAACATCAGCATCAGAAAGGGTTGCCCAATCAACATCCGTAAGTAATCAAATATTGCAAGCAACTGTATAGAAAAGACTCTCATTAGCCTCATTTGTAGACAAGATGACACCTGAAGATCAGGAAAAAATTAACCAAGCTCTTGCAAGAGCAACACATTCTTCTGGGATGCCATTGTCAATAACTGAAAATGCATACTGGCAGGAAGCTTTTAAATTACTAAGACCATCAGACCATTTGCCCAGCAGACATTCTTTGAGCAAGCCTCTTTAAGTCAGAATATGAACGTGAAATGCAATCTGTGCAAGGAAAAAATCAATGAAGTACTGTCTTGCAGTACTTACAGATGGATGGACAAATGGGCAGGGAGAAGGAATCATAAACTTTGTGATAACAACACCACAACCAGTTTTTTACAGAAGCATTGACACAGGAGAGAACAGGCATACTGGAGAGTATATCAGTAGTAAAATATGTGAAGTCCTACTTGAGAGTGATAAAGTATTTGCTTTGCTGACTGACAAATCAAGTAACATCAAATGTTGCAGAATACAGAACATCTTCAGGTATTTGATCCAGGAATGCTCTGCTAAGCATATCCCTCCTGCACCATGGTGGCAAGGCCTTTGCACAACACAGCCTCTGACTCCTCTTGCTTCTCGCCTGCTTCAGATTCCTCCATCTTCTGCAGCACGTGAAAGAAACTGGTCTGTTTCAAAACACACCAAATCAAGAAATAAATTAACATATGAAAGAACAGGGAAGGTCGTCTCAATCCGGGCACACCTTCAGTTTTCAGAAGTCCATGAAGATGATAAAAATGAAGGATCAGAAGATATACAGAAACTGCTGATAGTGATAGCTCAGAAAAGGAGACTTACTTAGACAAAGTTTCTTGTAGCAAAATTTGTATTCAATGAGTCTTGGGAGTTTTTTTTCTCCTTTTTTCCTCAGTTCTTTTTCTAAAAAATGAGTGCTTTCTATATCTGCTTGACACTGTGGAGGAGACCAAGTCCCGAATACATAATAACTTTTTTTGTTTTATTATAATTTTGATGGTTTCTTCTATTTCCAACTTTAATTTTTGCCTGCTTCTCATAAACTGGCAAAAACTAAGAGATGCTAGGTTTCTCAGAGTTCAGAATCTTGTAGCTCCATTTGTAACAAAAATTAAGAACATTTTAAAGTAAATTTAAATTAATAAATTTGTAATTATTGTCTGGATAAACTATACTTTTAAATTTAAAAAATATACCAAACGTGATAATTTTATGAGCAAACCAAGTTATACATAATACATTTTATGTTCTTAAGGTAGCAAAGTGAATTCAAATCTGTAAAGGGTGCTAAGAAAATAAGTATTCTATATATCTCAATTTTTCCAAAATTTCTGTTTTTTTTCCCCCCATGGCTTCAAAATTTCAAGAAATTTTACATCTCTAGTCAGAAGTAACACGAGGAATAGCATTCTGAACTTCCGGCTCTCATCTTTCTATCACTTGTTTTATAACACACACACACACACACACACACACACACACACAATTTGTTTCTAAGATTCAATCATAAATCTTATATACCGTATCATATATACCATGTTTTCTCACTAATAGCTCACACCTTTTCCCCAAAAACCATCTGGGGAAAACCGGAGCAGATATTATACATGAGAAAAAGGGCATGGGTCTGGAAATTTGGCAGGGGAAATTTCCCTTCCCTCTCTTCCCAAAGTCTGCCCCCAGTATTTCTGGAGCCATGGGGAGTCTTCCTCCCAGTTTGTGCACCAGATTGAGATAGTGCATGGAGTTGGACATGGCACATGGTTCTGGACCTAGTGTGCTGTGTCTGACCTTGTGCACCGGCTCTAGAGCCATGTGTTGGGCTGGATCTGGCATCCCAAGTCAGGAACTGTACACTGGCTCTGGAGACATGTACTGGGTTTGATCTGGCACACCAAGTACAGGACCATGTGTTGGCTCTGGGACTGGGTGCCTGGTTGGATCTTGCGTGCACAGTCTGGATCATGTGCTGGCTCCAGGGCCACATCCCAAGTCAGATAAAACACATGGTTTCAGAGCCAGTATATGCTCCCAGTGTGCTCTTGGGCTGTGCAGCCCCAAACCCACCGTATGAGGTCAGACCCACCATGCCAGATGGAGACCATTTCAGTGGCCCCAGACCCAGTATGCTGTATTGGTTCATGGGCCCTATCCACCACTTGGGGCTGATACCATGCTGAGGAGCAGGTCCAGCTCCCTAGCTACAGCTTCTCAGATAAGATCGTTTTTCTTCATGGTACCGTTTAAAAATCATGGTGCATGTTATATTCAGGGCTGTGTTATATGAGAGAAAATATAGTACATATCCATGCCTTAGTTGTTTATATTTCATACATACATACCTTACTGCTGAACTCATAATTCTCCATATATTTTTGTGTTCCCTACAATATGTTACACACACACACACACACACACACACACTATACTACTGTATTGTAGTAGTATACATGTTCTACTACTACAATATAATGTCTGTGGAGAGTTATGAGTTCAGCAGTAAGATTAATGCAATATACTTAATTTATACCATTGCAAAAGGGGTATACATAGGGATATATCAAAATTGCAATGTTGTGAATTTTGTGAAATCTAGAATTGCTTACAAAAGTGGATAATGGTCATGAAATCTGCAGAAAAGAAAAGAAAACTTACTGAAAATAAACTAAAAATAAATACACTGACTACTGGGGAGCCAGCAGTTCTCATGGCACTGCAGCCTGGCTGTGCAGCTTGCTGGGGAGAAAGTAAGGAGTGGGAGCTGCCTGCATTAAAAGCAGCCCAACTTGGCTGCTGCCCTACCCTTCACTGTTGATTGGCTGATACAGCTGCCTGTCATGTGGCCTCACCCCATTCGACCAATAGCCCTCACAACCAATCAGTGGTGAGGGGTTGGGGTATATATGACAGCTCTTGCAGTCAATCAGCAGCAAGGGGTGGGGCCACAGGGGCCCCTTGGCCAATAAGAGGCATGGGGTGGCCCCACCATGATTAGCCTGTGAATATACTGCTGGCCAGCCCGGAGATCTCACTGCAAAACTGGCTGGCCATTTCCTCATGTTAAATAGACCCCTAGTTATAAGAAATACTAAAATCAGCAAACCCCAATCCGTCAACACTACTAGCCTCATGGTTAACTTTTTTCACTTTGTTAGTTTGTGTCACCTTCGGCAGGATTTTTTGTTATTCACAAAAGAGCTTTCTTTTGGCCTTAAATTAAGTCCTTTGTGATTTGTTTTAGTTTTTGAAACAGCGGTTCTGCTTGGATAGTTAAACATGTGGTTGTGAAGGTATCTATTTGTATCCAAAAATACCCAGAACTACTTACATTATGATCTGACACAATGATGGTTTCAAAGCAGAAGCCTAGATTCTCGGCTGGGATAAATCACTGTAGCTCTGTTCAAGTCAAAGAAGCCACACCAATTTATATTAGCTGAGGGGTTGACCCAAAGGGTATTTGTTTTATTTTTCTATTAATTTTTGGATCAAGCATTCTACATTGAAGCTACAAGAGTACATTTAAAAAGGGTAAGTCATTAACTTTATTTTTTTTTTTATTATTTTTTATGAAAATATAAGGAAAAGAAAGAAGAAAAAATAAACTTTTTTCCAGGTTGAATATATGTTGGTGTAAAAAAATCTCGTAGTCTATGTTCAAGCTCACTGACCATTATTTTATTCATATGTCCAAACTGTCCTTTTTTCAAATGCATAAGATATGTTTCTTTTTAATCCTACCAGAGCTGCAAGATATGGATTGAGTTCAACCCAATTTGCCAACCTTTATCATAGTTTACAGTGCACAGGACCAGAAACGTAAACATATTTTATAGGATGGTGCTAAGCTAACACATGGGCTCATACTGTTGGCAGGTGATATGATTAACTTCCCAAGGAAGGGGAAGATGAGAGCGGAGGAGATATCAGGGTGCCAGACCAAACAGCACCCACAACTACAGCCTTGCCCAGATGAATGAGAGAAATGAGCAAACAGGTAAGCAATGGCGGCCAGGGCAATGCTGGGACTAGGGGGGCAGTACACACATCCATGGGAGGCCTCAAATGCCTCTACACAAACGCTCGTAGCATGGGAAACAAGCAGGAGGAACTCACCCTCCTGATGGCTGACACCGGCCCAGACATAGTGGGGATCACGGAAACATGGTGGGACTCTACGCATGACTGGGCGGTGAATGTCAAGGGCTATAGGTTGTACAGGAGGGAAAGGATAGGAAGGAGAGGTGGGGGCGTGGCACTCTATATCAAGGAGGAATACACATCCTCATTAATTAGCAAGGTGTCAGAGGAGGGGCACTCTGAGGTGCTTTGGGTTACAGTACAAGGCAGTCAAGGGGTGAGAGATTGAACGGTGGGGGTCTACTACAGACCTCCCAACCAGGGAGAAGAGCTTGACCAGGAATTCTTGGGTCAGCTCACAGAGGTAGTGAAGGCTAAAGATGTGGTAGTCATGGGGGACCTGAACTTCCCGGATATCTGCTGGGAGGAGCAGTCAGCCAGGTCTGACTGCTCACATAGGTACTTAGAGTGCTGGACCTCCATCTCACCCAGGAGGTGCACAGCCCCACCAGGGGGGATGCCTTGTTGGACCTAGTGCTGGCCATGGGTGATGACCTGGTGAGGGGGCTGCAGGTGCTCGACCACCTGGGTGACAGCAATCATCGCCTCCTGGAATTTACCATCCAGCACAAGGTGGCAAGAGCATGCACTAAGGCAGCAGCACTAGACTTTAGAGGAGCAAACTTCAGTGAGCTAAGGAGGATAGTCGGGGATGCGCTGAGGGGAGGGGAGCCAGATGTCCAAGGAGAGTGGTTGCTCCTTAAGGGGGCAATCCTCCAAGCACAAAGGAAGGTAATCCCTATGAGGATCAAGACAGCAGGAGAGCACACAAGCCTCCACGGCTCACCAAAAACATCCGAGAATGTCTCCTTGCTAAAAAGGAGGCGTATACCCAATGGAAGGAAGGGGTCATCACCAGGAATGACTATTCTGCAGTCGCTTGAGGTTGTAGGGGGGCAGTTAGGAAGGCCAAGGCAAAGATGGAATTAGGACTAGCTTCTCAGATTAGGGACAATAAGAAGTCCTTTTTTAAATACACTGGGGGCAAAAAGAAGGTCCCGGGTAACGTGGGGCCCTTGCAGGACGCGTTGGGGAATTTGCTCATCACACCAGATGACAAAGCTAACATGTTTAATGATTTCTTTTCCTCTGTCGTCCTAAGTAGGGACCAGAATAGCCACCTCCCTGCTGGGCCCCCCTCGGGCCCCAGGGGAGGCACACCTGGGCCAAAGGTTAGCGTAGAACTAGTTAGGGGGCTTCTGGAGGGGCTGGATATGTTTAAGTCAGCCGGCCCGGACAATCTCCACCCTACAGTCCTTAAGGAATTGGCCGGGGTCATTGCAGGACCCCTGGCACAGCTCTATGAGCACTCGTGGTGCTCTGGTGTGGTCCCAGAGGACTGGAAGAGGGCCAACGTCATTCCAATCTTCAAAAAGGGGAGGAAGGAGGACCCAGGAAACTATAGGCCAGTCAGTCTTACCTCGATCCTAGGCAAGCAATTTGAGAAAATTATGCTGGCACACATCCATGAGGGGCCACATGGGGGCTGCATGCTTAGGGGCAACCAACATGAGTTCATCAGTGGCAGGTCCTGTCAGACCAACCTGGTGGCCTTCTATGATCAGGTTACCAGATCATCAGATGCAGGGGTAGCAGTGGACATAGTCTTCCTGGACTTCCGGAAGGCATTTGACACTGTCTCTCACCCCGTTCTCATTAAGAAACTGGGGGGCTGTGGTGTCAATGCCCACACAGTCAATTGGGTCGCCAACTGGCTGGAAGGCCGCACCCAGAAGGTGGTAGTGGATGGGTCCTTTTCAACCTGGAAGGACGTGGGCAGTGGGGTCCCGCAGGGCTCGGTCCTCGGGCCCGCACTGTTCAACATCTTCATCAGCGATTTGGACAAAGCGGTAAAAAGCACCCTGTTCAAATTTGTTGATGACACTAAAATATGGGGGGATGTGGGCACACTAGAAGATAGCATCAGGCTTCAATCAGACCTAGACAGGCTACAGGGGTGGGCAGATGTGAATAGGATGGGATTCAACACAGACAAGTCCAGGGTGATGCACCTGGGGAGGAACAACCGGCAGCATACCTACAGGTTGGGGAACTCCCCTCTTGTCAGCACGGAGGCGGAAAAGGATCTTGGAGTCATCATTGACTCCAAGATGAACAAGGGCCAGCAGTGTGGGGATGCAGCCAGGAAGGCCAACCGTACCTTGTCATGAATCCACAGATGCATCTCGAGCAGGTCCAGGGAAGTGATCCTCCCCCTCTATGCGGCACTGGTCAGGCCGCAGCTGGAGTACTGCATCCAGTTCTGGGCGCCACACTTCAGGAGGGATGAGGACAGCATCGAGAGGGTCCAGAGGAGGCCACTCGCATGATCAGGGGACAGCAGGGCAGGCCCTATGAGGAGAGGCTATGGGACCTGAACCTGTTCAGCCTCCAAAAGAAAAGGCTGAGGGGGGATCTAGTGGCCTGTTATAAACTATTCAGGGGGGACTTCAATTACCCGGACATCTCGTTGGAAGATCACTCAGCAAAATCTGAGCGGGCGCAAAGCTTTCTCTCGTGTGTGGATGACCTCTACCTTACTCAAGAAGACTATGGGCCAACGAGAGACAAAGCGCTGCTTGACCTGGTACTGGCTACGGGGGATGACCTAATCGGCGACCTAGTGATTGATGGGAAGTTGGGTGACAGCGACCACGAGCTGATCACCTTCACCATCCGCCATAAAGCTGGCAAGTCAGTCAGCAACACAGAAGTCCTTGACTTCAGAAGAGCCGACTTTGTCAAACTCAAGAGGCTAGTCGGTCAGGCCCTCAGGGACCATGACCCCAGGGAGATGGGAGTTCAAGAAGAGTGGTTGCTTCTCAAGGAAGCGATCCTCAGTACACAAGCTAAATCTATTCCAACACGGAGGAAAGGCAGCAAGAAGGCACAGCAGCCCCCCTGGCTCTCCAGAGATCTAGCGGAACTACTGTGGCTAAAAAGGAAAGCCTACAAAGGATGGAGGACGGGATTCACCTCCAAGGAGGATTACTCCGCGCTGGTCCGGTCCTGCAGGGAGCAAACCAGGAAAGCCAAGGCTGCAACTGAACTCCAAATAGCTTCAGGCATCAAGGACAACAAAAAGTCCTTTTTCAGATATGTGGGGAGCCGGAGGAAAAGCAAGGGCAACGTTGGACCCCTGCTAAACCAGATGGGGCAACTGACAACTGACGCCCAGGAAAAAGCCAACCTATTAAATAGATACTTTGCTTCAGTCTTTCATCAGTCCCATGGGACGCCCATGCCTGCTATGGGACAGGGAGATCCGGGTGATGGGGATCCCCTACCCTCCATAAATGCTGACCTCGTGAAGGAACACCTTGAGAAACTGGATACCTTCAAGTCAGCTGGCCCTGACAATCTGCACCCCAGGGTACTCAAGGAGCTGGCGAGCGTCATAGCCCAGCCCCTGGCACCGATCTTTGAAAACTCCTGGTGCTCTGGTGTACTGCCCGAAGACTGGAAGAAGGCCAATGTGGTGCCAATCTTCAAGAAAGGGAGGAGAGTGGATCCGGCTAACTACAGGCCCATTAGCCTGACTTCTATCCTGGGGAAGATCTTAGAAAAGTTGATTAAGGAGGCCATCCTTGAGGGACTGGCCCAGGCTAACATTCTAAGGGACAGCCAGCACGGGTTTGTTGTGGGTAGGTCTTGTTTGACCAATCTCATTTCCTTCTATGACCAGGTGACCTATCACCTGGACAAGGGAGAAGAGATTGATGTCATATATCTTGACTTCAAAAAAGCTTTTGATATGGTATCCCATGATCACCTCTTGGCCAAACTGGCCAGTTGTGGCCTTGGCTCCACCATGATCCGCTGGCTGGGAAATTGGCTTCGTGGTCGGACCCAGAGGGTTGTGATTGATGGCAGTGACTCATCGTGGTGCCCTGTGACCAGTGGGGTCCCTCAAGGCTCTGTCCTGGGACCCATACTGTTCAACATCTTCATTAACGATGTGGACATTGGAGTTAGGAGTGGACTGGCCAAGTTCGCCAATGACACCAAACTTTGGGGCAAAGCATCCACGCCAGAAGATAGGCGGGTGATCCAGGCTGACCTGGACAAGCTCAGCAAATGGGCGGATGAGAACCTCATGGTGTTTAACACCGAAAAATGCAAGGTTCTCCACCTTGGGAGGAAAAACCTGCAGCACCCTTATAGGCTTGGCAGTGCTACGTTGGTTAGCACTACAGAAGAAAAAGACTTGGGGGTCAACATTGACCACAAAATGAACATGAGCCTGCAATGCGATGCTGCGGCTAGTAAAGCGACCAAAATGCTGGCGTGCATCCATAGATGCTTCTCGAGCAAATCCCGGGACGTCATTCTCCCCTTGTACTCGGCCTTGGTGAGGCCGCAGCTGGAGTACTGCGTCCAGTTTTGGGCTCCACAATTCAAAAAGGATGTGGAGAAGCTTGAGAGAGTCCAGAGGAGAGCCACGCGCATGATCAGAGGTCAGGAAAACAGATCTTACGATGACAGGCTGAGAGCCATGGGACTATTTAGCCTGGAAAAGTGCAGGCTCAGGGGAGATCTGGTGGCCACCTAGAAGTTTATCAGGGGTGACCACCAGGATCTGGGGGAATGTCTGTTCACCAGAGCGCCCCAAGGGATGACGAGGTCGAACGGTCACAAACTCCTGCAAGACCGTTTCAGGCTGGACATAAGGAAGAATTTCTTTACTGTTCAAGCCTCCAAGGTCTGGAACAGTCTGCCAGCGGAGGTGGTTCAAGCACCTACATTGAACACCTTCAAGAGTAAATTGGATGCTTATCTTGCTGGGATCCTATGACCCCAGCTGACTTCCTGCCCTTTGGGTAGGGGGCTGGACTCAATGATCTCCCGAGGTCCCTTCCAGCCCTAATGTCTATGAAATCTATGAAATCTACACATTTTTATGGCTGGTTCCCTGCTCCCTGGCTTTCTAAATTTTTGTGTGATAATTTGGGACTTATTTGCTGTTTTATTGCACCATTAACTGCCTGAATGTGCAACTGGGATACACTTAATCAGTTAAATGCATTTTACATGTAATGTCTGCCAGGGGCCCAAGATAACTTGTTTCCAGCACACTCTTACATCAGTCACAACAACAGATATTTAAGAGCCAAATCTTCAGCAGCACAAATAGGTGGATCGCTGGCTGGGCAGGTTGCAGAACACGTTTACTGAAATGTCCTGTTAACTGCCATGCAAAATTTAAGGTGCTGTCTTTGTATTTGTAACCTAAAAAAAGACAATGGCTCCTGAACGAATATGATACCACTCTGCAGTCCCTGTTCTATAACACCCAAAGGGAATGATCCCTACTCCTACTTCAGTTTGCTTTCTGATTTTAACTAACAGTCATTATACAAATAAATAATGCTCATACATGCACTATATATACATGTTGACATGTGTTGAAGTGAACATCAAGAATTATTATCCTAACATGTTCACATTTGCTCTTAGGTTAATCATTGCTAATATGCATGCTTGATCTGCATTATTTGAAGTGATGCATTATAAAGACTGGGAACCTTTCCTATTAGCATATACTGTGCAACTGGCTAATATTACTCTAGCTATCATTACTGCTACCCTGTATGAAATAAATAGTACCTTATGAAATTCTCTCAAGACTATTTTCAATCAGGATTTTCTTCCACTATGTAAAAATCTAAACTACATTATCCCTTCATATATTTGGCTTACAGGAAATATCTTTTCATAGATATTATGAAAGAATATTAAATTTCTATGATTATGTATGAGGCATCGCTTATCACTAATATGGCTACTAACTTCCAAAGAAGTTAAAGTATTTTAATTCTAAATATAGATAACTTCATTCAAGTCCTTGAGTAATGCTTAATTTTATAAATGTGGCATATTACTGTCTTGATACTGTCTCTTGCAATACAATTATTCTGTTAACTTCTCCAAAATGTTCTAAGAATATGCAAACCCTTTATTAGACAACATGCCCAATGAGGTAGAAGTAGTCCAACAAGTCCTAGTTTCTTTACGTCTAAGCAGAAGACAAATCTTTTATGATTTTCCATAATGGACAAGGTGTCCAAATTAGCTGCTTCTTTCCCCCCCAAAAACAAACTAACAGTATGCAGATAGGGATACAGCTGTGGAGCTGGCTGAGTAAATAGTATCCAGAAAATAATTTACTCCATGTTCTATGAGCTGTTTTTAAGTCTGTGTCAGTTTTTCCATGATAATACACATTAAAATCCCATCTATGTCACTTGGGGTGGGGAGAGGGGAGTCACTACAAATTGAGATGCTGTGGTTGGGAATATGACTAAAGGAACTTGACAGTTTTTTAGCCAGGTTTAATGTGCAGCTTCAAAATATATTTCTTCAGCTGCATATACAAACAATGCATTCTTTATGCTCTCCTCACTTGCAACATAGAGACTTCTTGCCCAGGAGAACAAGGGCAGGAATTATGTCATTGGTCTTAAATTCTGCATGACAAAGCCACACTGAGTGGATTAAAGGTGGGACCTTACGCTGCAGCTTTCGTATTCCCTAGTTTCAGGGGAAAACTATTTTCCCATTAAGATACTGATCCCAGTCTCCAAATAAATCAATCATTAAATGTAAACCAGAATACAAATGTAGTATCTTTCTGTATAGAATTAACTTCCCATCCATTAACAACCCACCCAGGCAGTTACGTTTCTACCCAAGTTGCCAGATATATTTCCTGGTCTGTCCTTCTCAAGTTTTGTAAAGAATAAGACTACAGGGAGAAGAAAATTAACCAGTACATCAAGGCAAATTCTGGAGACTGGCCCATGAAGGTTATGTCATGGTCCAGCTAGTCCGATGGCAAATGAGTCTTAGCCTAACTAAAATAGAGAAGTTACTCTACTTCAATGACAAGAGGAAATGGATAACATAGGCCCCAATGCTCACTTTGATCTACATATACTACAGCATTGCATCCAGACTAGTCAGAACAGGAAGTTTGAATGAGCTGAAGTAATGCCCTCATCAGCCTAAGGAACCATATTTTTGGTGAAAACAGAGCATAAGAAGTTTTTTGATAAGTAAGGAAGTGGCTGGGCTACAATCAGTGGCAGATCTGGGTGGGGGTGGGGTGCAGTGGTGCACTAGCACCCCCCTTTGATTCCTGTCCCACCCAAGCTTTAAAACAAGCTGCCTAGGAGGGGCACCAACATTTTTTATTTAGGCAACAATTTTATTCAGTCAACTGATTTTATGGCTCATTAGCATATCCCTGACTCCTGCTAATTGCTCTCCACTGCACAGGTGCTAACAATTCTCTCTCCTTTTTAATGATCTTGATGTCCCACTATTCAAACAATCCTTTCTTCTGCAATTTTGCTCTTAACCATTCCTGGTAATGTCTCATAGCCCATCAGATTGTTTTTAGCTGTAGCTAAAAACCTTTTCTCAGGTGTGGTAGTATTTACTCAGATTTAGAAATGGCTGACAGTGAAATCTTCGAGGTCAAGACATGGAAGAAGTCTACATTTCATTTTGTGAATTTGAATAAAGAGACATACATTTCGGTATAATGACTACTGAACTAATGACAAGGTCTTTTGATTATTTTCACTCTTTTTGCCTAGTTTTTTTTTTGCTTTTTTATTGTTTATATATAATCTAGCAAATCAGTATGCATTCCGATAGTTATACTTGTTCTTGCTCTGATCTGAAATTGAATAATATAGCACAAGTCCCCTATAAAGCTTATACTCGCTTTAACTGGAGAAAGTGTGTTTGTGATATATTTGATGATGTGCCACATATTCTGCACCACCCTTTTCAAAATCCTGAATACACCTTTGGCTACAGTGGTCTCTTCTCCTTCGACACATAAGCAGACTTTTAAATAGCTTTGAAGGAAAAGCCATCCTCTGGCTTCCTCTACTACTCTTTGCATTTCCTTGGAATATAGTGGTTCTGAATCTTTTCAAAGCATCTCTGAATATGGTCTCTCTTGCAGACATAGGAACAGTTTCTTACCCTCCCCAGCCTCAACTTTTCCCCCCTTCAGTGAAGACCGGCAGATCATACTTCCTCTCAAATTGCTTGAACCACATCAACTGAAAGTAGGATTTTCAAAAGCACTTCACTACTGCCTCACTCAGCATTATAATCACTACATGAACAAAAGGAGAGTAAGCCTTATTTTCAAAAGCAATTTAGGAGCCTCAGCTTCACTGTAGTCAGCTGAATTGGCTGAAGTACCAGATTTTTCAAGGCATTTCAAAGCCTGACTCACTGACACTGGAGTGTTAAACTGCCTTGAAATATCAGGACCTACTAGCTTGTTTTCCAATGGTATCCATGCTCCTCTGTCACTGAGGCCCAGATCCACATGAGGACGCAGAGTGGTGGCACTCAGCATTAGCGCAGAACTCCAATATCGGATATGCTGAATTACCATGTTAAGTAGCCGTAACACAGTAATGTACAAATGTAGCTCTCCTGCTTCCAGTGCAGGAGGTAGTGTGCACAGTACTTGAGGCTCTTGCTGTCTGACATGGTACATTTCCATTGCAGACTTGCTCCTATGTGCCCTATAAAATGAATGACTATAGTTATGGCCTAGGAATGGGAGATGTGTAAGCCAGACATTAGAAAATGCTGAAGCAAGCTCAGCTCTGGTCCCCACTACAGAAACTGCATACACATTTTGCATTGAATGGCCATTGGATAAAATGTGTCAATGATGTTGGGAGTAGGGACTATAACCCAGGATCATCCCTTCCAGGGGACGGCCCTCACTGCTGGGCCTTGGAGTCAGACTTCCACTTGTGTCCTCTTCTGGACCTGGGAATCCAGGACTTGTGACTGCACAGCAACCTAATTTGAACAGGAGAAGGGAGCATGTAGCATGTTCTAGTGCCTGAATTGCTACATCATTATATGAAAAGTAGCTATAGTTGCTGGACTCTGTAATGACCTCACTGATCTAAATACATCTACTGGATTGGTCCCTCCAAAGGACTTAGGTATGGGACCTATCTGTGAATCCCACATGAACTTATGTGCAAGATAGTTGCCAAGATGCTGGGTCAAGACAGGCATTTCTGGGCATTCACAGTTGCAGAGAGAGAGAGAGAGAGAGAGAGAGAGAGAGAGAGAGAGAGAGAGTGTGTGTGTGTGTGTGTGTGTGTGTGTGTTGCTTTACTGGTGAACAGTTATGTTCCTACTGATTTTCAGGTGCCTAAATGCTTAGGTGAGGCTCTCATGGATCACACTGTTGGACTTCTGTGCTTAAATTCTGCCTGCATTACATTTTAGATTCCTCAGCGCTTTTTGGATCTTGCTATTAAGCACTTCTTATGCTCTAGCTCAACTCTAAGATTAATAACACTGTTTCTCTTGGAAGCAGATTCCAACATGGAAAATTCTGTCAAAAGGTGCCTCATACAAGACCAATAAAATCTCCTCTTTTCCTGCTGAAGACAGGCTCATCTCTGGGGAACTTTGTCCCCAGTTACTCAAAACCATATGTACTTTTCAAAGGGTAGAAAGGATAAAGGAAGAGTTGTATATGAACACTAACTAGACTGAGAGCTATATTCTGAATAGATGAGGGAATGATAAAAAAAAAACAAAAAACTGTAGCAGTCTTCCATTCTCAAGTTAGCACTAAGTGGCTTGTTATATGTTATACTTTGAGCTGCTAAAATGTTGATTGGTGTTAGCGCTAGCTTGAGTTTAGAGCCATCTCACCTTAAGGCTAAAACCCTTCTCTGACTGTCCCCCACCTGCACTGTGATTTGCCACTACAGGGCAAGTGAGCCAGGACAGACTTCAGTCCTTGCTCTAGGTGCAGTGTGTGAGAAAATGCATTGTAGGAGCAGTAACATGAAGCTGGAAAATGGAGATTTAATGGGATGTGGGTTGGTAACGAACTGAGAGATGGAAAAGAAATGAGGGTGAGGGAAGGACAGTGAAATGAAGGAAGTCAGCCACTGAAGGAAAAAAAAAAAAGAAGAAGAAACAAAGAGAAAGTAAATTAAAGACCTTATGTTTGAATAAGCAGTGATTGGGACTGGGGTGTAGAGGCTGCTGGCTGTGCTTCCCTGGGTGGCTGGGAGGTGGGAGCAGTGGGGGTAGGTGCTTTTGGGGGAGGAAGTCCCAGCTTATAGGGATCTGATTTGGCCCCCTACCTTGTTTCCCTCCACCCCCACTAGAACCCACTCCCGGACCCATCTATGCCCTGTGGTCTGGCTAGCTGGTGTATGCTCTGCAGGCTGTTTGCCCAGGGTTGCACCCCTGGGCATGGGAAGGTCACACTCCCTAGGGGCAGGAGGGGGAGTTGATTTGGTGCCAGGACTAGGCAGTAGAGTTCTGGGAGTGGAAGGTTTGTTCACACAGAACAGGAGGATGGGAGAGGAGACACTGCTGGATGCTGGAGGACTGCAACTTGGGTGGCTCATATATGGGGAGTGGCCACACAGTAATGAAAGAGGAGCTGGGTAACACAGCTCAGAGAGAAACCTGCCCTGGAGTGGCATAACTCTTAAGCTGCCTAAAGTATGCTAGGAATGAGTTTCTGGTATTAAGCTACAGACAATCCAGGGGCTAAGAGGTCCAGGAGGTCCTTACATAATGTACTTTAAGCTTCTCAAATGTTGGTTAGCGTTAGTGTTAGTTTGAATTTAGAGTAGTTGCACTTTCAGGCTAAAAACCTTCTCTGACTATCCCCAACCTGTACAGTTATGACTTGTCACTGGAGGGCTGGGAAGAGGCCTGATTAGAAGCTATAGTAGTCAGTTGCCCACACAGAACAGAAGAGTCTGGGGAAGAGGACACTGTATCCTGGGATGCTGGAGGACTGAAACTTGTGTAGCTTATCTCTGGAGAGAGGCCACACATTCTTGGAACACAGATATAAACCTGCCCTGTAGTGGCATAATTTTGAGATCTCTAAAGGGTGCTTAAAATTAGTTTATACTTCTCAATGTGTGACAATTCAGGGGTGAAGAGCTTCTTGAGCTGTCTAAAATTAATGTATAACAAGACCCCAACACCGATTAACACTTGAGCAGCTCAAAATACAATGTGTAACAAGACCCAAAGTGAGGTAACAAGTACTTGCCAATTCATGGGAATCTCCTCACTTAAATGTTCAGAAACTCATATCTGAGAAGAAGTAGGTGGGCCTACTCTAATGCCTGAATATTCAGCAATAAAACTTACGAATCAGCACAGGGGCTCCGTTCACCTGTAGAACATATGAACATCATATTTCTGTTTAGAAATATAGCCATCAAATATCAACCTTCTTATTATCACTTGAAAGTATGGAATTAAATATACTAAGCCTACACAGATAAGGCGGGTTAATAGACAACATTATGATTTTCAGTAACGCAGACAGGATTCTAAAATGGTCCAGTATTTATGAAAGTCAAAATGTAGAAATGGATAGCAAGATCTAGGGCAATTTTATTATTCACAGCCAAGAAGAGGCATTTTAAACACTCTAACAGCATATTCATCTAGCGTAATAAATGAGGGACTGACATAATGAAATTGAATTTCAAAGACAAATGATAGAAAATAATTTAAACTTGACTTGTAGATGTAAACAAACATATCATTTTATATAATTACATATGTAAACCTCTAATTTAGAGAATGTATTCTGATCCTAAATGAATGATACTTCATGGAATAAGGAAAAAAACATTAGCAAGACTGTGCAATTACTATAAAGATTGCTGTGTTATTGCTTTTGTTGGTATGAGACAATGAAACTAAAATGACCGCTCTTAAAAATTACTAAGCATAAAATCCTATTAAATAAATATTTAGGTTTTCTAACATTGTTTCAGTAAAAAAAAAAAAAAAGACAGTTAAAGAACAAAGTTTTTATCCGATTCTGATGCAGTTTTTAGAGCATAGCAAGTGGGCACCCCAGGGCTGGTCTAAACACAGGCCCACCCACTACACCTGCCATGCCTTAGATGATACAATAAAATGATGTTAACAAGGCAGAAGGCTGCCCATTTACTTGCCCTGGTGACAAGGGTGTATGTACATAGCTCCGACCAGTCCATACTGTGTCCCAAGCCTCGTAAATGTTCCTCCAGTGCTTCACACTAGGATCCGAACTCCAGAGTCTCACATGGGACTCTCACGCCCCCTCAGAACTTGTAGTCCCAGTGCCTTGCAGGCGTTCCATAGTCTGACACTCAGCCTATTTATCTGGCTTATCACCCAGATACTCATTCACTTGGGCTCCCAGCCCAGTTCCCTTCAGGGCTCTCAGCCCCTACCAATCCAGGCTCCATGCCCCATCCACTCTTGGGGCTCCAGCCCCCTCTCTGCTTAGGACTCCAAGCCCCCTCTGGGCTCCAAGCCTGCAGTACTAGGATCAGGGCTCCAAGCCTCATCCCCTTACCCTCTCTGGGCTACAATTCCCTTATCCCTTTGCCCAGGAGCTCCCAGCTGAGCGCTGCCACAGGTCCCTCCACCTGACCTGGGCCCTGCCTCAGCACTCACAGTGAGTCTCGGCTCCCCGTACTTGATCTCGCTATCCAACCAAGGATGTGGGGCTGGGATTAGAAGGCACCCCATACTCATCTTTTGCTGCAGAGGTGACTGACCTGGCATTTGCAGGCACTGCTCTGCCACAGGCAGCCCCACCAGGCCATCCTTCCCCAGCAGGGTGCAGTTTTCTGTCATACCCAGGAAAAGGAACCTCCTACCATCCCCATAGTTCCTCCCTTATCTCCAAGGTGTTCTGAGCAGCAGCTCAGCTTTCATAGATTTCATAGACATTTGGGCTGGAAGGGACCCCGGAGGATCATCGAGTCCAGCCCCCCGTTGGTGGTACATCTCCAGCTGCTGGCAGCAAACTGCTGCTGGTTTTGCACTTCAGAGCCCCTGTTCTTATAGGGCACAGCTGGGCCCTGTTCCCCAATTTGACAGTTGTGCTCAGTTGGATTTGCAACTGCTGCTGCTCAGGCCCCTGCAAGAAACAGAGCACACCCAGTGCTCTGTTATAGAGAGGTATTTGTGACACTGTTTCTTCCAAAAAGTGGGCCTCCATTAAAATGTTCATCTCACATTATCCTTGCTCAAGTATTTGATGATAGAATTTAGCTTTTTATTCTTAAACAACTGCCAAAATTAGAGGCAAAAGGGGTATGGAAGAATTTTCTATCCTACCTAGCTGAACATGTGACTGAAAGGGACTTCATGGAGCACCAAGTCCAGTCTCTTGCTATTGCAGACAAAGGTGTCATATAGGCTCTTATATGACATTAAAGGCATAATGGGATCTGATTTGATCTTCTCAACAGTCATGCCTTCTGCAGTGCTACACAAGCATGGCAGGAAGCACAAATGTGGGATTGGGGATCAAATCCTAATCATGTCCTATTGCCAGTGCAGGGGCTAAAAAAGATTCTCGGCTCCCCATGCACCAGGAATTAGCAAACTGAGTGCCAATAACCCTGATTCAGAGTGCTAGTCACCTGATGGACATTCCCAGGCTTGGGAGCACATCACAGCCCTTCTTCATTCCAAAGGGCTAAATGCATGATCTTGCATAATGTACTACTGAATTACATCCCATTTCCATTATTACCGTCCTGAAGGTCAGATATTTCTTCCTGAATTATATTTTGACCTTCCTTCATAATGGTGCGACTACAAATTTTATGCCATCTTTGAAGTTAATTGTAACACTCTTATTTTTTGTCTCAATGTCATAAGTCAAAATAGTCCTAAAACTAATTCTTTTGGAACTCTACTAGTAAACCTCACTTCACAATGTTATCCACACTTGTCTCTCTTTTAGCCAGTTCCTTATAAACCATCTAGTTCTTCTTGTAATCCCCATTTTTTCCAGCATAGCTAATGCTTTGCCCAAGGAACATATCGACAGCTTTTCTGAAGTCCAGTAAATGAGGCTTAATATATGATCTAATAAACAGTATTTCCCTTACTGAGAAGACCAGTTAGTCTATAAAACAAAGTTATCAGGTTAGTTTGACATAATCTACTTTTATCCAGCTTGCTTTATATTCCACTTTCTATTTACCCACATGATCTCAATTATTCTTTCCTGCAAAATTATTCTAAAATGTCACATATTAATGGGGCGTGATTAAATCTGTAGTTTCCTGGATTCCTCTCTTTCACCATAACCTACATTTGCCATTTTCCAATCAAAGGTACCACTGTTCAATTTTAGCAAGTATCTTAATACATTTCTATAAGACCTGTGATTTCATGTGCTAACTCTTTCACAATTAGCACATGAAAGCTAGTGAAAGATGAAGATTATCTTGTCTCTCTGGCATGAGCACCTTAAGCATGGAGTTCTGCTTTCATCAGCTCCGTGATAATTTCTATAGAATAATTCCCATTAACCTTCTTGCCTTTGCACCCTTCACCTCCAACCATGGTCAATATTATTGTCTTCATCAAAAACTATGTCCAAGTATTCTTGTAACGTTGAGGCGATACTTCTCTCTACCTCATTGTTACTGCAGAACGCCATTTCTTCTTGTCTTTATTTTTCTTCATCTGGGCAAATAACATTTTGCCATTTGCCTTAATTGCCAATTGATTTTTTGGCAATTCTCACTTTATTCCTTAACTACTATTTTATTTTATTCTACTGATATGCCATCCTTCCCAACATAGGCTCTGGGTGGCTTATAATAAGTGGACAGAGTAACTTATAAAAAGGGGGAATGAACAAGAGAACAAAACAACCTAAGAGGGAAACTAGATCATCACCATTAAACAGAATCCCCCCTAACCAATAACCCAGCCTAGCTTTTTTTGCTAAACAGCTGCCTAAATAGGAATGTCTTACATTGCTTCCAAAAGAAGTCCAGGTTTGGGCTCTGTCAGGCCTCAAGAGGGAGAAGTCGGATGAATGCTGCTGAAAATTACTTCAGCCTCTACCTCTTCAAGCATCTCCATCACCTTGGTATTGTCCTCTTTGTTTCACTCCAGTGGGAATCGTACAGTGTCATTTATGCAAATTTATCATCATTGCTACTGCCTACATCTATTTCACAAGTATGCAGGGGTCTAAATAAATTCTGTTTGGTGTTTACACACTACATCTCTGCTTTCTAAGACCTCCAAAAGACAGTGAAATGCCAGGGGTGTAGATGTGGAATATAAATCAAATATAAGGAATTTGCCTGTGCATTTGCAGAGTTGTTTTGTTTTGTTTTTTAATAAAAACACACCAAGTGCCAGAGCTCCACTGGCTCCTTCACCTCACCATTATTAACCAGCAATTTCTTATAGGTATCACAGCACTGGATAGCTCCAAGGAGTCCATGACAACTGTACTGCTGTGAAATGACTGAACAAATGTCCTCGGCTGTGGGAGCTGTCAGAGTGGAGACAATCTCCTAGAAATGCTTCCCTGTAGCAATTTTCGTAGTCTGAAAGTTAAAGGTTTTTAGAAGTTCTTTATTAAAAGATAAATTAATAAATAAACCAGAATAAAAACAACATGTGACTTCCTTTCCGTCTTTCCACTAGAAAACCCTCCCTCCTAAATAAGTCCTTGTTAATACGATGCTTCAGCGCAGATTTTAACATCTCCCTGTGTTGCTCTCTCATTTTCAACGAGAAATTACAGCATTCTATTCTGGTTGTAATTAGCATGTAATTAGTACTTGCAGAAGTAGCTATAAATATATATAACTGGTGGCTAGCTTAGTATCCAATACACATGATCATTATACAATTTTCTTTAATTTTTCTATCTAAAAAGCCTGCTAACACTGCAAATAATCGTGAATGAGCCAAGCTAGCCTCTGGTTATAATTTATGCTAATTGGTTTCACCCTGTAGAAGAAAGCAAACTTGTCTAACATTGAGGGGCGGAGAGGGTAGGTGGTGCCACTCTCAGTGGTTTGGGGGTATGTAATAGCTGACACGCACTATGTCCTCCGGGCTTGTAACACATTACAAGTCATTGTTTGATCCAAGTCTTTGGCATATTATGATGCTCTAAGAAAGATGCAGGAAGAAAGAAGCAAGTCCACAATTTCTGCTTTTGTAAAAAAAATATGCAAAGGTCACAGCATGGAGAAGTCTCAGGAGCTTTCTTTTATCCATTACAGGGGAGGAGTGGAGGGCTCACCGCCTAATAGGCACAGCTTCGTTTGTGCCTCCTAATCTAGACACTCTTGTCTAGAGAAGTGATTTTACATTTTTTCCGTGCACATTATGAATGAGCAGTGTTCTCGACGATGGGAAAGCAGCCTCCCTTCTCTCCCAACTGTGCTCAGAAGAAAGGGATTGATCTCTTATTACAAGCAATTGTCTCCAGCATAGCAAAGCCAAGGTTAATTTGGGTTACCAAAGCACCATGACAGCGGTGCCCTTTGCTCATTGCAGATTATCAAGGTCACATAAACCTCATCATCATCAGTACTAAAAATGCTTCCTCAGTGAAGTGACCTTCCTTGGTCAGCTGCAGAATGAAGCCTCAGAAAAGATTTGTGACCTTACTCCATGTCATATTTATCTCATGAACAGACATGTGCACCACCCCTATCATTAAGATCCACTACCTTTTACAAAGGATCTTTTCCCTTGTCCCTCGAGGGAACAGTACTGGAAGATGTGGGTTTCCTTCCCAGCTTTGTCTCTATGTCTCTCTGGGACCCTCCAAGTCATTTCATGTCTCTGTACCTCAGTTTTCTCTCCTATAAAGCAGGGATAATGAAACCCTGTCTTTGCAAAGTGCCTTGCGCTCTATAAAGAAAAACAGTACCATGCGGGAAGAAAGTAAAATTATTAGCTCATATTCCTACCATGTAATCACATTAATTGCATTCTAAAAGTTATTATTAAGTAGCTGAAAAAAGAATTCCTTCAAAACCCGAAATAAATACTATTCTTTTCCATGGGCTGATGATTTCATTTGTCTGTCACAGTAATATCTACCTCGCCGATGCTGGACACTTTCTTAAATTGATTTCAAAATACAAACTTAAAATTACCACCTGTCCCCTACTCTGGATGGTTTGACAAATAATGAAGCATATAGTCAAGTGAACAAATGAATGGCAATGGCAGTAAATCTTCCTCCTCAAGAAAACCCCCAAAAACATTTCCCCATCCCAGCTTGTGCAAAACCATTTCATCGTCCTCCTCACAAATAAAATCCTTACAACACCTTCCCTAATCATTTGTGCAAATAGAGGGGCCATGAGAAGCGCAGTTCAGTGATCGTGCAATGGTTCCAGAATTGTGAGCTCAGCCTTACTCTGGACTCAGGCTGGCCAAAGGTGCCATGGGTACCTGGTCATTTAGGGGAGTCAAAGTGGCTGGATGAGATGCTGGTTACACCACTCCTTCACACGCTGCTGGCTAAAGAACCTGGCATGCCATGCTACACTAGCCTGGTGGACTGATAGGGTTGGATAACAAGGTGCCACGAGAGGTCAGCAAAGCTTTTACTGAGCAGAGAATGCAGCCATAGGGTAAGGGAGAGATGTAATTTTAGGCGGTACTCATTTCCACCATACACTAGCTCCATCCCATCCTGCCGTAAGGAGGTTTTGCTCAACCACTTTTGCCAGATAAGGGAGGAGCACCTCCAGAAAACTGACTTACCTGATGATCCGCTCTTGGAACCACAGGGACAGCGCCAGAATAAAGAGTTATAAATGAGATGCTGTGGATGAGTGAAACGAGGGCAACCAGGAGAACATCCCCTTGGTTATCTAAGGCTTGGCCCACAGTACCAGGCCTGGTCATGAGGCTGCCCAAAGCCCTGGGGAATTGATTGTTATTAAATAACTTAATAGATTTGCTTATAAGGTCTGTCAAATTACAAGGGCAGGAAGAAATAAGGAATCCATGACTGGAAGCGAGGGTGTCGGAAGGGATGGAGGAACAAGGAGAAGTTGAGAAGAAAGGAGAGCACATGGATGGATAGGAGGAAAAGAGGGAGGTAAACAAAAGGAAACTGAAAGTACGGCACAGGATGAAGTGGTGTGAATTGAACAGGAGCCAAGGTGCTGCTGCGGTGAGTAGCATGAAGTAGAGGGTGGCAAGTAAACATGTTGTGTGCACTTAGAGTCTCCAATGGCTTCATTAGGTGTTACAGTTGTAGAGCCCGGACCTCAAACATCTTCCTTCCCCACTCATCTCCCAGCACAAAAGCATTACTTTGAACTATTGTTCTTCAGCAACTTAAAGCTATTTGCTGCCCCCAACCCAATTTCAGTCTATTTCCCTTTTGAAGACACTCCAGGTATTCCCCTTTTGAAGGTCCTGTCTGGTGATCACCCTGATGAGGGATGGGCCCAAGCTCAGGCTGGCTGCTCTTCCTAGCCAGGCAGAAGGAAGAACCGAGGTGCTTCCAAAGGTGCTGGCTGACACAGCAAGCAACGCTCCTCCATGACACTGCAGCTGCTCTTCCACCTGCCTCTGCCCCTCCCTCCCCCTGCATTGGCATCAATAATTTCTTCTCCCTAACTATCCTTTCTTCCCTCCCTTCTCTCTTTTCTCTTTAAGAGGAGGAAGGGACTTCTGGTAGCCTTGTGAAAACAAAAAACCAAAAAAAAAAAACCAGGCACTGCTTTCAACTGTCATGCTGATTGCAAGCTGAAGAGTACTGACAGGGTAGCACACACCTCCATGGGAAAATCTATTCTATTCTAACCTCTTCTGACTCCGAAGCTATTTCTTAGTGCACTACTGGATACAAATGATTCTGAGGCAAAGTAGGATGCTTGGTGTGCTCATTTGCATCTCATTACCCAGCATGCTCTTCCCCCTCAAAGCTATTTTCATAGCAGTATTGTTGTCAGAGCCTTGGGAACAAGTGGAGAGATTTGGGTGTGCTTGGGGCACACAGAGTTCTTTTCTGCGTGCTTTGCTTCCCCTTAGTAATGAAAAGCATTGCACAGTGGTCAAAATGATCCAGTTTTACATTTTCAAGTCTCTGTGGGATTTTTTTTCACTAATTTACACCATCAAGAACAAATTTTGAACAAAAAATAAGATTAGAAATGTAAGCCTAATGCTCTACTCCTTAAAGTGCTCATGCATGAAGGTTTTTGATCAGGGATTAAGAAATGAGATTTAACTTTCACCTGCCTTAAATTTAGTTTGCATGAAGAACACATTCCAGTAAAATACGGTTCACTGTTTAGTGACAGGCAAATACCCAAATATTATACCTCAGTAATATTAGCATCTTTCTCTGCATACTGAAGGTCTCTGTTTAGAGCGCTGAATACACCAGGTCCTGTTACTGTCTACATTAAAGACAGTGATGATTTCTCCCTGTCCAATTTCTTTAAAAAAGCAGTAGCTTTCAAATAGATGTATAAGATGTCAGCCAGGACAAATGTCTAAAGTCTGAACTGCTGTGGTGAATGTTGTTTTCTGGCAATTCTATAATATCAGAGTTGATTTAAGGAGCACTTAAGCCTGTTTTTATACCAGTACCAAGAAGAATAAAAGATTTCAAACATAAGACTCAAAACAAGCCCTTGCAATTTAAAGTTTTCCATAATTCTCAATATCTTCTTTTAGATACTTGAAAGTCAAATGCTACTCCCTCATCATTTTCTTTTCTTTTAACTTGATACTTTCAAAGAAGAAATAAATAGATCAGATTGGCTTTTCAGTACTGTGCACACCAATGGTACCTCCTGATGGAAGATTATAGAGTGCCTCAAAAATGTTGCTAAAATAAGAGGGATAGCCATATGTATCGCCCCTCTTCCCCTTTTACAGATTTGAAAATTCAGGCATAGACCTAATGCTATATGATAAAGGCTGATGCAGAAAACTGGCTGACTATACACGCGATTGATGGAAGGAGGAGGGAGTGGCATTTTAATTAGAGCAGTTCCCAGAGAGCCATACCAATTAAAACACCTCACTATCACATGAATTAAGCCCCCATGGGTTTAAAAGTGGCTATGGGGCACTTTACCTAAACCTCATTTCACAAAGTTTAGATATACCACCCCAGCAGCCATTTTTAAGTGTGCGGAGGCTTATACACATGACAGTGAGACCATGCTGAAGTGTTCTAATTAGACGCAGTCTAATTAGAATGCAAGCCAGCACATGTATAGGCAGTCACTGTTAGCAGAACTGGGTTAAAATACACATCTTCAGACTTCCAACTTCAGACTTCTAATAACAACACCTGAACTGAGATTTTAAAATAAAAAGAGCTCACATGGATAAAAATTATGCACAGACACATAACAAAAATAATATCTGAGACCAAAAAAAAAAGAAGAAAATCAATAACAGATGGTTTATTACCATGATTCTTCTTCTCTTCAAAGTCTTAGGAGTGATAAACCCTGAAGTATCATGGGACATGAGTTTCAGAGAGATGCTACAATATACACCAGAGGGGTGTGTGTTCATGCCTGTATGCACCTTTTCAATCACATATTAGTAAATTTAATAGAAGCATGTTTCTTCTTCAGTACCAAGACAGGCCTATTTAACTGGTCCAGAAATTGGTCCTTTATAACGTTCTTGTTCAGATTATGCTTCTTGTAAGCAACAACAATGTAGATAGGGTAGTGAAAACAGACAGAAAGTATACATGTTAGATTACACAGAGAAGGCAAGGTGGATATACACCCTCACAGACTAACAATATAAAATATATGTACATGTACAGAGAGAGAGAGAGAGCACGCACGCATGGGCACACACACGAGCTTTCACAAACCCAAGTTCATTTATCAGATGCTGCGTACAGAGAATCACCCTTGGCTTATCAAAGGCCACCACACTTCATCATTCCCTTTCCCCTTGCTGCCACTCCCTCAGCATCCTCCATATTCAGTCTCTCCTTGGGTTTGTACAACTCTCAAAGAAAGGAAAATCTTTCCTATTTCCTATTTCTACAGGAGGATAGCTCTGGAATGAGGAAAGATTACCTAAAAACAGCACCTCTATTTTAATTCAATACTGGGTAAACCATTCAGAAATGTTATTTATTAACACACACGATAGGAGGAGATGGAAGGCTATAGCTAAGGCAATTATAGGCCCCCAAGGACTATGAAAACAGACAGAACACACAAGAATAATACATGACAGACAGACAAGCCAGATAGATTGATCGATCGATCAATCTATAATAGGACTATGACAATATAACTAATATAAAAATCATATCCCTCCCCTCCTTCCCCACCCCCAGCGCCATAGTTATAGTGGAACATAAACTGAGCATAGCGTAATCTAGGAGTATGACATAGAAGCTTTTCAGATTGAACGTCTAGATATATTTATCTCTCTCGAATATCTGGACGTTCAATCTGAAAAGTTGCCATGCCACAGTCCTGAATTAGGCTATGCTCAGTTTATGTTGCAGTATAAGTATGGCACTGGGGGAGATACGATTTTCTATTAAAACTAGCCAACTGCCCATCAAGAGTGATGGTGGGTGGGAAGGGGAGCAGGTGAGTACAGAGGCCTGTGTCCAGCCACCCCCGCCTCGGGCTGGGTCCAGAGCCGCAGCTGTTCCCCGCCTCTCCCCCACCACTTCAGGCCATTGCCCTGGTCCCAGCCGCTCCCTGCCTCCCCCCACTGCTTCAGGCTGCAGTCAGGGCCAGGGTCATGTCCACTCCCTGCTGCTTCAGGCTGAAGTCGAGGCTGGGTCCCACCTCCCCCCACCACCACTTCAGACTGCACCTTCCTCCCCACTGCCTCCCCACCTGCAGGGAGCAGAGCTTGGCGGCGGGGGGAACGCCAGTGGTGCTCAGCTCAACCCCTCCCCCCACAGAGTCCTGACCCTGCCACCACCTCCAAGGAGCAAGGGGGGGGGGTACAAGTCCAGCTGTGCTAGCCTCGACCTCCCCCGCTCTGTCCCCTCTGTCCCCACCATCATGGCAGTGCTCCACCATGCTGCCACCTCCTGTCCAAAAACTATATTTGCACTCTGACTGGTTATTTCAGTCATCCAATCGGAGTGTGAATAAAGCGTTATGGACAGATTAAGGCTTTTTATAATAATAGTCATATTGACACAATCTTTAGTCAACATGTTTACACAGGCATAAACGATGTTTCATACCAGTATAGATTATGGGGTATATTTTGCCAAGGGTAAAATCTGCTAACTTAATCCCTTTTAGATCATGCATATACTTTTAATTATACCAGCAGAATTAAAGCAGTTCAACTTGTGCCTTTAGGCCTTAGTCTAATGGCAATTAACACAGCCATTTTCAAACACTGCAGGCAACTGAAGCTTACAATGGAAATAGCAAATGACCCATAACAATCTGCAACACTAACAGATGCCTCTATAAAACAACTCCACTTTCAATTGGTTTTGCCACATTTGCAGGAAGGATGTTTATGTGCTATTATGCCCCTTTAAGCATGAGGCCTCAAGAGCTAAAAAGTTGCTTGTGACCACCTTTCTATTAGAACATTGCGTTTGGACAGCAAAACAAAAAAATAATCAATTCAGCCAATGACATTTCTCTGTGAAAGGGCTAAGCCAGCACAAAGGCACTGATAAAAGTGGCAGTTAACCCTGTGGTACCCTCATTGTTCTTTATTCACAAAAACTGAACACTTGAGCAACATAAGAAGAGAAAGACAGAGAGGGAGCGAGAAGGGGGTCTGCCATCTGTTGCTAGGGATGACATCACCCCTGTTAGCTCAGCCATTTCTTTTCATGATTGTGTTTGCATCATTAATCAGTGCTGTCCTTACGTTGGTCCATTCAGTCGGGCCTCAACTGTCAGCACTTGAGCCCTGCAGTTCAAAAGAGACCTGCCAAACTGCTTGGCCTCTGTTTTAAAGAGGTTTGGATCTATATCAAGGTTACCTTGGATGGAATACTCGTCAACTGGTATGGGGAGAAATGCTCTCCTTTACTGCCTGCAATTTGAAAGAGGGTTATGACAAATCCCAAGCATAAAAAAACAGATCCTACTCTCCCGAGTCTTGGATCTACTAGGGCCCTTTAATGAAGTGCTGGGTCCATAATGAAATAACATATAATCATTTTGCTTAGTTTTGTATTGTAGGTCTCCGATTCCCCCGCCCCCACAGACTACTAGAAAATCTATTTCTTGAAACGTTTTGTCCCAAAAACACCAGTTATAGTAAGCAGATAAAACAGTAAATAACTCTATTAGGAAGCTCCACGCCACTTACATTATGATACTCTGGATTTCCCAAGACATGAAATATATATAACCAATAACCCTCACATCTGGATTCTCTGTGAGCCACATCTCCTATTGGCTGAACTTTGACATTATTGTTCTCGCTCTTATTGTTTTTTGTATTGCAAGTAGCACTTCACAGCCTCAGGCACTGACTGGGCCCTCATAGTGCTAGCCAGTGTACAAACATTTGAAGCTACCTATCTTAGTACTCTCAACACAATAGCTCTATCACTAATATCTCAGCACCTCATTTTTGTTGCTTCACTTGTGAAGTACAGATCCAGTATGATCTCCATTTTATAGACAAGAACTGACTGCCCAAGGTCATCCAAAGCAAAGTTGAAATCAGGCACTCTCTGTTCTAGGCCAGTACCCCAACCAATTCTTTCCCCTTGACCAAGGACTGCATTCATTGTTGCTTAGTACCAGCAATGAACAAACTAACATGATGCAGATAATTCTAAACGGGCATTATGAAATTATACTTTATACAGCTGATCTTTTATAGCAGGGGTGAATGTTTCCTCATACTTTTTCAATAGATTTCTCTTCCGGTTTCCCCTAAGCATCACAGTTCAGGACATAATGCTATTTTGGCTGTTTGCACTTTCTGCACCTTCTCAAATATGGACTGCTGATGCATGGAATCCCAGGATTTATGGAGAGAGCAACATGTAAAGTGGCATTGACAGGGGAGCGACAAGGGTGAAGGAACCAGAATTACATGGGGATATGGAAGGCAACATTCAGCCCTCTTCTACGGAAACTGGGAAAGAGAAATTGACTGTTGTAGGGGGAAAAACTAAAAGAAGAAAAGCAACAAGCACACTAATTTCACAGTTTTCATAGACATTAGGGCTGGAAGGGACCTCAGAAGATCACTGAGTTCAGCCCCCTGCCCCAGTCACAGGATCCCAGCAAGATAAGCAGGATCCCAGCAAAATAATGATGGGCAGATGGTGAGTCAGTTCATCCCCTGTTCTGTACTGACTGCAACAGAGATGGGCTTTGTTTAGTGCATCAGGAAGCGGAGTATGGAGAGCCTTCAGAGGGAATAATGCTGGGAATAGCACTCAGGAACACAAGCACAAAAGATAGTGGGATGGAATCCAGGATGTCTTCAAACTCTCTTGACACTGAAGGTGGAAAACCAAGTTTTATATCTAGAGTATTTTAAAGGCTCACATTGCTGCTTTTCCTGAGCACTTCACAATATTTAATACCTTTGTTTTCACCACATCACTGTGAGATAGGACAGTACCATATTTCTACTGTAGAGATGGAGATCTTGGGGCAGATGGCTTTAATTGTTACCAACTTTTATCCCTTTCCTACAAAAGCATTTGATAGAATGTGGTAAAATTAAAATAGGCAAGGTTTATCATTGGGAGAACAGCCCTCCTCCCCTCCCCCCCAAAAGCTTAAAAGCAAAGAAACATTAGGGAGGCCTCCACCGAGGCACCAGCTCAGGGGTGGAATTGATAACACAGTGTTTATCACCCAATTAAGAAAACAACAAAGGGATATTACCAACTAGCTGTTGATTCTGCTTTTGTCCTGTCTGCCACAGCATGGACCATAGCCAGCATGTGGTTTGGTAGCTAATGCTGAGAGTGCCTGTGTAAGGTAGAGGGGACAGGGATCCCTGCTTGGCAGGGAGTAGGGAGGGATGGGGGAGCAGGGGGAAGATAGGCAGATGCCTGCAGTCTTTGCAGAGGGAGCAGCCAGGGAGCAGAGGGGAGGGGCCAAACCCTGCTGTGGAGCAGCCCGCCCAGCCCAAGAGCATGCCGGATGCTGGGGGAATCTGGTTTATTTTAAACCAGCAATGGGTCTGGGACAGACATTGCATAAACTGGGTTGAACCAAATCAGTGAAGTCTAATACTACATTCAACCAGGTTTATCTCAAACCAGTTTCAGCCATTTTCAAACTGGTTTATGTGCACTGAACAGCTGTTCTGTTATAGGTTTAAACCAGTTTCTGATCACTTAAACCGGTTTATGAATAATGTCTGTCCCTAGCCAGAACTCTCACTGTTGCACACACTAAATCCCCTATATTCTCTCTGAGGGGACACAGGGTTGAGGGTATGAAAGCGCATGTGGACTTTTTATTCTATTCAAGCAGAGAGTTTGAGAACCTTAAGGAGAGAGGTGGGAGGATATTCAAACAATTCTAGACACGAAAGGTTACTTTAACAATCCTTCAAGCCTGCTTCAGCTCCTACACAGCTATGTAACTATGTAAATGTCAAAGGAGGAATAATAAAGCAAGCTTGTTAGCAATAAGTGGTAGGCACCCAAAAAAGGCATGACACACTGTATGCAGAAGGAGCAGAAGTGTAACTAAGAAATCCACCAGCTCTATAGATAATGAAACAATATATTAAAAGAATTTCCATATTCAACTTGACTGGTGCAAGTGTCACTCTCATGACAAAACATTCGGTGGAGACTGAAATTGGAAATGTCTTGCTGAGAAGTAGGTTAGAACCAAAATTTGATTCGCTCGGACTGTATTTTAATCTGGTGAGGACTGTCTGCTAGCCCCTAAGTCTGCTAATTCAGTTTACAATTTAGTAACCCTGCACAACATTATAGTTTCTTTCTGCATATTAGCAACAAACAATTTCTGTCAAAAACTGTGGGAGGTGTCTGGCAATGGCAATTCTTAGCGGGGTCCCATCCCTAATGACCACAGCCAGCTAGCTTGAGCTAGAATCACCCACACTATGAACAAGTAACTGGAGGATGGAGGGTGTTCATCTAGGTTTGCTTGCTTTCATGTTATCAATTTACAAGTGTCTTAGTAAAGTGATCAGGCAGTGTAAGTCTGAAAGACTGACGGTGTTGGTACCAGATTGTGAGTAGCCCCTGAATGCACAGGCTGCTCTTGCACACCCCACTGTGCAACCCATATAAAGATCAATCACCATAACAGCTACTGTGAGCAGGAACTGCTCAGTTTTGGCTTCTTATATGGCAGCACAAATGGAGCAGAAAAGGTAGGAGCAATGTGGGGAGGAAGAGTCATTAGGAGAGATGCAAATGCACCTCTTACAGGTGCATCAGAAGAAGTGGTGTGAGAACCAGGGAACACTATGTACCATGCCTCCCGAGTAGGTGCAAGATAGGCTGTGCCTCAATGTGGGGCCACTGAACCCTCCACACAAATCTGAAAACTGGACAATTGAGCCTTAGATGCAGCCATCTGATAAGCAGAGTGCTGTAGAAGTTACTTAACCAAATATACTTTCAAAAATTTGTCAGAACAAGACCTTGCAAGGTATCATCAACCCTGGTACAGTCATGGGATTAACAATGCTAAAGAGAAAGTGAAACAGGATTAATGACTTAACAAGGTCACAAAACCACACAATTTATCCTTCACTTGGATCTTCCTCTGTACCTCTCATTCCCCTTGCTCATTAACATTATTCAATAGATACATGCGTTGCTGCACACTGTTTTTTCATAAGTCTTGTTTTCTTTTTGCAATGTGGTCCGGAGGTTTTACTGTTTATACAGCCAGATTTAATGATTATTGCTACTTGTGTGGAAACACAGGCATCTGTGGTTCTGAGGACAGTAGAATTCAAACTGCAACCTCAGCTGTCAACAAGTCAGCGTCTTTCTCTTTGTTAAAAATTAAGTAGCACCCTCTATTCGTAAAGCAGTTACCCCAAAACACGTCTGGAGATTCATACCAGACCTTTCACAGGAGAACACTGTTTCCTCACAACTTTCCCGCTGCCCAGTGTTATAAAGCAGAAATAACTGGGAAATTCCCTTCCATACTACCTCTCAGATTGTGCTTGCTGCTTCTCAAGCCTGTCATCTTGCTCGTGCCTGCTCCCAGTAATAGCTCCTGGCACAAACTGTTCTCATATCATGCTGCATTATTAGCAAGCTGTCAGACACTGGCAACTCGAATAGTTATTGGGGTAATGATGTTGTTAGTTAGGGAAAAAATAATTGAACTCCCAGTGCAAAAAATATATATATATAAGTTTGTATGAGTTTATATGCATGTTCTTTTTCCTCCAACTAAGGGAAGGAGTTGGAGTATTAAAATAGATACCAGTTGATTTTAAGGAGCAATGATTTTCTTGCAACAATCTTAAATGTGACCTCCAGTGGTTTTCAGGTTAATTATTATGACTTTAATTGCCCTATTAGAAATAGATGAGACCTCCAGGCATAGCCCTGAGTGAAGGTTTGGGCACTACCCACTTTCCTGTAATCCTAGGAAGAATCATGACTGAGAAACATACCTTGGAGTCCCAGTTATTCCCGCACTTTCCAGAGGCCTATGCCACCAGTAAATTACTATGCACTTCCCTCTCCACCCCCAACTCACCCAAGTTGGTTCAGCTGCTTTGGCCAGTATTCAGGAAGGGTGGAACCAGGGCTCCACTCATTCTGTAGCCATCAGCTTCACGCAGGGAGCAGACAGTCAAACAGCCTCACTTACTCCTTTGTGTCGGACCCCAACTTCTGGGTAACCCGCATAGTTCCCGCACGTGAGTGCTCAGTGTTAGTTACAATCTACCCTTACAGTAGTTTGTCCCCTTTTATTATTTCCGGCCTTGTCTCCATGCTGTCATCTACTCACAGAATGTCCTCTCAATTCCTTTTCACCAAACCACTACTCTCCTCCAAATCCCTCCTACAGTCTCCTTCTTCCCATAACATTGTTAAAAGAAGCCAGGTTGTTTCTTTCCTATATAAATTTCCCAGTGCATCCTGATTTCTTTGCATGCATCTTGCTTCTTATCTAAAGTCTCCTGGCCAAGGATATATCTTTAATTTCCTTGTATAAACTATTATTTCTTAAGTGACAAAGATGTAATGAAACAAGTTACCAAACATTCCAAAAGAGATAGCAAACTCCTTCCCCAGACTATGAAATCAATTCATAAAACTTCCCTCCCACAACTATTGTGTAGCACACAAGATAGACTTCAGGGCTAGGGAGAGAAATTATAAATAAACTGGTAAAAACAATCAGAAATTGGTTCAAATCTGTAACACAACATCAATTCAGTGTACGTAAGCTGCTTTCAAAATGGCTTAAACTGGTTTAAGATAAACCTAGATGGATGTAGCATCAGACTTTGCTGATTTATGTTAAATCAGTTTATTGAACTTCTGTCCCAGATCCCCTCCAGATTCAAGTTAACTCACAGTCCCCCAGCATCCCAGGATGCTTTGCACCTCCTCCACAACCCCCTCCTTACAGAGCTTGGCCCAAGTGGTCCGCTCCAGCTGAGCATGGAGGCATGCTCTAGCACCTTCTGGCTTGGGCTACTGCAGGCATGTGGTTGCATTTTCAGTATCTAAAGTAAATGTCTGCTCACTGGCTTATCTGTTCAATCCACATAGCTTAGATTAACTTGTACTTAGCCCAGGAGTTTGGTTTTCTGCAGTATTCCACCCAAGACTTGCTTGCATTTTACTTGTCCTGGATAACTAATGTATAGCTTGCTGCAGAATGCTTCAAAATGAAATGTGCTACAGTAAATGAAAAAAATAGATTGCATACTTATTAGTCTGCCCTTGAAAGCCTGATATCTTATTGCACTAAAGATAATCTGTGTCACCATTAGCAACTCTGAGGCCTGTATTTCTTGGGCACTTTAAGTCTTTGCTCATGCAGCTTTGAAGGACTCACATGAACCTCTTTAAAGTATATAATCTTCAAACTGGTGCTCAGGAAAGTAACCCTGCCAAACTCCCTCCTCTGATTATTGAACCTTTAGACTGCAGAAGTGCCTAAAGGCCACGGCCAGGCTGGAACCTATCATGCCAGTCGTTCTACCACCAAACAACAAAGGACTCCCGCAGAACTTGCACACAATTTGCAAGTCCTGAGCAGAGTGACAGTAGAAAGCCATTTACAGTGATACCTGACCATTACCAGCACCCTCCTGCTCCCCCCACCCAGACCCTTTTCAAGTTGGACTTTTAAAGATGTGGCACAGCAGCCTTGCTACCTGTCCAGACATGATCCAAGAGCTATGGGCAAACATCCCTGCTGGATCGCTTTGCTGCACTTAGCACAGGAAGTCAAAAGGTTTCACTGGCTGGCCTGAAGGGCCCAACAAGGAGAATATTCAGTGTGGCAGCATGCGTCTGATCTCTCCCACAGATCAAGACCAGAAGACTGCAATTAGCAATTGCTGCCAATCAAGACTTTCATCTGCTCCATTCAGGGCATGTTCTTCTTCATTCAGTTGAACATCTAAATTGAAACACTGGTTAGAGTTATAAGAGGTCAGGGTTTAGAAAGCAGATACTGGGCTGATAACATAACTCAAATGCAGTTCTACCATTCCCTAGTCATCCTAAATGAATCGCCACCTTAACAAAGAGCAGAAATCTAGTTAAACATGGGAAAGAAAGCGGTAACACCTGCTTGCAGACATTAAAAAAAAAAAAAGGCGCTTTATTTAAATTTGTTGCATTACCGCACCGAGCCTCACCCATGCCCAGAACAGGCAGTGTCTTATTTGGACCTGGCTCACTTGACATCTGTATAGATCAAGCACTTTAATGGGGCTCTCTTGGCACTTTTATGTAATACACAATTGAATCAGCTTTAGAAAAAAATCTCCAAAAAGCACCACTGAAGCCCCTGATCTATACAGATGCTGCAGAGCCGGGTCTTTTTTTTTTTTATGTCTGCAAACAGCATGTGACTGAGGCCCTACATTTTCAATAGCAACCAGAGACTCTTGGGGATGGTGCCAACTACATTTTTAAAAGTCAGGATATTCAGCACTTCCTGAAGACAAGAAGGCTCGCCTTCATTTTTGGCACCCTGAAAAACTATGGCACCTAAGTCCAGTCACTTTTTGAAAATCTCAATTTAGATAGTTTAAATGTGTGTACACGGTGGAGGGTATAATTTAACTGTTTGGACAAGATGCTGCAGTAAGTGAAAGTCTTAGAGGCTGCAGTTCTTTCTCTATCCTTGGAACAAGAACAGTATCATAATGATAGGGTGCACTTTTCCACACTGCCCCAGGACCGTAAAAAATGAGTTTTGGACCCTGTTCCTTCCACAGTGCGGTCATGATCTGACGTCACAGTGAGAGCATCATGCAGAGTGGAGCCTGCAGGGAGAGAGTGTGTGTAGTATGAAGCTATATGCTCCAGGAAGCAAAGGCTGATTGCGAGTATTGTACACAGCTGGGGCACGCTGTAGGTCTCTTGAACTTCTGGAAAGGGAACCCCAACCCACTGGTACTACTCCATGGGTAACAGGGTTTATCTTGATGATGTCCTTACTTGTGGTGACAAAAGGGAAGTCCCTGACAACTGCTCCTCAGACAACCTGGGAGGTGAAGTAGGGCTGCTTCTGTGCCTGTTTTGGAAAGCAAAGAAAGGAAACCAGCCAGGAGAAATGTACACAACAGATAACTCAATGATACTGCACCCCCCACGGTATGTTCCTCTGACTAGAATCTTCCCAGGGCACTGCTGGGCAAACTTTAGGCTGCTGCTAAGCAGGGATAAGAAGAAAACACCTAGACTCTCTGGTGCTAGGTAGCCTATCTATACCATAGAGAGATGATCAATTAGACAGAACTGCCTGCCTTTCTACTTGAGTGCCGGTTAAGACCATTTTTATAGCATATGCACCCGATACAACTGTCAGACTGTGATAAATCCAGTAACTCAGCAATCAGATTGACAACTGTATCAGCTTCTCCTCCGCTCGGCTAGCTCCAGAGATGAATCAAAACAAAATCTCTGTCACCTGGCAGCCGTCACTCAAATTTAGGGATCAAGAATATCTTTAGTTGGTAGTTTCAGTCATCGCCTTTATTTCTCTTAAGAGGAAACTAGAACATCAGCCACATTCTTCTTTCAACCTGTAGGCTGTACTATAGCCGATCATCTGATTTCAGGACACTTAAGCACCCTATTCACTTAGCATGTTCCTTGAACATTTAACAAAGCTATGTTAAGCTGCTAGTACAGAATGTCCCAGTTCATTCTCTCACCACAATAGGATTTTACAAAAAATCTATTTATTCCTTTAAGGATGTTCAATTCTCCTTTTGGAGGCCAGAAAACAACAAACCAAAGCTACCCTTCAATATAACTACAAGTTCGCGCGTGCGCGCACACACACACACACACACACACACACCCACACACACCCACCCCCAAATCAAATGGATGAGTGTTTGAGTGAAGCACATCTTAGCCATGCTAATACACCAAGTCTATTGGGTCAGGCTGACTTTTTTCCAAGAAAAAAATATAGAAAAAGTCTATCTGAGCAGAGAAAGGACTGCTCCTTATTCTTGATGCAGCACTGTCAATATTTGTTTTTGTTTAAAAATAAAATTCTCAGTTTGTACTCGAGGTGCATTTTGCATTAGCAAGCTAAACTGTCTTCCATGTACAGAGGGACAGCAGATATTCCAAAGTGTATTTTGTGTACAGAGTTTTACAGAGCAAATATGTAATTAAATAAAAAAAACCCAGAATTTTAATGTACAGTGTATACACAAGGGCCCTGAGAAAGGATTAGTTACTTATTCTTATTCTGTATTTCCAATATAGAAACATGCTTAATCTTTCAGCCTTACTGTGACATTCACATTTTTTTAATGGAACACACACATTCCCTCTCCCCACTCTGCCATGGTCTACCTTTTCACCAGTGCTTCTGGGTAACGCAGTCAATATGCCCAACTTCAGAAACATTTTAAAGAGGCCTGATTTCCACAGGACAAGTGCTCAGAATTTCTGAAAATCAGGTCCCTGAGGGTGTTTCCAACTGGCTATCCCAAACCTACTAATAACTTCTGAAAATTTACACACATACCTACACAACCAAAGCAAAATGTGGAAGTACCTTTACTGGAGTACATTTATCTAGGAAAACTCTGCAGCAATCCTGTAAGACCAGTCTTCCATCATCTTTGTTGCAGTGGAACAGCAACAGCACAAAAGGGGGCACGCAAGGGGCAAAACTCTGGCCCAGCCATCAACTGCTTGAACACATACCATTTCACAAAGAATACAGCAGATCATTATAGATTTAGGATCAAATAAGGAGACGGGAATTCAAGAGAAGCTGCAAATCCTTAGCAACTCTTAGTGTTTGACTTCAAGCTATTCAATAGGCACCAATGAACAAAATGCAAATACTGAAAAATGAATGTTATATTTTATATATATATAAATGTGTGTGTGTATATATATATATATATATATATATAAAAAACATTCATTTTTCAATATTTGCATTTTGTTCATTGGTGCCTATTGAATAGCTTGAAGTCAAACACTAAGAGTGTGTGTCCATGTGTGTACACACACATACACAAAGAATTCATACACAGGTTTCTAAGTTTCTGGGGGAACCCCTCAATGGTAGTCATTATATTATGACACATTATGCAACTAAAGATGATCAGCCTCATTCTCTATTTTGCTTCTATAGTAGTTTCACTTACCTGACTTTAGGGCAGATAATCCTCATTACAATAGTTTAAACTGGTAGAAGAATAAGAGCAGTGCCCTAATGCAGATACTCAAGGAGACTAGAGCTCATATTGCTCATGCAACCTTGCAAACATTTTTAAAATTGCAGGAAATGGAATCAAAGGCACAGAATAGCCAACAGGGACTCCTGTAATACTGAGAAAGGGACAGACCATGTGAAATCCACTTTGACAAGACTTAATAACCCTAATGATTATATCAATAACAACTCTAAGTAAGGAATCATGGCCAAGCCACATCACAAAGCAGAGCAGATCACCAGCCTATCAAATGAACAGAGCAAACCTCCAGTACAGGACTTGGGCCTATTGCAGTGTAAAACTGGCCTGTTGTAGCCTATTTTTCCCCCCACTGCATGGACAAAGCAGTTTGCTTTCCCAAGCTGTCTCTGAGGCATTTCACAAAGCTCAAAATATATTAAAGAACATAACTGCTTGGGTTTCTTCAATTTCAAAAGAATTAAGCAACTTAACTTTAAAGATTTTTAGAGGAAAACAAGCAAATTCTGCAGTCTTACTTCTGGAAATGAGCTTTAAGTGTAGATCAACGATGAAGAAATAGCTAAATAAAGCTGTGAGTGTGTATGGGTGGTGTGAGATCAGAGTACAGCCCTCCTTTGCTCCTACACAGGCAGTGTCCTTATATTAGTTCAGTTGATTATTTTTTAGTAAACATATGGTGGCAACTAAAACACACAGTAAAAGGGTAGATATTTTCCATGAAAATTGCCAAGAGACAAAAACTTGATTAAATAAAACTTGTAGACTTTTTTCCTGCTATTCAAGAAGAAAAAAAATCTATTGTTATAATTTTTTATAGTTAATTCCCCTCTCCCCCTCCCCCACAAAAACCTTCTTCATCCATAACAAATTAAAGACAAACCCCTTGGTCTTCAAAATTCCAAAACACAGAAAAATTCTAACAAAACAAAACTATTGGGGAAAATAATATGTTTAATAAATGAGAAAGTTCCAATGGCCAGTTTCACCACTAATGGCAACTGATAGAAAAACAAATGTGGTACGGCCATGAAAGGGCACATAAATGTGTAGAATTGGGTGTGGGTGCCTGTGGATAAGTGCTTGGAAAAAAGTCCTGTCTTTGAAATAGTCTTTGTGTATAGAGAATGAGTAAAGATAACTAGAAGCAAATGCTCTGATGACTTTCTTGCCAGCCCTCATCCTTGGTTTTTTTACTGCTTGCTATTTACCAACTGCACCGGGAGATGATAGGCCAGTGAAAGATAAGCCCTTGAGAAATGAGGCTGATAGGGTAGAGCAGGACTTGTGAATACTTAGACTCAACCAAGGTCCACCTCGGTGTGCCTTGAGATTCTTTCAAGGGTGTCTTGGGATGCCACACACTATTAGCACTGTTAGGTTTACAAAACTGTTTATTAAAATAAACCCAGACATTTCAAATAGACATCCATAATTGTGGTCTTTCTGAATTCTTTCCAACAGAAAAACAGAACAGTTTTTCTGTAGTCAAAAAAAAGAGTGAAAACAAAGAGCTCATATTTTCAAAATCTTCCACAAGTGTGTCCAGGGATGCCTTGACCCTAAAAAAAAAAAAAGTTGAGAACCACTGACTTAGATCCTGGACAGAAAGAAAGAAGCAGCCAAAGGAGGCAGAAGGAAAAAAACAGGGGAGCGGAAGAGGAGAGGGAGAGTTAATCATACAGTATGTATGCTCTTCTAACTCCAGCAGTAAGCCTCTGGCATATACCACTTACTTTGATCACTCTTGAATACAGCAGGTTAGTGGGTCTCTCACACACACCTGTTAAAGCTAATCTTAGGCAATTTCCTGCAAACAGTTATACAAACAAGGGAACTAAAAGATGATACCACACCAGCCTCCTCTAAGCCACTTTAGTAGTAAAAGTGTCATTTTTTCCTTATAGCCTATAATAGAAATTAAATGCACACATTTTGTTATTGGTTCTTACTATACGTCTTAACCTTCTGAGTCCATTACTCCTTGCTAGGGTTGAAGGAATATTTATTTTTCTAGAGCAACAGTAGTACCAGGTACTATGAACCATACAAAAGCAGCTTCACTGACCACTGTGTACTGCTCTGAATTCAGGGAAATTTATAAGCACAGGCAGTAGTGGCCTAAGGGGAGGGCAAACTGGGCAACCGCCTGGGGCCCCACACTTTAGGGCTGAGCAGCTACAGTCATACAACAGCTAATACAATACAGTCAGCTACAGCCATAAAAAAAATTGGAACAAATTTTTGGGGGCTGAAGTTTTTTTAAGGAAGTGGCTCTATTTGCATTTTAACACTTGACTATTTATCTCATTCCCTGAAAGAACATTAAAAAGATCCACAATACATGGGTCATCAAAATTAAGTCTTTAAGGGGCTCCAAAGGACTCTCTTGCCCAAGGCCCCAAGAACCCTAAGGCTACCACTGAGCACAGGTTCTCAAGGGTTCTCTCTCTGCTTTGCATGATTACAGTGCTGCAAAGGTGCTGTAAGCTTCATTTAACTGGCCAGGTAAACTGGTCCTATGGCCATGTTGTGTGATCAGAATAGCACAAAGCACTGGAGTTTACTGGAAGCAGCCAGAAGGAATTAAGATTCCATTAAAAAAGGTATGAAAATCAACAGGCATTCAGAGGACAATATCAATTTCTAATCCAGGCTCTTTGCACAGATATGTTAAAATGGCAATAGTTGGGAGCTTAGATATACTACTTTTCATCAGTAGATTTCAAAGCAAGTAGCTTTAAGTGCTTCACTTATCTAAATCCTCCAGCTAAATGTTCTGATTTCCCAGTCACTTTAAAAAAAAAAAAAATCCTCTATCATGCTTCATGAAGGACCTACTCAATGTGTTGCTTCCATGATAAGGACACTGTATATGTTTGATTGTCTCTCTCTTTCCCCCATGTTTTGTATGTTGCTTGTCTGTGCATGGAGAAACAAAAAGAACTACTGAAATTGTTTATAACCATAGCGACCACTTTGCTTTTATTTTTGTAACCAGTCAGCTTCCCTGGTTTTGTCCTTTTAGAGTGGAGGATCTAGAGAACAAAAGCTACTTTTTAGTACGTGCTTGGACAGACAGGTAACAGACATAGCCTTGATCCCATTTGAACTCTTGGTATTACTGCAATTAAAGCAGTGAGCAACAGTACTAATGAAACTGTGTCTTATGGTATAGGGTAAATTTAAAACTTTAAAAAAAAGAGAGGGTAAAATGTGAAAACAAAAAGCCTACTTTTTTCCCTATCCGTTAAAAGCATCATCATTCAGTACAAGAACACCACTGAAAAAGAAAACTCTTCAAACAATACTTATTGCTTTACAATAAGTAAACTGCTCCTACAATAGTAAGAGAATTTGACTGATGAATGCAGGAAGGAAATGTTTTAAGATGGTCAAAGTATAACAAAGTGTAATTGGATGAAAGTAAGGCAAAGGAACATTTGAGCTTGGCTAAGATCTTATTTCACATCTTGTTCACTCCTTCTTGCTTGCTTTTCATACAGCCCATGACTCTTACATTCTTTTCTACCTGTAACAGGGGGCCTTCTCAGGGCCAGTCCACCTGTTTCTGGGCTAACCACCCACTTCACTCATCTGGCACACCTTTTTGTTTCATAATTAGTTCTTATTAAGCAGGAGGCTACCCATTCTTGCCCCGATGCCAAGGGGTGCTCTCCGTGGCTCTGATCCTCCCCTACACCACAGCCCAAGCCTTGCAGATGGCATCCAGGTGACACAAATACTCCCGGCCTACAGCTGGACCAAGCTTAGTCTTTGCTATCAGGCCTCATAAACACTCACGTTCATACCGCCCTTCTCTCACTAGGGCCTCTCACACTCCAGCCCCTCTCACAGGGTCTCTTTCATGCATCAACAATTAATACTGCCTTGCTGCCTCTTGCAGTAGGCCTCTTCAGCCATAGGCTCCACATCTGTATCCCTTCACTGGGGCCTACCCCCTCACTGGGTCTACAGGGCTTCCCTCCCCAGGAGGGATCATGTGGCCATAGCCATGTTTGGCCCCAACTGCTACCCACAGTTTTGTGGGGGCTAGGGGTTATTGAGGTGCCCTGACCCGCTTCCCATCAGGGTGGTAACTGGTCTGGTATTTTCCTGGAGGCTGCCGCACCACTGGGAGCCCCACCAAGCCATCCACTCCCAGGACGGTGCAGTTTTAGGTCATGCCCGGGACCAAGAGCCTCCAGCTGCTACCTGAAGATGTTCTCATACACCAGCTCAGCCAGGCGATGTTTATGCCTGGCCTACCACCAGCCATCTGCTCTGTTTGTATAGGCAGCAAGTATCTCAAAATGGCTGCCTCAATCAAACACCTGCTGGCTGCCTGGCTCAGCCCTTAAAATGGCAGGCACCAACGGTGCCCTGCTATAGCACCCAGTGGCTCAATGTCACCAGGAGATGTAAAAAATGTTCTCAGTCCTGCCTCGAATATACCCTACTGCTGTTGCAAAGCAATAGATAATGTGGGTTCAAATCTCAGGATTTGAGGGGCACAGTTTCATTATTGATGTTGTGCACTGCTTTCACTGCAGTACTGTACAGAGGTTTAAGGTGGGCCACTTAAGGTCTTATACTTTCTTGACAAGTGCCTTAACTAGTTTGTGGGTGAGAGTGGATGACAGTCACCACCATTATAGCCCTCTTTCCCTTTATTTATACAAAGGTCAATGCTGCTGTCTGTCCATTATGTATCTTGGTAGATGCCTCATCTGAGTGAGTTGGATCCCAAATGGTACCCCCTCCCCTCTTCATAAATCATATCAAACTAGAGACAAGCATGTGGGGGAGTCTGTAAAGTTGTCCACAGTTTTGTCCACAGTGTGCAATGCATCTCCCTGGGGACACATCGGGCTGCCCATTAAGCAAATGGGAGACATATGTGCCTTAAAAGTAAAACAGAATCATTCCTTGTGAGAGAGTGCTTATGCTAAGCAAGGCCTAGCATTTAAAAAAATGCACTAAAACTCCCAGAATGCTTCAAGGAGGTTGAGGAGTCAGCGATTGACATTCTGGTAATCACTTTCTGACCCTTAGATGAAAATACTGAACTTCTGACCTTTAAACAATGATAAAAATAGCAGACATGCCGCTTACATTGTTAAGAATAGGAAACTGCATGGCTAAACCGCAATGATGAAAAAACAACCTCATATTATGTCAGTTTTGACATTTTAACCCTGCAAAAACCAGCAAAACATATAGATGAATAATGTATTTAGGTTATAGAAAATTAGCTTAAGAAATATAAAGGTCATTAATAATTAACATAAGAAGCGTAATGATTATAATACAAAGCGTATCACCTGATATTATAATATAGATAAGTTAACTAAATAACCAATAGAAGTAAGAATTAGAAATGCATATGTATAAGTGTTATCATATATAACTAATGGTAAAGTTATGTTAGATGCCTCACTTCCACCATGGGGACAGTTTTGTATCTTTTGCCTAAAAAAAGATAAGGGACTCCTTTTAAATGAGCTGTTGACCAGTTCTGAGACTACTGAATCAGGCAGCCGCACCTAGCCTCCGGGTTAGAGAGCAAGGGCTTGATTTGGGAACCTCGTGAACCAACAGACCTCCTTTAGTTTATGACTTTGTGAAACAATAAAAGTTTTAAATTGAACAGGTCTGAGCCTGTGCTTAATTCAGTCCTATATAATTCGGCATCGAGCTCCCACATTCCCCTGTGCTGTTGCACATAATTTTGAGGGGACTTCCAGCTATGTCTTTGTTGCCTTAGAAATTCAATAGGAGCTAGGCCTTTCTCTTCTGTGGAAAAAAAGAAACAACGTTGTGGCATTTCCTTCTTGGGTCTAGCACTGATAGAGTTTGCCTATGCCAGAAGCTTTGTCTCCTCCAGAATCTCTCAAAATCTGCAAGAGACTTGCTGCCACACTGATTCCAGGGTCTCATTTAGTAACATCCCCACAAGTGCACTTCTCTGTCACCCAGCACAATTCCAAGGTCTGGAAGACTTCTCTTGAAAAGCTAACACAGCTTCAGGCTTGCTGGGAGAAGCAATGCAGGTAGCACACCTATCGCTCCCCATATGGAGATGTGACTCTGCCTGGTTACTGGGGTGGACACTATAGATAACATGCAGATAAGGCAGGTGCTCTCCAGCCTTGAATAATGAATGACCTTAGGGATAATCACTACAATTCTATGAAACACCATAGAAACTTTAAATCTACTAAAAGGCTTGCAGAACACAGTTCAACCTGTTTAGAAATGATTTTCTTCACCTTAGGGTACTGAAAAGAGTGAGCCTGAAGAATTTTGATAGTATACACAGTTAAGTTCACTGTAAAGAAAGGCGGATCTACATACTAAAAGAGTAGTACACATATTTGTAATTTCAACAAAATATAGACTCCTTTGCTACATATTTATAGGCATCCAAGTCCTTAAAATAGTACCCCCCCCACCGCACAGCAAACTAGGGGTTTCAGCACTTAGAGGTTATTCCCTAACTAGGACTGGATGTATTGCATCATAAAATGTCAACATCAAAACAATATAGAAAAAATAATTACAGACAGTGTTAGTGTTGTAAGCCGATAAGGACCAGATGGTCTTTTGTATTTATGGTTTGCCTTGTGCATACAAATGCTTTGGGGATCTAATTAGCCTTCTACAAAACTCAAACTGGGTAATTACTATCATTATCCCCTTTTCAAATAAATCTGAAGTCTAAACTGCAATTAAGTTTTTTATCTTACAATTCATAGTCGCACATTTGAAGAATTGTTCTTCCCTATCTTTTTGCAAAACTTCTTTCAGTGATTGACGTAAATAAGAGGCAAGAGCTTAAAATAAAAAAAGGGACTGTTTCTGTTCAAAGATGGGGGCTCTATAGCTTGAAGTGCTTTCCCAGCAAGCGCTGCATCAATGGTGGATTAGGTTGTTTGTTTAGTAAGCAGCTCATTCTGCCTTATAACTCATTTTGAGATGTACCCTGCTCCCACTGGTATGGTACCATCCAGAAGACAAAATTGGGTTATTTTTACGTTTTGAGATATAAGGCAGCTGAAGAATTTCTTATCTTCTTGCTTACATGCAGAATCATATAACTCCACATGTACATAGGATGATAATCCTTTACTAGATATGAAGTGGCCTCATTCTAATTAACTTTTGACTCTGCCTCAATATGAAGCGCATAGGTTGATGACACGCTCAGAGAAAGGGTAGTGGTGCAAATAATAAGCAAGAATGTCATTTGGTTTTTTGCCCTCGGGACAGCTAATCACATGACACAGGTATCCTACTGCAGGATAGCCTGACAGTGTAATAATGTGCACCAGTGAATTCATTTAATGGAGAATTAATCAAAATCTGTCCAGAAAGAGCAGATGAGATGTCAATGTCATAAGTTAATCAACCCCCAGAAATGATTATAGGTTACAAAACAGTAGGACTCTTTTATACCACAAGGCAAAAAGGCATCCAATGATAATTATCAGAAATTATTTTTCTTGTCATTAAGGTAATCAGGTATTTGCATGACCTGAGCTTTATTTCTGCCCAAATGCATAGAATTTCTATGGGTGCCTTTGTGTAAAATGCTAGTGATATACATACTGAAGTCCACCTGAATGCAGATCTAAAACAGTGCCACATGATTCATTCAAGCATCATTTTTTCCCATAACTTTAACAACTCTTGTGTTCCCTACCTTTATTGTTGCATGTTTTTACCAGCAACAGCATCCTTCACTGCTATTTTGATGGGTTTTACAAGGAAATCATGTTTATTCTGTTTCCTAGTTTGTTAAGTATTTTTAACAGTATTTATTACTTGTTAAGAGCTGGCAGTGTGCACAGTGCTGGGGTCAAGAGGTTTAAATCAAGATTACTTTTGCATTGCTTTATATCAAATGGAGCCTTTGTAAAGCTACTGCAAGTGTAGATTAACACTTATACTGAAATAAATTATAAAAGCTTTTTTTTTTAATGCCACTTTGGATCTGTGTTTATTATTTGAAGTTAATACAACAGGTACAGCCATAAAAACCAGATACTTAAAATTCTATCCCTGAACCAGCAAACACTTAAGTGAATACATAACTATACCCCCTGAATAACATCGCTGACTTCAGCGGGGCTACTCATGCTTAAAGATAAACATGTTCTTACACCAAATCAGTGACTACAATAGGCATTTTTTTAATTAAAATGTTCGTGGCACATAATCTCAAAAGACTAAATTAACAGGAGACACCTTTTACTCAGTGAAGTTCAAAATTTCGATGGTAGATCTTCTCCTGCCCATATCCTTCAGTAACTAAGTTTCTACTGTTAAAGTCAGAGGATCATGGGATCCTAGGAAAATAGGGCTGGAAGGAACCTCAGTGCAGGATATTCCCAGACTAAACCAGCCCAGCCAGTGTCTGTCTAATCCGCTCTTTAAAATTTCCAAGGATGGACACTCCACAACCTCTCGAGTGCCCGACCAGCCTCAGAGTCATGATGTTCCTTCTAATCTCCAGCATAAATTTACTCTACAGCAGCTTGAGGCCCCAGCAAGACACTCTGATTAGGGAGAGGTCCCCCCTCTCGCCCCCCCCCGTTGATAACAGAGCATTGCAGAAACCAGTTTGAGCCAAATCAGTTAAGTCTGATAGTACATTCAACCAGGATTATCTCAAACCGGTTTCAGACATTTTCAAAATGGTTTATGTGCACAGAAGGTCTGTTTTGTTACAGGTTTAAACTATTTTCTGATCATTAAAACCAGCTTATGTGTAATGTTTTTCCCTAGCCTAGAGCAAAAGGCTAAATAACCCTAGCTCTTTCAGTGTTTCCTCATATGTCTTGGTTCTCATTATTGTTACTGTACTGAACTCTTTCCAATCTGTCCACACCTTCCTTGAAGTGTGGGGCTCAAAACTGGTCAGAGTGCTCCAAGCTCCTTGAGGCTTTACCAATGCCAAACAGAGCAGAGGAATGGCTTGTTTAAATTAGCAAGTGACATACCTGTTAATACAACCCAGTATGCTGTTACCCTTTTTTTTTTAAACAACTTATTTTGAAAATAAGCTTCCTCAGTGTTTATATTTCTGATAATGGGCATGCACTCAATTGCTTATGTTTTAACACTATTGTGCAACTGGGCACCCAGTGGAGACCTAAGCCCTAGTAGGATTTTCAATGCAGGCATTTCTCCCATCTCATTTGTGGGGCTCTATACAGTAAAACTACTCAGAACATGCCTAACTCCTCAAGAAAAACAGAGATAAATCATTTTAGTGCATCTATCCCCTATATACAACGGGCTAATAGAATGGAAGAGATCCAAGTCCAAATTCCTCCTCTTAGTGCAGGACAGGTATTTGAATACCATCACTAGAAAATGCTGCAACCCCTAAGCAACAGATGATGTCAGGCCTTCTCACTTTTTCCTATTCGGGTTGTTTTACCTTGCTTTCAACAACCCCTTATTCCCTGAAGTAGGGACTGAAACCCCAAGTCTCCCACCTCCTAGGTGAGTGCCCTCCCCACTGAACTAAAGGAACGTTTCAGCTGTATCTTTGGCCTACTCTTTTTAACAATGCTTATAGCAACACACCTAGTCATTGTTCTCAGGGTTGATGCCAAATCTGAAAAAAAAAATAACAAAACAACTTTACTATATTTTCTTGTTTATTAAAAATATTATTTTTTAGATTTGGCATCAAACCTGACAACAATGGCCAGGTCTGTCACCATGAGCGCCCTGTTACAAAGAGTAGCCCAGGGATAATGGAAACAATTGATAACAACAACTGCCACTTCAGTCAAGAAACAGCATCTTTGACCTCAGCAGGCAACTTCCCATGTCTGCAGATCAGCAACAGAAACTGCTTATATGCATCAAAAGATCTTTTCTGGAGTAGTGAGATAAATACATGTTTACAGTATACATATAGCAGCTGATTTGCTAATCCTCAATTAAGAAATACTGCATGTTGAAATGCAGCCCTGCCACAGCTCCAAAATTCTGTGTACGGTGGCTTGGGGCTTCTTTTTTCACTTGCACGCTTGATTGTTTTGGTGAGTAAGGGAATCTCATGCCACACAAAAAGGGCTTCTCATTATTGGAAAATTATAGTTCACACTCTTTTTTTTAGCATAAAACTGAATTGTCCTGATAGTGGCATGGCTTGCATCCAACAGTACAGTTGTGTTTTGCCCAAGAAAATAATTGAGTTGACAGTCCATTTTTTCACTTGGGGTTGAAATATCGAATTGCATCAGATATTAGTACTGATCCTGCTGCATTTTGCCACTGTTCCAGAATTCAGGGAGGGAGGACGTGGGTATGACAGGAGGATTTGTGATCACAACACCGTGTCCAAGGGCCACAGCCGCTGCAAGAGATTGCTTCAGTCATGGGTTCAGCAATTCAAATTTCAGAAAATAATATAGTGCAAGAGAGAAAATGGGTCACCAAGCAAGAATCAGAACCACAAATGACAGGCATTTCTGCTTCAAAAAGCCAGACTATTAAACCTTCATGAAGTCAGTGGAAAGAAGATATCCGTGTTACCTCCATGTTATCTTCCCACTAAACCTCCCACCTCTGCTGAACTTTGAATAAGTTAGTATGCAACACTGATGCCAAATGACACGTGATTTGCAAAAAAGAACACCAGAATACACAAACACCTTTTGCTTGGCTTCATTGAACTTAATGATGAAGCTTATGTTTAAGCAAGGTAATAGGTCTCAAGGTTTATTTAAGCCCTGATTCAGGAAAACACTACAATCATGTGCTTAAGTCCATTCAGACAAGGGTGCTTAACTTGTGTTTCTGTGCTTTCACAAAGAGCTTGGTGAACTGTGGCTTAGATAAAACTGACAAAAAGATGAAAACAGATGTAGCTAGTGGTGAATGTTGGCAGCTTTTATTAGGTGGTTACCAAACGGAGGAGAGCACCCATGCTATGCATTAGTTACTGGTTCCCAAAGGAAATTTAAGGAGTTGTGCTTATCTTTGAAAAAAACAGATGGTTCAATCTGAATTGCTTGAGGCACCTTCTCTCCCTATCCAATACTTTGATAGTCCCAGTCATATGACACACCTGTGTTCAGAGGATGTGCCCAAAACAAGCTAACAATCCCTTTATTTAAATGGGTGCGAGTGGGAAGGGGGATTGCTCAGGTTTCTCCTGGGTGACAAACACGTTGAAACTCATTCCCTTCTTCCTTCTGTTTCTTCAGAGGTTAGATATGATTGCCTTCAGATCATGCTTCAGGTCTCAACCATCTCCTGTTTTTTTTCCTGAGGAATACAGGAAGGTTATTTTGAGATGGGGAGGGGGAAAAGCGGGAGGGAGAATCCATTCTGGAGTTGAGAAGTACTCTAAGAGTCATCCCCCCCAAAGTCTTCTGTTAAAGTGGTTCTGGTTCTGCTTTTGTCATGCAGCATGGGAAGTGAGAAAAAGCACAACTGGAAAAAAATAAGAACTTGTCTGAACAATCGTCATCAATAATCCTAGATCCCTGTCCTTATTATTAAATTATATATCCACTGAAAGTTACATGTAATATAATCATTGAAATGCATCTATTCTTGGATTGATAAACAAGCACATTTTGAACAGTCCACGGTTTAGGGGAAATATTAAGGAATACCGCAATTCATAAAAGAATGGGAAATATTCGCAAGAAAGCATGTCATCACACATTGGATACATACCACGCCCCCCCCCACTCCAAACACATTAACAGTCATTCTCTTGCAAAATTCCCGCACCTGAACAGAAAAAGTATAAGTTTCATCTACACTGGAAAAATAGGAGGGGGTCTGGGTCAGATAGTCTTATTTATTCATCCCCTTAATGCCAGGGTTTCATATTTTGCTATTGGCTACACTGCATGAATTGCAGTGCATAGGGGACTTGAATAGGATAAACTGGGGACACCTCACTGTTGTATGCTTTTTGCTGGATTCCTGGCCATGTACTGTAACACTACCGCATGACACACACTGCGGTAGCACCTGTCAACTGTAGCAGAGAATCAACTGGCTACATTGTTATTGGATGTTAACATAAAATCATATTTAAATTGTATCTTATTTACTAACTTTTTTGGATGAGACATCCTGGAGGTTTTTTTTCATGGAGTCATAGAAAATTCGGGCTGGAAGGGACCTCAGGAGGTCATCTAGTCCAACCCCCTGCTCAAAGCAGGACCATCCCCAACTAAATCACCCCAGTCAAGGCTTGTCGAGCTGGGCCTTAAAACCTCCAAGGATGGAGATTCGACCACCTCTCTAGGTAACCTGTCCCAGTGCTTCACCACCCTCCTACTGAGAAAGTTTTTTCCTAATATCCAACCTAAACCTCCCTTGCCACAACTAGAGACCACTGCTACTTGTTCTGTCATCTGCTGCCACTGAGAATGGTCTAGCTCCATCCTCTTTTCAAACCTCTCTTCAGGTAGTTGAAAGCTGCTATTAAATCTCCCCTCAGTCTTCTCTTCTGTAGACGAAATAAATCCAGTTCCCTCAGCCTCTTCGCAGAAGTCATGTGCTCCAGCCCCCAAACCACTTTTGTTGGCCTCTTCTGAACTTTCTCCAAGTTGTCCACATCCTTTCTATAGTGGGGGTGGAGATGTGGTGGGAAGGGGGGCAAAACTGGAGACAGTACTCCAGATGTGGCCTCACCAGTGTAGAACGCAGGGGAATAATTACTTCCCTCAATCTGGTGGCACTGCTTCTACTATTGCAGCCCAGTATGCTGTTAGCCTTCCTGGCAACAAGAGCGCATTGCTGCTTCATGTCCAGCTTCTTGTTGACTGTAATCCCCAGGTCCTTTTCTACAGAGCTACTGCCCAGCCAGTCAGCCCCCAGCCTGTCCTAAGTGCAGGACTTCACACTTGTCCTTACTGAACCACATGAGATTTCTTTTGGCCCAATCTTCCAATTTATCTAGGTCACTCTGAATCCTAGCCCTGCATTCATGCCCTATATTCACCAACTTGGTGATATCTGGGAACTTGCTTTGGGTTCAATCCACCCCATCTTCCAGATTGTTAATGAAGATATTGAACAAAACTGGCCCCAAGACTGTCCCCTGGGGCGCTCCACTTGATACTGGCTGCCAAATAGACATTGAGTCATTGATTTTGAGCCCAACAATCCGGCCAGTTTTCTATCTACCTTACAGTCCATTCATCCAACCCATACTTTCTTAGCTTGTTTCCAAGAATGCTGTGGGAGATGGTATCAAAGGCTTGCTAAAGTCAAGGTATCCACTGCTTTCCCCGAATCCACAGAGGTTGTCATGTCATCGTAGAAGGCAATCAGATTGGTCAAGCATGACTTTCTCTTAAAGAATCCACGATGACTGTTCCTAATCACTTTCTTCTCCTAGAAGTGCTTAAAAATAGATTCCTTGAGGATCTGCTCCATGATGTTTCTAGGCTCTGAGGTAAGACTGACTGGTCTGTAGTTCCCCACATCTTCTGGGGGGAGTCCCTGTTCCCCCAAGTACTCCCAGGAGTGACTAGATATAATGGTCACAAGCCGGCAGAGGGTAGATTTAGGCTAGATATCAGGAGGCGCCAGGGCAGTCAGGGCGGCTAGGATCTGGAACCAACTTCCAAGAGAAGTGGTGCGGGCTCCTACCCTGAGGGTCTTTAAGAGGAGACTGGATGAATACCTTGCCGAGGTCATTTGACCCCAGTACTCTTTCCTGCCATGGCAGGGGGTCAGATTTGATGATCTGCACAGGTCCCTTCCAACCCTACCAACTATGAAACTAAACCTGTCTTCCCTAGTTATTTTGCTTAGTTATTTTGTTTAGACCCATTATTAATGCTCTGTCAACAGCTGTCTGAGTGTAAATATATGGGATAGGAAGTGAACGGCAAAAATGAGGATTTTCTGATTCCCCCCTTCCCTTTTTGGATCGTCACTTTTTTCCAATTTCCACAGAAGGAGAAAGTGTGTTGACACTTGAGAACAAGCCAAATGGCACAAGGGGCTGCATGCTCTCCTCAATATTTTCTACTAGAAAATGCCTGATGCCAATTCCTTTAAGTCTGGGGCACTAAAACACCATTGCAGATTTCCAGCATGAAAGGATAACATGACCAGATATTCAACCAGGAATTGCATATGGCAGCATAATGTCTGATAGGAAATGTGGGTTCTTAATGGCTTCATCATCTACTTGCAATGCTGCTCTGTAAAAAGTTCATTTATTTGTGTGTGTGAATGCACATGTGTGTTTAATTAAACAATATTCATTAGTTTCCAACAACTAGTGATTGGAATGGACTTTCAGAGTTGCAAACCTTGCAAGTATTTATTTTATGTACATATGACAATTATGCACTGGATCAGCAACAACAGAGACTGGAAAAGGTCCTGGAGTACAGAGATTGGAGCTCAATTAAGCTAACACTATACACAAAAAAAGTGTTTATTATGATTATTATTACGTTTTGTATTGTCTCAAAGCTAATGCTGTTTTAAGGATGACTTCTTCTTCTGTATCTCACTGACCACTGAGCTTCACTACTGTGTTTGCAATGCACACAAACACTGTATCACATATCTTTTTTGTGAAGGTTGCAATGACAGCAGGAGATCGAACTTTTCAAATCCAAAAAATACAGAACAACCTGAACGATCAAGCTGACATTTCAAAGGCTAAGGCCTTTCAGGAACGGGATGGAAGGACAAAAGGATGATTACCTGCTTCCTGAAGCTACTCTACAACAGCTATACTAGACTCAAGGCAGCAGTACCCTCCATATGTTTTTAGGGTCTGAGGTGAGGCTGACTGGTCTGCAATTCCCCACATCCTCCTTCTTCCCTTTCTTAAAGATGGGCACTATATTTTCCTTTTTCCAATCATTGGGGACTATCAAATCATATGTTATGTTTGTGATGCAAAGACATCACTGTGCAGCCATATAATAGCAGAACTGTTTCTTACTGTGCAGGACACCCGTGCCGTGCCAAAGCTGTGGTGCCCGAGTAGGGTGCAGCCCATGCATAGGCTCCTGAGGACCTCATAATTACAGTCTACTCACAGCTCCTCCCTGCTTTCATAGTATGAAGGGGGAGCAGCAGAAAGTACCTCCAAACCCCTTCCAGTGCATTCACCGCCAAGTATCCTTGGGGTGATTGCCCACAAGTGATTTCAGTTACAGATCATTTTGACACAGATACAGCTTCTGCATCTTTACTAGTTTTACTCAAAACTTCTGCATGTATTGCAGTTCTAAAGAAAACTTTAACAAGTGTCCTCAGGAGCACCCCAAACCTTGTGCACAATCTTCAGTCTGAGCACTCGTGGTAAGTAATGGTTTGAGAACAATTGCATTGTTGCATCAGCAGCCTTGGAAAATCAAGGCCAGTCACTTTGAGGAAATGGAACAAAAAGCTCCCTGGTTTCATGATAGCATTGAAACATTTCTCCCTTCTCTACTATGTTTTTCTTTAGTACCACAAGGATCTCTTATACTCCCCACCCAAGAAAGAAAATTGTGACTATGTTGCTCTCTTTCTTCAATAGCAGAAGTATTACAAAACCTCTACATCAAGACACCTGTTCTTCCTACAGTAATTATCATCTTGTCCAGGTGCCAGGGTTATCCCTGTCTAGTATAAAATGCAAAGAAAAATGCAGGAAGCAGAAAGAGAAACCCAGGACTTCCCTCCTCCCCCCCCGCAAGGAATATGCCCTCAATGGCTAGGGACAGACATTCAAAAAGCCTGAACCTGAACTGATTCAACCTTTGCAGGTTAGTATAACCCAGCTAGGCTGAACTGGTTTTCAACCATAGAGACAATCCCTCTGGACAAAGGAAACTTAGGCACATGCCTGCAGTGGCTCAGGCTAAAAGCTGGGGTGTGCTACAGCAGCCCTCCTTCCCATGCACAGAGCTAAACTGAGGGGGGTGTGGCCAGGCCCCAACAGGGCTCTGATTAGGGAGGGGTGTGAACCCCCACCTTGCCTGCAGTCCCAGGCTTTTCCCCTGCTGGCTGCTCAAGGGGCAGGAGTGTTGCCAGCTTGCAGCCCTGGGCTAGCACTCTGAGGCAAGAGGGAGTGTGCAGTGCATGTATCTGTTGATGATACAGAATTTGTCACTCTCCTTCCTTGCTTCTGTATACAGTACTGTTTGCAGTAAATTAACAGGCAAGCAAGCTGGTAGGAAGCAGGAGCTGATAACAGTGTTTATCACCCTTATCTCAGTGTTTACTGCCCCATTAAGAAAACAGAGAGATGTCACCAGCTATCTGTTGATTCAGCACAGCTCCAGCATGTGGTCTTCTGGTTAATACACAGACACCTCTCCCAAGGCAGAGGGGAGGGGGGCATATGTGCTTAGCAGAGAGGGGGGAGGGGGAGGCAGTGGAGCAAACAGCTCTTCTCAAATAGCATTTCCAAGGAAGGACATTAAGCTACCTGTTGATTAGCTCCAAAAAGCCTGTCTTCCTTTGTCTCTCCCACAGCACAGACTATAGCCAGCATGTAGTCTGATAGGTACTGCAAGGTGTCTGCATAAAGCAAAGGGATGAAGGGAATAATCCCTGTTTAGCACAAAGAAGCCAGGCAGATGCAGAGGGGAAGGGCCAGCCCTGCCATGGAGCAGAGAGCCTGGCCCAGCCCAAGAGCATGCTGGGATGCTGGGGGACTCTGGTTTATCTTAAACCAGCAAGGGGTCTGGGACAGACATTGCATAAACTGGTTTGAGACAAATCAATGAAGTCTGATAATACATTCAACCATGTTTATCTCAAACTGGTTTCAGCCATTTTCAGACTGGTTTATGTTCACTGAACATCTGTTCTGTTACAGGTTTAAACCAGTTTCTGATCACTTAAACCAATTTATGTGTAATGTTAGTCCCTCACCAATATCTAGTTTCATGGCTCTACTTCCCAGGGCTTGTTCTCCTTCTGACTTCCATTTGTTTCTGTCTATTGGCTCAACTTCAACAAGAGGGGTGGAAAGTAGCTTCATTCAGGCACTGCTGGTTAGAGCTAATCATCAGGGATCCTGGTTTTCCTTGATAAAAACATCACAAATTCTCTGATAACACCCGCCCAAACCTGTAATTAAAATAAATGTCCCACTCCCACAGCCCCCTTCTAGCCCTGCTTGTACCCCTCATCCCCCACCCAGCCCCCCCAGGCCTGGTAGAGGGGGCTCCCAGCTGTCAGGGCTATGGGGCCATGGAACTGGGTCAACTGCTCTCTACCCCTGGCAAAAGGCAGCAGCTGCTACAGCGGAGCAGAGACTGGCTTGCCCCCCTGCTGCCTGCCCCCTTCAGGCTTGAGTGTGGGGGCTGCTCCCCACCACGGCGTGCACTCCCAGGGAGCAGGGGGACCTGTGTCCCCCACATCTGTGCATGGGAAGGGGGCTATGCACTGCCTGCTGCAGGCTCCCTCCCTGCTCCCCTCTCCCAGGTTGTCCTCAGCTTGGCACATGCAGTCTGGTACTGCAAAGAACACGGGAACCATGAAGGAAGGTGCCTGCTCCTGTGAGCTCCGTGCTGCTCTGGCTAGGTTTCCCCTGTCTGCACAGCTGCCACAGCGGCATCAGCACAGGTTTGCATCAAGGGCCCACAGGCAGCATTGAGCTTTCAGAGGCAAGCAGGTTCCCGTGTGGCTCTACTATTCCCTGCAGTGCTGAGTCACACATGCTGGGCTCCTGACACCTTGGGGGAGGAAGCCTGAAGCGGGCAGTGTGCAGCCCCTGCCCTGTGTACAGATCTGGGGGGGCATGGGTCCCCTGTTCCACCTGGGAGTGCACACAGTGTTGGGGAGCAGCCTTCTTCCCCAACCTGAGCCTGCAATGGGAAGCCCAACCTGCCCCCACCCTGCACACAGATCTGGTGGTGGAGAGATGGCCCCATCCCCTGGGCAAGCCACCAGTAGCCACAGCAGCACCGGCCCCAGCCCTAGCCCTGCTCAACTCCTTCCCTCCCTCTCTATGGGGGCCTCAATCCGCCCACCCCAGCTTACCTGCAGGATCTGCTCTGCAGGCTGCCTGGGGCTCATGGTAAAAGGTAAAATCCATAATTTACTGCATTTTTTGGCGGGAAACAGAAAACCCAGATCCCTGCTAATCAGACATGCTCTTGGGAAGTAGGATAAGTGAGATGAATCCCCTCAGGATGGAAAAGGTGTGGAACGAAGGTCTCCAGCCTCCTAAGTGCTTTGCCACTAATGGTGGGGACCACCAGCACTGCTGTTACTACTAACACCACCAGCATGGCACCTAGTCTATAAAAGGGAGCCCAGGGAGCCCTAAATGGGTGGAGGAATCAAAGCACTGAGCAGCAGCAGTAGTACGGACATCTGGGCACTCAATAGTTCCTACTGGCTAGGGCCAACCTCCCTCCTCAGTGCCTTGATATATTGCATCATCTTTTGTAGGTGCTTAATCTCATCTGTTTCAATTGTATCACTAGAGCAGGAGTGGGCACAGAACAGAGTTTGCAACCTGCTGTTGCTGTGGGCCCCAAGTCTCTGCCCCTCTCCCACCTCTGAGCAGCCACCTGCCAGATACCTGACCCCTCTGCTGCAAGGATAAGATCAGATGTCATGGATCATCAGGCTCTTCAGCAGTCACTGCAAAGGGTATGGGTCATATAGCACAGGTCTGGGATACCAATCTCTGATGCCAGGGCGGCTAGGGCCTGGAACCGGCTTCCAGGGGAAGTGGTGCAGGCTCCTAGCCTGGGGATTTTTAAAAGGAAGTTAGATGAGCACCTTGCCGGGGTCATCTGACCCCGGTGCTATTTCCTGCCAATGCAGGGGGTTGGACTAGATGATCTACCTAGGTCCCTTCCGACTCTAGCTACTATGAAACTATGAAACTATGCCAGATCAGACCCCTGAGGCCTGGATCAGACTGATTTGCAGGCTGCATCTGGCCCATAGGCTGTAAATTTCTGAACCTTGCACTAGAACAAAGCACAGATTTTATGACATGCCAAAGCTAAAATGTAGAGGCATTTGTACACCTGCTTGTGCTGCATCGCTGGGCACTTTTAAAAGTGCCTGGTACTGAATCGCATGCATTTGTATAAATGGTGAAATGTGCATCAGTGCTAGGAAAATGCCGGCAGCGCACTTTTGAACTAAAACACATTGAAGGTCTGTTTTGCCATTTCTACAAATGCATTTATACAAACATATTTTGCCATTTATACAAAAGCATGTGACAGAACCAAATGCATCACTCACGTGCAGACTCAGTTCATTGAGATAGGATCACCGATGCATCAGAGCAGACATGCCCTAGGTGCCTACACGGCTGATCTGGACTTGGCCCTAAGTGACTTGCCCATGATGTCACAGGAAGTTCATGGCAAAACACAGAACTGAATCTAGGCATCCCAAATCCTAGACTAATGCCTTGAACAGAGCGCCACCCCTCCTCTCCAAGTAACACACTTTTCCCTCCACTCTTCAATGGAGATTGTTCTTCTCCTATGAAAAGTTGTTCTACCAGTAGTAGAGGTAATGCTATTAATTACAACAGAGGGCTGAGACTTACTGTCAAGGCAGTATGAGAAAACTCATTGCTGCCAGCATCAAACATATTCCAAGGATTTATAGATGGTTTGGTTTCCCAACACAGCCATTCTGGAACCTATCACAAATGTTACATATTAACTTAAACTAAGCAAGACTGGATCCAGTGTTAAAAGATCTGTCCTCTGCCAAGAACTGAAGCAGCAAAAAATACATGCAATATTGATTAAAACTGTCTCCTCTGATTCAAAGATGCGATACTTCTTTAAAGTGTCAGTTAGGATTCTTTCACCCCCATTGCCTGAAAACATTTAGCTGTGATTTGTGCAGCCCATACCACTCATCATCCTTTGCAATGTTACACCCCAAGATAAAGAAAAGCAACAACAGTTTTTATACTAAAAAGGGGCATAATCAGTTGGTTCACTGTCATAACTAGTAGCGCTATACCCTCTCAGTCTATACTCACCTTCAACAAATACCAAACCAAAAAAAATCCAAACCACCAACAACTCTACCTTTGCTTACAAGTGCTACTGAAGGGATAAGCACATTTAACTGGTTCAGCTGAATAATCCTAAAATGGTCACAAATGATGATCTTATTGACATTTCCTTTTTAAAGGCTGCATTGACTCTATTTTTTCTGGAACTGCTTTTGTTAAGCAAAGATGATACTTCTGAACAAATGGCCAAAAGAAGCAGGTGAAAGTGGCAAAGGGAGAGCAGCTAATGAAAATTTTCCCGTTTCTACCACTAACAGGCTTTTTTTCTTTTCTTCCCTTGGCAGCTTGTAAAGTGATAATCTTATTAAAAAACCAGCACTGTGGTAACTGGAAGCCTTCACAATTGCAGGTTAAATAATATTTGAGAGAGGGTTAATGAACACATTCAAGATTAATTCTTGGAGTATACAATGAACAGTGGACCAGGGCCAACCCTACCTCTTTTCAATTGCCTAGCATGAGGTACAATTAAGTCTTTCATTTTCCCTGTTGTTTCATATTGTGCAGAGGGCAATGAAGCAATAGCACAATCTTCTAGATCTTTGTTCTTAGCCACCTTTTGCCCCAGTGATTACTTATTAAAAAAAATAATATAGACAATTTCCAATGAAATATATAGTTGGACTTATAAAAGTGCATCCGTCTTAGCAAAGCTTTAGTCACTAATTAGCATGCATAGTGTTGTTATTACCTTGCTCCAGCTACATCAAAAGTAAATAAAAAGTAGGAGCTAGCGATTGATTTAGAAACAGCAGCAGAGGCAAGCTGAACAGCACTGTTCGAGTTAAGCAGTAGTGCTGCTTCCACAAAGATAACAATGTCACAAGTTAGACAGAAAGCAGCAGGCATTGCTGGTTTTCAAGTATTGGATAAATTGCTTCAAAACGCTTCAGGGTCAAAAATCTTTTAAAACACATTTCAGCCTAACTTGGATCTTAAAATCTCTTTCATGCTGTATGTAGACAATCATGAAGTAATATTCAAGTCATGCTATATATAGACATAATGGAGTGGTGAAATCCTACAGTGCTGAAGATCAGTTAACAATATAAGGTGCGTTTTTTGCTTTTTTATGCAGTTTGGCTTGGGATATAGACTGAGAGCAACCAAAAAATGTATAAATGGGTATTTCACCTACATTACGAGGCACATTTCTTGCTTGTTGCCTCCTTCTCATCATATCCCACCTCTTCCCATCCAGTTCTTTATCCATTACCCTTTATCCTTATTCATTCCAGCAGTAATCAATCAGTTGACAAAAGTCATACCCCCCACAAAAATCTAGCAATGCAGCTGACAAACTACAGGTAATTTTCAGGACTTGCTGAGTGACAGATGATGGCCAAACCCCAAACTCGTCCACCATCTTGTAACCAGAAATGACTAGTACCAGATATTTCAAAATATGCTGCAAGGAGCTACAGGAAGGTATAATTTGTCTATGGTATATGTTTCTGTATATTCCCTCTGTCAATGTGTTCCTGGTTTGTGTCCTAGGATGGGCAAGGAATTACAGTTCTTGATTTTTTTTTATCCTACAACTGTATTTTATCAAATGCATATGTCTAATCCTTTTTTGCTAAATTACTATTGCTAAATTGAATATCTTGTGGCAATAAGTTCAAACAGCTCATAATTTAATGTGACTTTTTATTCCCATTATATTGCTTTAAAACGCAGTAATAAAAAATCATAAATAGCTTGATCACATAAGACTCTCAGCACCTGCTTTTAAGTGCTTAGTTCTAGAGAGAAGACTTCCCCCATGATAGGAGATGCTCTGTGTTTCCAGGGTCAGATTGCAGGACTGAAAAAAGCCTGCACTGAGTAACAGCAACTGTAAAGCTGTAAATATGCTTTCATCTCCCTTGATTTTTTTTTTTTTTACCCACTTGCTATTTGGATAAAACTTTTTATCTTACAGAGGATATTTCAACAATATTCAACATTAACGGCTTTAGTATCTGCTTTTTTTTTTGCTAGCAAAGCAACAATTTAAGACCACGTAGCAGACACCATGAAGATCCATTTGACTTGTGTTAAAAATATTATTTGAAACAAGAATAACGAGCTGCACAACAATCTCGCTTGCTAAACTGACAAATATACTCCATCTAACTATGATGAAATATTTAATACTACAGGTATTTGCAGTTCACTTCTAAAGAGCCACTGACATCTTTTAGAACGTATGAAAAACAGACTAAGAAATTCTGCTGATGCATTACATTTCTGGGTTTTTCTTCTGTTTTCATTGCTAACAAAGTTAGCATGACAAATCGATTATCATTGCTTAAAAAGTCATCTGTCCCTGCTACTTAGCCTTACCTTCAGTCACAAAACCTAGCTTGTGACTTCATAATCACTGCCACAACCATGTATTTTGTTGTTGGAAACAGGACTGTGGATTTCTGGTGAGGAATAAGAAAAACAATTGAAGGATGAATCCTATAAGCTACAAAAAACCCTGTTTTTCCACAGCGTATGTCTGCATAAGAAACAAGGGAGGCAAAGGAAGCATAAAACTTTATTGTCCATATACACTGCAACTAGAAATACTGTACAGAGTCAAATATTACAGTCCAAAGCTAGAGGGCTGTCAATGAGATTCAGGCAAGAATTGAAAATGGAATAAATGATGAGGAATGATATAGCAAAAATACTGGTGAAGACAGAAGCTTTATGGGAGAAGGCATTCACATCAGACAAGAGCAAAATTATGTGAAGGAGTAGAGCCAAGACTTAGGCAACCAGAAAAGGCAAGAATGAAGATCAAATGAATGAGGTCTTAGAGGCAGGTCTGTATTAAGTCCATGGAGGGTTTAATAGGAACAAAGAGTCTGAAATGAACAGTCAGGGGAAATGTTGAGAATGGATGATTAACAAAATACTTCTACTGTACATTCGATGATTCCAACCAGGAAATGCTTTGTGAGATGCGAGTATCTGAAGCCATAGGGCACTCATTCTAGTAAAAACATGAGCTATCACTCATTTGTATAGGTATCTTCCTGCTAAGAATTTTGAAAAAGAGGTAAAAAAAATGTCTGAAAAGCATAGGTAACACAATGCCAAATCATGTATCAGTAATGCAGAAGTGGTCTAACTCAAAACACATTAAATACACCAATTATATTGTAATATTATATTATTTATTCAAATACAAAATGACCCTGAAATTAAAACAACCCAATGATTAGATTCTATATATGGAAAAACTGCTGTTATAATTTTCTAGGTATAGAATCTAAGTATTGGAGGTTTGCTTTGAATTTATTCCTCTCTCACTGCTACAGCAGGGAAAATAAATGGGGGGGGTCAGATAGCCCCCTTACCCTCTGTCATTTCCAACTTCTTCCCCCAGCAGCCTCTTTCCATCTTTCCCACTGTCAGATCCTACTCTCTCTGAGCACATGGAAGTGAGGGGCAAATCTGAAAATAATGACCTTAAAATAAAAATACCTGTGGTAATGTGCATGTAGGCAAATTACTACAGGTACCCATAGACTTAGTTCATCTAGAATTGATACACAATCTTTTTTGAAACTGTTGCAGGTTTTGTCACAGGTACTCCATAAACACACTTTTAAAAGGCACATTTGTACATACTTTTAAACTATGTATATTAGTCTAAAACCAAAGGCTCATGATTTACCACATAGTTCATTTGGCTGGGCCCCACCAGAGTCAACAGCATGTCAAGTTATGGTGACTCCACAGCTCAGCACTGCTCAGTATTTTTGTGTACTCTAGATACTCCTCACAAATTAGTGCTTAGTGTCCCCCATTAGTGACTCATGACAAGAACTGGGTGTTCTTGTCATGAGTCCTGGAATCCTCCAAAAATTTACATGCAGATAAGGCATGGGGCAATCTGGTCTGGATCCAGTTGATGGAGGCCATGGACACATTTATCATATGCACCAGGCTAAGGGAGGGGGAGACAGAGAAATAGTGGGTGAATTGTCTGAAGATCCATTTGGTAATATTTCCCAGACATTTAAGGCTGGTAAGGAAACAGGAAGCATCAGAAATGGGAAAGAAAGGTGCAACTCAGCTGTGGGAGTGAAGAGGAAGTTGAAATGTAGTCAGTGTAGTGGCTCACCATGACTTGTAAAAGAACTGGCACTGGAGGGGGCTGCACACAACAAGCACTATTATAATATGTCTTATTCAGATGGGCTGCACTAACCTATTGTCAGTATGTTTGCCCCATATGGGCTGTGTGTTTTATTGTTATGCTCAGTGTTGGCTCATTTAATCAACTTTATAGTTAGTTTCCATTACTGAGCACATGCTAGTTTTGGCAGCAGCTTAATGATATACAATGTGTTTAATGAGGTTTCTTATATGCAAATATAAGACAAGAGGCTTTTTTCTCCATGCTGATTGGGGAAAAATCTTTGTCCTGTATTTGAGTAAATACTAATACAACATTATTACAGGTGCATTCCAAATTATGAAATATATACAAGTTTTCTAATAAATACAGTTATGGCTAATACCTTGGAAATACAGTTGCAATAACTATTTTACTAGTGGTGATTGGTCAATGCCTTCAAAATTAAATTTGATTTATGTTGAATATTAATATGATTTATGTTGTTACATGCTGCATTCCACTGAGATTTGTACTTTGGGTCTGTGTTGTACTTGTAGCAACCCACTCATGAAGAATATAGTCTTACTGTGGGGAACTAGTCAGCACAGCACACTCTGTGATTATGAAACCCACCTTGTGTTTTGAGAAAATGATAATCCACAAGCCAACTTTCCATAAAGACAGTAAGTGTTTCCAGTATAGAAACCAGATGCTATATGAGCCATTCTATGGACTACCAATACAGGGGACAGAGCTGTATGGAAAGAGTCAAATGCTGTGGCACAAATTTCTCCATGTCTCCCACTTCACCTCAGCCTCGCAGAAGACCTTTTAAGCCCAGATGCAGTGTTACACTAATTTAAGATGCTTAAGATTTCAAACATTTCCCTAAGTGGCCTACAGACTCACTGACTTGCATCCGTAGTGACTTTGTGCCTTGTGCAGCTGCACTGGTTGCATCACTCCCATTATAGCTATGTTCACAAAATTACCTCTATTCATTCCAGGGCCTAGTAAGGCTCAGAACCCCAATGTCTATGAGGAAACATCCAAATGACAGAGATTTTCTGGTTTATATATTTTATTAACCAAACTAAATAACTAAGCAAAAGCATAAAATGCGAATCAAATTACAAGTTTGAATTACTTCAAACAAGATACTTTTTTTTGCGATCGCTTAGTTGGTCTAATAAAAGGTATCATCTCTGAACCAAGAGTTTTAGAGTTTTCCACTTCTAACCAACAATACTTTTAAGCTTTATGTAATAATTTGTGAAGTTGGGAGTCCTACTTGGTTATTATCAGCTCTGAAAGCAAAAGGGCTCCACCACTCACACACCCTATCACAATAGTTCTTTTCTGGCCAAACCCATGATAAACAGGACGTCAAATCACTCCCAAATTGAAACTAATGCAGAGTCAATAGCTCTAATACCAATTAAGGTAGTCTGCCCAAACTGGTGAAACAAACTGAGAATCACGCTTTTCTCTCTCCTCCCCTACCTCCAGCTTAGGGTTACCATGAACTATCCCAATACAAATCAAGCTAACAGCTCACTTAAACTGTCATTGCATATTTAATGCAAGTGAAATTAATTTCTCAGGATCAAACCTATTGCTCTGAATGTAAAATATGTGTGTGAGATATCTTTTAGGCAGTCAAGTTGTTTAAACTCAGGCTGTTTGAGGTATTATCTTGTCAGCAGCATTCTCAAATACATTCTGTTATTTCTATAGCTGTACACCATCCAGCACACATATACACACACACAGACACCCCCAGCCTTCTGCCAGAGTTAAAAACAAATGCAAGACTGAAGAGGGAAACTAATAAATACAAAAAACAAAACCAACTGAGAAAGGTTGACACTTAGGCAGGATGGTTGTTGTGACTATTATGGTATCTTTCAGCTTTGGGAAGATGATGTGTGGTTGAACATACCAACTGTTGGTCTTACTGGCTCCAATATTTTATGTTGACAGACTGGCTCGCTGCTGGGTAGTTACTAACTTGTAGAAACTGCCTCTTAGAGCTTCAGTGTTGCTCTAACCAATTAAGTTATTTTACACAAATGAAGAACTTCCCCAGTCTAGTCATTTTAGGGTCAGAAAAATCAGTCAACCCAAATACATATCCAGTAAGTCGGTCAGAAAGCCTGTAGGTATTCTCAAACGTTTGAAGCCATGGGTCACTCCAAAGATATTATCTGAACCATATGAAATGTCCTAACTCAAAAATAATATTAAAAATGCAAGGCTGGCAAAAAAGCTAGAGCTGACATCACAGGAAAACACTGATCATGCATCCATTCAGCCACTCCCAGAGAGAGACAGTTCCAGTTTTAGAGACAGATGCTTATATCTTTCTCTGTATATTTAAATATTTGGTTGAAGCAAAGTCTTTGCCTAAAATCACAATTTCAGGGTTCATTTTTTATATTTAGATAAGACTGCCTTACTACTATAGGTGTACCAGCTTTCCCAAAAGCTCTTCATTTCCCTGTCTCCATCTGCTGGAAAGAATAAAATTACCCACTGTTTCAATTGCCACAGGAAGAGAGAGAATTGTCACTTGCAGCGCTGACATGCAGTAGTAATGAGAAGTACATACCAAAGCCAGTACAATGCATGAGTTCGTGAGATGCACAAAGCACCAATCATAATAGCTGATACAGGCAATAGAGCAGAATAAATATACTCTGACAGTCATAATAATAGTAGTTCCATATGTTCTGTACTTTATCTATTAACTGTTTCTTTGAACAACAGAACTTAAATCTCTTAAAAGATGCCTAACTCCTATAGAGGCTGTGTGTCAAGCAGGCTATTGTGGCAAGATTTCAAACTTCCCTCATCCAAAACACAGCAGCTAGAACAGATTTCTGGTAGGCAGAATAAAGTGGCTTAACTGTCAGGCATTCAAGCATGCTTGGTTTTTAGGGACCCAATGGTCAATTCAGAGGATGTTAGAACAAAGAAAATCTGAAAGGTTAAGAATCAAATAACTTGTGAACAGATTGGTTTCTAGCAGAATCAGAATCGAGCCCTTTCTTGCGGCTGGTCAGATGGTTCTGGCTCCCCCTGACTCTAGCTGCCAGCTGTTAACTTGCATTAAGATAGCTAAAAATTACAATCAACCCCCAATGCCATTAATTCTACATAAACAGCTACTGTTCCAGGGAGAGATGCTGTGTGAAAGGAGGGGGACATGTCTGCAGTCAGATACAGTGCATCCTATCCAGATACACTGCACCTTACACTAAAGTTGGGGAATCACTTACACAGATTTTTCTCTCTTAACCAGTGTGCAAGAATATGAGTCAGCGGCAGATATTCCCCAAAGGCAGTCATGAGATCATTGCCAACAATTACTTTAAAGAAAAATAAGAGCAAGCACGATGTCTAAATGCATTCAGCTGCTACATTTGACAGCAACAGCTCTGCTCTCAGAGCTATCAGTTTGAGTCTTTTTGAGGGTTCCAGTTGACAATATGATGGAGGCAAGTTTCTAGAGCCTGACTTCACTCATCTGAAGTGTCATTCTTGGTGATGACAGCAGTTGTCTGGGGGAGACAGGGGAGGGGGGGCAAAGGAAGGTTAAAATACAGATTAATTGTCTCCCTGCTATCACTGGTGTACAGCGAAGTGCTATCAGAAAGCAGGTGCAGGCAGACAGTTCCTAGGTGATCTCGCATTATAGTTCCAAGATGCCATCCCCCACCAGTGCTGACGGCATAAAGCACCGATAACAGTAGCTGAAATTATGAGGGAAAACAGAGCCATCATACCGAACAATGTAGCAGCCAGTGATTCAGTACCCCCCATTGGAGGGGTCATGGTGCCATATTCCACTTTGGCTGACGTGCTATTGACTTCAAAGACTTCTGTGAGGTGTATGTCAGAGCAGAATATGTCCCTTATGTTCCTGGAGTGAAATTCAAACATATCTGTATCACTTGTTGCAGGGAGGAAGAAAGAGGATGGCCTTGGCTTTGAAATGGCCGTGTACTGAAGGGACCTCTACCTGGACTGGGCACTGCAAGGGGAACTCCATGCTAGCTCTGGATGAGGAAGAAATACAGGGATCATGGTGAAAAATCAGTAGGCAAAGATCAAAATCTTAAGCCTTGCTTGTTTGTAGTTCCTGAGAGACAGGACCCAGGTGGAGGTCTGAAGAAGAAGCTTCCTCAGCTACCCCTGGCCCCTGCAAGCTATGCAGGAGGCCTTCACAGCTGCATCACCTGACAGAAACAGCTTGACCTTTCTTTCCCCAAAGGCCACTTCCTAGTAACTTAATTACTCAAAAAAGCGTTGGCTCCCAATGGGACACAGGGATGTGTACACTGGAGGAAGTCTTTTTGTCAGGCCAGTGGCCAATATGCCAATGGCCAGGTCATCTCATCTGAATTAGGGGACATGACCCTCCACCTGAGATGTATGCGCTAGGGTTGTGCAGGGCCTGGGGCATACCAGCCCATGCGGGGCTAGGGGTGGCGAGTGGCCAGAGCACAGAGCAGGGGGGGTGACAAGTAGGCAGATCGTGGAGAGGAAGCTGGCTGGCCCCTCAAAGCAGGAGGCCCGGGTCAGTTGCCCTAATTCACTCCCCACCCAGGGACGGCCCTGGGCATATGCCGTATCTTCTCTAATGGATAGCTTTGCATTTACCACAGGATAACAAATAGATATTGTCTATCCCTAACTGTAAAATTATAGTGACAACAAGGCATGATGTTGTTTGGTACAAAGTTAACTTGACACGGTTAACCATAGGTGAGCAGGCTACTCAGCTCAGAGCCAACACTAGATGTGCCCTGTCTCCACTAAGGATTTTACATCTAGGTAACTACCAGCTGTTAGTTACCTTATTGAAAAAAACCCACATCTGTGCATCAATGAAGATACAAAGCTTCAGTATCCTTGGTCCTTCTCCTTGAACAGCATGGAGACTGTCCTTTACTCTGGGCTTTTGGGTAAATGACACTATCTAATCCTTACTGTGACCCCAATTCAACAATGCCCTTACACAACTTAAGTTTAAACATTTCCCATTAAAGCCACCTCCTCACTCTTCACTAGGGTATATGTCAAGAAGCCAAGTCTTAACCTTAAGATTTAAATGAAACTTTATTCTTAAAATGCTTTTCATATTCTTCAGCAAATAAATTTATCAAAAGTTCATATTCCGCAGCCTACTGAGATCTGGCGCAAAAAGTACTATAAAACATTTGGCTGGCATCTACTAACAAACATATTTTTTAAACTTAAAAAGGAAACCCAATGCTTAATGCCTCTTCAGAGGCACAAGGCTGAACAGCAAAAGTGATCATCACCATGTGGTTGCAATCGCTCTGTTTTATTAAAGCTGGCATGTAGCATGCAAAAAAAATGTAGCAAGTAGGTTGCCTCATGGATGTTATTACTGTGGAACTGAATCTGAGAGCATGATATAGCTTTCCAAGCATCTTTTGAAACTTATCAGATTTTTCATGTAATAAAAAGTTAAATCCTGAACTCTCTTTTTGTTTCCATTCCTATTTCTTATTGTAAAAGGCAGCCTTGCTCTGCTGATTGGGGCTAGTTCAATGATAATTACCCAAGGTCTCACTCCTCAGCCAATTGCAACAGACAGGAATGAAATACTATTGCAAGACATCGACAGAGAACAAATGATGCAGCTGTCGTTACAGATTAACCTGCTTGTGTTCTACTCCAAGAACAACTCCTAGCACCTCACAGTGATGTCCTCTTCTATGGGGCATACTGAAAGAGATGCATTTTGTCTTATTTTGGATACCTGGGACTTGATCCTTTTTATTAAAGCCCTGTCAAGCTTGCCTCAGTGCAACTTCAAGGATGAAATCTCAGTCCAAAGTGGAGCCAAAGGGAGACCTGGCATTAATGTTAATCATGTCAAGATTTCACTCCTGATGCAGAAGCGTTTTTTCAGCATACATGATAGCCTGCAGCCCTATTACACTAAGATTCTGCACTGCTGTGGATCTGTCAGTGTAGCACCACAGGGTTGCTAAAAACCTAATACAGAATAGACATTAGCCTACCACATAGGCCACTGGTAGGGGGTGCACAGGGGAGCACGTGCCCCCCCGAGGAGGACAGTGCTCCCCTGATGGCTGACACTGATGCTGTCATTAGGGCTGGTGCCCTCCCAACAGGGTCAGTGGTTTTTATTGGTGCCCCCCCCCAGATTCAGGAGGCACCAGTCACTCATAGCCTACCAGAACTCAAGAGATTTCAGTGCAATTCCAACTGATTCATACCAACATCAAGCGATTTTGGACAAACCTGAAACACTGATCTAAGTTTTGAAGAAGGTGGCACTCCCTGGGTGCATCTACATGTGCAATTAGCATGCAGAAATAAACTCTGGCACAGTTTGTACCAGAGTATCTCTCTCCCAGCCACAGCATTTATGTACACCCAGGACCGCAGCATGTTGAGCTGGGACGGAGCAACCCAGGGCTGGCAGGGGCTCAGGCTGTCAGCCCAGGGCTGCTCAACCCCCAGTTCAATGTGCTGTGGAGGGGCTGGCTGGTGCATGAGGGTGCTGCAGTTTCAGGCTAGCTGGCAGGCAGCCCACAAACTGTAGCACCCTCGTGACACAGCCAGCACTGATCACCAACTACATGTGCATTTTGGTGCGTGTTACTACTCCATTGCAGGATAGTACTTTCCCCAGTTAGTAGTATCCTACAACAGAGTTACGTAATTTACTACACTCTAATATGAGCGCCCATGCAGATGGTGATGCTTTACTGTACAGCTAATTAGTCAGCTCCACAGTAAAGTCCATGTGTAGATGGACCCACTGTGATCATCATTACTGTATTTGTTGTGCTAAGCTTTCAGTGCAGTTGAAATAATCCAATAGCCTCCTGATATTGTTTATACTTGTCAGATCAGACAGGTGTTTCGAAAGCAAATCAAAGACTGGAGTGCAAACTCCTTGTAATTAACAACTACAAAGGAAACAAAATGATCTAGTTACAGAAAACTTGTCAGAAAGTTACAGGAACAGAAGACAAGCATTCGGAAATGGAGATGAGAAAACTAAAACGTAAAGAAAATGTCAAGAGTTTCTATGGCCCTGAACCTTGAAAAAAAATCATGTGAAGGTAAATAGGTGTTAATCACTTCCATTCAGCTTAGATGGCTTTTTATGCTCCCTTTCTGTGTGTGATTACCTATAATGTAGATCAATGAAATATCAGGCCTAAAGTAGTTTCATATTTAAGACATGCAAAACTGTTGCTAGTATTCTGATCATAATCTTTTGCAGCTATAAAATCACCAGCTTAGAAGGATACCATCCCATTTAAAAAGAAAATTATACCTTCAAGGAGTATATTTATTATTAGAGGTGCACTGATATATTGGTTGCCTATGAGATCGGCACTGATAAAAGGGGAAATGACATTACCGACTATTGGCTTTTTTTGGCTGTTATAGCTGATAATGTTTACCAGTAATAACGCCTTCTGGCCAGGGACCTGGATGCCTAGTTTCCCTCTCCCCAGCAGGGCTGGAGCCCCCGGATGCCTGAGTTCCCTTGGGAAATAGCGGGTGGGCTCCATTGTAGACTGCAGGGGATCCTGCTTGAGCTGCCAGGAGACAAACAGCTGGGCAGCATGGAGGCCAGCTTCTTGGAGGTAAGTCTATGGAGGGGCATGGGGGAGGGAAAGGGTGTGGGGGAGCAGATCAAAGCCAGGGCAGTGCATAGGACCTCGAGCTGGGCTGGGGAGCGGGACGGAATTACAGACAGCGCATGCACGCAGTTTAAAAGGGCCCGCCAAACAGGGGGAAAAAAAAAAAAAAGGCTGAGTTAGGCTCCGCAGCAGTGAGAGACGCACGGGTGAAGCCCGCTGCACCCCCGCTCCCCCGAAGCCCCCCAGACGCCCCCTCAGCAGCCGCGGAGCCCCCTGCCGACCCCCAGCACAGCCGGAGGTAAGCGGGCTCATGGTGGGAAGGGGTTAACTCCTCGCTCCCTGGGAGGAGGCCGCTGCCTGGTGCCAGGTCAAGCCCCTGCCCAAGACCCTACTTGGCCCAGCCCCCCAGGGAGCCCTGCGACCGGAGCCGTGCGAACAGGCTGTGTAAACAGGCACTCGAGTTAGCACGGAGTTCGCGCAGGAGAGGGCATGGGAGGGCACGAGACCCTGCCTGCGACCCCCCCAGAGCAGTCAGCCCCAGCCGTAGCCAGCATACCAGAGGCATGACACGGATGGGCACGCGCCGCACCCCTTGGGTCCCCTCGGGCTCTGCGGCCCCCCCATCGGGCACCTCAGAGACGGCCACCCAGACGGAGCCCATGGTTCCGGGCTCCACGCAGACGGAGCCCCTGGCTCTTGGCTGCTGGGATGCCTGTCCCTTTTTCAGGCTCTGGGGCCCGGGAGCATGGCCACCTCCCCTTGCAGGGGTCTTCTCCCTACTGGGGTCTCTGGTGCGCCACCTGGAGGAGCTCCAGGCCACAGTCCAGAGACTGCGTGCCATCAGGGACTGCGAGCAGGAGATAGACTCCTACTGCCAGGCCCTTCTCCCCTGGGAGCCGCAGGGTAGAGCACCGTCTCCCTCCAGGACTAAGGAGGACTCTGGGACCTCCCGCTCTGCCCAGTCAGGGGCATGGACCCAGGTGGTCAAGGGCCCGAAGGCCCGCCACACCAAGGCCCCTCCCTCACCAGAGCTTAGCAACAGGTTTGCATCTCTTGCAGCCCCAGCAGAGCCTGCTCAGTTGCCGGCTCCCGCAGGCAACCCAGGCTCAACCACAGCTACTAGCCCCGCTCTCCCCAAGTCAAAGCGAAAGGTGTTAGTTGTGGGAGACTCCATCCTGTGGGGCACTGAGGGGGCAGTCTGCCACCCAGACCCCTTAGCCCGGGAAGTCTGCTGCTTCCCGGGGGCCTTCATCCGAGACATTGCAGAGAGGATCCCGCAGCTCCTCTGACCCACAGACCACTACCCCATGCTCCTTATTCACGTGGGCACCAATGACACGGCTCGGAGCACCCCCAGCCAGGTCATGAGGCGCTACAGGGATTTGGGAGCGGGGCTTAGCGGTCTGGGAGCTCAGGTGGTATTTTCATCAATCCTCCCAGTCTCGGGCTATGGGCTGAGGAGGGAGAGGAGGATCCACGCAGTGAACCAAAGACTGCGGAGCTGGTGTCATCGGGAAGGCTTTGGCTTCCATGACCACAGCCCGCTCTTTGGCAAGAGAGGCAGCGAGCTGCTGGGAATAGATGGCCTCCACCTCTCTCCCCTGGGGAGGAGGCTCTTCTCAGCCAGGCTGGCTGACCTGCTCCACCGGGCTTTAAACTAAGCCCGCTGGGGGATGGGGGGACGACTGCTACTGCTGGCCCACTGAGCGACCCTTGCAAAGCCAGCAGACCAAGGCACTTAAGGGAGCCCAACCCTGCCCTAGCCCTGGCACAATCTGTGGGCAAGGCAAGAGCCCCCAAGGGCACACTTGCCTGCCTGTACACTAATGCCAGGAGCCTGGGTAACAAGTAGGAGGAGCTTGTCCTCCTGCTCAGTGCAAAGAATTATGATGTCATTGGGATAACGGAGACCTGATGGGACTCCACCCATGACTGGACCACGGGTAGAGGGCTATACCCTGTACAGGAGGGATCGTGTTGACAAAAAGGGCGGGGGTGCAGCTCTGTATGTGAAGGAAAGCTACATGTCCCTGCAAGCTGATGTTGGCGACCGGCATGGACAGCTAGAGACCCTCTGGGTAAAAATTTGTGGGAAAAACGGCACAGGGGACACAACGGTGGGAGTCTACTACAGACCTCCCACTCAAAGTCCTGAGCTTGACCAGGAGTTCGCCCGGGAACTGACTGAGGCCGCTTGCTCCAGGACCTTGGTTGTCATGGGTGACTTCAATTACCCGGACACCTCGTGGGAAGATCACTCAGCAAAATCCGAGCGGTCGCAAAGCTTTCTCTTGTGCGTGGATGACCTCTACCTGACTCAAGAAATCTATGGGCTAATGAGAGGCAAAGCGCTGCTCTACCTGGTACTGGCTACGGGGGACGACCTAATCAGTGACCTAGTGATCAATGGGAAGCTGGGTGACAGCGACCACGAGCTGATCACCTTCACCATCCGCCGTAAAGCTGGCAAATCAGTCAGCAACACAGAAGTCCTTGACTTCTGAAAAGCCGACTTTGACAAGCTCAAGAGGCTAGTCGGTCAGGCCCTCAGGGACCATGACCCCAGGGAGATGGGAGTTCAAGAAGAGTGGTTGCTTCTCAAGGAAGTGATCCTCAATGCAAGCTAAATCTATTCCAACACAGAGGAAAGGCAGCAAGAAGGCACAGCAGCCCTCCTGGCTCTCTACGGACCTAGTGGACCTCCTGCGGCTAAAAAGGAAAGCCTACAAAGGATGGAGGATGGGATTCACCTCCAAGGAGGATTATTCTGCACTGGTCCAGTCCTGCAGGGAGCAAACCAGGAAAGCCAAGGCTGCAACTGAACTCCAACTAGCTTCAAGCATCAAGGACAACAAAAAGTCCTTTTTCAGATATGTGGGGAGCCGGAGGAAAAGCAAGGGCAATGTTAGACCCCTGCTAAACCAGATGGGGCAACTGACAACTGACACCCAGGAAAAAGCCAACCTATTAAATAGGTACTTTGCGTCAGTCTTTCATCAGTCCCATGGGATGCCCATGCCTGCTATGGGACAGGGAGATCCGGGTGATGGGGATCCCCTACCCTCCATAAATGCTGACCTCGTGAAGGAACACTTTGAGAAACTGGATACCTTCAAGTCAGCCGGCCATGACAACCTGCACCCCAGGGTACTCAAGGAGCTGGCGAGCGTCATAGCCCAGCCCCTGGCACAGATCTTTGAAAACTCCTGATGCTCTGGTGTAGTGCCCGAAGACTGGAAGAAGGCCAATGTGGTGCCGATCTTCAAGAAAGGGAGGAGAGTGGATCCGGCTAACTAGAGGCCCATTAGCCTGACTTCTATCCCGGGGAAGATCTTAGAAAAGTTTATTAAGGAGGCCATCCTTGAGGGACTGGCCCAGGCTAACTTTCTAAGGGATAACCAGCACAGGTTTGTTGTGGGTAGGTCTTGTTTGACCAATCTCATTTCCTTCTATGACCAGGTGACCTATCACCTGGACGAGGGAGAAGAGATTGATGTCATATATCTTGACTTCAAAAAAGCCTTTGATCTGGTATCCCATGATCACCTCTTGGCCAAACTGGCCAGTTGTGGCCTTGGCTCCACCACAATCCACTGCCTGGGAAACTGGCTCCGTGGTCGGACCCAGAGGGTTGTAATTGATGGCAGTCACTCATCGTGGTGCCCTGTGACCAGTGGAGTCCCTCAAGGCTCTGTCCTGGGTCCCATCCTGTTCAACATCTTCATTAATGATGTGGACATTGGAGTCAGGAGTGGACTGGCCAAGTTCGCCGATGACACCAAACTTTGGGGCAAAGCATCCACGCCAGAAGATAGGCGGGTGATCCAGGCTGACCTGGACAAGCTCAGCAAATGGGCGGACGAGAACCTGATGGTGTTTAACACCGAAAAATGCAAGATTCTCCACCTTGGGAGGAAAAACCTGCAGCATCCTTATAGGCTTGGCAGTGCTACAGAAGAAAGACTTGGGGGTCATCATTGACCACAAGATGAACATGAGCCTCCAGTGCGATGCTGCGACTAGTAAAGTGACCAAAACGCTGGCTTGCATCCATAGATGCTTCTCGAGCAAATCCCGGGACGTCATTCTCCCCTTGTACTCGGCCTTGGTGAGGCCGCAGCTGGAGTACTGCATCCAGTTTTGGGCTCCACAATTCACAAAGGATGTGGAGAAGCTTGAGAGAGTCCAGAGGAGAGCCACGCGCATGATCAGAGGTCAGGAAAACAGATCTTACGATGACAGGCTGAGAGCCATGGGACTCTTTAGCCTGGAAAAGCGCAGGCTCAGGGGTGATCTGATGGCCACCTATAAGTTTATCAGGGGTGACCACCAGGATCTGGGGGAATGTTTGTTCACCAGAGCGTCCCAAGGGATGACGAGGTCGAACGGTCACAAACTCCTGCAAGACCATTTTAGGCTGGACATAAGGAAGAATTTCTTTACTGTCCGAGCCCCCAAGGTCTGGAACAGTCTGCCAGCGGAGGTGGTTCAAGCACCTACACTGAACACCTTCAAGAGCAAATCGGATGCTTATCTTGCTGGGATCCTATGACCCCAGCTGACTTCCTGCCCTTTGGGCAGGGGGCTGGACTCGATGATCTCCCGAGGTCCCTTCCAGCCCTAATGTCTATGAAATCTATGAAATCTATTAAATAATCCAGAGGGTACGGGGGAGTGGGGGAGGGGGGGGAATCTCCTTGCCACTGCATACTACCTCCAGGCCTGCCCCCGCCCCCAGATTTGTGTGTGGGGTGGATGCAGGCTGCTCGCTGTGGGATCAGGGATCTCCACTCTGCTTCTCACAGGAGCCCAGTGCCGGCCATGTGCCCTCTGCCTGCCCAGCAGTAGTGGGGGCAGTGAGTTGTGCCCCCGCTGCCAGGCAGGCAAAGGGTGTGCAGCTGGCATAGGGCTTCCTGTGAAAAAGCAGCAGAGTGGAGAGCCCCAAGCCCATAGTGGGCAGCCCACTAAAATCCAACCTCGCCCTGCTTGGCTTTGCTCCACTTAAAATTGTCCCCACCCTTAAAAATGACTGTGATGGTGCTTGAATTAAAGTTCATTTGACGAGCTTTAGTTCAAGTTCAAGTGCTCCTGTCACCATTTTTAAGCACTGGGACACTGATACATGTGACACAGAAGGATGTACCCAAACAAAAGTGTATTTATGTCAGTATTTCAATCAGTTGTCCAATCGGCATTGGCCAGTATGGTTGGTTAATAATTAGCCATTCAGTATCAGCCAAGAAAATCTTTATTGGTGCACCCCTATTTATTATTGTTTCAAGGATCATATAAAAATATTATAAACAACTTTTTCTTTCTATCCCTTTCCAGACTATAAAAATATAATAATACTAGATGTTACTTAAAATAATATCAAGTAATAAAGCTCTAGACAGAAGTAAAGTTATAATCAGACTGGCCCTAAAGTTTTCAAGAGTGCCCAAACAAATTAGGAGTCCCAGTCAGTGACTTCCATAGGATCCAATCTATTAAGTTAAATGGCTAAAGATACAGACAGGAAAATAATAAATTTCCCAAAAGCACCAAAGCAAATAAGCAATAGAAGTCAGAAGGGGATGCTTCATCTTTTGGCACCTAAACGCCTTTGAAAATTTGGGCCTTTTGTGCTGTTGAGCATTTCATTCTGTGTACCTTTAATGAGGCACGGTACAGCTCTCTTCCAAACTGCATTGTCAAATGGGAGGAGCTCTTTGATTGATATGCTCATTGTTCCAGCTGGTATCTTGATTAGTTGATGAAGCAGTACAATGGCTACTGTTAAAACACCAACAACTACCAGTAATTATCACATCAGAAGACTTACATATGTTGATCTAATCTGTTTTCTGCATAAATCTTTTCTAGCATCATTACATCTGTGAAGCAGCTCTGTGGCCTCGATAAATACAAAAGCAGCAAGGAATTACAGCCGCAAGTTCGCTATTTCTATGTAACAGGGATAGCGTGTCCAAGGGGGAAGAGGAGGGAGGTTGAGTAGAATGATGTATTAGATAGTGAGAGAAGATTAAAAAAAACCTCATGAAGCAATTTATGCATTCAGTCGTACTCTATGTCTATCATAGGGAAACTCTTTAATTCTGACAAGATTAGTTCAAGCTTTCAAACTTAGGTCCCTAAAACATGAGCGAACAACACAGGCACTAGGTTTCAGATGTTTTCGCTGTAACTGAGGGCAGGCTTGACATTTTTGAAAACCATACCCCTTAGTTGGGCACTCACATGTAGATGTAGGGGCTTACACGCAGGGACACCGGTTTATTCTCTCAGCCTTCTAAACAAAGAAATAAAATAATATTACACTGAAGAATGTAAAAATAACCCCAACTCTAAGCAGAGCTTGGAACCTGGAAAGGGAGAACCACCCCGATCTCTACTTGGGACTTTCCTGTTGCCATTGATTTTACACAGAAGGTACTGTGCCACTGATTTTACACAGATTACCAGAGTGACAAGTACCACTGTAGTAATCCTAAAATAGACAGATTTGAACGACACAGTGTAAAAGGCAGTAAAGCTTGGAGACAATGGACAAAGTAGCCCCTAAGAAAAATTCTAGCTGGCAAGATCTTGTAAAGAAGGATCTTTGCATCTGAGCTCTTAAGAGCATCCCTTTTGATTCTGAAGCTATTGCCCTGCATCTACACGTTAGGGATGCAGTTGCTCCCATACTAATTATTCTTCCCACCGTTTCTACTTCAATTAAGATTTTATTATAGGATTTATCATTACAAACATATGTAATCCAGTTTTACGAAGACAACAGAGTGGTATGATGATGCCACAAGTCATACACTGGGACATGAACAATAATCCAGAGTCTTTCCTATTTTAGGGTTTGTGTGGCTAATATATATTAGGGCTGTGTGAAGCTTTGGTCCCTGATTCAATTCGGCAGAGGTTCAGCCCAATTCGGTGGCCAAATCTCCAAATCCGAATTGAATCAGGACACCCTTTAATCTCTTTGAATCCCACTTTCCCACTTTCTCAGGTCACTACTGTGTGTAGGTAAAGCATGTCATTTTGAGTATACTTATACCCTGCTTCTCCCATGGAAGAGGTGCTAAAGGCTCTTTAAAGAAGCAGCTTTGGATTGTAATTAAGGAAAAGGAGAAGGGGCAGTGGGTTATAAGGCACCTTGAGGCCTCCTGGGACAGCCAAGGGAGAAAGAACAGTTCACCTGGGGATGCCAGAGGACCTGGCCAAACACTATCACCGTAAGTGTAACGTACCATATGTTTAAATTAAAATCCAATGGAAACCATTTACAAAACATGTTCTACATTTTTCAAGCAACATCTTTGTGGCTGGTTGGCCATTTTTATCAAGCAATCATTACTTTGCACATGTAGCATGTCTGAATATACTGTGCAATTAACCGGTTGATTGTACTATAAATGGAATGTGTGTCAGGGGCCTTTGACAACTACAGGAAGAATCACATTAGAAGGGATCTACATATGAATACGTGTAATTAGGCACATTAGGCCTAATATAAACTCTTTTGTTCAGAAGAGAGTTCCCACAGATCGGTTTATGAACCCTAAGAAGAAACCAAGTTAGTCTTAATTGTATTTAGCATAATGTGGCCATAGGGGATGACTGAAAAGAAATAAAAATACAGTGACAGACAGAAAGATCCATTCAAAAGGGGGGAAATGGAAACCAAACAAGGTAACTTATGTGAAAAGAATATTTCCTCCCAATTAAGCCTCAATCCAGCTCTTCAAGCTTCAAAACGGGTGTTTCTCCTCTTCCTGCCTCTCCTGAGATTCTTCTTACACCTCTTCTTTAAAATATTATGGAGGGGAAGAAACAGGATGGCTAAAATTAAGCCCTTAGGAGTGGATCCTGGGGACATCCAGATGAGCACACATATGTGGTTTGCAGCACCTCAAACCTGTTTGAGGTATAGTATACTGTATGTGCAACCATTTACCATGCTACCAAAATTTGATACTGCCACTATCAAAAAAAATTGCGGCAAAAAAAAACAACGGAGTGGCATGGGCTCTATAAGTGTGTGCTGACAGACACAGAGGCTTCGTCCTCCAGGGAGATGCTCTGGCTGCTGACCAGAGCATCTCCCCTCCTCTAGCTGTCCCCAAGGTCAGCACAAGCCCGGAAAAGTGGGGAAATGGCAATTTCCCCAAAGCAGAGCTTTTTGCCCCACACCAAACCTCACATTCAGGGGCATGCACGGCAGCAAAAAGTAATGGCACAAATTTTTGTTGCTACTATTTTTGCTGTTGTAAGCACATGCCCCTGCGTGTGCGGACACACCCTGGGTATCTTTCTAACCATTTATTTTCTGACTGACTTGGTTAAAATCCTCTGGCTCAGGTACGCATGTTGTGCAAAGACCAGCATTTTATAAACATCAACATCCCCCACAGCTAACTTATGGTTTGTAAAACACCTACTTTAAATGCAAAGAAGGAAATAGCTTCCATCTAGCAAGCAGCAGAAATTCTACCAGTGGATGTGTGTAATGGATCAAAGTTAAGCCGCACTTTAGCCGATCAGTCTCAATGAGGGGGGTTCACAGATTTTGTACCTAGAAATAATATTTTAAAACAGTCAGGAGCTTCACTGTTGGGGACTGCTTTGAACAGGCTCTTGTTACAAATGCTGAAAATGAATTTGTCCTTTACTGTGTCAGAACCTATCAAATGAGCAGACATGATGATGGCTATCTCTGCCCTTTGAAGCAAATTATTAGAAAATCAGTCTTGTTAGAAGTGACCTGCACAAATTCAGAGAAAAATCCAGCAGCTTCAGAATCATATTCTGTGTCCTAAATAGAAAGGCTAACAGGGGAAAGACAGTTGATGAGATGTAAATATAATAATTCTCTCCTTTGTTATTTTAAATGCCCCAAAAATCTAGATCCAACGGCTTGATGATGTCACATCCACCACAGAACCTTTCGGCAGACTAGAGACATAACTACGAGGTCAAATGAGGGTGTCTTTTGTTAAAATTTAAAAATAGTGTATTGTAGACTATTATTAGGGCTGTGCAAGACAGCACCATTCCACTTTGACTTCTGTTTCGACGGAACAGTGTGTCATTTTGAGTTTTGTTTCATTTTGAAAGCACTGGTCTGTATCACTTGTCAAAACTGTTTCGCTCTTTCGATGCTGTTTTGACATTTTGCCCATAGGCTATTTCACACCCGGCGCTGAGACGATCGGTGGTGCCGCTGGCCCCAGCCAGCAGCAGCAGGCTTCTGTCATCTGGCAGGCAGATTGGGGGCTTGCCCGCACCCCTGGGAGGGCTGCAGGGGCTGTGCTGGACTCCTCCCGGGGGTGCAGGCCCCCGATCTGCCTCTGGACGGCAGGAGGCTGGTGCTGCAGGCGGGAGCCAGCGGCACCACCGATCTTCCCGGTGCTGGGTGCCGGCTGTGCCCAGCGCTGGTATCAGGCGGCAGCAGCCTCCTGCGATCAAGCAGGCAGATCAGGGGCCCACACTCCTGGGAGGAGTCTGGCACAGCCCCACAGCCCTCCCGGGAGTGCGGGCATGCCCCCAATCTGCCTGCCGGATGACGGGAGCCTGCTGCTGCCAGCTGGGACCAGTGCTGAAGGCAAGTAAGCCAGGTTTTGAAACTTTTGGAATATTTCAAGTGCCCTCGTTTCGTTTCAAAGCTTTTTTGAAGGCTTTTGCTTCATTTTGATTTTGCTGTTTTGAGCTTGTAATGCATTGAAACAGCTTCGAAATGAAACACCGGGCAAAATTTTGTACAGCCCTAACTATTGTATGCAGCTGGGTAGGTTTGGGCCAGCTAAAATAACTAGAGGGCAGAGAGTCAAGGACATGCATTTAATGTCTAACTGGGCAAACTCTCAGAATATTTAGAATGATTGTCCAGGCTACTTTTAGAAAATATACCATCATCATCATCAACAACAACATGAAAACTACAGAGGTTTCATACTGAAGAAATCCAAAGAGCTTCAGATGTTTTATGCTGTCCTGGAGCCTCTAAAATTCCCCACATGCTACAGGAAGAGATATTTTAATTGATTCACTTATTATTAATGAGGACTCAGAACCTTGCAATGTCATTTGCACTGCTGAAGAGGTATTCTCCTGCAGAGACAATATATGACATTTCTGGGATTTTTCATATAACCCTGAAGGCTACAGACACCTGGCAAACAGTAGATTTTACAAAAGGTGATTTTTTTTTTCCCCCAAGAGTGACCTGGAATATTTCTACTATTTCAAAAACAATATAACACAATCCAGTGCCCACAAACGTCAGGCCAGATCTTAATGTTTAGGTCCCATCCAAAGAGAGGAAAACATACCAAACTGCACAGTCTTCAATTCCTATTTGAGGGAAGATTAAAAGCCTTAACTAGTTCTATGTAGAGCTAAAATTGTGGTTCTTGGGAATCAAGGTATTTTGAACCCAATGCTTAGACCACAAGGCAATCTCCTCGGGCTATTGATGTGTCATTTTCATCCTGAAGGATGACAAAGTATTTAAAAAACGTATACAAATCATGCCACTTTTGCTTTGGGACATGACGGTTTAACAGCATGCAGCAATGCCACACAACAGGCACATATTTATGTTTATAGAAAATATAGAAGACAGCATTTTTATTTTTGTCATTATATCTAATTTTCCTGGAAATGGGTAGTTTTGGATTCACTGTCCAAATGAGTAACCAAATCCAGGATTTGGCTTTTGGCATCTTACAGCTATCTTTATCTTGTTAGCACCGCAGGCCACAATCAAAATGGAGACATACTGAGATTAAAAAAGGATAAAAAAAACAACCCTTGATAAAATAAAAGAGCAAGCTTTACCAAATCCCTGTCAACTGTTCTTACATGTTTCAATATTAGCCACTGCCCCAGGAAGATGACAGCTTCACTGATACATCTATAATGAAAAGGATTGTAGTTCAACAGAAAGTCCATGCTTCAACATTAGGTCTCCTCACATCCAAAAGGATTTAAAAAACATAATCTCTTCAGTGTAATTGCTTCCTATTTCACAAACTATGGCTTTTGTGACCTCTCTGTCTAGGGGTATCAGCAAAGAGTGCTAAACACCAACAATACAAAAGTCAGAAACAATGTGAAAGGGTGCCAACCAATGAAATTGCAATATTTTATAAGTCTGACATTTCAACATTGTTTTGGGGTTTTTGTTGTTTTTTTTAAATTCAGTCTACATTAATTTTATTAATTTTGTCTCAGCTTTTCTTCTTAGCTGGATAACATCTCTCCGCTATCACTGTTGTGATGATAAGAACAGCTTTTTGGAAGAAACCAGTAATCTATCAACAGTATCTGGTATTATGTTTCTGACAATGGCCAATGCTGGATGCTTCCTATGGATGTGTAAAACCTCTATTATCTATCTGTGCTATACTAGGCACCTTGGAGGATTTTTCTTTTTAACTCCAGAAGATGATTAGGCCCTCTCCCCAAGCAGAAAGATGGATAGCCCTTATAATTTTTATCCTACCAAGTGTAACAGCAAGAGCAAATACAAAGATCTACTCTCTTTTTTTTTTAAAGTTGTTTCTCAAACTGCCTGTAGAGCAGAACTTAGCTTGATCTATGGGGAACTGGTATGATAATCCTCCTCTCCAGTTGGTAAGAGTAACTTTGAGGTAGTCAAGAGGAAGCAGTGGTACTATACAATTGAGCCATTGCTCTCCCATTCCCTAAAATGAAAAGAGGATGGAAGGCCAAACAACTGGATTAGGCAAACTAAATAACTGAGACATACTCTGGTCTGGTAAGTGAATATAAAAATCACAGTCTCTTCCACTGATTCTATATCACATTTGCTCAGCTTATGCTTAAAAGAGTTTTCTAGCCTTGGACATGAACTGGCTCCAATGAAAATTAGGTGGGCCAAGTTCTGCTCTTATAAAAATGTCTCTGCAACCCTATTTTCTTCAGGGCAAGGCATGAATCTGTAGTCACCTCAGTAGGAAAGACAGAAGACTTGGTCCCTACAATGGGAATTTTAGATCTGATGTTATTTCTACAGAAGACAATAGATTTTTTTTCATTGGGTTCAAGGGGACCAGGATCAGATTCCTAGTTGATAGGTCTGATGAAGCCCAAGGCACAATGATAACCTAGTAAAATAGATTAAGTGAGAGCTACCAGAAGCTAGTCCTTTAGATATTCTTTTTCTTTCTTTCCTTTTTTTCTGTTAAACAGAAAAGTATTCACCCACATTTGGTCTTTGAGTCAAAAACTATGTCTGTATGGGCGCATCCAGATGTGCATAGATATTTCATTCCCCAGGGACAAGTAGCAGCGGTGCACAGTGTGCTGCAGCTACTTGTCCCCAGGGAACACCTGTGCCATGCACACTTGTGCATATGGCAAGTTGCCCTGGATGGGGTAAAGGAGACCCCTGGATATCCAGAGGTCAAAAAAAAACCCAGAATCCTCCCACTCCCAAACAATGCAGCACACACTCAGGCAGCGTGCCCTTGCAGTGTGGAGAACACCGGACTGCATGGTATGTGGTGCCACATACCGCATGTGTTTTTGTAGAGACTGCAGGGAATCCAAAACTGACTGTGGTCTCTGGGCACTACTTGTATAAAAGTAATCAGTACTACCACTCTTCTGCTACTACTAAAGGAATGAGGCACATACAAAAGCACCTAAACAGTTCATTTTTTTCTGAAGCTATTAGGAAAAAATGTTAAATCAAGGAGACAGTTAGCAGAAAATCTAATCTTTTTTTATGCCTCTAATGCAAATAAAAGGGAAACTGTCCTCCAAACTGAAGTCTCTAAATTGAAATGTTATAAAGAATTTTCAAGTAAGGCACATTTTAATAAGTGAGACCATTTAGGATTTAGTGGCTGTCACTTTACTGCATACTCTGATCATTTACAATTTAATGATGCAAAAAGGATACGTACTTTAGATCAGAGGTGTCAACAATATGGTCCTGAGGCTGGATCAGGCCCATGGAGCTACTCCATCTGATCCACCAAATGACCAGTGTGGCTACAGGGAGTGGCCTGCCACTCCCTCTGGGCCTAGGGCCAAGAGTCACATGGTAATCAACAGCAGGAAGGCAAACAAGGGCCAACAGCCCCAGTGACCTTCTGATTGCTTTGCCCATATGCACTGTTGAGACCCTACCTTCCAAACCATTGGTCCCCACTGTATGCCCTGTGCTGGAGCTGGAACTGGGGCTGCTGCTGCAGCATGGGATGCACAGTAGTAGCAGCTCCAGCTCTAGCATGGGCCACAAGCTGGGAGCTGGAGTCACTGCCACGTGCTCTAGATTAGAGGTGGAGGTGCTGCTGCCACTATGTGCTCTGAGCCCCACAGCCCAGGTCCAGTCATGGGCACAAGTTGTATTTGACACCTCTACCTTCTTAGATCCCACTTTGTCCTTTTGCTATCTCTCCATACAGTGGGCAGGGAAGCAACTGAAACACTTTTGTGCTGTGGTCAATTGGTCCTCTTGACCTGGGCAAAGGAGCCTCAAGTGATCTCTGACCACCTGTGGTCTAGGTTGGTGCACTTTGCAGACTTTTTGAAGAATACATCAAGGTCTCAATCCAGATATCTTCACCAAGAGAAAAGAATGCATTTCCTGTCCCTTTTTATTGGTGTTTCTTCATCTGCTGCTAGACTGACATGGTGACTGGGAATTTTGGCTGCACCTCAGTCATGCAGAGAAAGCAGTGATCATCAAACCTCCATAGGAGGCTGCTTAAATTGTTCAAAGAAAAACCCTGAAAAAAATTTAAAGAAATCTTATGATTTCTCCATTATCACTCCTTTTTACTTTTTTTTTTTTATACAACATAAATCCTCTGCATGAGAGCTGGCAAATACTGCTTTCCCCTCAATAGGAAGAATGCAACAAGAGTAGTCTTGAGCTGCTCTGTCAGTCTCACCCTGACACCGAATGCTCTCGTTTTACTTCCTAATCTATGTGAAAGTGGAAAAAACACATCCTATACAATAAGAAGTATTACCCAACTGCACTTATAAGTGACATTGCAGTATTTCTTTATGGAGACAACTGTCTGTTACATGCTACTGTAATTCCCAAAGGAGGCAATTTCAGGCTTTGAAAACACAGACGCGCTCACAGAGTTATTTTCCCAGTAGGAGCAGCAGACAAAAAACAAATAGTTTTATTTTTTATTTTACCCAGATTTAAATTCTTGCAGATTCAGTATAGAGCCAATCCCTGACCAAAGCAGTGGCATCATCAGAAATGTTGCTTCGGAGCAAACCTGTAGGAGCACTGTGCCCATGTTATCTGTTTAAAACCACTGAGCTGCCTGCTTGTGCAAGTCTCATTTTCCTTATTTATGTGTCCTTACATGACAAATGTTCTTAATACAAAAACCGACAGAAAGAAACAGGCATGACCATTGGTGAAGATGCTCTTGTCTCTTTATTATTACCAAGGTGTAATAAAGAGACAAGTTGCTTAGAATAGCCCAAAAGGGGGACTCTATTTCTGCAGTCTCCACAGTAAATGTCTATTTGAGGTATGGGGCTGTCCACTTCTTAAATTAGGGATATGCTTGGAAACAAAACAATGCATGTTTACAACTTGTTTTTAAAAGCCTTTCCTCTCTCAGATGGCCCACCTCTTGCTCAAGAGAATGGGTCCTCTGCATCTACTTATTTTACTCCTGGGACAGCAATTACCAGAGTATCTGCACAGGTCCTGTAGTATTTTAATGTGTTCTTCCTCACAACACCCCTGTGACTTAAGAAAGAACTATTACTCCTATCATACAGATAAGAAAAGACGGTATAAAAAAACTAAGGTATTTAGTAGGAATTAGGCTGAGTGAGCAATCTACTGATGGCTGTTAGCAAAGTCTGTGAAGACCCAACTCTTGTTGCCCCCTACAAAGGGGGATCCAGACCTTGCAGATACCCGGACGCTACTGGTTTCAGTGTGTTTATGGCATACTTTGTTCCAAACATACAGTCTAACTAGCACATTTGGTAGCACAAATCACCCATTAGTCTGGTTTGCACTTCCTTTTGCATCATGCCTTACCCACTCTTACTTACTAGGCGAAGTCCACACTTCCTAAACAAATATATAACCTTGAATGTCTGACTGGAAAGAATATGTATTTCTAACATTTTAAAGTCACTCAAAGAATTTACTGTACATTTTCCCCAGGACTAAGACAACTGATACTCAAGAAAATCAAAAATTCATTATGACTGACTGAATATTTAGTAGCCACATATGAGGATTAACGTAAGAGGTACATTCTAATATCTTGCCCTGAAAAAAGATAATTCATTTACATAAATGTATCCCTTTCACTAAGCTGAACACGCAAGACTCTAAAAACACACTTAGTCAGATTCTACCTTGATATATTTAATGCTCTAAAGTTGCACCTGTTTATAAAGTAGTGAATTATAGTATTGTTTATATTTAGCCTTATTTAATCATTGCTTAAGTTTTACATAGACTTATTAACTTTTTTTTTTTTATTGGCTGGCCTTGAGATGTTTTTGTAGAGCTCATGGTGCTCATTATATTATATCTTTTCTTTTTTATTACTGTGAGGAGTTCTTTTGACATACCATAGCAATGGCTTTGTTACCAGCTCAAATTAACTGAACTTGGCACTAACCAGCTGAATCAGAGGGATAAAAGGATTGGATATGTTAATGAAAGGTGATAAGGGAGTCCGATGGACAATGCCCAAAGTAAGACACTGGAAAAAGGCCAAATTAAAAGGCGTGCTCATGATGGGTCTGTTGAACAAAGGAATATGTTGGCAGGATAAAAGATGGACAGTATGCTGACCTCAGAGAGACCAATCCAAAAGCAAAGCATCATTGAAGGAGTGAAGTTGAAGAAAAGCATAAAAGGGGCAGCAAAAAAGTTAGGTGTTGTCATCATAATAAATCCAGCCTTCAACACCTGTCTGGACCATTCCAGCCAACAACGTACCCTTTGCTTCCAGAAACTGAGTGGCCATCTTTTCTGTTGAGCAAAGTAACATCTGCAATTGAGTGAGATCATAGGCGACATGTAGGGAGGGTACAGGGGGCATGTGCCCCCCCTGAGAGCACTGGTACCCCCCTGATAGTGAGCACTCTGGCTGGTAAGGGGACATGAAGAGCGCTTGTGGCCCCCTAAAATTGGTTCCACTGGCACACTCAGCAGTTGGCTGCTGGGGGACCCCAAGTCGTGCCCTGCTGGTGCTCCCTAAGACTTGGGAGGTACCAATTGCCCATGAGTGAGATCAATGTATTAAGTGGTTTTCTCTCTGTGTATATAGAAACTGCTAAGATAATATTTGTTGTATTAATAAAGTTACACTCTGATTTTAGGACACTGAGTTAGTTGTGTATTCATATTTCATAGTCATCATGGGTGACCTAAACTACCCGGATATCTGCTGGGAAGGGCAGTCAGTCACGTCTGATTGCTCACGTAGGTTCCCAGCTGTGTTACAGGACCTCCACCTAACCCAGGAGGTTCACAGTCCCACCAGGGGAAATGCCTTGTTGGACCTGGTCCTGGCCACAGGTGATAACCTGGTGAGGGGACTGCAGGTGCTCAAGCACCTGGGCAATAGCAACCATCGCCTACTGGAATTTACCATCCAGTGCAGGGTGTCAAAGGCCTGCAGCAAGGCAGCAGCCCTGGACTTCAGGAGGGCGGATTTCAATGAGGTAAGGACACTAGTCAGGGAAGCACTGAGGTCCAGGAGGGGAGAGGAGTTGGGAGTCCAAGAAGAGTGGTTGTTCCTTAAGGAAAAGATCCTCCAAGCATGTCCTGATGATCTCCACCCCAGAGTGCTTAGGGAACTGGCAGAGGTCATTGCAGGACCCCTGGCACCACTTTATGGGCACTTGTGGTTCTCTGGTGAGGTGCTTGATGGCTGGAAAAGGTCCAATGTGGTCCCCATTTTCAAAAAGGGGAAGAAAGAGGACCCAGAAAACTATAGCCCCATTAGTCTTACCTCGGTCCTGGGGATGCTCTTTAAGAAAATTTTTCAGGACCACATCTGCAAGGGACCAGCAGGGGAGATCATGCTTGGGGGCAATCAACATGGGTTCATTAGAGGCAGGTCCTGTCAGACCAACCTGGTGGCCTTCTATGACCAGGTCACAAAAGCCTTGGACGCAGGTGTCGCCATGGACGTATTCTTCCTGGACTTTAGGAAGGCCTTCGACACTGTCTCTCACCCCATTCTCATTAAAATTTAGGCATCTGTGGTGTCGACACCTCCACAGTCAGATGGGTCACAAATTGGCTGGGCTGCACCCAGAGACTAGTGGTGGATGGGTCATTTTTGACCTGGAGGGGTGTGGGCAGTGGGGTTCCCCAGGGCTCAGTCCTTGGGCCTGCACTGTTCAATATCTTCAATGGTGATTTGGACGAGGGGGTGAAAAGAACCTTGTTCAAGTTCACAAATGACACTAAGATGTGGGGAGAAGTGAGCACTCTAGAAGAGAGGGACAGGCTACAACTAGATCTCAGCAGGTTACAGAGGTGGACGGATGAGAATAGGATGGGTTTCAATACGGACAAGTGCAAGGTGCTGCACCTGGGGAGGAAGAACCAGGCACCATACCTACAGACAGGGGAACTCCCTTCTTGTCAGCATGGAGGCAGAGAAGGATCTTGGAATTACTATTGATTCCAAGATGAGCATGGGCCGCCAATGTCGGGATGCAGTCAGGAAGGCTAACCGCACTTTGTCATGCATCCATAGATGCATCACAAGCAGGTCCAAGGAGGTGATCCTCCCCCTCTATGCAACATTGGTCAGGCCGCAACTGGAGTACTGCATCCAGTTCTGGGCGCCGCACTTCAGGAGAAATGTGGACAACATGGAGAGGGTCCATAGGAGGACCACTCGCATGATCAGGGGGGCAGCAGGGCAGGCCCTACAAGGAGAGGCTACGGGACCTGAACCTGTTCAGCCTCCACAAGAGAAAGCTGAGAGGGGATCTGGTGGCTGCCTATAAACTTGCCACGGGGAACCAGCAGGCAATGGGAGAGTCCCCATTCCCCCGAACACTACTGGCTTAACAAGGAATAACGGCCATAAGTTGACTGAGAGTAGATTCAGACTAGACATCAGGAGGCGCTACTTCACTGTCAGGGCGGCTAGGATCTAGAATCAACTTCCAAGGGAAGTGGTGCTCGCTCCTATCGTGGGGGTCTTCGTAAGGAGTTTAGACAGCCATTTAGGATGACCCCAGCATCCTTTCCTCCCCATGACAGGGGGTCAGACTAGATGATCTGTTTAGGTCCCTTCTGACCCTACCAACTATGAAACTATTTAAGGGTCAATTGTGCTTTAACAATCCCTAAGCACTATCTGGTGGACAGTGGTGCTAACAGTATCACGGCAGAAAAACTTCCTCTACTGACTGAAGTGTGCCTACATTAGGGGATGCAGCCGCCATTATGTTAGTAGGTAAACCATCCACAGCCCAATGTTAGAGGCTAAGGTATGATGGGAAGTAACATTTTCACCCAGAAGAATACACCAAGGAAGAAATTTACGCAGGGTGGAGAATAGTTCAGCATGTAAACTGACCAAAAAAGGCAGAGGAAGTAGCAATTGGCTTGCCTATTATATACAAATAAAGTGCATGTCAGGTTTATATGGAAGTAAAAAGTCCTCAAGTACCTGAGATAGGGAGGGGGACCTGTACATTTAATTTCGGCCCTTAACTAGAAGCAGCATTGTAATTGAGAAAGTATAAAGAAATTCGCAAAATGGGAGTTGTCAACGTTTAGAGTGGATTGAGTTAAATCAATGCGACTCAAATCATTCATTTTTTAATGATTTAAACCAGCAAGCAGGAAATGTTGATTCGAATAATCAATTTGAATGTAGTTTTGGATCTGTACTTTTAATTATTTCCCTGATGAAGGCTAATTCTCACTGGTTGGCAATCGTTAAAAATTGTTGATTTATACTTAAATATAACCGTCACAGTAAATTTGATATTTCTTTTTCTAGCCATTTCTTTTTAAACAATTACATATCTTAACATCAATTTACAAATATTCTTATTTTTATGATGTTAAAACTGAGTAATAAAACATTTCTTTTTTTCTAAATGATTTAAAAAAAATTATATCAAGCTGTATTTCAGTGCAAACAATGATTCAGTTACAATGCAGATAAAAAATAAATACATAATAGGCTTATCAAAACATGTGTTGTCTTAGAAACTCGCTGATTTCTTAAATAAATAAAAGAAAATGGCTTTAGCTACTGACTTGAACTGACTCTTTCTGGTCACCTTTTTCTTCAACGTTTTACAACTAGCAATTCCCAACCTCTTAGTCTTATTTTTAGTCACAGACTGGCAGAGGAAAATTAGCTTTGCTCTGTTCTAATTCTAAGACTGTTTCTCATTGTCAAATGAACAAGCTGACTAAATTGAACATTTCTTTCTGCAACTACAGAAAAGGCTCCTGCAGCCTGGTACTTAGCTTAGAGGTTTAATAGACTTTAAAACTTGAGGAACACACATATACTGACTGAATATGGCAGAACAAGCTTTGGCTTTAATTTCAAAGTTCAATAGGTTTATTTTTAAAAAGAAACTTGAGTTTATTTTCAATTAAAAATGGGAGGAGGGAGGGTTAAATGACCAGCTTTTGTCCTGTCTACATCCCTTTGTGTCACTGCTTTTTAACTGTACTTATAAAAACCGGGCAATAAACCTTCCCTGAGTTGATTCTATTCTGAACTCTATAGCAGTTCTTTCAGACACAAATTCAGCCATATCAAAAAATTGTGTGTTAGAACAGTGCAGATACCTTCAGACTCATAGATTAACACTAAAATAAAAATTGTGGAAGAAGAACAGACCCTTTATGTTAAAGGTAACTCCCTTTCCCTCTGAGAACTATTTGTTCTGTTACAGCTCTTTTATTACAAGGCTAACCAGCTTCTAAGTGGTTAGGAGCCACGTGCTCCAAGGGCCGCACCAGCAAGGGCCACACTAGGCTGCACACTGCATGCTCAGGTAGGCATGCTCCCCACCCTGCTGTACCACATGCTAGCTGGTGATCCCCACCCCATTGCACAGAAGGTGTGAGCAGGTGATCCCCTACCCCACTGCCCTAAGTATGCTGGAGCTCCTCTAACCGCACTGCACTATGCACAAGCAGGTGCCTCTCAAACCCATTGCATCAAGTACATGGGTGCTCTCCCACGCTGCTGTATCACATGGGAGTGGGCACCCCTGTCACACTGCAGCATAGTATGGTGCCCCACTTCACCTTCAGGTCCCTCTGATGCTCCAGACTGCTGCGCCCCTGACACCAGGGGCTGCACCACCCCCTGGGCCTGGGTCAGGCAGTGCAAGCCATAGGAGACAGGGGGAACCCCAAGACCCTGACTGCTGTAGTAGCCACAGAAGAGGAGCAGCAGTAGCATGGTGGGAGACCAGAGGCCAGAAATTAACCTCCTATGGTCCATATGTGACCCACGAGCCACTAATTGGCCAGCCCTGTTTCATCAGAGCCATCCACAAAATGCCTTTTATTCCAGTGTGGTCACATGAACATGTTACATGTTTCCTGCAATCTATCAGCACAACAGGACATCAAATATAATTGATCCCATTAATTTTGTATTTTATGAAGCACTGTATTTCAATCCAAATGTTTATCATACAAGTTCAATGTATTTAACATTTTATGCTCCAAGTCTGGGCACCCAACAAATGTAAGCGATGAAACGTGGGTAGCAGCACAAAGTATACATGGAGTTTGGTTTACTACGTACTAACAAACTAAGGGGCTCTAATTACTATTACTAGAAGAATTAACTACTTTATTATGAAAAAAAATGTGCCAATTTTCTTTCACGCTCTCTCACCAAGTTGGGAATATTAAATGGATTTTCTGTGTATGTGTTAGTGTTTCAATGGATTATGCAAGTGGGCAAGAATTCAACATAACTCTAAATCCATTAATAAAAGAAGATACAAACTATGGCTTATCTTAAGCTGGTGCAGAGAAAATGACAGACGCAAGGAAAATAACAATAATAATAAAGGGATTTAACTAGCCAATGTTCCAAGTACGTTAAGATCCTGCTGAGAATTTGGATCTGTGCCAAAGTACTGTTATCACAACAGTCAAAACCACCCAAATGAATTAAAGCAGATTTGTGGAGCATCTTACGATAATATAGATTCTACGTAGTTTTTCTGCCTATTAGCCGGTCCCATATGTGCTAAAATTGTTGCAGTCAGAAGGCGCAGATAACACTCTATGCCTTTTGAAAACCAATCTCGTAGTAAGCTCCTCCTGGATTGCAGTCCATGTTGGAAAACATATGGCATTTTGTTCATCAAATTATGTCCAAAAACAAATAATAACAATAACAAATCTTACAACTGCAGTCAGTCTAAACGATAGTTTCTACTTACTGTCATCTCACTATTAATTGGAACCATTTGGCTCAGCAATCTCCATGGATCCAAATGTTTGGGTTGAATGCAAATGCAAGAGTCCAGAGTAAAGCACCGTGCTGTGCTAGAGTATAATCACTACTGCCAAATATTATGTCATCATGTAACACACAATCCGGTGCAAAATGTAATCGGTTTAAAACCTGATCCTGAGGAGGCATGGTAGAGTAGATGATAGAGATGACAAAAAAAAATTACATTCAATTTTAAAGCACTACTGAAGGCAGAAATGAATTCAACAAAGTTATTAATCTCCTTTTCATCCCTCTTTTCTGTAGAATACGTGTGCTATCCAAACTATTGTAAGTGCATTTCCAGTGCTTCTGGAACGTACTGGCAGTGTTATGCACCTCTAAATTTAAGAGGTGAGAGAGATAGTTGGCCATGTCAGTGTGAAGTCATGCAGAAGGCATGGCAGAGGTACACCTTGCAGACTCACTAAATCAAAGATGCATAAGCTTTCATGAGCCTGAGGTCAGTTCGCCACATGCTACTCCACCTATTGATTCTTACCTTTGTACGGAATGGAAACGTTCCTGAAGGAATAGCTGGAAATCAGATAACTTATATGGCTACACTGCGTCCTGTGCTTCACCAGATGGAACTAGAATCACTGTAAGAACCAGAGTACACCCTGGAACCGCTAGCATAGTGAATTCTGCATTCAGTTTCAAAGGTCTTGAAATAAATTCTCTGCTGGCGTGAAGCCACTGAATTAAGTGAAACTATTCTGACAGAGAATTTAGCCTCTTTGGTACTTCTGAAGTGAGGTTTAGCTGCCCGCGAGACTTTTTAGCAGAGGGCAAGGACACCAATTTGGAAAAAAAGGATCTTACTCTATTAACTCCTTTAAATGTTCAAGGACTAAAAGGAAACAGTAAATTTCTGAGGATGTTTCTGTATTCATTTCTAACTGTCAAAATGAAGGGACTTTCAAGAGTATGTGAATGAAGGCAGAAAAGGAAAAAAGGACGAGTGAGGAAGTATTTGAAAGTCTCACTAGATTCAGTACCATAAATGTTAGAGGTAAAAAGTGGAATCACCCAAATACATTTTATCCCATTCCCAAGATCTACAATTAACACCATTGTGTTTCAACTACATTTTACAGTGTGAAAAAAGTTTGTTCTCTACTGACTTGAGGGGAGAGGCATAAATACAAGTACAGTGGCTGAAAATGATTGTAGCCAATGTGATATCAAAACAATTGTCCCTATAACTTCAACAATAGCCTTAACCACTTACAAAAAATATCCAGCATGCTCCATGCATCAGCCATAGAAAGCCTTTAAAAGGTGTTATGGTTGCCAGAGAAAGAGTTACACATATATTATATTACATGTATCTAATGTGTACTTTTTTTTTTATTCTTCTAGTAAAATTCTCCTACTTCCTTTAAAATCCATAACTAAACCACTGAACTATCTGATATCAACAAATATAGAGTATCTAAAAGTATGTACTGCCTGGGTTGCTTTCGTATTACAAAAACGCCTCTGGGATTCCATTCATTTCCAGTGGTCTCTGACGACTTTAGATGTGTATTACAGTTGGGACTAGTATCATCATTGGCTTTAAGATTGCCCAAATACTTCCCGTCCTAAAATCTTGCTCTAATAAGAGAATTTTTAACGTAGGCAAAGGTTTTGTTTTGAAATACTCTAATAAACCTGTCCTTTGGAACAGGAACTAGATACCTTGCTGGGGTAGTCTTTCTCTCTGAAATTACAGCTATGATGTTGCACTGACTTTTTGCCCAAGTTCCACCTAATGATGTCTTCTGACTTTGAGGCTTGTCTGGTGAGTTGCTGATTTTGGAGAAGGTAACCCTGTTGTAGGGAGCTTGGTCATAACGACCCTCTCAACTTCCAGACTGATATACATCTGGGTGAGGACGAAACCATCCAATCCAAATGCCAAGATGAAAAAGCTGGGCTGCTAGGAGGGAAAGGATTTTGGTGAAATAAGACTGGAGGAAAAAAGATGAGGTACCCTATGGCTTGGAGTTAAAGGGGAGAATCTGGGACTGTGAACTGGGGGATGGAAAGCTAAGAGCAGTTGGGTAAGCGAACAAGACTAAAACCAAAAAAAAGGAGGAAGAGCCAGTTGTCTAGGGATGAAGGAAGATGGAGACTATTTGGGTAAAAGACTGGGATTAGGATTTTTTTGGTGAACGGAGCATGGGACAAAGAACCAGTGACTGGAAACAGGGATAAGAAAGGCAGAACAGAACAGCACATGGATATACAGGGGTAGTACTGGGACTGTGTGCGCAAAACTTTTTATTAAGCCAGACTGCCAACCAGCCCTTAACCATCTGTGCCATTTAATTCCCTGCCTCTGTACAATGACAATAAATTTTAAACATAACATTTCCTCAATGTTGACCCACATTTATACAAAAGACATGTCAACCTATATGTGAAGCTCAAAAGGAAATGACATAAGTGACTTAACATGCAAAATACACTGCCTATACTGAAAAAGTCATTAGATTCTCTAATGAAGCTGAACACACCCGTCTTCTTTATATGCTCAGAATGTCCTAGTTTCTTTAACTCCACTGGAAGACTTATCCATGCAGACTACCTCCTTATATGCAGCATCCTTATTTCTAAGGATCTTTAATTGTAGCCATAAAATCCAAGCTATTTGCCACACTATACCTATCGTATTAGGATGTCCTGCCCCCCCAACCACCAAGGGAAGGACAAAACCAGAATGACAATAATATGGTACATTTGCCTTGTATCTACTTTCTAACTTGAAATTGTTGGTACTCCCCATGTTCTGTTGCCTGGGGAATATTTTTGAAAGCCTCAGGCAAACCTGTCTCTAACATTTACGCATTCCTTTTATATTAAAGAGCCATGTTTCTCTCCTTGAGCATTTCAGGAACTGCAGTGTAAGTTGTGTCTTTCACTTGCTTTTTTCCTAGCAGTTATCAGAAGTCAAATCCCAGAACCTTAAGATAAGTATAAGAAGTAGGATTAAAAAAAGAAATAGGTGAAAGCATGCCTTTCAGTGTGCATGGCAATCACATATAGGAAACGGCAAGTCTCCCTTTCTTCCTGCTACAGATGGCTAATCTGACAGCATTTTAAGACCTTGGATGCTGAAGGGGGAATTTCATAAAGAAGTTTCTAGTGAGAGACAATTACAAAAGGCAAAATCTCTTTTCACAATGACCTCCCAGTCCTGGATTCTCAGACTGAATTTAATTTGAAACAATTCTTCCTGCACTTTTATCATATAACCTACTTATACAAAAATCTACCAGTGAATATATTTAACTTCTTTTCAGATAAACTGAAATACAGTATCAGATTAATACATCATATGTCTCTGCGGTGGGGGTACAGTGAATGGTACTGATCCATGAAGAACTCCTTTCTATCCATCATCCCCATGTTCTCACAATACATGGTTACTTAAGCACTGCAAATGTAGTATGCTCTATAAACAAATTACAGACAATTCTGCAAGAAAACCACAAAGACACAGGATGCTCTAGAAAAACCAGAGAACAGTATAAGTCATTTTAAGTGTATGTTGTTAAATCACTGACTCTCCTTTTGGATATCACAAAATCAGTGCCTTTTACGGAGAAAATAGTTCATGTGCTCCCAATCAAAACTAGTACTAATGGCTTTACTGGCTTTGCATGCACCTGTTTATTAAACAGCAATAAACAAGGATGGAAGCATGTCTAAAACGTAAGAATTTGAATTACAAGCCTTTCTGGCCTTGCTTTTCTACATATTAGGAAGTATAAATGAGAGGGAATGGTTTGAACTCCACAAAGATGACAACTCTCTTAAGTGAAGTGACACTGAAACCACCATCATTCTACTTTGTGCAGTTAAAACCAGGTTTTTGGATTTTCCTTTCCCAGTGTTGTACAGCACGCAAGCTCAAACTTGCATTTAGCTAGGAACCCACAAGAATAAAGTGCTCTTAACAGAGTGCATGTCTCTGTAAGGTGTCATAATGATAGACTGACAAGCAACCTCACCCTCTCCTAAAGTGCCTTCAACCTGTCACACAGACATAAATCAATTTCTGCTCTTCTTCAAGGACCTCAAGATGTTTTGATCAATGTCAATGCTGCGAAAACGAGAAGTTTGCCCTTTTATTAAACTTGCCTTGAGAGACATCTTCCCCAATTATACCTAAGGGCTGTTTGAGAAATCTCTTACTGAAGATGATTTGTACTAAAGTACCTGACAGAACAGAAAAATGACCAACAACCGCTAGATCTACCTGTTCCATGTTTTACCATGTTATTCTACCCTTGTTCAAAACACTCTGCATAGTGACACTTCATCACCAATTCAGCTCCTGATAAGTTACTGAGGAGGTACAGAAAGCACTCGAAATGCTGTGTAACTGGTGCATTATACGCCCACACTAAATTGAGTTCAATTCAAAGTCTAGGTTCGGTTTTTAGGTACAAACAGATTTCACCACAGAGCAAGGGGGTATAGATTTGCATGTAAAATTCCAGTAGGACATTCAGCCCCTCATTGCACACTGTTGCAATATGATCAGTAGTGCCCACACTGAGAAATGAAGCAATGAAAGTGGCCAAAAATCATCTGTCTTCTTACTTTACACCGGTCACTGACAGCAGCTCTTTATTTCCCAGCCCATCATCCACTAGCAAGCACCAGCAACAACTCCTTATCTCCAGTTAGGGCTTCATTTAAAACATGGCTCTCCTATTTCTAAGAGGCCAGAGGCTGTACACCTCATGGGGCACACCAGCGTGGGTCAGAAAGCTGCTGCTACACCATGCTGCACAAACACCCCCTGCCTCACTATGTGACATGGGCACATGCACACAATCAAAATGATATAGTGACACTGCTGTATGGTCTCTGAAATTGTTAGGTTCCAATTCAGCAAGGCTGAACAAGGGGCGGTGTCATGGAGTTTGGATGTCAGTACAGATTGTATGCCTACACATTCCTATTAAATCAGATCCTGCATTGTTTCCCATTTTGATATTTACCTGCTCACTGGTTGGCTGCTATAGATGATTACACATTCATATTTTTTAAAACTTTGTAGATTCAGATACTTGCTTTATAGATGCATGGTAGAAGCATGAAGTCAATCTGATGATGTAAATCTGTGTTCATATATGGAGTTCTGTGAATAGAAGAACCAGAAGCTAGCTGGTCCAATAAATAAAATATACAAAATGTATACATTTTTAAATGGGATACTAACTTCATAAACACAAGTAGAGGAGGGTGAGGAGAGAAGTTCAAAGGCATTGTTACAGTCCCAAATATAGAGAAGAAGGTGGGAGATGGTGTGTCCCATGAGGTGTACAGCTGGGATTTCTACCTCAATGTTTCTCTTCATATAAGCATCAGATAAGTTCCCTAAAGCTTTACCTTATCGCTATATTTTGTAAGGAAGGGTCTTCCTTGTCCCTTTTCCAAAGCTTTCTGGGAAGGAACAAGAAGATCTCTACTATGCTTCTCCTTCCTTAGTCTCTTGGTCACTGCATTAGGCTGCATTGCTGCTAACCTACCATTTTCCTGGTGTAATGAGACCGGATCAGAGGTCTGGGCTCAACCAATTCTAATCAGGAAATCAGGGCAATTTATCCTGTGGGGCTGCAGGGGAACAAGCACCCCCTGCAGCAAATGTGGATCAGTGCCCTGGTCCTAGTTGGTCCTAATAGGGCAATCAGAGTGGTCCATCCTCTAAAGCCACAGGCAACAAGTCCCACACACTTTAGTCTTTAAAGACTAAGCCCAGCCTGCAATACTGTTGTCTGGGCAGAATACTTGCTCCTGACCCTCATGTGCTTTTTTGCTTCACTTGTCAGATCTCTGGTTTATACTCTTGATTCCTGGTATATCCGTCTTTGGCTCTGGATTTCAATTCCAACTCCAGGCATATCCTGATTCCAGCGTTGGCTCCTGATTCCAGTTGTGACTGCCGGCATCTCTGGACCCCCCATACCCTGAGAACCTAGCTCCAGACCTCACCTGTGTGTCTGGTGACCTGCTCCTGGCCACCCACTTCCTGATCCCTAACATCTTGCTGCTGTGAAAAGTAAGGGGAGGGAGAAGAGGTCTTCTAAATTCTGTACCTTCAATATTAAAATAATTCACAAGAAAAGAACACTGATACCTACCTATGTTACTGCTAAAGATGTTACTAACAGCAGTGCCATGGGATGGACATGAGTCTTAACACACTGTACAATGATTCAGAATTTCTGAATGCATCAAAGAGAACAGTCTTAAGAACCATCTTATTCCACCCTTAATTTATCAATGTTATTCCACTCAGTGCAAAGCTAGCAGTCATTTGGCAATGCTGCCTTTCCATGAAAAAGCCAGCTCTAAGCCATGACTCTGGAAAAAAACATTGCTGTTGTTGCTTATATTCTGCCTCCCCCTACTTTAAAAGTGTTTTTATTTGGGGGTGGGTGGGATGAGAGAAAATACAGTATTATAAATACCGGAGATGAGAGCAATTGTGAAAATGTCTTGAGGCCCAAGTTTAAAAAATAGCACAGTTTTATCTACTTTGATATTTGGATGCTGTACAACTGCAGTTGATGAGTTGTTCAGATTACGGTTCAGCACACAGGGCAACAGTTTCAATACAGAACTGGAGGGGAAATCTCTGTTCTCAGATCCATCTAAACAATAGGTCTAAACTCTAATCTTTTCTTCTTATATACCTGGACCTTCTGTATCCCTGTAGCACCATGAAGCTGTTTTTTTGTGGGAAGACCAAAATATCATTAGAGCACCAACACGTCAGAGATTCCTTGTGTGAAATACCTATGTTGTCTCTTTCATTAGAAGGAAAGAGGAGGGAACAAAAAGCTCTTCTGCCTCTGCCTCCCATCAGTTTTTAAAGCTAATTAGTAAATCATTTCAACAGGAACAAGATTTTTTTCTGGGCTCTGCCCTGGGAAGGGCAGATAAAACAATGAATGCTACATTGCTATGCAAATTAAATATGCCACACTGAACATTTTTTCCCCCATGTCATCTCTGCAAAAAAAAGTATTCTCTATTTCCCACATTCATTAACTTAACAAAGCACAGAGGTTGAAAAGGTTAAAGATGTTTAATTGTTACTATATGATAATTGGTCTAAAAATATATATATTCCAAAATGCATCTGCTGGCATAGATGCTGTATTTTGAAAAGACATGCCCACACACTCTCCTTTTCCCACAGGATTTATCATTAAGCTGCATTCACATGTATCATGTGACACATACCTAGGTTTTCAAGGATATTTTAAATCCCCAGTCCCCACATCATTTCTTATTCCAAACAGGGAAAGTAAAAAGAAGCTCAAATCAAACTTCTTGGGGGTTAGAAGCACTTGGTTTATCACTGCTTACTATTTATTTGTAATGTGTTAGGGCCTAAGAGCAGGCATCATGAATCTGAGTCTGGCACTGAACAGATACAGAAGAAAGGATGAGCCTTGCCACAAAAAGCGTAACAGATAATTCCTCTTGTCCTCAGTGTCAGAACTTCTTGAGAGCTGGGCTGCCTATCCAGCTCAGCCACTTTGATGGCAGGTCTTTTCTTCAAAGAGGAGGTGTACAGGGCTCGGATTCACTGCCAGAACTACCGGGTACCACAATGACCAAAGGCAAGCCTGAGATATCACTTCAGAGGCAGATCCAGAGGGGATGCAGCGACATGGTCGTACCCCCATTTTGGGTCTGCCACATGTGAGTACTTGGCTCAGGGTCTGGCCAAAGCCCCTGCCTTTGCACAGTTCTGGAGCCCCGCTCCTGATCCACTACAGACAGTCTTCAACTTACGACTTCCTGAAAACCACGTCTTAAATCGAAAAGTCATAACTGGAATACAGTTTCCCATAGGAACAATGTTATAAATGGGTGATTGGTTCCTTTATGATCCTCAGTACAGCTGCATCCAGCTGGTAAGTCTGTTGTGGTGGAAGGGGAAGGGGGAGGGAAGGGGCGTGGGGGCAGATAAACACCCCTGCAGTGAAGGAGGGATTGGTGCTGGGGCTGGGACAGGGGCTGGGGAAACTGCTGTCCAGCCAGGGCAGGGGGATGCAGGATGAAGGCGCAATGCATCTCTTGCCTCTGTGCGCCGCAGATCTAGGAGCTGCTCATCTAGCAGCTCCTGCTGTTGCTCCTGCCGCTCGTCCAGGAGGGCACAGGGGGGCATGTGCTCCCCCAGATCTGCATGGGGCAAGCAAGGTAGGGGTTGCACTGTGCTCCAGATGGGTGGCAGGGACTATTGCAGGACTATAGTGAATTTTTGAGTGGCTGAAGCCCCCCCCTATAGCCCCACCCCAGTCCGGGGGTATACCCCCCACCATGCCTCCTGCTGTCCTGGAGACTTGTTGCCTGTAGGTGAGAACAAGCATTCACAGGACTCAGTTTATGTTTAGGCGGCTTACTTTAAGCCACCTAAACATAACCAGGAGTGACATGTATAGGCAGCCCAAGGTAAGTATCTCAAGGGGAAAGAAGAACCAGCTGGTCTGGGGAGGTAGAGCTGGTGGGTTCACAAAGAAGATAGTTGAAGAGCTAAAAATAGTCCAGTCAGGGTCAGGGAGCTAGGACCAGACTAGCCATTCACCCCATCCCTGGGACTGTGGTTTAAACTGTGTATTGTGAACTCTGTAACTCTGAGGTGAACTATCAGATGCACCATTTTTAGGGCAACTTTAGCCCTGTGAATGCCTGCATGCCTGGGCATTTCGATCAACCTAAGCTTGGTTAGACTGATCTAAATGTAACACTTGTATGTACCCAGAAAGCTCCAGGACCATGGACTGTGGGAGAAGTGCCAGCAAACCACAGAATGCTTTCATTTCAATGAGTCAGCAAATTTAAAAAAAAAAAAGGTTTCTTTGAAATTGTCTTGACCAGCTATACAGATGAGACTACAGATACCCACTCCTGTTCTTTAATCCTATGGATCCGTACAATCTTCCATCTCACACCAGTCTAGAACAAACTTGGCATCACTGGGAATAAAGCCATGATTCAAATCAGGCTGCCACCCATCTCAGCGATCACAGACTACATTAGTGATGGAAAGAGCAGCAACGGCCCAAGCAGCATGTTCCAACATATTGGTATAGATAAATATTAACACAGACACTGTCACACAGCAGGGGAAGCAGAACAGGTCTACTACACAAAAACAATCACCTTTGCCCAGCATTAACATTAGAAGCAGATTAAGAACAAAATGGAAGTGGAGAATTAGTACAAGTAATTAGTACCTGCAAAAGGTTGGCTCCCACTGGTTTATATGATAGCAGTGCAAACTGTCAAATAAAGTTACACAATGACAGAACAGCCCTCTTATTGGGACCAAGGCAAAGCACGAAGACACCAGCCCTGAGGATGTAATCACTGTTCTCTTGAACTTCAGTGTTCTCATAAAAAGCCCCAGTTCCTGAAGTCATGTAATTACAGGAATCCCAGCTTTACTTCACAAAAGCAAGTTTCATAGTTGAAAAGAGTGGTCAGAAAATGTAACCAGAGCATACCCTGGAGGTTAAAAACTAGAAGGCAAATTAAAAGAACGCACTTTTTCTTGAACATATATATCCTTTTGGGATGCGTCTTTTTACTTCCTGTGGGTTTGGAGTTGCCAGTACAACATATCCAGCATCAAGTCAATTGACTCAGATTAAACCCAGACTGGTGCCTTCCCAAAGACAGTAACTATGTAGCCCCAAGAGACACAGAAATGACACAGAAAGTCCATGGCTTCGCCAGAAGGAAAGCCCAGTCCAAATTCTTGCCTTAATTTTATATTGGTTAATAATATTTCACCTGAAGAAAAAGCCAAGCAATGGACCTACCAGTCAAAGGCAGTCATGCATCTAAAGTGTTTCTGAGCAACTTCTAACAGCTATGACATACAGGACTGTATTATGACTCCATAACAAAGGCTCAGACTAAAATAAAAATCAGACTCTGTCTTTCTGTTGATTACTTCTCTACATGCACACACTTCCCTTCCCTTTCCCAAAAGGGTATTGTCATGTATTCACATTCCCTGGTCTTGGGAACCAGACAATAGCTTAAGTAGGCAGGGATCTTGTAAGTGCTCTGTTGACAGAAAATGCAATTACTTACAGCAGAAACTGGCAACATACAACCCACAGGCCAAATCTGGCATGTGGAGCTGGAGGGCTTCAGTGACATACCAATCCTGGAGAGCTTTACCCACAGCAGGGCCAGGCCGTAAGGAGATATGCCCACAGCACAGCCAAGGAGCAGGAAGAAACTGAGGTTATGCTTGCATTAGCACACCCACCTGCCTCGAACCCAAGCCAACCTGTTCTGGCCCTCACCTCCAAATAATCTGGCCCTCAACATGGAAATGATTCTGGCCGCTGGCTTACAGAACAGCATCAGAAAGAGAGTGCCAACTGCAGATATAGTTTGTAACTTCATCAAGGGGTATAAAAGGAAAGCAGGCCCCACAGTGTTTTTTTGACACACTGCAGTGGCTGCCTGGCTTATTGCAGCACATTGGAACATAGATTTATGGATTTTAAAGTCAGAAGGGACCAAGAGATCATCTAGTCTAACCTCCTTTATTATTTATGCCATAGAGTTTTACCCAGGTACCCCAGCAGCACACTCCCAAACTTGTAGTGGATAAAAGCCTAATGTATTCTGCAAAATTATCCTTCGCAATGTGAATATAAGAGCAAAGAGAATAAACCCAAACTATTTCGCCTGTATGATTAATGATTTCTAGGTACAGAAATAAGAGTGAAACAAATTACCCATCTCAGTAGCCCAAGGAGCCAGACACTTTAACAGACAACCTGAACCTGTTCAATGCCAGGACAGATAAAAGCAACTCAAAGCTACTTTAGTATTTAACTGCTTAAATAGAACATAGTCCACTTAATGGATTTTTGTAAAAACAAAAATCTGCATAAAAACAAAACCCAAAGGGCACCAAGAAAAATAAACAAAAAATCCCAAAACGCACACCTCAAAACTCTCAATTTAAAATATATATTAAATTGAGAGTTTTGAGGGGTATATTTTGGGGGAGAATAGTTTATTTTTCTTGGGGCTCTTTGGGTTTTGTTTTTATGTAGATTTTTGTTTTTGGTGTACTTTGGTTTTGATTATATATTTATTTATTTATTTATTTATTTATTATCTATTATATTATTATAATTATATATATTTTATATATATACATATTTATATATATATATATTTTTTTCAAATGGTGACAGTTATTTATTAGGCAAATTAACATCTTCCTCCCCTGCATTGTTTCAAAGGCAAATATTGTAAGCATAAGACCTCAAGAGCGACTGTTGCTATATTTAAAAATACCACTGACTATACTTTCCCGTTGTTCGAGCTTCAAGAATATGAAATAATATATGTCATGGCACTGGATTTAAAAATATATATTACATTTTAATGAATTTTGGTAATATTAAAAATACAAATAGCAAAAACCTTCTTGTAAAATATATTGCTTCTAAGTGACCAGAACTGTTTATTTAAAAAAGTAGTGAATAAAACCTGCTGTCATCTTTTTGTTATCTTTTTCAGTGCCATGCTTTTAAGGCACATAAAAGAACATAACATTCTCCTTCACTTATAATCTCAAAACAAAAATGCATGAAGACTTCAGAAATACATATGGGATACTTGCACCTCCTATCCTACTTTGTGCAGGAAAGGGCATTAGCATCTGAACCTTATGTCTCAGTTAGCAGTGCAGATGCTGCCAGTAAGTTGTTGTATAACTGATAGCCTAAACACCAATGATGGCAGCATTTCATTAGTAAACAACACTATTCATACAATTAGTATAGCTATTTGCTGATTATAAAGCATTTTAGGGATTTATTTAGATTAACATTATTATGTACCCTGGTATATGAGTAACATGGTGTAGCTCAGTGGTAATGAAGTGAGCACTGTTCTGCATGCAAACAAACAATTCTCACCCTCTGACTGAGGAAGTATTGGCTGCCACGAGGGCAAAAAAGGGTAATCCAATACATGACCACAATACCAAGGAGAAAGATTAGATCAGATTAGAGCAGACTGGACCATTCCCATTTTGTGCCAACACTACTCACAAATTATAATTTGGCTTCCAAAATGTACAGGCCTGAAAACAATAAAAAAAGGAAAAGGGAAATAAATACAAGCATCTCTAAGGCTGCTGCTTACAGATTTGGAGCGGGGTGGGTGGATAGGTGGGGGTGGGGAGGACAGCAATTTTTACTTTCAGCCCTGCACCAAGCACAACACATGCCCAGAAGAGGAATCATGTCAGTTTGACCCCGCTCGCCCAGGCTCTGTATAGCTTGCGTGTTTCAGTGGGTCTTTTTTGTTCTTTTATCTAATAGTTGATGGATAATAATACTGATGATAACATCCCTAAAGTTCTGGCTATTATTTTGCACTAATACTAATTTCCTTAGCAATAGATGGAAAAAAACCCAAAAACTTATTAAAAAAAAAGTCTCATAAAAATGATGCAGTACTTTGTCCTGGAGGGGGAAAAACCATGCTAGATGACAAATCACTACAACAAGGAAGCCCTTTTCTCTCTACACTTAAAAGAAATTAAGAGGCTATCAACTCAATGTGGAACATGTAGTCACCTCATCTGGACACAAGCAATAATTTACAAGCCCTCTAGCCAAACTCTGTTTGAATTTGTTTCGAAAAAGTGTCTCCTCTATTTGAATCATATACTCTAAGTTTATGGAAAGGTTTTTAGGCCTCGTTCAAGTGCCTTAGCGTTAGAGTTGAAGCCTTGTCTTTGGTGGCTGATGGAGGCCTGTGAGCAAGTAGCAAGTTGGACTGCTGGACTGCAGGTGCCATTCACTGCTCTGATGATGCAAAACAGTCCAAGACTTCCTGTGTGGAGGTCACTTACAGTTTAGCTCTTATTAACATAGTCATGGCTTTCTCCCCTCTTCATTAAAATGAAATGCAATGCCACACAATGAATTACATGTAACAAATTAATTCTTCTGGCTTGAGGACCTTAGGATAGGCACCTCCAGTGAAAGAAAATTATCAGGTACTAAATGGCTCCCTGATCCAGCACAAAGGCATAACAATAACCAACAGCTGCATGTAAAAGTCAGACAAATAAGAAAAGAGAACACAAATTTCTACCAGTGTAGGCGATTAAGCATTGGGATGAGCCACCAAAGGAAGTTGTAGAAACTCCATTTCTTGCAGTTTTCAAAACCCTGCAAAACTCCTCAAAAGAACAGACCTTCATTAAACAAGTCATGGGGCTCACTGCAGGAATAACTGACGGAATTCTATGGCCTGCTTTATAACAGAGGCCAGATTTGATGAATTAGTGTTCCCTTCAGGCCTTAAAGTCTATAGGATCATTGGAAAACAGGGCTGGAATGGACCTCACAAGGTCATCCAGTCCAGCGCCCTGCTCAAGGCAGGATCATCCCTGACTAAACCATCCTGGGCAACCATCTGTCCAGCCTGGTCCTGAAAAGTTTGTCTATGAATCCCTCGCCCCCAGTTCCATCTCCCAATAGGGAAATGTTCCATATAGAAATCAAATCACATTCCTACAACAAAAGGAAAGAGGAGGAATGTCCAAACCACAAGAAGAAAAAAAGTATTGAAATTGTCAGCAGAAGAAATGATCCCCATAAACATTTCATTCAAGAGAAAGTAAAAATTATACCTCAAATTACTGCGAATTCCTGAACACAAACACCTAAAAACAGCCAGGCCAAAAAAAAAATAAAAAGAAAGTTATCTGCCTCTAAGTACATCTGCAAAAGGGAACAAGATTTAGAAAATACCATTTCTCCCCATACTCCCATCACATTTTTAGTGAATAATTTATATCTAATGTAACGAAAAGACATGGAAATTAGTATCTTAGATGAGAATGTTCATCAACCAAATTATTATTTGTAATGGTCTCATAGCCCAGCTAAACATATTTCCTCAGATAATCTCTCGGGATTCAATCCATTTGCCACAATATCAACCTCAATGGGGACCTGAATGGACTTTAAAATTGTAGGTGCTACCATATAATCACAATCACTTTTATCTTTTTTAGGGTAACTCTAGTACAACACAAAAGGCTATATTTAACTCTGGCAAACACAGAAAGACCAATGGAGCCAGCGGTCAATTAGATCCATACAATCTGATGCAGCTACATATATCTAACATTGAGAAAGTGTGGCATGTTCCTCAGTCGCTACACAGCAGGACTATATGGAAGTTTGTGCTAGCCAGAAAAGATGCAGGGTCATGTTTTCAAAACTCAAAGGAGATGGGTAACATCAGGGATATTCATCCTTAAGGCCTGCATGACGGATCCAAACCAAAACTTTGTCATATGGTCTGGTAGAGGGTCTGGGAATTCAGGAGTGGGACCTGCCATCAAAATCAGGGCACAAAGCTTCATTCACAATATGTCCATGACAGAGGAAAACCAGTAAACACTCACCCTGCCATCACTGCTCATCCCGGTATTGCCACTCAGATCTGACCAGCAAGGATCTCTTGGTTCCTTATTCAGTCGGTGACGTGGTGAGTTTAATAGTCCTGGTGTGCATCTACACGTGCAATTAATGCAAAGCAATAAACTCCAGACCAGTTTGAGCTGGAGTAAACTACTTCTGGGTGCAATGTCTACACATGCACCTAAGACAGCAGGAATTTGAGCCAGGGTGGAGCAGGCCCAGGCTGGAACGAGGCATAGGGGGCAGTGCCCGGTCTCTGGGTAGCAGTGCTGTGCAGCAGAGGCACTGGCTAAGACATGAGGGTGCTGAAAGTATGGAGCTGTGTGGCTAGGTGGCAGGCAGGAGTGTGGCCCCTGGCTGGCTGGGCTGACCAAGCACAATTTATACCCGCAGTCAGCATGTACACATGCAGTTAATCACAGTTAGTTAACCTGGCATAAAATAGTACTGTCACCAACAGTATTACCTTATGCCAGTGTAAATTAATTTACTGTGACCTAATACCATCACACATGTAGATGGTGATTCTTTACTTTGGAGTAAAGCACATGGGTAGATGCAGCCTCGAGCTAGATAATTTAATGACTACAGTCAAATGACTTAGGAGTTTAAACCCCATTTTCGAGAGCAACTTAATCACTGTTTTTCAATGATACTCAGGCTGGTAAATCACTATTTTAAAAATGAAACTCCAACACTTCTGAATTTTTTCTCTGCCCCCTGTACCAACAATGTTACAAATCAAATTCAATCCAGATGCAGGCAAAGGTAGTAATAACATTCAAGGTGGGAAAAGAATAAACACTGATGTAATAAGACCAGGCATTTATTCGTTTTCGGTGTGCTCACATTGCAACAGCTCTTGGATTTCTTAGACTTTTTTTAATCTTCTCTTAATAAAATCACTTTTCAAGTGTCATGAAATAAATTAATTTTTAGAAGAGATTGGAATGAGGAAATGTTGGTTGGGGTGGGTTTGGAGGGTGCTCCATATAAGGAAGGGCACTGATGACAGCCTAGACACAGCAACAGGCAAGGACTTTGCTTTAGCTAGAAATATTTAAAAGCAAGAGGGGTGGGAAAGGAAATGGACTGAATTCTGCAGTCCTGTAAGCTCATTAACAACCTCTAAAAGCAGAATTACGAAAGAATGAGATCAAATCAATGTTGTCTTTAAAATACTTTTGTCTTTAAAATACTCCAACTTGCAGCTGTCTCTCATCAACTATTTATAACCCAAAGATACACTCCAGGATATTTCTGAAAGATTTCTATACTCAGTTTACTCCTGTGTAGCACTAGCAGCTACCTAAAGTAGATCTTCCTTATGATTTTTTTTTAAAGGCAGCTGAATATTTAAATATACTTTTGTATTTTAAGGGTAATTTCTAATTACATGCACAATTGCTAATCCATCTGTTTACTACATACTGTAGATGTCTGTGGTTATGCATGCTTGAATAATTATTGAAAATTAAATATTGTAAACAGTCAAATTAATTTCTCGGAGCAAAGCAAATTGACGGAAAGCTGCAAGATGATAAAATACCATTTGCCCCCAGAAATGGAACAAGGCAGTTTTATTGTACACCTCGCCGACTGCGTCTATTGCTGTTTGGTACCAGATATGGAACTTTTTAATCCTAAATTTGTAACAAGTAAAGCTTGAAAAGCTTTGTTATACCCTGCTATCACCGAAGGAGTGATTTTAAAATGCTGTCTGTGAATGTATAAGCAGTGTTGGAACAAAAAAACATCATGTTCCCCAGATGAGGCAACCTGCTGCTAAGACTTTTTCATTCTTGTTCCAGTAGAAATATCACAGGCAGCTTTTCTAAAAAAAAAAAAGATGGTGAACGAGCTTTTCTTTAAAACAACCTCACACAGTAATGATGGTGTTCTAGTTGCATATTCAGGGGAAAGGGTTCTTTGCATATAGTAGCTCTTAGGTACTGTGAATGATAGCAAAAAATAGGAACATATATCTCAAAGATGCATTGATTTTGAGCCAGGCGGGATCATCTAGTCTGACAACCTGACTAAAACAGACTATAGCATTTCACCAAATAATTACTGAATCCAAACCACAACTTTAGAGAGTAGCTTTCAGAAAGTCATCCAGCTTAACTTCCCTCAAAGTAAAAACCTGAGACTTATTTTTATTCTGTCTACCTTTAGCATCCAGCCAATACTATGCCTTTGTCCATTAAGTTAAAGAGCCTTTTGTTACCAGAAATCCTCTCCCCACGAAGGTACTTACAGATCATAATCTAATCACCTCTTCTACATCTCTGTTAGTTCAATAGAATTAATTTCTTTAGTCTCTCACGGTAAAAAAAACTGGTGCAGAAACAACAATAAGAGCTAAATTCTGATCACTCTTGCACTTGGGGTTTAATAGAGTTCCTTAGGATTCAGACCATACACAGAGATTAGACTCTGGCCCTACACATTTAACTCTACCGCTTAAAGGGAAGTCTTACTGGAGACCCACAAAGGACTAACACATACAGCCCAAAAGTGGAAAGTCCCAAGGTGGCATCTCCCAGACGAATCATACAGCTCTGGGAGAAGTGGCTTACTTTTGACCCATAGCAACACTACCTGACTTCTGTAGCTTACAAAGCAAGTTCCATTTCTCAGGAATGGAAAATAGTATCCTAGGGTCTCTGTGAAATCCATTCTTGCTAGGAAACTCTGCATAAGCTGAGTGTGGCTGGACTGAGGTGAAGACTGAGGTTTTAGGGCAAAACGTATGATCTTTACTGGAGATTTAAGTGTTTATTTAATAAGGGGTTTAATGCCAACACGTACACAGTACTCACATTCTATATATCTAGTGCTGAAGCACATGCTACAGCTGCACCATGCACACAGTAGGATTCTTATCCGGAGGTGGTTCTGCTGAGATACTCATGAAGCAAAAAGATGCAAGACATTAGCCAAAGTCTAAAGCCCTCAAAACAGTCAGAGAAAACAACATTATCTTGGCATGACAGCCAGTTTATGATGCTTTGCTCCAAATACCAGCATATGCATCCTATATGTAATAATATAATTTAGAAGCCCAGTCCAAAACACTCACTTCCACATGTTTAAAGTTTCATTTCTATATATCCGTTGTAAACCTCTAGTTCTGCATGGTTTTCAAGTGAATAGTCCCACTGAGGTCATTAGAGCTACTCACATGCTTAAAGTTAGGCAGTTGATTAAGTGTCTTGCTGAATCAAAAAGGACCTTAGGCATCTAATAAGCATTGGGTTGAATTTTAAAAGGCGTTGAGAGACCCAATCTTCTAGTAAAATCCTTGAAAGCTGCATGCTCAGCAGCTTTGAAAATCAAGCTACCTGTAATTTAGCTGCCGACACAGGGGGCTAGAAGCCTAACCCAGTGTTTCCCAGCCAGCGTGCCGTGGCACAGAAGCATGCCATCAGAAATGAACAGGTGTGCCATGGTATTGCGCCACAGCAATGAGCTACAATAGGTATGAGGATGGGGAATGCCTTAAAAGGTGTGCCGTGGAAATTTTTTACTAACGTAAGTGTGCCTTGGGCTGGAAAATGTTAGGAAAAACTGGCCTAACCTGAGACATGACAATTTTGGCTGAGTAAAAATAATCACCTGGTTTTGTTTGTAATATTTAGTGGTGGTCTGCACCCTGTCCACTTTGCCCTGTCTCCTTCACTAAAGGGTCCACAAATGAATGGTCTACCACAAAATGGAAAATTATGCTATGAGAGCTTTATGTACCTGTGGATGGTACAGAACTGAGACTGAAGTTGAGAGATGCGCTATCTGGTCCCAAAGAGGACCATAATATTCTATTCAGAATAATTCCCTAGCCTAATAGTTGTCCAGCTGCTGAATACCAGCATTTTCACATCTAAAGTTAACACTCTGCTATCATCTTCCACTTGTGACAGTAAATGCAGCATCACAGCTAACTGCTTTATTTATCAATGTGCTTGAATTTGGGCTTTAAATATGATTTTAAAAGTATCTTAAATTAATGAAACCTAATTATACACATTTCCATTTTTTTGAGTATTTTCTCAAAATAACCTTTCCCTCTTCCTCCCCAGCATCGCCCCCACCCAGCTTTAGCAAAGTGAATATTGCGTTCTATCATCAGTGAGACACATTGCATATTGAGCAGCATTGCATTGCTTTATAGTGTATTTTCAAATGAGACCTTTAGAGCTGTACACTACTGCTCCAGATGGACATACATAAAGCCCACAACTTTTTCCTCCAGGGAAAAACTTTTCTAGGACTTGATTTAAATGTAACTTAGTAGCTTAAATAAGTATAAATTGCTAATCACAAAAGAACCTAACTGCTGCTGATCTTGTGTTATTTTTGGTGAGGGTTTATGGAGTCAGAGGCAGTGTGAATAATTCGTTATGAATTAAATTTGGTATAAGTAAATGAACATGGGCAGCAAACAGGGCAGTTTGCAAGCAATTAACGGGGAGCAGGAGGAGAAAGGGGAGGAAGAAGAGGAGCCAGACACCAGGTACCAGATCCTGCACCCGGAAGGTAAGCGAGCCGGGCTGCCTGTGTGTCGCCTTGCTGAGGGTAAGGGGGACAGGGATTTGGGTTGTGCTTTCCTTGATTCTTCCAGTCACGGGGATGGGCCCAGGCAGAAGTAGACCCATCCAGCAGATCAATGCACAGCTGTGCCCATGGTGTCACCAGCAGGACTTTGGCTCTTCAACTGCGAGACGTTGTTCCAAGAAGGATTGCTGGGAAGAGATGGTATGCACGTGACTAAGAGAGGGAAGAGCATCTTCACAGACAGGCCTGCTAACCTAGTGAGGACGGCTTTAAATTCGTTTTGCCAGAGAATAGAGCCCAAAGCCATGAGGTAGGTGGCGAAACTAGTGACCTGGAGGAAGCATAAGTAAGAGGGGGCAACAGGAGAGGCTTTCTCATTCTTCCTGAGAAGTTAGGACAATGGGCTAGTTACCTCAGATGTCCGTACAAGAACTCACGGAGCTTGGGAAAAGAAGAAGAAAGAACTGGAAGTCCTAGCACAGTCAAGGGAATTATGACATGACTGGAATAAAAGAGACTTGGTCGGATAGCTTGCATGACTGTAGCGTTGCCATGAGTATAAACAGTTCAGGAAAGGACAGGCAGGAGAGAAGAGGAGTTGCTCTTTATGCAAAAAATCCGTATGCTTGCTCAAAGCTCTTGTAAGAAACTGGAGACAGGCCTGTTGAAAGTCTCTGAGCTAGGGGTCAGAGGGGAGAGCAACAAGAGTGATGCTGTTGTGGGTGTCTGCCAAAGACCACCAGATCAGGTTTTCTTCAAACAGCTAATGGAAATTTTCCTGATCATAGGCCTTGGTTCTCATGGGGAGCTTCAATGAACCTGACATCTTCTGGGAGGGCAATACAGCAGTGCACAGGCAAGTCAGGAAATTTTTTGGAGCATGATGGGGACAGCTTCCTGGTGCAAGTGTTGGAGAGGCCAACCAGGGGCTGTGTTATTCTTTACCTGTTGCTCGTAAACAGGGAAGAATTGGTAGGAAATATAATTGGATAGCAACTTGGCAGCAGCAAGAGTTCAGAATCGTGAGGAAAGGATGGGAAGAGTGCAGCAGATTAAGGACCTTGGACTTCAGAAAAGCAGGCTTTGATTCACTCAGGAAACTAATTGGGAAGATCCCCTGGGAGGCCAGTCTGAGGAGGAAAGAAAACCAGGAGAGCTGGTTGTATTTTAAAGAAACCATGCTGAGGGCACAGAAACAAAGCATCCCAGTGTGAAGGAAGACTACCAAGTATGGCAGAAGACCAGCTTGGCTTAGCAGGGAACTCTTCAGTCAGCTAAAACACAAAAAGAAAGCTTACAGGAAGTGCAAACTTGGACAAATGATTAGGGAGGAGTAAAAGAGTATTGCTCAGGCATTCAGGGAGGAAATCAGGAAGGCCAAAGCACAACTGGAGTTGCAGCTAGCAAGGGACATGATGGGTAACAAGGTCTTCTACAATTATATAAGCAGGAAGAGGAAGCTCAAGGAAAGTGTGGGTCCTTTACTAAATGGAGGAGACAACCTCATGACAGAGGATGCAGAAAAGGCTGAAGTACTCAATGCCTTTTTTACCTCAGTCCCCAACACGCTCCAAAAAAATTTCCTGACTTGCCTGTGCACTGCTGTTTTGCCCTCCCAGGAAAAGTCAGCTCCCAGACTCCTGAACCTGGCAGCCAACAGTGGTGAAGGAACAGATTAAGAACTATTTAGAAAAGCTGGACATGTACAAATGCATGGGACTGAATGATAGACACCAAGGGTGCTGAGGGAGGTGGCGGAGGGAGGTGGCTGATGCGATTGCAGAGCTGCTGAGCATTATTTTTCAAAACTCATGGTGCTTGAGAGAGGTTCTGGACAATAGGGAAAGGGCAGGTATGGCTGCCATCTTTAAGAAAGGGAAGGAGGAGGATCCAGGCAACTACAGACTGGTCAGCCTTACCTCAGTCCCTGGAAAAACCATAGAGCAAGTCCTCAAAGAATCCATTTCTAAACACTTGAAGGTGATTAGGAGTTGTCAGCATGGATTCACCAAGGGCAAGTCATACCTGACCAACCTGATTGCCTTCCATGATGAGATGACTGGCTCTGTGGATGCAGGAACAGCAGTGGACATGATATACTCTGACTTCAGCAAGACTTTTGATACGGCCTCCCACAGCATACTTGTAGGCAAGCTAAGGAAGTATTGGTTGGATGAATGGACTGTAAGGTGGATAGAAAACTGGCTGGATCATCAGGCTTAGAGGGTAATAATTAATGGCTCGATATCTAGCTAGCAGCCAGTGTTAAGTGGAGTGTCCAGGGGTCAGTTATGGGGCCAGTTTTATTCAATATCTTCATCAACTGTCTGGAAGATGGGAGGGAATGCATCCTCAGCAAGTTTGCAGATTATACCAAACTAGGTGAGTGGTAGATATGCTGGAGGGTAGGGCTAGGATTCAGAAAGGCCTAGACAAATTGGAGGACTGGACCAAAAGAAATCCCATGAGGTTCAATAAGGACAAGTGCAAAGTCCTGCACTTAGGATGGAACAATCCCATGTATAGGCTGAGGACCGACTGGCTGAGCAACAGCTCTGTAATGAAGGACCTGGGGATTACAATGGATAATAAGCTGTATATAAGTCAACAGTGTGCCCTTGTTGCAAACAAGGCTTTTTTTGTCATCCAGGAAGGGAGGACTCGATATATGAAATATGTTAAGTCATAGGCATGTTCTCTGAATTGAGGCTGGTTTTGTTTTTGTGGGCTATTTTGGTGTAATTTCTTATTTAGCTGGCTTTATTTTGGATTTAAAATATTCTTATTAACATTCCTTAACTACCTTGAATCACTTTAAAATAACTTAATTAAATACCACAGGAAATTGGAGATTCACTAGGGGAAAATATACACATGACCACACATGCTCAAGCTACTTATTATAATTTCTATTCAGCATTTTTTGTTGTGTTGACTTCTGAATAACCCCATGTGTGTTTTCCCTCCATTTAAACCAATCAGATTCCTACCCAGCACAACAGACCAAGTTTAGCAACAATTATTCTTGGTATCTGTGCTCACACGTAAAAAGATTTGTTTCTGTTCCCACTGGTCCATGAAAGTCCTGCTGATGGGAGAAACAAGGATTTTGTTTTACTTTGATCTCTATTTTCAGTACATGTACATCAGGTATCACAATTTTGGGTGAACATTTTCCGGATATTGAACCTAGAATGCTAGTCTCCCTAAAAAAATCTATCAGGGGAGGCAGCATGCAACAACGAAAAGCTACATGAAAGTCAACAAAGCTCAATAAATATCAGAGTAAGATTTTAAGTATTCTTTCCTTATTTCACTCCTACCATGAACAATGCTATTTGATTGTAATGTACAATGAAAAGAAAAGGTAACAGAAGGGCTGGCGAGCCTTCCTGGCTCAACAGGGACATTGCAGTCCTCTTGAAAAAGAAAAAAAGAGGCGTACACACAGCAGAACCTAGGGACAGTCCTCAAGGAGGACTATACAACAGTGGTCCACACTTGTAGGGAAATGATTAGGAAAGCCAAGGTGGTGACTGAGTTTAAGTTAGCCAAGGGAGTCAAGGACAATAAGAAGTCCTTCTTTAGGTATGTAGGGAGCAGAAGGAAAACAAACAGAAGCATGGGGCCCCTGCTTAGTACCTCGGGCCAGCTGGTAATGGACACTCAGGAAAAAAAATGAACTTTGGTTCGGTATTTCACTGAACTAAGGAGAAAGACAAGCGAGATAAGGATCACATGCAGCATGGTGGGAATGATACCCTTCCCACTGTGGATGCTGAGCTGGTGCAAAACCAGCTAGAAAAGCTAGACGTTTATAAGTCAGCAGGACCAGATGGACTTCACCCGAGAGTGCTGAAGGAGCTGCCTGAGGTCATTGCGGATCCCCTGGCTTACCGCTACATCAGGGGAAGACATCAAGATCTTGGTGAACAGCTGTTCACTAGGGCACCCCTGGGGAAGACCAGGAGCAATAGATAGAAACTCCTGGAAGGTCGCTTCAGGCTCAATTCCAGGAAAAACTCCTTCACAAGTAGGGTGTCCAGACTGTGGAATAAACTCCCTCCAGTGGTGGTACAGTCACCTACTCTGGAAATCTTCAAAAGGAGACTGGACAGTCACCTCGCTGGGGTCACTTGACCCCAGTTGTCTTTTCCTGCCTAGTGCAGGGGGACTGGACCCAAATACCTACAAGGTCCCTTCCAGCCCCTAACAATCTATGAATCTATGAACTCCACTTCGGATGCTGAATACTGCTGATGCTTCTTCAAATGCTAATATCACCCGTATTTCCAGCAGCATAACGTTGGTGAGGCTGTACTGTTCCGTTTTGTAACAGAGAAGAAATCATTGGTGTAGAGAGGGTTATAGAGGATATATCTGGCTTTATTAACATTATACACACCAGTCCTAGAACAGAGGCAGCATCCCAAAGTGAACACAAGCAAGCCCCAATGCTGCAGAAATCTCCACCTTGGCACCAGTTCCTGGTTTATACGAAAATGTTCCATCCTAGGTACTGCCTCAAATATAAAGAATAAAGAAAAGAGCAGGTTCTCTGTTATCCACTACAACTCCTCTCAAAGGACCCCTGCATAATAAAACTGATAATTATACATCACTTCTTCAAAGACTAAAAACTTGTTCACACATTAATAAAATAACTTGTAAGCCTATGTGCAAAAGCATCCCAACATAATAACATTTTATTAAACCTCAGAGGGACAGATCCTCAAATGGCGTAAACTATATAGTTCAACTGAAATCATGCTACCATAAGCACCAGTGCTTCACTAAGCAACCCGTTTTTTAATATCACATATTATATTGTGTAGTGTCTCCAATTCCAGTGAAGGTCAGAAAATACAAGCATATGGTAAATAGAAGCAACGTTAATTATAGGCAAATTATTCCCTCACAGAGCAGATTTACTCATCAAGCATTAATCTTCTGGGTACTATCGCTACATATAAAAATAGGGAGTATGCATTGCAGTTAATATTGTATTGCTAGGTTAAAGTTCAGAGCACACAAGGATGTCAAAAACCCAAATCTCTTCTAATCCTGAAATATCACAGTGCGATTTGTGATTACCATACAAATAGTTTCGTATAGACATAGATGTTGTACATGTAAATAGTCTGACAGAAAGCATACACTGTCTCTTAAAATGCAACAAAAGGAGGATAGGTAATTTACATCAGCCATATTTACATAAAGCAATAAGACAATATTTTCTTGCTGATGGAGCCATCAGTAAAACGTGCTGCAAGAAAACTTGTATATAACGTGTCAAAGAGAAAAGGATATTTTGTGTTTTTAAGGTGCTGTCCTTGGACTTTAGAAACTTGGGTTCACTTCCATTCCAATACAGATGCCCTCCAAGAAATCACTTAACCTCTCTCCACGCCATAGTTTTCCCAATTGTAAAATGAGGATAATAGTACTTTTTAACCTATTATATGCTGTGAGGTGTTTGGATATTCTGCAAGGGGAGCCACATGAGTTCGCAGACAGAAAGACAGACAGATATAGTGAAAACCTTAAAGCCCTGGTGAGTGTGAAAGCCTGATTATATAAGACCAGAGTCTACTAAATATTTTCTCTTATTTAAATCCAGAAGTATTTTATACTCTATAATGTGCTTAGAAATAACTTTACAGGAATGCAGCGGCTAGAGGTTTGTGGGGTAGTCAGACCCCTAGATGTTGTAAGCGGGGGGGAGTTGTTTGTTTTTGTGTTGCTGGTTTTGGGTTTTTTTGCTTTAGCCTGAATTTTTCCACACTGAAACCTAAAACTACTGTAGAAATCAAGGTCCAAGTTCTCAACTGGTCTAAACCAGTGTAACCCCTCTTGACTTCAGTGAAATTGTGGTGGTACCTACCAGCTGAAGATTTCACTCAGTGTTTAAATGTTTGTAAGACCACTTCCCATGATTCCTCCAACTGAGAGGGGGAATATGGCAGAAAAAAAGAGATACTGGGCCAAATTTAATTTGAACTATGCTAGTGGGAATCAGAGAGAGAGAGATAAGGAAAACCAGCTGTTAGCATCTGTGTTAGAACAGACGACCTCAGTTACACTGCACAGAAAATATAGCGGATAAAGTGCTGCTATTGATTAAGCCCTCCCAAAGTGCCCATGCCACATAAGACAATGAAGGATCAATAGGTGACTACTGAGACTTCTGTAACTACCGATGTATGCAAGTGTACCTGTTTTCATTGTTACTTTGTCCTTTCTTCCCCATTTCAATCTTGTTTTCTCCTGTTGTGTATAACAAAATATGGCCCCCTGAGGCAGGGACTGTCTCTGTGTTACCTATTTGTTTATTGCTAAGTACAATGGGATCAGGTGCTTCTTTGATATATATAACAGCAGGAGTCCTCTCTCAAAGCAAAGAACTACCAATCTACATGAGAGGTGAGACTGAACCCCTGTTGCAAAGTGAAGCTGGAGGCACACAATGTGTGTTACTATACAGTGAAGTGCCCAATCTAAGTGGGCATACCAGAAAAAAAAGGTTATAGCAAGAGGGAAATTGAGAAATATAGTGTGGGATAGTTTTTGATATGAAAATGTAGAAACACTTAGTATTCATTATCATGAAGGTGAAAGCTCACCATCAGGCATTTGATTGAAAAGAGGTAGCATTTAAAAAGGAGCTACCTTCAGCTCTGCCTAGCATAGTATTAGAGCTCCACAGGCATCTCAGAGAAACCTGATCTGAGATCCTCACCACACCTTTTCTTGCATTAGTGTTTTTCAGCCAGGAAGCCATGGCACCTTGGAGTGCACTGAGATCCTTTCAAGGGTGTTGCAAGTTGCCATGAAATGTTAGCAGTTAGGTCTGCAAACAAGGTTTACAAGTGTAACCCTTCTGCTAGGCACTTATCAGGAATGACAAGGGCCGGGTTCATAGTTTCATAGCTGGTAGGGTCAGAAGGGACCTGAGCAGATCTAGTCCGACCCCCTGCCATGGCAGGAAAGAGTACTGGGGTCAAAGAAGCCTGGCAAGGTGTTCATCCAGCCTCCTCTTAAAGACCCCCAGGTTAGGAGCCAGCACCATTTCTCTTGGAAGTTGGTTCCAGATCCTAACCATCCTGACTGAAGTAGTGCCTCCTGATGTCTAGTCTGAATTTACCCTCTGCCACTTTGTGACCGTTATTCCTGGTCACTCCTGGTAGTGCTCGGTGGAACAGGGACTCCCCCAATGCCTGCTGGTCCCCCCTGACTAGTTTGTAACAGGCCACTAGATCCCCCCTCAGCCTTCTCTTGTGGAGGCTGAACAGGTTCAGGTACTGTAGCCTCTCCTCGTAGGACCTGCCCTGCTGCCCCCTGATCATGCAAGCGGCCTCCTCTGGACCCTCTCCATGCTGTCCACATCCCTCCTGAAGTGCGGCACCCAGAACTGAATGCAGTGCTCCAGCTGCAGCCTGACCAGTGCCACATAGAGGAGGAGGATCACCTCCTTGGACCTGCTTGAGATGCATCTGTGGATGCATGACAAGGTGCGGTTGACCTTCCTGACTGCATCCCCACACTGTCAGCCCATATTCATTTTGGCATCAATAGTAACTTCAAGATCCTTTTCTGCACTAACAAGAAGGGAGTTTCCCAGCCTGTAGGTATGCTGCTGGTTCTTCCTCCCCGGGTACAGTACCCTGCACTTGTCACTGTTCTCATCCGCCCACCCCTGTAATCTGTTCAGATCCAATTGCAGCCTATTCCTCCCTTCTAGAGTGCCCACTTCTGCCCGCATCTTAGTGTTATCTGCAAATTTGAACAGGGTGCTTTTTACCGCCTCATCCAAGTCGCTGATGAAGATGTTGAACAGTGCGGGCCCAAGGACCGAGCCCTGGGGAACCCCACTGCCCACATCCCTCCAGATCAAATAAGACGCGTCCACCACCACTTTCTGGGTGTGGCCCTCCAGCCCAGTAGCGACCCATCTGACTGTGCAGGTACCTGTGCCACAGTCTCCTAGTTTTTTAATGAGAATGGGGTAAGAGACAGTGCCAAAGGCCTTCCTAAAGTCCAGAAAGACTATGTCCACTGTGACACCAGCTTCCAAGGATTTTGTGACCTGGTCATAGAAGGGCACCAAGTTGGTCTGACAGGACCTGCCTGTAATAAACCCATGTTCATTGCCCCTAAGCATAATCTCCCCGGCTGGTCCCTCGCAGACACGCGCCAGGATAATTCTCTCAAAAAGCTTACCCAGGACCAAGGTAAGACTAACAGGCCTATAGTTTCCTGGGTCTCCTTCCTCCCTTTTTTGAAAATGGGAATCACAATGGCCCTTTTCCAGTCCTCTGGTACATTGCCAGAGCACCACGAGTGCCCGTAATGACCTCTGCTAATTCCCTTATCACTCTGGGATGGAGATCATCAATTGTTCAATTTCAGGGAAGCTTTACTGTGGCTTGAGCACTCAGAATCCGGGATCACTGAATCTGGCTGGGGTGTCCCACATAAAATAAACCCCCCTCAGTGTAACACAAAAAGCACATATTTATTACAGAAAACAAAGGTAAGGAAAAGAAAGGAATTTAAAACACTACCAACTACAAGGCACAGACTATAGGATGCACCCTCTTTGGGAGGCTTCACCCATGCCCAGCCAGTCTCGGACTTGGGGCTCTCCCGAAGGGCAGTTCCGGAGGCCTGCACCCCTATACCTTCCCACCTTCCTTTCCCCACTGCTGAACAGAGCGGGGGCAGATGTGGGCTGCCCACTGCAAGTTCGGGGTTTCCTGCCCTGCTGACTCTCCCTCTGGATTCCTGTGCTGGCTATGCACCCCCTGGCCACTTGGCATCAGCAGAGGGCACAACTCCATACCACTGCTGCCCCCACTGCTGCTGGGTGGGCAGGAGATATATTGCTATGGTGGTGCAGCCAGCATGGGGCCCCCAGGGGAAGGGCAGGGAGTCCCAAGCCTGCAGCAGATGGCCCACATCTGTTCTGTGCACAAATCTAGGGTGGCACATGCCCCCCCATGACCCCACTCCTTGGTCAAGCCACCCATCAAGCCATCCTGCTCACTGTCCTCACCCCATGCACCGCCCTGGCTGGGCAGCATGCCCAGCCCCTGCCCCTCTCCCTCCCAAACTGTGGGGGCCTTGATCTGCACCCGCTCCCACCTCCTATACCTTCTCTTCCCCTCCCATAGACTTACCAGCAGGGAGCTGCTCCCAATGCTACCTGGATGTGTTCCCAGCCACATGCACATGTCTGGGCGTGCACATGCACATGGTGCCCATTGCATCCTGCTTCTGGCAGCCCCAAGCTGCCCCTTGCAAACTAGAATGCTACCTGCCCGCAAGGGGAAACTCACCATTTCCTGATCCCTAAATGAGGCTGAGAATCTGAGGCAACTGCTGTCCTGGAGTCACGCAGCCCAGGACTTGGACATGAGGTTCCCATTGCAGGACTGTCCTGCCCAATTATGGATGGGTGGTCACCCTATGTAGGGTGCCGATCTCCACATCCATAGTGGCTTTGAGGGGGTGACTTGTGGCTTCAGTCAGCATACTCCATCCCCAAACTTCCTAGTCCCAACCCCCAGCTCTGCGAGGGCAGAAAATTGCAAGAGAACTCAAAGAAGTGGGGTCAGGCTTATTCTGGCCTGGGCCTGAATACATAGTGGGGCTCAGCTATACACCTAGGCTGAGACACAACAGCTGGAAAACAATAAAAGGGGGAGCCCAGGCCTGTTTGCACTGGGCCTGGGCTAAGCAACAAAAGAAAGCCAGGCCATTCTGTGCTGGACCTGAACTAGGCAACAAAATGTGCCAAGCTTCTCACCAGCGCTCAGCCTGGCCCAGATTTCCCAGGCCTTTAATCCTGGCCAAAACTATCAGCAAATAATGCAGTGGGGCTCAGTTACACAGCTAGGTTAAGACACAACAGCTATAAAGCAGTAAAAAGGCCTATTTGTACTGGGTCTGGACTTGCAACAAAATGTCCCAGGCTTCCAGGGAGCAGTTTCCCTGGCTCCCAATTCAGATTTTCTTTTTTAATAGAAAATTTGTCATGTCCCAAGTCAAATCAATTCCAAATCCGTGAGCCATTCAAGAACCAGAAGTGTCCCTGCTACCAGAAAGCATCCTCCACCCCTGCCTGGGGCTTCAGATATATCCAAAACCTTTGGTGGGCATCCTATATGCAGGCCCAAGCCCAGAGGCTTGGGGTTTGGATGCCCACAAGTTTCACTTGCCCTCAGCCACATAGCCGCAGGAGCAAGCAGGGAAAGAGTCTCCCATTTCCATAAAGTTGGCATGTAGCTGGCCAGTGGGAAGCTAAAGTCAGCACAGCAAAATCAGTGTGGAAGCTGCCTAGTGGGAAGTGAACTCTCATAGGGAGTCCTGTCTGCAAGCAGGCAAGGGTGCGCTCTCCACTACACAGTGCTATTTTAACTGCATTACCTCGGTCAGGGTATGTCCCCTGCCACCGTCGTGGTCATGGTATTTCCCCTGCCAGGTGCTTTCCAGCTCTCAGCAGCCCCAGGAGTAAAGAGGCCTGAGTTCTAGCTGAAAGGCATAATATCACACAAGCTTTTCCAATCAGGGCTTGCCCTACCCCAAGCTTTTTTTTCAACCAATTACTTTAAAAAGGACACTGCTCAGTTTAACCAATCAGGCTAGGGGTCTGATTTCTCCCTGCTTACTTGATTGACCCTATGCTCTTTTATTTACAGTAAACAGCAGGGGTATCCCAAGACAACAGGCCTAACAAAAGCCACAGGCTGTGCTGTATCTCCTCGCTCTTTCCAGCTTACCCAAAAAGAAGAAAGAAAACAAGATACTCTAATATAGAAAACATGGGTAAATAGGGCACAGCAGAAAAAAATACAATCCTATTTAACTAAAACTATATACAACAGCACACTTTGAAATACAGAATGGCTTGTACATGTTGTGTGGGTTACACAACAAACCCAGAGATTTTAAATAGGAATTCGTAAGAATTAAAACATTCTGACCTGATGTGATCTTTGAGTTCTTTGTAACAGAAGAATTACTATAATTTCCGATATTTTTCTGCAGTCAAAAAATGTATGAAAATTAAATTCTGGAATTTCCCAAAGGTTGCCTGAGTCTAACAAGACAGACCTTGATTCTAAAAAGGTCTCGACATGAGACTCTGCTTACACAGCACCCACATTATCTATATACCTATAACTCTCAGTTATATAGCTATCTAGATCTCTCTCTCATCTGTACTCTGAAATCCAATCTTGCACCCCAGAAAGTTACATTACTGTTTTTGTTTTCCTTTCCTCCTCTTATTTATAATATTTTAAGACAGGAAGTGCAAAATAAATCATCAGTCTATAGCTTTTGAAAAACAAACTGAAGATGTCAGTGATGCCTATGTCTGACAGTTATGCTATCAATACTTGTCTGTTATTTAGGAGTGAATGTAACAACCCTAATTATTAACTTTGCTTATGAGTAGAAGGGAATGAATGAGTGTGTACTATATGAAAGTATGGCTGGTTGTCTGACCAGTTTTGACTAACAGAGGTATCTCAAGGTTACGAATAAAGAAATGATAATGAAATTCAAGATAAAAGAACAAAGCTGATAACCAAGATGGAGTTGAAAAGGACTGAAGCTCTAGTTCGCTAACTTTCTTGAACAGGGTATAGAAATTTGTCATCCATTAAGATAAGACTTCATGAAAAAATGTCATATATCAAACTTCCCTAAAATCCAGGTTCTGTACTGGGAGGACAACAGAAGAAGTTTATTTCCTTGCAGGGAACGATGCAGTAGGGGGCCTCAATATTAAGATCTCTACCATCCTTTGCCAAAGTGTGCATCCATACCCCACTGACTTCTTTTGAGTCTATGAACCTGGTATCAGCCCCCGCAGGTCTGATTCTGCCAACCCCAGTCTAGTTAACCAGGAACTTTCTCTGTTAGTAACAGCCCATTGAGTTATGTTGTGCCAGTGCAAGAGTTTCCCAGTGAAGTAAGTGGAAAAAGCTCTGCCTCAAACTGATGGCACAACAATCCCATAAATCAATAGAGATGCTTAAGGCGTGTACTACTACTCAAGAGGAACAAAGACGGCATCACTTTAAAGAGTAAGAAAGGTCTGTAAGAAAGTTAAAAGCTGTTCATTACAGAAAAATGGACCTGGCAGTTACAAACTGTAACATCAGGACTGTGGTCAAATTTAAAGAGGTACCTGATATCAGGGGTTTCCAGCAAGCTTAACTATATTTGAAACATTTAGCAACTCAAAACTCACTGCCAGAAGAAAACCATTCTGTTCCAAAGCGATGGGAATGGTTTATTTATTATTGTATCAATAATAGCATTGCAGTAGTATCTGCTGTGACTGTAGCACCACTGCTGTACTTGGTGTTATACTCCAAGAGACGGTCTACAGTTCATTCCCTGTAGACATTTCAGTCAACAGAAGACAGAAAGAAAGAAAGGGCAGGAAGGGAAGAAGAGTCTTGCAGTCAAGGTCACATAGTAGCTTGGCAACCAGGCTGAGATTTGAGTCCAAGTCCCCTAACACCCACTCCAGAATCCAAGTCACAAGGCTAGCCTGAAGGGGTTTGATCTTCCTCTTCATCTTGGCACCTAAAACTCTCTCTCTCTCCATGTATATGCATTGCAAATCAATTGCTGGCATTTATACAGCCCTATTTAATCTTCAAGGCATTTTCTTTGAATTAAATCCATCTTGCCACAATCATATGAAGTTGGTTAATATTCCCAATTCTAAAAACCGGGAAAGGCAGAGGTCAGGTGGCTTGCTCAAAGCCCAAACAAGGGTCATGTCAGTACTTGGATTTGAGCTCTAGAATTAATCTAAAAAGTATGGCAGGGGAATAATCCTGCAGGGACAGACAGGCAGACTCAACACCTTCCCTTTCCCTATGGTTTCTGACTGCAAGTTCCTCAAGGAGAGTGCTCAGGACTTTGTACACTGCCTAGCGGGACTCCAAGTACTGTTATTTTACAAACAAACACTTCTGTGATGATAGATTCTGTTACCTTCCTGACCTTGATGCATACCATTCAAAACATTGCTTTTTTTTAAATTGGAGGCCTCAACCACAAACTACATGTCAATACAAACAATCCTCCCAGGCCCATTTGGTGCATGTCCAGCTTTTTCAGCAGAATTTCTACGGGGCTTTCATAACCCTCCCTGAAGGCATAACCTCTAGTTTGGGATCCCAGCATTCAAGCAGATTGAGTTTGATGACAAGAGGTACTCTGGCTGGGGCTGGGCATCTTCAACAACAAGCTTCAACGGGAAGTTGAGGACACTCAGCAACTCATAGAAATCACTCAGCACATCAGAGAATTGGGGCTGTACGGTCATCACAGTATGCATCCCAAATCACTTTTGCACCACTCAAATGACTCCTGCTGCCTGAAAAAGGAGCAGTGCTGACAAGCTTTGGGAGCTCCATCATCCAATCTTCCCACACTGGAAAAGCATCCACAGTACTGGGCCTTCAAAGGGCAAGGAAATAAAACAAGAACACAGAGCACTCTTGGGATCCTCTAGTGATTATGTCGAGTAGAACGACTCACTCACCGCAGAAATGGGCTGAAATGAGATGGCTATTAAACCCTGCATAGGGTATACCCCACAGGCTTTCAGGAAAATAAGTGAAGAACAGTATATCCATCAGAACCACAGGGGATATTTAGTTTGATATAATAAAGAAAACTACACCATTAAAGAAAGGGTGGTGATGGAAATAGGAATGGACACAGTTAGGGCATTGTTTTGATCCAGTATGGGAAAGCTGGTATTTGATCTCTAGCAGGGTCCTCTGCCTTTTGCTCCCCAGTGTGAGAAAAAGATCAGGGTCTATAGCATGCTGTTCCAGTTGTTCATAATAAATTTTACCAGCTGTATGTTCTTTTTCGCATTATTATTAGGGATGGAGAGGGGTGGAGGAAGGGATATCTTCTTAATATCTGTAGCAGTTAGATCACAACCTTTATTTACCTTATACTATATTACATGTGTATTAATATTTATTTAGTCATATAATTATCCAGCTTCTCAAAATCTGGCTGTGGGAGCTGACAAGCATCTAAAGAAAACCATGCTGACCTATAGATAGCATTTTCAATTCTGTTAATGAAGTCAATGTTACAGTGGAAGCAAAAATTAGCTTGGGAGTCTGGATGCTCTGGCATTGTTAGAACAGAAAATTGTACTGGTAAGAAGTTAAGGCAAAAAAAATATCTCACAGTCACACTCCTATAAATCTGGACTAACTCCATTAACATCAATAGAGTTGTAAGAACTAAATTTGGCCTGTTGCCATGCTGTTTAATATATCTCTTAATTTAATCTGCATTGAACTGAATGGAATACTGTGTCTGTCCAGTGTATCTGGAACACTGAAAAAAAATGTAATGGTTTAAATTAAAATTCATTGTTTCCTTCAGAGCACAAAAAAGTAATAAATCAACACAATAAATTACTGCTATGCTGTGCTGTGAAATTAACACCCATATACATGGAATAAATATAAGAATTTATGGCCCTAATCAATCATTTTTTATAACTCCATCATCTGTTTTATTTACCTTATTCCACCATCTTCATCTTCTCCCCCCTAAACAATTGTACTAGGCTCTGTGGTAGCTCTTCAGCATTGCTGTATTTCCAAGAGTTTTCTTACAGCTCTTCTAAAGGTAGAATACAGCCAGTTTGCCAACCAACTAAACACTAAGATGCTTCTCTGTTTTAATCTCTTCTATTCCCTCCTGTGATTTTATGCTCACTCGTGCACTCTCTCTCTCGTTCTCTCACACTCATCAGTTCCACCAGTTCCTTCACTTGCAATAGTAAAATCAGTACCCATGTTCAATGTCAAAGTGGGACTGAGCTTTCTCCTTCACACGGGGGGTGGAAGAATGTGAACAAAACCCCAGAAGAGTGAGAAGACTGGCTACAGGGAAGGAGGTCATGTCCACATCATGTCCAACAATGCTAAGAAGGCCCCTCACAGTGCACCCTACCCACTCATTTCCACTTTGCACATGGTGAGGAAACATCATATAGCTACACGCTTGTGAGAACAGTGCTGGGTACACCTCCACTCCAAGAGTGGTCACATAACATTTTCTGTGATGCGGTGAGTGTGAATAGGCACAGCATGTTTTCATGGCAGTGCACCCTAGTAGATAGGGGTGCTTAGCTGACTTAGGCATGTAAGTCCATTTTTTTCAGAAGTGCTCAAGAGCCTCAGTGCCTAAGGCTTGGATTTACTGGGCACAGCTACACATGCTACGAATCCAACACAATAAACTCTGGTGCAACTACACCTGAGTTTACTGTTCCTGGCTGCGGTGTTTACATGTGCACTTGGGACTTCAGCATATTCATCACTCAGGACTAGATTTACAAATGGTGTTAGGTCTCTAAAGATGCAAACAGGCATCTGGTTCAATTTTGTGAAGCACCAAGTGTTTAAACTCCCAACAGCACTGAGGCATCCATTAGAGGGTTTTAAAATTCTACCCTATTTCATTTTCAACATGCACATGTATTTGTTCTGCCACTTGCTGGGCAGTACTAATAGCTGACACATTTTAGTCTCCATTGCAAATGCAGTATGTCTACAAAGAACAAAAAAATAAGCACAAATATGCATTCCTTCACTGTGGCTAAAACCACCCTGAAGCCACTCTTTCCCCTTTCTTATTTGGAGTGCACTTCTATGTATTAAAAAGGTCAGTATTGAATTGAAACACCTCTGGCACAATAAATCTGCAGAAGTCTGATTTGTCCTGTTGGACTTGCTAAATTAAGTGAATGCTATTCACTAGCCTACAGGACAAGGCACCCTTCACTAGACTCCTGAAAGAAAGAGCAGATGATTTACAGTTTCATGCATACTCATGGGCTGCATTATCTGCTCAGTACCCGTGCTTATGAATGTCAGGAAAGTGCAACCCTGGCCACTGACTGCCATTCAGGTTTGCATTATGACAAAATGCAGAACAGGAAAGAAGGAATCTATATGGGAAGTGACACAACCTCTATTGCACTGGAGAGTTCAGGGGTAAGGAGCAGGATTCGTGTGACAGTTTCTTCTTATCCTCCTCACAGAAGACAAACAAGGATCAGTGCAGCTTCCTCTGATACCCAGACTACAACATTTCCTGGAGCATGGGCCTCAAAGAAGCAACCTTTCTTGGCCAGAATTCCCTTTTCAGCCTCATCCATCACAGCAGAAACTTAGGCTGCAGGACAAGTGGTGGGATCATGGCCCAACCCAAACAAGAGGAGAAAGGGAAGGATGGCTTCCTGCGTCACCACAACCAGCAGGAGTTGGCAGACTAGGTCTCTTGGTTTGGGACAGGCTTCCTTACTAGGGGATTGTAATTAAAATTAAATCAATTTACTTCAAATCAAATGGGAATATTTATTTTTAATTCAGTAGAGTCTAAAGCATCCGGTACAACAATTTAGAAAGGGGATGCTTTTTGCCTTAATGAGCTTCCTTTGTCAACTAAGAAAGCAAGCTAAGTATTGGAGAAAGGGCATGGGATTATTTTCATTTTACAGATGAAAAATGAAGGCACAGAAAAACCTGCAGCATAGTAGGGAATTCAATCCTTGTCTCCCAAGTCCCCATCCAGATGGTACCACACTGTGATGATGAAAATGACATGAACACATGGATGGATATTGTAAACCTATCCCATCAGCATTATAGAAATTTATGACTAACATCAGCCTTAAAGAGGATAAAAGCAAGCTTAGGAGAAAGAGAAGGACAAACACCTAGTCATTTCTGATTTGCACTGAATGTGTAGAAAGAGCTCATTAAAATGAACCAACTGGAAGAGATTATTTGAAAATACCACACAAACAAAGCAAAGGGGGAATCTGTTGAATTTATGACCTGTGCACAGGAATACTCAATGGACTCTTGTTCATGTCAGCATGGGCTATTGCATTAATTTTCACTTACAAAGTCTTACTATTCAGAGATGAAAGATGACAGGCTGTTGACATTATTTAAGTTTCAGGACTGACAATTAAAATAAAAAGAAGTCCCATGACACAAATGAATATTCTCATACTGAGGCAGAAACACGCACACACAACCCACCTGCACTGTAAACCCTATGTATTTGGGTTTGCACTAAACCTTTTAATCTTCCTTTATTATACAGCACGCCACAACATTTAAGGCTGCCATGCAAAGTGCTACATAAATTACAGCTTTGCTGAATATCACAGTGCACATGAAGTTGGCATGCTAGTCCCACACAATGCCTAAAATAAACCTCTTGCTTATATGCTGGAAAAAATTCTTAATTATTGCAAACCTTTGTAATTTGAAATGATGTCTTATAAAGGGAAGGAAAGAATATGGTGACTAGAGATGTTTGAAAGTGGCTTGGGCAGCTACATCAAGGCTTCTTTCTAGTGCTAACACATTATATGTTTGTTCTCAGGACCTAGCATCCCATAGCAGTCCTCTCCCTGAGAACAGCACAGCTGAAACCACAGTGATCATTTATTAGACTAATTTGAAGCTATACAATTCAAAATTATAATGAGAACTTTCTCTTTTCAGTCCTTGTGAACTATTGTGGACATGCTGTGTCAGTTCACTCACAGCTGACTTTTGGAGTGAGAGAAAGAGAGAGAGAGGGAGAGAGAGAGCAAGCTCATGCATGCACATATCCAGCTTTCAGTGTTTTCTATATGGATCTTCAGAAAATTGGACAACAGGAAGCAATTTATACATTACATATGTAGGACTTGAGAAATCATAGAGTAGTTTTGCCCCAAACAATGGTGACCCACCTGGGACTACTGAAATATAAGTGTTAATAATGCAGAACCTTTTACACTCCAGCCATCCCTTAGTTTTATAGGGTAAAACTCAGGTAATCAAGCTTTGGAGTTAGCTCCCTATTGAAAAGAATTAAGATACCTTTCCAAAGATAATTCATCTTGGCCCCTTGTTCCAGAATGATGGAGTCCTCTTGTAGATATTATTCATTATTACTGTTGTAATGCTTCAGAGCACAAGAAGCAGCAGCCCATTGCAGGAGGTGCTGTACAAATTGTGGTCCCTGCCCCACACATCTCAGCATCTTGCTAAGAGCAGCAATGCTGAGAGGAGCCAATACAGGTAAGCACACACATTACACAGTGCAGCTTAGCTGCATACCAGTGCCCAGAGGGGATTTACAGGCAGGGGCAGCAGGTCAACCGTTCTCCTTCATACACAATGACTGGCCGACTAAAGCCCTCAGGTTGTCTATCTGCAGCAGATTCAGCTTAAAGTTTTGTCACGGCTGGCCATTTTGTACATGAGAGACAATTCTAGCCAAACTTTTACCAAATACAGGAGCAGGACTGCCCAACCAAATGCTGAAAACTATTCACTGACTGCTATTTACTATACGAAAGCTCTGATAAACAGAAATCTTTGGAGGAAGGAAGGAGAGTCCCCTTGTTCCCAAAAGCAATGTAGAGGTATTTAGACAGATATTTTCCAGCTGAACAAGTGGAAGGGTACTGGAATCCCACAAATTTCTTTAAAAAATATCAAGCTAGTGTTATGAAGTACTCAACCCACCCATTAGTTACAGAACATGCTGTAAAGGCAACATGAAGTTGGGGAGAGTGGGGGACAAGAAGTTTGGTGAACCAAGCTGGGTGGAGGCCGTTCTGCTGCAGAACCCCAGCCCTAGAGGGGGATTATTTCCTCCTGCTATTCATCCCCCTCCCCGTGGGGCAGGAGGGGGCTCTGTGCAGCACTGCCTACCCAGGGTATGGGGAGTGGCTGTAAAAGCCTCAGCCACAGCAGCAGCTGCAGGCGCAGGGTTTTTCGAGCAGGGAAAGAGACGCCTGCCAGGGCTGGGAAGCATTGCATAGAGCCCCCCCCCTCCCCCCCCCCCCACACACACCCCAAGTCCTGGGGAAGGTGGAGGGAGGAGGAGCAGTCCCCCCCAGCACCCAACACAGTCCCCCTTCCCGACCCTGGGGGGAGGAGGAGGAGGGGAAAGCGTCCCCCTGCAGCACAGAAGAGAGCCCCCCTCCCTGCCCCGCAGGCAACTGTCCAGGCATGGCACCATTAAGGTGAAGGGGGCAAGGAGAAGGATTAATTCCTCCCTCTGTCCCTTCTGGTCCCTTCTGTCCTGCAGCTGGGGTCTGCCAGCCCCAGAGGCCACTGCCACAGCCCCCTCCCCTGTGCTCCCCAGCTGATAGGCAGACCTCAGCTGCAATAGGGAAGAAGAGGAAGTAGGAAAGAATTAATCCCCTTCCTGCCCACTTTGCCTTAACAGGGCCATCCTGTCCTGTGTTTCCCTATCTCCTGTCCCTACTTTGGGTAGAGAGCAGAGGGGAGGCGCCAGCCCAGCTCTGCAGCAGAGCAGAGCCCTGCCCAGAGAGGACGCCAGGATGCTGGGGGTCTCTGGTTTATCTTAAACCAGCAAGGGGTCTGGGACAGACATTGCATAAACTAGTTTGAGCCAAATCAGTTAAGTCTGATACTACATTCAACCAGGTTTATTGCAAACCAGTTTCAGCCATTTTCAAACTGGCTTATGTGCACTGAATGTTTTTCCTGTTACAGATTTAAACTAGTTTCTGATGTGTAATGTCTGTCCCCAGCCGCAGTATCTCAATTCGGCAAAGCTTTCAAGCACACATGTAGAAGCTAATATGCAAAGGCTTAAGGCACACTGCTGAGCTGGCACCTGGGTTATCTAATAGGTGACTTCAGTTCCACTTTATCAAAATAGTGAAGCAGACGGCAGCAAATCTTTAACAGGGCACACAGAGTCAGATCCCTAGCTAGTGTAAAACAATATGGATTCATAGGGTTTTTTTAAGGCCAGAAGGACCATTAGATCATCTAGATCGGCTTGCTGTATAACACCAACTGTAGAAACACAGCCAGTTACTGCTATATTAAGCTTAATAACATGCTTTTGACAAGTGTAGGGCAACTGACTTCCGTGGTGCTCCACAGAAGCACAATAGATTTGTCCCATGGACTTCAATAGCCCTTACCACAGGTAGCAGTATACATGGTTAATACTACACATCTCATTCCTTTAGGTGCAGCTAGTGGGCAAACCATTAAGCTATTCCATGATCAATAAGACATTAAAACAGCACAAGGAAAACATTGCCTGCATAGTATCATCTGCAAATTCAGTGTTTATGGGCTCAAAAGGGAATAATACCCCCTTATTAAGAGCCTTACATAATGATTAGGTATGCTTTTCAGGGTAATTCAATGAATATGAATTTGAGTCTTGACTGCTGGAGGAAAAAAGGGGTAACTTTCCAAAAATTAAAACCTAAACCACAGCTTCAGTGTCCCCTGCAAAATAGCCACCAATAGAAACAGCTGATAATCACAAAAACATATTAATTAAGAAACACAAAGCAGCGGCATCTTACCTGTTTTGGGATTGATTACGAAGAAGTTTTGAGGGTTTCCACTTGTAATCCTATAGATCAGTTTTTCATTGGTGCTGGAGTCAGGATCCTGAGCCTGGATTTGAATGACAGATACATCCTTAGGGGAGTTTTCCATGACAGCTGGGTAATAAATGGGTTCTGAGGTCAGAGGAGCATTGTCATTCACATCCTCAACTTCAACATAGACCTCAATGGTAGTGTAGAGGGGGACAACACCCCGGTCAGTTGCATACACTGTTAGCCAATAGGATTTGGTTGTCTCTCGGTCAAGAACATCAGCCGTGTAGATAACTCCTGTAGAAGAAGTACAGTATCTCAGGTTATTTGAGAGCAATTACGATAATAAAAAATCACATCTTCATTATACAGCATCTCAGAGGTTACTGTGAAAATGTATTTAGATGTATAAAATGAATCATAGAAAACTTAACAGAAACAAATATACACATGGACATAATGGCAGAAATTTGTCTCTCTGATCTCTGTAGAAATCCATCACATTCTCCCTTATCCACCAGGAAAGAGTACCACTCACTCCACCTACTAAAAACAGCATCAGGTTTCCCAACCATCTCTACCACTGCATATCAGGGGTGTTTCATCAGGTGACACATTTCATGTTGTTGATTTCTGAAGATGCATTGTATGGGATACATTTTTCTCTACTGGACATTAGTTGTATAGTGATGCCAGTGCAGCACCAGAGCCCGGTTGACAATATGAGCATAAGCTGCTGAGGGTTTGCCCAGCTTGGGTATCCTATTAGAGCTCCAGAGGTGAGAGTTGAGGTGCTGCTCAACATTGACACCAGTCAAGCCATTCAAATATGTGGTCATTTGGGCTTAGGAGCCAGATATGAATACTAGTCACATCAGTCTCTTGCATGCTGTTGGCAGCCAAACGCTGTATGCCTTTCCCACACTAATCCAGTAGGCCCTCTAGGCACAGGTGGACCATGACTGATTGACTGAGATGCATTGCCAGACTCTAAACAAATGGAGCTGCCGGTCTTCTGCCACTTTAGAATAAGACCCACATTCAAACCCTGCCGCTTCAAAGCCTTTTACTCTCCCCTACCTTTCAGTTCACCAAAGGCAATTAAAAAATCCTGTCTTTTCACATTGAACACAACACCATCAATCACACCGACTTCAAGAAAGGCAGCCATGTCTTTTACACTGTGAATGCTTTCAGTCACGTGCAAAAGACTCTTATATCAACCCAGATAGGAGTATCTACAATCGAACCACTCACTGACTTCAGTACAGGCCTTGAGTAGACGCTGCATCAGATATACTGTAACCGTCCATCATGTGTACCAATAATGATATCGAAATAAAAACAGTTAGCTATACTTCTCCACCACTTTCTCGATGTGTATATAAAGAAAGCTTTGCTCTCCTAACCCAGAATGAAACTCGTGTAGGACACACCAATATAGCTGATCTCAAGGATAACATATATTAAGAGGGACAGCCAAGAGAAAGGCAAGTCATGCTACTAATAGAAAGAAATTAGTGAAGTAGCTGCAAGGCAATATGGTGACATAAGGAACTTGGATTTGAGTTGTAGATGCATATGTTGCTAGTTAAACAGTTTAAACACATCAATTTATCACTTGGGAGAGAAAGAGAAGCTCATGGATCAGCACTAATGGAGTATTTTTGATTGCAGCATGGTGGACACAGCATTTCTATAGCAGCCTGAAGTCTTACATAAGTGTGAAGTTTACCAGAAGAGCTGAAAGATAAATTAAGGGCTATGTCTGTGCCCCAAGGCATGCACTATTCATTTCCAATGAAGGCTGGTCCATGGAGGCTGGGTTTTCTCCAGGAGGAGCAGGAGGGGAAAATCCTGCTTTAGACAGAATTTTTGGCACAAGGTGTGTGCTTTCTCTGGGACATCTACCAGCCTTTAAATGGGTTCTGCCTGATTCCCCCAAACCTAGTGTTTTGGCCTTTGTGGAAAGGGATTATGCCTGTAGTCTCAGTCCTGCAACCGCTAGTACTGTGGCTACCTTGAAGAAATTGTTCTGTTCACCAGTGTCTTTGGGCACTGTCCTCAAGGAGATATAAAAACATCAGGAGAAGAGAGAGTTTTATTGTGTCACCTCCCTCTGGTCTTACACACATACGAAGGGCAGCTATTAAGTAAGACTTCAAATACAGAGCATAAAATTATGCCATGTGTTCAATTCTAAAACTGGAATACAGAAATCAGGTCAAAAGTGCTCTTTTAATAATTTTGCAATCCCACAATGGCGCTTCACGTGTGAAGTGCATGCATTTTAGTTGCACTTCAAAAGTGTTACGTTGAACATGTGATATCACCCTAAACATGGCAAAAAGATGGATTCAATGACTTAATGAACGTCTGGTCTCCACTTTCCAGGATGGCATGGACTGCCTCAGAGTAAACTTTCCTATTCTGTTTTGTCAGCATATCTCAACTTCTTTCTGTACAACATTCACGTCATGCTGAGGTCTAACACAGGCCTGAGCACAGGGGAAAACATGCTTCTATCTTCTTTATCAATGTAGCTGTTAACTCAGGAGCGGGCAATTATTTTGGCTGGAGGGCCAGTTAAGTTTTGGCGAGCTGTCATGGGCCGCAAGGGTAGCCCCACCCCTTGACAGGTGCCCCACCCCCTGGTCACCATCATGGAATCAAAAGTCCTGCCCCCTATGCCCTGACCTTTGCCACCAGAAGCCCCTCCCTTTTACCACTGGAAGTACTCCTGGGCTAGGGACAGACATTACACATAAACCAGTTTAAGTGATCAGAAACTGGTTTAAACCTGTAACAGAACAGAAGTTTGGTGCATATAAACCAGTTTGAAAATGGCTGAAACCAGTCTGAGATAAACCTGGTTGAATGTAGTATCAGACTTCACTGATTTGGCTCAAACCAGTTTATGCAATGCCTGTCCCAAACCCCTTGCTGGTTTAATATAAACCAGAGACCCCCCCACAGCATCCCAGCATGCTCTCTGGCTGGGCGGGGCTCTCTGCTCCACAGCAGGGCTGGCCCCTCCATTCTGTTACCTCGCTGGAGCTCAGCAGTCTCTGCAAGCATCTGCCTGGCTTCTGCTCCCCCAACTGCCCTTCTTACTCTGTGCTAAGCAGGCATTCCCCAGTCCCTCACAGACACTCAGCATTCGCTAGCAGATCACATGCTGGCTACAGTCTGTGCTGTGGGAGACAACCAAGGCAGACAGGCTTTTGGAGCTATTCAACATGTACCTTAATGTCTTTCCTTGGAAAAGCTGTTTAAGAGCATTTTGCCTCTCCGCTCCTTCTCACCACTCCCTGCTAAACAGGAATTACCCCTCCCCTCTGCCTTGGGAGAAAGTATCTGTGTATTAGCTAGCAGACCACATGCTGGGTCCTGCTGAAACAAGAGATATCTGGTAAATGTTTTGGATAAGGGTGATAAACACTGTTATCAGCTCCCACCTCCCCCCACCTTGCTTGCCTATCAGTTTGCTGCAGACAGTACTGTATACAGAAGCAATGAAGGAAAGAAAAAAACTCTGTATCATCAACAGATGCATGCACTGCACACTCCCTCTTGCCTCAGAGTGCTAGTCCAGGGCTGCAGGCTGGCAACACTCCTGCCCCTTGAGCAGCCAGTGGGGTAAAAGCCTGGGACTGCAGGCAGGGTGGGGGTTCATACCCCTCCCTAATCAGAGTCCTGCTTGGGCCTGGCCACACCCCACTCAGTTTAGCTCTGTGTATGGGAAGGGAGGGCTGCTCAAGCACTCCCAGGGTTCCAGCCTGAGCCACTGCTGGCATGTGCCCGAGTTTCCTCAGTCCAGAGGGACTGTCTGTTCAGTTGGAAACTGGTTCAGCCTAGCCAGGTTATACTAACCTGCAAAGGCTGAATCAATTCAGACTCAGGCTTTTTGAATTTCTGTCCCTAGCCCTTTTGGCAAGGCGAGTTGCCATCTTGGAACCAGAAAAAAAATAAATTATATTCTAAAAATAAAACAACAGACATGAATTATATTTCACAAATCTTTGAAGATTTTGGGGCAGATTTATATGTGTTTGCATAGTGTACGAACAGGTGTTTGCACAATAGCTTAAACTGAAGTCTGACTTTTGTATAATGGGGGGATATTGAGAGTTATGGGGGTATGGGTGGGTGGGTACAGGGTTTCTGGGGGGCTGTGGGTGTATGTGTGTGGGTATATGTGTATGTGGGTGTGGGGGAGGATGTAGGTGTGGATGTGAGTGTGGATGTGTGTGTGGGGTTTGTGGAGGGATGGATAGGTGTGGAGGGTGTGCGTGTAGGTGTGGGTATGGAGTTTGTGTCGGGGGAGGGTGGCATGGGGGTTGTGCTTGACAGAAGGGGAGAGTGCCTGAGATGTGTGAGGGGGGTGCGAGTGTGTGTGGGGGGGGTGCAAGGTGGGGTGTGGGTACATGTGTATGCTGGGCTGTGCCATTTGGGACCCCCTACCAACAATATCTCCTCCACAAATATCCCCTTCCCTCACCATGCACAGCCTCTGCCACCAGCAGCAGCAGCAAGTACACTATGCAAACACATATAAATCTGCCCAAAAATCTTCAAAGATTTGTGAAATATAATTCATGTCTGTTGTCTGCCTCAGGGCACTCACATCCCACGGCAGGCAGAGACCCCTGGTGACACAGCCCCAGCAAGCCCCAGGACTGCAGGTAACTGGGCTGCCAGGAGGGAAATGAATGGGGCTGGCCATCTCCATAGAGCTCCTGCCAGCCCAGGCTCCGTGCTTGTATTGCCCTGCCCTGGTTCTCCCCTGCTGGCCTTAGCTCTAGGGCACTGGCATAGGCCCCATGCTCCCCCCTGCCCATTCGCTGCCACTTACTCCCCACTCCACCTGCCAGCACTGTGCCACTTCCCTACCTTCCCATCCACAGCCACTGCTCTCCCCCTGCTGCTTGCCACTCTGGTAGTGCATGGTCCCCAGCTGGATGGCCGGGACCACACGTTGCAGCAGGAGCCAGCCCAGCCCCCATGGTTTCCAGCTGACTCCTGCTGCCATGGGCCCATGCCCTTGGGCACTCTGTTCCTGCCCGCTTGCTCACTGTCAGTTCCCCCCATCGCCTGCTGCTGCCCTTGCCCTACCACTTCCCTTCCTTCCCCACCCTCTGCTATGACTCCTCCCTCTGCCCACCTGTCACTGTGGCAATGCGTGGTTCCTAGCTGCATGACTGGGACCACAGGACGCAACATAAGTCAGCCTAGCCCAGCTGGCACCACACGGTTCCTGGCTGCATGGCTGGGATCACAGCAGGAGCCAGCCATGAACCATGGGGGCTGGGTTAGGCTGGGCTGTCTCTTGCTGCATCCTGTGGTCCTGGCTATGCAGCCAAGAACTGCATGGTTCTGGCCAGGGTGGGATGGCTCCTGCTGCACTGGCAATCCTTCCCCCGCCCCCTCTTCCTGTTCTTATCAGAAACTCTCTCAGATGGAGGGAGGCAGGGAACAGCCCCACAATTGCCAGGCCAAAAGCCTGTGCTAGGCAGAAGCTTCCAGTAGGCTAGGGTAGGGGTGGGGGCTGGGGTAGGATGGAGACAGGTGGGCCTTGCTGCTGCTAATGCTGGGTCCTGATGCTGGCTCCTTCTGGGTCCTGCTGCCACTGGAACCCTTATTATCTTTGACAGGCAGTCACAGGAAGACAATAATTAATTTTCTAATTTTTTTAGGGGCCCCACAGGCCAGGTACAATGGCCTGGTGGGCCAGATCCAGCTTACAGGCTATATTTTGCCCTCCCCTATATTAATTTGTCCCCTAAGATTCTCAGCAATGACCCAGATTCCTCAGGTGGGGTCCAAGGGCTAGACTCTGGCCCTTGCAGCCTGGCTGTATATACACCCAACAGACAAGGGTTTCCTCTGGCATAAATCACACACAGGCGATGTCTATTCAAGCTGTCAGCATTTCCTATCATCAAGGCATGCTGGAGTATCAGCTGGAAGTGCAACATAGTCCCACTCCGCTTGGTATTAATTGAGATCCTTTCAAGGGTGCCACGCAATGTCAGCAGTGTTAGGTGTGCAAACACGAGTCAGATGATAAAGCCAGAGATTTCAAATAGAAATCCATGGTGATAAAAACCTTATGCCCTGTTGTGATCTTTCCGAGTTCTCTGCAAGCCAAGAATCACCCTATTATTTTTCTATAGTCGAAAAAGTGAAAACTAAGAGCTGGAATTTTTCAGTGAGTGTCTTGAGTCTGTCCAAGGATGCTTTGAGTCTAAAAAAGGTTGAGAGCCACTGAACTGGAACAATCCCCACACTAAAGATGCAGCTTGTGAATAGAGAGAGTCACTATACTTGCACACTGCTCTTGTGAGCTCTGCTTAGTATGGGGGAGAATACTGGGCCCAACCAGCACATTTACAAAGGACTGTAAAATGTGGATGTTTGGCCAGTGGGACACAAACTGTGTCTGTACACTAAATTCCACTATTTGAAAACTTCTGAATATTACAACCCCATTTTTGGTCAGGGCAGCCCCATCTGATAAAGGTAATCTGCACTTCAATGAAACACATAGAGCGAAGAGTTTGAATTAATATGAATTTCAGCAATGCAAAAACTCAGTCTTTTAATAGTGATCTCAGGTCCTTGTCTTTGTTGATCAGATATACTGTTCATCCAAAAAAAAAAGTGAATAGTGTATCAGTCCAGGACAAAGGAAGCATGTATTCTAAGGAACTCATGTCAGCAAGCTCTGCTACATAATGACTTTTTGTAGAAACAGGGGTAAAATATGTAGCGAACTGTGATAAAAATACCTAGAATCCAGAAGAGAAATTGTGCTCTGTGGATGAGAAAAGCCCATAATAAACAACAAGCCGTGGAAATAAATAAATAAATAACTAAATCTACACAGGAAAGGATAAGGCAAAAAAGATGAACAACAATGGCAAGAAAGAAGCTGATTTATGAAGATGATAGGAAGAATTGTTTTAAGTTCTTTAAACAGGAGAGCAGGGAAGGTGCTGGAGAATTAACCACTGTTTATGAAATTTAGTTCCACCAATACTGAGCTGATGATAAATACATTTTGCTGAGTTCTTTCTGCACTTTATGACTGCTGGCAATAGTTACTCTACACTTCTGCATTTTAGAGAAAAAGGATCGTGAAACAAGTGTTGGCAATTGCCAACGGGTCTGCTGAACTGCATTTTTGGGGGAAAAAAATAACCTTTTGATTTATTAAAAGGTTCCAGCTACAGATTAATTTCCTTAGCTCAATATTTCTTGCCATTTCACCTGCCATGAAATGGGAGCTTGACAAATAGATTAAAATTTTATCTGCATTCATTTGTAGGCTTTCCAAGCATGGTAGCCTCCATAGCCTTGCCTGCCATGATTGTTTGGAAAGACGCCCAACAGTATCCTCAGATGAATTACGGCAGCTGCCTCCATACCTAATAAAACAATAAGTGCTTCCATGGTCCCACAAATAAGCTTCATTGGGTTCTCCGTGCCTACTGAAGACAGTGGAAGTGTCTCCTCTGATTCCACTAGGCTTTAGACTTGTGCCCCAGTGTACATCAGACACCCTCCAGCAAGGGTGTCAAACACAGATGTGGGTCTTCTGTCCCACAGGACTTCTCTCTGGCCAGAAAACTCACATCTGGATCTGGCGTGCACTAGCATGACCAGCATTCATATGGTTAAGCCCACCACTTCCCTTACCCTTTGCAAAATTTCCAGCTTTCAATCACACTTCAGCATACATGCTGGCTGTGCTGACACAGTGGATCTAGCAGCTGTGTCAATAAGCCCCACAATCCAGATTAAGAGGTGGATCATTTAGCCCATGAAAACCCTATTGTCCAGATTCAGCCCCCCAACTCATTTGAGTTGGCATCCCTGCTCTCTAGGTTCTGGTTAGAGGTGTGGTCCCAACTCAAACTTTCATCACAAACAGGACTTTAATAAGTAGAATAGAATAGAATAGAATAGAAGTTAAAAAGATTAACTTCCATGATTATCAAAAACTGCCAAAGCATGAACTAATGTTACGCCATCTTCCTGTACCTCTAGACTAAAACTAAGCTTAAGAAAGGTGGCCAAGAGTCTCTCAGCTCAGAAGGGCCTCAAATGTCATCTCAATGTGGTGTTAACTCAGAGCTAAAAACAACACTTAACCTCTAACATCTGTTCATCAAGACAGCATCAAACTGATGGACATTTCCAGAATAACTAATATAACAAATGTCAGGAGATGAAAAATAATGTATTATGCAACCCACAGTCCCTGGGCTACTCTCACTTAAGTATATAAGACTACAGTAGGTGTTAGCTGAGAGCTGAGAGTCAATGGGGAAAAAGAATCTGGAATTCTCCAGGCAGCTGGGGGAGGCCGTGCGTGCAAAGGATGCTGTGGTCATGGGTGAAATGAATTACCCTGACATCAACTGGGAGGAGCAGTTGGCTAGGTCTAGCAACTCACAAAGGTTCCTAACATGCGTACAGGACCTACACCTTGTGCAGGAGGTACTCGTCCCCACTAGGGAAAACGCCATACTGGCCTTTGGGGGCTACCTGGTGGGGGATGTGCTACTACAAGGGAGGCTAGGGGACAGTGATCATGAAATGATCCAGTTTGCTATTCAGAGAAAGGTGGGGAGGGTAACTAGCACAGCGCAAATGCTTGACTTTAGGAAAGCCAACTTCGATGTGCTCAGGGCAGTAGTCAGGGAGGCACTTGGAGCCCAGGGGGTAGCTAATATGGGGGTCCAGGAAAGGTGGTCCTTCCTCAAGGAGGCTATCCTTGGGGCGCAGCAGGATGCATTTCCACTGTGCAGGAAGGTGGGAAAAGAGTCCAGGAAAACTTCATGGCTGAGCGCGGATGTCCAGGCTGGCCTGAGGGCAAAGAAAAAAGCATACTGGCGGTGAAAGCAGGGGGCAGGGACCAAGGAGGAGTACACCTCCCTGACCGGAGCTTGTAGGGATTTGGTAAGGAAGGCTAAAGCAGCACTAGAGCTTAGATTAGCTTCTGGGATTAAGGATAACAAAAAGTCCTTCTTCAAGTATATAGGTAGCAAGAAGAAGTCTCGGGGGAACACTGGACCCCTACGAGGCAGGGCAGGGCAGTTGGTGACAGACGCGCGAGAGAAGGCAGAACTTTTCATCAAGTTCTTTGCCTCTATGTTCCTGTCCGCTGACAATGGGGTGCTCTTGGGTGACAGCATAAAGAGGCCCAGGAAAGATGCGAGTCCCCCAACTGTTAGTTCAGACCTAGTTAAGGATTACCGGGAGGGCTTAGATGTATCCAAGTCGGCGGGCCCAGATGACCTTCATCCACGGGCGCTGAGGGAATTGGCTGGTGTCATTGCGGAGCCATTGGCACGGCTGGTTGAGGACTCCTGGTGCTTGGGCCAAGTCCCTGAGGACTGGAGCCAATGTGGATGAAGTCAATGTGGTCCCTATTTTCAAGAAGGGGTGGAAGGAAGAGCCTGGCAACTACAGGCCAGTCAGCCTCACTTCTATCCTGGGGAAGGTCTTTGAAAAAATTATCAAGGTCCACATTTATGACAGCCCTGCAGGGGAGGTGAGGTTGAGGGGTAACCAGCATGGGTTTGTGCAAAGACGATCCTGCCTGACTAACCTGATCTCTTTCTATGACCAGGTAACAAAGAGCTTAGACATGAAGGAGGAAGTCGATGTCATCTTCTTGGACTTCCAGAAGGCCTTCAACACAGTGTCCCACCCAATTTTGGTGGGCAAACTGAGGGACTGCGGCATTGACGAGTGCACAGTCACATGGGTGGCAAACTGGCTCCAGGGGCGCACCCAGAGGGTGGTGGTGGATGGGTCGATGTCGACCTGGGAGGGTGTGGGCAGTGGAGTCCCCCAGGGCTTGGTCCTAGGGCTGGTGCTGTTCAACATCTTCATTAGCGACCTGGACAAGGGTGTGGAGCACCCTGTTCAAGCTCGCTGATGACACCAAGCTGTGGGGTAAAGTGAATACACCAGCAGGCAAGGACCGCATCCAGGCAGACCTGGATAGGTTGGAGAAGTGGGTGGATCTGAACAGGATGCGGTTCAACAAGGACAAGTGCAGGGTGCTGCACCTGGGGAGAGGGAACCAGCATTATGGTTATAGGTTAAGGGCTGATCCTCTCGGCAGCACAGAGGCAGAGAGGGATCTTGGAGTCAGGATTGACTCCAGGATGAATATGAGTCGCCAATGCGATGAAGCAATAGGCAGAGCCAACCGCACCCTGTCATACATCAACAGGGGCATCACTAACAGATCCAGAGAGGTCTTGCTCCCCCTCTATGTGGTGCTGGTCAGGCCGCAGCTGGAGTACTGTGTCCAGTTTTGGGCGCCGCACTTCAAGAAGGACGTGGTGAACCTGGAGAGGGTCCAGAGGAGGCCACTCATATGGTTGGGGGCCTCCATGGCCAGCCCTATGAGGAGAGGCTGAGGGACCTGAATCTCTTCAGTCTCCGCAAGAGGAGACTGAGGGGGGATCTTGTCGCTTCCTACAACCTTATCAGGGGCCAGCAGCAGGGACTCGGGGAAAGTCTGTTCACCAGGGCCCCCCTTGGAGTCACCAGGAACAATGGCCACAAGCTGAGGGAGGAGAGGTTTAGGTTAGATATTGGGAAGAACTACTTCACGGTAAGGGTGGCCAGAGCCTGGAATAGGCTTCCCAGAGAGGTGGTGCTCTCACCTTCCCTGGAAACCTTCAAGAGGAAACTGGATAGGCACCTGGCTGGGGTCTTATGACCCCTCCCACCCCCAGTGCTCCTTTCTGCCCATGGCAGGGGGTCAGACTAGATGATCTGTCTAGGTCCCTTCCCACTCATTGATTCTATGATAGCTTCTAGATACAAGTATTCCACGGGTTCAATAAAGAATTCACTGACTGCAAAGCTGTAACTACTATTTCAATCACAAATAAAATATTTTCAGGATAATTACAAATGTCAATATTTTAGTACAAGCAAGGAACTGAGTTTGCAGCTACCAAGAGAGCAAAAGAAAGAGATGGCTGCAAGCTTTTTCATGAACACTTTCCATAGGATTATGTTTCTCACCTGTGTGAAAGGCCAAGAAGTTTTAAAAGCCACATGAACTGAGCAGCTGTACTCATGCTAAACAAGCCAGGAAACATGCATTACAATTAGAGAGTCAGAAACTTCAGAGGGAAAAAAGATGTTCAGAGGGAAAACAGACTAATATTCAAAGCTTCAATTCAATGCGAGAGAATCTCACTGAATTGCTAAAAGTAATAGGCAACTTCCAGACTGACAATATATCAGTACAAACAGCTAGATGTGTGACCAGGGCTTTACTACAATGAATCAAAACAAATCAAATTTTTGCAATGGCCTCAATGAATGACGCCATTCTTATTGTACTCATCTAAAAACACGTTTCAGAAAAGCAATGCCACCGATAGGGCTTTTGCTGCCGCCCCCCAAAGTACATTTGTCATATGCGATTTGCAAAGCACCATGTGTACTAAGAACACTATAAATGAAAAATAACAACAGCATGCATTTATCTCTGATCAAAATCCTATACACATTTATATGTAAATTAAGTGGAGCCCCTGGGCTCTTGGCAACAGGCCAGTGCAGCCCTTGTGCTGCAAGGCTTGAGCACTACTTTCTTCTAGAGGCTTGTTTTCTTTCTTTCCCAACAAAGTAGCAGGCTAGCTCTTTCTCCACTGAAACAGGTAGGTCCTGAATGTGGCACACACTGAGAAACTATATTAAAAAGGGACCAGATAATATGAGCTAGTGATTAGTAAAGCAAACGGGGAATCAAAAATTCCTGGTTCATCCTGTTATCTAATGGTTGTACTTCAGCAAAGCACTGCAAGAGAAAATCATCTGAAAGCTGATGCTTGTTATTGTCACAAGAAACTACTCAAGATTGTTATAACTGAAGGGGATTAGAGAGGGGAAACATATTCTCTATTTTTTCTTAGTTTATTTACCTTGTGCTTCTGACGGCACTTGGTGTATGGTTAGTGCCCTGTCCTCATGGTGGATGAACCTGCTGAGACTCTCTAAGAGGGTGTTCACCAGAACTGCCAATCTCCATATTTACACAGGCACCCCTCCCCACAGATATCTGGGTTTTGCATTGGTGCATCCCGAGAGTTAGATCATCCCTTCCTGAAGAGCTGCAATACAGTCGAAATGGCCACAAGCTCAATCTGTTTAGATAGCTAAAGGAAAGTTTAAGAACTGACGTGGTGATCCATAACTGCCTACGCAAGGAGAAAATATCTGGTAGTACGAAGCTCTTTAATCTAGCTGACAAAAGCAAACCAAGATTCAACAGCTTGAAGATCATATCGGGGGGTGGGAAGCAACAACCCCCCTCCCTCCCCCAACTATAAAAACAATGCAAATATTTAACTATGAGGCTACTGAACAAAAACAACTTCCCAAGAGACCTTGTCATCATTGGAGCATTAGTATGAAAATGGGATGACTTTCTAGAAGATACAGTCTATTTAAAAAAAAAGTTACTGTGTTGAATGCAGAAGTCAATGGATGAAACTCTACGGCCCGCATTAGACAGGATCTCCATGTAGACAACTATGATGTTCTCCTCACAAACCAATGATACTCAACAGGCAGTATGCTGTAAGCAGGAGCATGAGTAAAAAGAGAGAAACGAGGCCTGCACATATGCGGGGTTCTTGATTTCCTACAAGACCGTACATAAACAGTGGAACAGAAAAGTGCAATCCTTTCTTTTTCAAAGACCTTTGTCTGTTTTGAGGGGAACATAAAATTTACAGATGCTCTATCACTCAACTTTAAAAACATCAGGATGATGGGCCATTGTGTGCGCTTCAGCTTCCCCATCAGGAATGCACACTACTTATACTTACTCAGGAACAGAAACATGGGCAAGGACATTGTGGATCAGACAAGCTATGCATACAGGTCAAGATCCTGCCTCCGACAGTGGGCACTTCCAGGTATAATGAAGGTGTAAGAATCTCTACAGCAGGACCTCTGTGGAGAGACCTTCAGTAAGGGTTGGCATACAAGGAAGGGACAAGCAACATGTAGGAAACCTGAAGCAGGACACTCTGAGTCAACCAGAGTCTCTGGGACCATGCACACTGCAGTATGGTACTAATCCAGGGCATGAGGAAGGGCTAATGCTGCTGCTGGCTCAGTACCTGTGCTCTTCAGCCACACTGTTACTGTCCCCATGCAGAAGTAAGAACAGTCTTTCCTGTCATCAATAACACCAGGGCAGCCACAAAGCAGCCCTCACTATACGTAAGGCTCCAGAGATAAAAGGTACAAATACTACCATGGTGCATGAATGCTGAATTTCAAAGCAAACGGTTCAAACGCATACAAGTCAGGACACAGAAATCATTCTTTATCATCAGGAAAATGCTTATGGGCTTGTTTGTGCACTGCACAGAGGTAAGCATGAATTTGAATACCATGGTAGTCAAAGCGCTGCCTCATCACTCAAATTCATAGGCAAAAAAATTGATTTTGAAATACCACTAATTATTCATGAGCTTCATCAAAGGCTCAGCACTTCTAAAAAGCAGTAAACAGAACATCTCATTTGTCACCTACCCACCACCTTACTTCCTCCGTAGCACTTCTCAGTTCGCTGAAATAAATAAATAAATAAATAAAATAAGAAAAGGACAGTTGGATAATGGCATCTTTCAAAGCTGTCAGTTTAAACTAAAAAGAAAAAAAGGATTCAGAACCTAATCAGGGCTTATTGAAACTGATACTCTATTCACACACACAAAGGGAAAAGATGATTGGTGGGGAGGGCACCAGTTCAAGACGAAAGGTGAATCAATAATATACTGTACACGAGCTTGCGAAGTCCCTCATGTTAGAACCACTTCCTATTCCCAGCCCTAACTGGTTACACAGCTTCCAAGGAACTTAAAGGAAGAGGGTTTTGTTGATGAAGAAGATAGCTTAAAATAATATATGTTCCTTATATGTTTTCTGGAAAAAAAATCCCTTTATTTAATACACTTTCTCACCAAAGTTCAATTATAAGGAACATTATTTAATGGAAAAAGTAAAAGTGATGCGCTTTACATAAGGCTTCCTGTTAAAGATTAGGAAACAGAAATTATGATAAGAGTGCCAATATTTTGTCCAACCCATGTATTTTTCATTTGAGTAGCTCTAATAGGATAGTCTGGGAAGTGTATAAAAATAATATTTACGTCTCCTTCTGTGGATATTTGATTACTTTCATTAAGCATAAGTCATGAATGCAATCTGCAAAGATTAAATAACTTTCTCCAAAGAATATGCTGACTGCTTCTAATAATCAATGTAAAACCCATTCAGTTTGAGCCCTTTAAAGCCAGCAGGAATCAGCGGAAGCTCAGCAGCATAACAAGAGATGGGGAAGTGGGGTTACAGTTCTGGACACCAACTTAGAGGGGGTGCAGGATTGCTGGTGGCCATCGCTACCCAGGACACAAAAGACTTCTTGTTATTCCTGTTGGAAACCTTAGTCTATATTCTACCTTTTTTCAGTGCCTTTCAAGTTGTGAATCACTAGCTCCTGTTCTGAACACTGGTGACATCTTATCAACCACAGATCCCAACCACAGTATGGAGATGCCTTACAGTAAGTTCCACCTACGGCTGCCACCTAGGCAGTTTTCAAAATAAGAGCCAGTTACTTAAATGTTTAAATAGTACTTATATTGCTAAGCTTAGCCCCACACTGTGAATATTCTGCCCTCCCATGTTAAATGCATTGCACAGAATGCATTTAAACTCACAGAAACAACATATTAAACACCAAGCCAACTCTCATTGAAGTTAATGGAAAGTTTCTCACCAACTTACCTGGGAATTAAAGCATGCCAAGGAAGGTCTCCAAAAGCAACATTAGTGCAGTTGTCTGCAGGTAAACTTTTCTACTGTTGCTTTTTCTAGTTGAATACATACTGACAATCCTACCATTCATATTGTAAATTATGTGTCATAAAACATAGCTGGCACGCAGCATGAACTACTCAACAGGCCTACACGAGGTTTAACTCTTATGTTTTCCTATTTTTATGATAAAATCATTTTGTTGAATTAACACAGAGGTTTTGTATTTGTATGCTCAACTTGGCAGTGTAATACAAGAGAATTAGGGGGTCCAATCCTATGAATGTAATTTCTATAGACATTGAAAGTTGCCTGTAAATATAAATCTAAACAATCACTGAATTCACTGAATGCCCCTAAGTATCCAAGATGGCAACCAAGATATTCACCATCTTAAGAAAATAATGTGCATATGATAATTTAATTATATTATGAAATATATGTCTTCAGGTCATAAGATAATAGGAAAGTAAGGCTGGAAGGAACCACATGAAGCCATCTAGTGCAGCTCCCTGCTCAAGACATGATCATCACTAACTAAACCATCCCAATCAAGTGACTGCTGCAGGTCAAGTTCCAAAGTCATATACATGGGATAGGCTGTTAAAAAGCCACTGTTTTGTAGATTAGACAGTTAGCAAAATGTGATGAACTATATTTTAAGTCTGTAAAACTATAGACAACCCTAAAGAAGACTCAGAGGGGACATGGTAGCAGCCTATAAGTATATTAGGGGTGTACCTTAGGGTGTGGGGGAGCATCTATTCACCAAGGCCCCTCAGGGGAGGACAAGAAATAATGGTCACAAACTGATTGAAGACCACTTCAGGCTAGACATAAGGAAAAACTTCTTTGCAAGCCGAGTGCCGAGGAGTTGGAACAGGTTCCCCCTCAGAGGTAGTACAGTCTTTCACGTCAGCGATCTTCAAGCAGTGTCTTGACATCCACCTTGCTGGGGTCATCTGACCTCAGCCGTCTTTCCTGCCCAAGTGCAGTGGGGCTGGACCCGATGATCTGTAAGGGCCCTTGCAGCCCCTAACAACAACAGCAACAGCAACAACTATGTATCTGATTGCACCCATGTTACAATTAGGTTTTATAACCCGTGATTTCACAAGGATAACATATGGTGGGTGTCACTCAGAGAGCGATCCAAAGATAAGCAGCAGCATCTTTGCCTTGATAGCCGATTTAGGCAGTGCTCTCCGTTCTTAAGGATGCCAGAGCGCTTGGCAGAATGGGTTCTTGTGTCACTTAAACCACTTCTGGAGTGGCATGTGGCAGCTATTAAATCACACACATCAGCTCCACACAATAGCTTAGGACAAGAATGAGAAGCATCTTATCTTATTGAGGTTACCTAGGAAATTAGACAAGTTAAATGTGATTGCCAACCTGAAACTAAACATACTCCTAACGACAGAATAAAATAAAATAGCTATGGGCTCTGTCAGAAAAGGGGTAAACCCCCACTTCATGTTTTAATTGAAAAACAGAACTTCCACTAGCACAGCAATTTCTGGTACCGTGAATGGAAATAACTTGAGTAGTTACTGAAATGGGCAAATGCCACCTACTCAATCAAAAGCAGCTCACACTGAAGGAACTGTATGTCTTCACATTTACTTGAAGAACCTTGTTTGCGTATTTCTCTGCAGCACTTTTATTGAAACACTGTGACTAACTGTGTTCCCTGACTTGATAAACACCGAGACTGCATGGCTGCTGATAGCAACATTAGAGTCTTTGATAAAGTTTCATTTTTATAATGTTTGAAAAATTCTAGGTATTAACTTTCAAGGTGAAATGTATTCCAAATGATGACTTTACCCTTCCTTACCCTCAAATCATTTAATTCTTATGCTTTCAGTTTCCGTGGCTTGGCTTTAGCTTTTTTTTTTTCTCCAGAGTGTCTGTGTGTATGTGTGTGTGAGCACACGTGTGTGTAAAATTACAATTTCAGATCGAAATGAACCATTATTTAAAAATGACAACTTCAAGGTCACTCACCCATCATTTTCAGAGTGATTTTTGAAACACATCATCAAGAAACTGAACCACACACTTAGCCAAATACATTTTCTACCTTCTTTCCTTTACAGATGAAATTAAATGATTTTGCTGCTGTGAAGATCTGCCAACACTTTAACCTGACTGGGGCTTTTATTATAGTTTCTATATTTACCAGCACAGCCTTATACTTACTCAAGGAAATTTTCATAATCAACTTGCCTTAATGCCAATAGTAATTTCTCAAAGACTCAGGGGAAAGCGACAAGAGTAATGTTATCTGGATTGACCAAGTACGGGTTTGTCAAAGCTCACACACTTAAAGGCAGGAGGGGAAAAAACTGAACTGGTTTTAGCAGTATAATCTCAAGCATATCTTTCACTCATATAAGCTCCAGTGTATGAATAATCTATGCCAAAAGTGGCAGCCCTAACACACATCATCAGTGTTCAGCAGCGCAGTAAAAATTGTAAAGCATCAGGAATCATACTGATGCTTAAAACTCAATACCTATCATTTCCTGCTCAATGCTACCAGTTAGGGGAGGACAGGCCGTGAAACTATCCTGACAAATCTGATGTGTAACTGGACTTGACTGCTGTGGGCCGGAAACCATATTGTTTAACTCATATGACTAAGGGTTGCTGCAGCAATCACTGCCAAGCAGCCCTTGTTTATTCTTCAATTTCAAAGGCAGAGTGAAAAGACTTGCTTGATGACATCCATTTATTTATGAGATCAACTTTATTTGCTGGACCCTTCAAGCCTGAAGGTTTCAATCTGATGAAGGTAAGTGAGCTTCATCCAAAAATCAGAATCAATAGTAGTATATGACTGCTTGCAGGATGGTCCGGTGTGGACTAGCATGGGTTTTAAATAATTAGAGAGAAAATGAAACTGGTCTTGTCATTTGATTGATACAGAAAGCACATATTGCTCCATTCTTTTCAAAACACCTGTGACTCATTGGGGGACTCACATACCACGGACAACTTATAAATTCTATTCAATATTCTAATATCTCTGAAAGTTTGAAACTACAAACTCCATTTTGCTTTCTCAGAACTATCTCGAGTATAAGTCTGTCCCGTGCCTTTCCCTGAGCTTGGAGCCTTTAAACTGAAATTAAACTCATAGACAGGATCAGGAAAAATTCTTGCATTGATCTGTTAGCTGACAGATTACTGCATTTACTGAAGGATTGCTGAGCCTTGATGTCGGTGTCTTCAAATAGAAGTGCCACTGGACAAAGTTTTTGCTCTTGTCTAGGCCAAAGCACATTTTCAACTTGTCCTGACAAGTAGAATAATAACCAAGCTACTGATTAGCTTACAAGAAGGGGTTGAGGCTGTTCAAGGACGGTACCTGACAGGGGGACCTGAAAGATGCAAAAAGAAGGTTCCCTCCTCTCCATATATTTTAAAATAGAGATCAGAAGTGGAGAAAAGAACTGAGCAGGAGGAAAAGAAGAGACTCCCTAAAGGACTCTGATAAAATCCTATGTGTGCGCAAAACTAGCAGGAAAACTGAGGCACATAACATTTATGGGTTTCTTCCTTTTGCATGGATCTTTGTATTTTTGTTGCTTAAAGAGTGATGGCTTAGAAAATGCTTCTGCAAAGACTGTGTCAATTGTGAGTCCTTGAAGGGGACAATAACAGTAACTATCATCCCCCACAGATGACATAAGGTAGCTGGGCTGCTGTGTTCCACCTCTGAGAAAGGATTAACATACAGAGAGTCTATGGCCAGGGCTCAAAAGAGGCAGTGCTTTGAGCTCACCCAGACCAAAGAGAACAGTAGAAGCGCAGAGGCCCAGCAGATGAGTCTGAACAGAGCAGCCTGATGAGGGTCCAGCTAAGGTAGCTTGACTAGGGCTGAACACACATACTATTCAATAGTGTTTCGCAGGCTTAATTATCCTTCCCCTCCTATTTGAAATTTGTTGATGATAACTCTAATCAAAGCTAAAGAGTAATTTTGTTCTACTATGTCTCAGTTTGGTCTGGTTCAGTGCCAGCCCACACCAGTTGATAAAAATAATCATGACAAAGTAAATGAACTTTTATGATTCTATGATATCAAGAAGTGTGTGTGTGTGTGTGTGTGTGTCCATGTCTGTGTGCATGTGCAAATGTGTGCCTCCCTTCCTTCACCTGAATGTTATCAAAGCAAAACAAATACCTACTTCCATATATAAAACTAGAAGTATTTTCTACCAGGATAGAAAGCACTAACTCTTGAAGGAGATTTAGGGATCACAGCAGACCTGAGCACCTACTGCAACTCTGCAAAGCATGTTATCCTTAGGTGCAAACTCTGGCAAAGCATGTTATCCTTAGGTGCATAAAAAGGCAGGCAATGAGTAATAGGAGAGGGGTGAGGTTACCCCTGTATACAGAATTAACTAAATGTATGTGGGAACCCTTGGGACAGTTCTGGTGCCGATATTTTGAAAAGGGAAGTTGAAGTCAGAGGGGATGCAGAAAACCACACAAGTATTTCTGGGCTGAAGAAAATGCCTTACAGTGAGAGACTTAAAGAGCTCAATCTTTTTAGTTTATGAAAAAGAAGATTGACAAGCAACTTGATTACAATGTATAAAGTAACCTTCATGGGTTACTGGCTACTAAAAGGCTCTTTAATTTACAAGAAAAAGGCATAACAAGAGGCAGTAGCTGGAAGCTAAAACTGGAAAAATCTAAATGAGAAATTAGGCCTTTTTTTTTTCCCCTCCTTTTTTTTTTTTTTTTTTAGCAGTGAAGGTGATGAAGCATTGAAACAAACTACCAAGGGAAGTGGTAGATTTTCTATCCCTTGATCTCTTCCAAACTGATGCCTTTCTGAAATTTATGCTGCTCTAAACCAATGTTGGTTAGCCCTTATTCAGAGAAGAGTTATTGGTCTCAATATAGGGGCAACTATGTGAAATTTAATAGCCTGTGATATGTAGGAGAGATATCTAATGGTTCCTTCTGGCTTCAACTTCTGTCATGCATGAACATTAATCACATGTATACTCCAGAAAGAACACGGAGAAACAGAATTAAAAGATTAGTGCTGGGTCTCTAAGCAACTCTACACTGTCCAACGTTACTCCTTATTCCACTTATGTAGTGCTGTGAAATCCTGCTTGTTGGTTGCATGAGCACTTTTTGTATTACTCTAACCACATGAACACCCCAGTCAGGGGTAAGGGACCCATCATTTTTACACAGTGGGTGAGTCTACATGTGCGCATTTACTGCACAGTAAACAAAATTACTGTTCAGTACAGGCACATGTCTACATGTGCGTGCTCATATTATGCAATAAATATGGCAATTTATGCTGATTTGATACATTTAATACCTGCATCATGCAGGTATCAAATTTACGCCCAATTAGTTACTTCACAGTAACGCACATGGAGACGCCTTACTGTGCACTGACACTGTGTGCGTGGACTGACTTGGGACTAACTTTAGTTCCAAGTCAGTCCACACATAGTATTAATGCACTTTAACACCTGCACGTGTTGATGCCAGCCTATTCCCGCTTATTGCGCAGTAAATTTCAGCCAGAATAAATGCATGTGTAGACAAACCCACTGTGTACCTACATACAGTGCAAACTGATCATAACAAACTCAGTTTATACCAAAAGCCTGCTTTTAACAATCCCAATAACAGGCACTGATTTTTTTTTTCCATTTTGAAGATGCTGGAAACTGACCCTATTACAACAATGAACTTTTTAAATGAACTTCTCTTACATTTCCTATGGCCCCTGTAGGCTTTCTGTCCCCAGTCAGCAGTGCAGCAGGCTGGATTCCCTTAATTTTAGGTTTCTTGGGTAGACTGGAACAAAACAGGTTGAATCTTGCTAGAATGAGTTCTCAGTCTCACTGCCTTAACATTCTTTTCCCTCTCAGCCTACTCCTATTCCTGCCATCTCCTACTTTTGTAATTAGTCCCAGTGGGCTCTATGTTTTGCTGTGAAGCTGTATGGTTTCAGACTCAGGTACTATGTTATAGGTGCACTATTGGTCTTCATTGGTTGTAGCCACCTTAGCAGTGCATGATCTGTCATGACTGTAAATTGCTATTCCAGTAGGTAATAATGTAGGATCTCTACGACCTACTTTATCACCAGGCCCTCCTTTTCAATGGTGGCAAAGGCATGTTTGTATCCATGTAACTTCCTACCAACATATGGTACTCTGTGGGCTCATCTACACATTGCCCTTTTGGAAGTACTAAAGGAAGTACTAAAGCACAGCACAGTAACTACCTGTACTGCGTTGTAAGAACAGAGCAGTTATTTTTAGCAGCTACTTTTCTGTAGTGGTGACTATAACAGAGGAGCACACCACTATGGCGAAGTAGCTGCTGGTCACGTGTAGACACCCGTGGATACTATGTCATCACAGGACATCACAATGGCGATATAGCATCATGTGTAGATGCACACAGTATTCCACATCCCCTTCTCACTGCAACAGCATGGTTCCAAGGGCCCATCTGATGCATCAGTTTGGGCCAGGAAGGGTTTGTTAAAATCTGGTGTGTAAACCACATAGGGCTGCGCAAAGTTTCAGTCCCTGATTGCATTCAGTGGAGTTTCAGCCCAATTCAGTGGCTGAATTTCTGAATCTGAATTGAATCAGGAGACCCTTTAATCTCTCCAAATTGAACTGAAACCCTCCAAATCGATTTGGAGAGATTTAGAGATTTGGACACAGACACAATTTAAATGTTTTTTCTATATACCTCTAGGTTGCAGGTGGCTTGTGAATGCTGCGATGCTGGGGCATATGAAGCCTCCCACAGAAATATGGGGGGCTCCCCAGCGCGTTCACAAGCAGACCCAGAAGTAGACCAGAAGCACATCCGCTCCACTTCTGAGTCCACCAGGGAGTGTGCAAGAGGCTACCCTGTGCCCAACCCTTCCGGCTCAGCAACCGGTGTCTCCTGAGTCTGGTGGGGGGCACCCATAGTCCCCTCGTAGCTGATTGCCAAGCTGGGAAGGACCCCCGCACACTCCCGGGTGGACCAGAAGTACTTCCAGTCCACTTCTGAGTTTGCTGCCAAGCATGTGGAAGGCACCCCCCCCAGCACTTCTGTTGGATGCTCCATCCACCCCAGCATCGCAGCGATCACAAACTGCACTGGTACCTTGAGGTATGTACAAGAAAATTTTAAAGCTGTGTCTATGGCTGAATCAATGATTCTCAGAATCAGCACTGAATCTTCAGATTCGGATTCAGCTGAATCAAATCCAGGACAATCATCCAAATCAATGAATTGAATCACTGTTCCTGATTCGGGCCAAATCTGAATCAAATAGGGCCCACTTCACACACCCCTAACAGGTTGCAAATACAAAACCTCCTTGCCACATATTAAGGAATTGGGTGGTCTGCCTACTGGCTGGCATAAGAACCAAGGTCTGAGGAGTAGCCAGGTCGAGACCAGATTGTCGGAGTCTGAGACAAGGCTGAAACAACAGGCAGAGTGGAGGCAGGGAGCAAGCCAGGTCAGGTGTCTTGAGATCAGGGTTCTAGATGAAGCCAAGTCACAAGACAGAGGTGTGGCTAGAACCGGGGCAGAGCTGGCAACTGGAAGTCAGATCTGTGAGTCAGGAGATGAGAGGGAAGAGACAGAAGAGCAGTCTGAAGGCAATAAGAGCCTTGTTGTGCAGACAACTTCTGGCTTCCTGTCGAGGCTTTATATAGGCTAAAGGAACTAATACCTTGCTGAGAACTCTGGCCAATCAGGAGTCAGCCATAGTAGGCCTTCTCACAGTGGGGCTCCTGACTTCCTATCTGCCAGCATGATCTAGTCAGGGATGGGAAGTCAATCCAGCTGGGCTAACTCCCTGCCCTCTGGCATGATCTAGCACATGGGATGGGAAGGCAGCCCAGCTGGGCTGACTTCCTATCCCCAGTGAAACATCAAAACAGCGCTGAAACAGCCTTTCTGTTGGAATGGAATGGGATAGCTGTTTCAAATCAAAATGAAATCTGAAACAGAACACTGTTCCATCGAACCATAGACACTCAAGGCAAACCAGAACGGTGCCATTTTGCACAGCCCTACTGTGCACCTACTATACCCTCATGGGTGTAGCAGCTTTAATCAGCTGAGAGAGAGTTGCTATTATCTTTGAAAACCAGGACACAAGCCACAGTCAGATTCCACCAGTCACTTCAAGATTCCACTTTCCAATTTTTTAAAATATTTTGATCTTTATGTAGTCCTGCAGTAGTTGGGTATCTGCCTCCAACCATCCTGGACTATCTGTCTTAGGGACATCCAGACATGATGTTCTACATATCTTTTTCTAGGCTACATATGTTTCTACATATGTTCTACATATATTTTTCTAGGCTATTTTGTAAATACATCTTAGTACTCTGCTATTAAATGTCCTGCTTGTGCCTGTTGGGTGTGAGGCAGATGTTCTCCAAGCTTGACAGCTACCTTCTGGGTCTCTTATACATGGAGCCCCAATTCCAGTGTCTCTGGGTATGGAGCCACTAACAAAGCTTCCCTCTTTCTCCAGGGTTTTAACATATTTACACAATATCTCTGTTGAGGCTTTCTTCTTCCAGACTGTCTAGCCTTGTAATCCATGGCGTGTACCTGCTACCTCTAGTAATAGGGTTGGGTCCCCTGTTAACAGTGATATCTTAACTGGAAATCTCAAATGGATAGGAACTGAATTGTAGGAAGAGTATAGGAGATAATAATGTTTTTGTCCAGTGGAGTTGACAATAGCTGCCATATGCATGAGAGACAAGCAGTCCCACTTACCAGTTTGAGGACAGCAGACTGAACTGCTTGGAGAATAAGGCAATAGCTCCCAACTTAGGGGTGGCAGCTCCAAAAGGGGCCATAGCACTTATTAATGCAATTGTGAGCAGCACACAGATTCTGTGGTAGCACTCTGGGCTCACTTCAGAAGTGGAGTTGTGAGCCTAGACATGGTGACATCTGTGCAAAAAGTTTGGGAACTAATGATATAAAAACTGGTTGAGTATTTAGAAACACCACAGAAATTGGATTGGACGGACCAGAACCTAAAGTTTGATTCAGAACAATTTCAGGTCTTGCCCTCACCTCTAGATAATCAAAGGCTTTTTCTTGTAGCATTTTGTGAGTTGGAGGATGAAGGTCAGGGTATGCCACATACTGCTTCCCCAAAACCTATCTGTTTTGAACCAGTACTGCTGGTTTTCTCTTTTAAAAAGCTTGGCAGGCATAAACCTCAAGTTTCCCTCAGACATGCTGTCTCTTTTCTAAAGGCCTGCCAGAGGGACATCCCACCTTTCAAGTAGTAAACCTGCCTCAGGCCATTTCTCCTGTTTTGAGCTGAAGCTCTGATGATTTCTGCAAGAAAAGGTAAGTATTATATTACAAAGGTTAGCCATCCTTCACAACAGGATGCACCAGAGGAGTTAGTAATTGGCAGGCTGTACTGGTGGCCACATAACAAGCTCTCTATTCATTCTTGTCTGTATTGCTGAAAAAACTGGCCTCAGTCCCATCACTGAGGATTGAACCTGTGGAGCTGTAAAGGTAGGTAGAAGGCCCCAGGGCCAAATCCTGCCCTTGGATGTACACGCATGGCTCACACTGAATGCAACTGAAGCCTCACATATGCTACAATAGGATTAGGTCTTTCAGCTGCAGCTAAAAGAGATAGTATTGTTGGCTGCCTGCTTTGAACTTATCAGTAATCAAAATACATTTTTGGGCACTTGCATTGGACCATAAATCCCACCCAAGATAAAACCTCTCTAATATTTTTAATGCTAAAAACTTTTTACAAACCCTTTTTAAAAAATACACTAAGGAAGGCAAGACTTCCTTAGGGCCTTGTTACACATTAATTTTAGGTGGCTCCTGAAGCTCTAAACCCCTGGATTGTCCACACAAACACCTGAAACTAGTTTTAAGCACACTTTAGGCAGCTTAAAGTTATACCACTCCACAACAGGTTTCTCTCTGATCTGTGTCACCCATCTCCTATTCCATTAATGTAAGGCCACTCCCCACAGATGAGCAGCTCAAATGGTAGTCCTCCAGCATCCCAGGATGCCGGGTGCCCCCCAGCCCCCTGCTCCTGTTCTGCATGGACAAACTTTCCATCTCCAGAACTCTACTGCTCAGGTAGCATTTCTGGCACCAAGCCAAATCTCCCTCCTGCCCACTAGGGTATTCTTTTCACACCCCCAGAGTTGGAACGCCACACAAGCAGCCTGCAGAGCACGTGCCAGGCCACAGGGCATAGATGGGTCCAAGAGTGGGGTTTAGGAGGGGCTGTGGGGAAAACAAGGTAGGAGGGCTGGATCAGATCCCCATGAGCTAGGGCTTTTGTCTTGGGAAAGGAGCAGTAGCTCCCTCAAAAGTGCCTTCCGTGACTGCCCCTGCCTGCCAATCACCCCAGGAAGCACAACCAACAGCCCTCAGACCCCAATTCAAGTCACAGCCTGGAGCAGCAACTTAACAAAAAATAATAATAAACAATTTATTTGCGTGCCTGACGGCATGCCAGGAAAAATGTCTCCACATGCCACTAATGGCACATGTGCTGGGGGTTGCTGACTCCTGGACTAGAGCAAAGACAGAAGCCTGTCCTGCATCCCCAGCTCTGTAATGGCAACTCACAGCTGTAACTCCTGGTCAGGCCTCTGCTCACCAGCTCTCTAGTGGGCAAGTCACAGCTGTGCAGGTCAGGGACAGTCAGAGAAGGGTTTTAGCAGCTGCTCCAAACTCAAGCTAGAACTAACACTGATCAACATTTGAGCAGCTCGAAGTGCAATGTGTAACAAGGCTCTTAGGGTGATATATTTTATTGGAACAACTTTGTAGTTGGGATAGAGTTAGAAAAGGTTTTGAACGCAAGACATTTTTTCTCAGGTCTGATCATAACAGGGCAGGTACAGCATAGTAACAAACTGTAATGGGAGGGGATGAAATTCCCAGGCAGAGCAGACACAATTAGCAGAACAACAGAGGCTGCTTACTGGCCTATCAAGGCATATCAAAAGGAAGGAGGGTCATTTTCGCTTTTCATATATGGAAAGAATCCAGAAATCAGATAAAATATAATTTTCTATAAAACCAATATCAGTGTTTACACCTTGGTCTGTGTCTAGCCAGCTTATGAATTTTAGTTCCCAAGTTTGACTTTTAAAGGTGTTTGGTAGATATCCAATGAGCATGAGGACACTGAGTTCAGCAGAGCAAATGTTCTGTGAGAATATGCTCCTAATAATGTGTTTGTGCCACTATAGATTTTTTTCCATGAGAGCTCATTCTGGAGCGTAGTTGCTGTTGAATTTCACCCATGTAGTTGCCATCAGAGTACTTGGCACATGGGATCTGGATATGGGAGGGCCTTGCGGGGGAATGCATGCTCAGGGGCAACCAACATGGGTTCATCAGTGGCAGGTCTTGTCAGACCAACCTGGTGGCCTTTTACGATCAGGTCACCAAATCATTAGACGCAGGGGTTGCTGTGGATGTAGTCTTTTTGGACTTCCGGAAGGCTTTCGACACTGTCTCTCACCCTGTCCTCATCAAAAAGCTGGGAGACTCTGGTGTCGATGCCCACACGGTCAAATGGGTCGCCAACTGGTTGGAGGGCCGCACCCAGAGGGTGGTAGTGGATGGGTTCTTCTCGACCTGGAAGGACGTGGGCAGTGGGGTTCCACAGGGCTCGGTCCTCGGGCCTGCACTGTTCAACATCTTCATCAGTGACTTGGATGAGGGGGTAGAAAGCACCCTGTTCAAGTTTGCTGATGACACTAAGATGTGGGGGGATGTGGGTGCACTAGAAGGGTGCAATAGGCTACAAGCTGACCTTGACAGGTTGCAACGGTGGGCGGATGAGAATAGGATGGGGTTTAACACTGATAAGTGCAAGGTGTTGCACATGGGGAGGAAGAACCGGCACCACACTTACAGGTTGGGGAACTCCCCTCTTGCCAGCACGGAGACGGAAAAGGATCTTGGAGTCGTCATTGACTCCACGATGAACATGGGCCGGCAGTGTGGGGAGGCAGTCAAGAAGGCCAATCGTACCCTGTCATGCATCCACAGATGCATCTCGAGCAGGTCCAGGGAGGTGATCCTCCCCCTCTATGCGGCACTGGTCAGGCCGCAGCTGGAGTACTGCATCCAGTTCTGGGCGCCACACTTCAAGAGGGACGTGGACAATATGGAAAGAGTTCAGAGGAGGGCCACTCGTATGATCAGGGGTCAGCAGGGCAGGCCTTATGAGGATAGGCTACGGGACCTGAACCTGTTTAGCCTCCACAAGAGAAGGTTAAGGGGGGACCTTGTGGCCTGCTACAAACTGGTCAGGGGGGATCAGCAGGTATTGGGGGAGTCCCTGTTCCCCCGTGCGCTGCCAGGAGTGACCAGGAATAACGGTCACAAACTGGCGGAGGGTAAGTTTAGATTAGATATTAGGAGGCGCTACTTCACAGTCAGGGCCGCTAGGGCCTGGAACCAGCTTCCAGGGGAAGTGGTGCAGGCTCCTAGCCTGGGGATTTTTAAAAGGAAGTTAGATGAGCACCTTGCCGGGGTCATCTGACCCCGGTGCTCTTTCCTGCTAAGGCAGGGGGTCGGACTAGATGATCTACCTAGGTCCCTTCCGACTCTAGCTACTATGAAACTATGAAACTATGAAACTATGTTGCATGACTGTCATCAGAAGGGAAAAATGGAGTAAACCACAGATTTTGCCTTTTACTAGAGGCAAAGCCAGATTTCTCATACTACCAGAGAAACCTGAAGATTTTGCCATAAGCTCCCTGCAGGCTGGCAGAGTTTCAGCCTGCAGGGCACTGTGGAGGAGCAGGAAGAAGGCAGAGAGATAGGGAGCACCATGTGCATGGATATATATGTGGCCCCAGGCAGCCTGCAGAGCAGCTCCAGCAGGTAAGTGCAGGGGGGAGAAGGGGATTAAAGCCCCTGTAGGAAGGGAGCTGGGCAGGGCCGAGGCTGCTGCCTAGATGGGTGGCACTTGAGGCCCAGGGCCACAATGCACAGCTGCAGGGCCCCAGTGGGGAGCAGGATGGGGCCACAGGTGGCTCATCCAGGGGAGGGGGAGGCCAGCTCCATCCTGCTGCATGCACCCCCAAGGGGGCAGGTGGGACTTGCGCCCTCCAGATCTGTACACAAGGCATGCACAGGCTGCGGGCCTGGGTTCCCACCCTGCTTCCCTCCTCTGGGGCCTCCACAGCCCATTGGGAGGAATACAGATCTGCCCCGCATACAGATCTGGGGGAGCAGGGGCTGTGGGTTGCTGGTGAAGAGCAACAGCAAGGCTGTGGGGGCTGTGGGTGGGGAGTGTGGGGCACCAGCGGGGGGGATGGAGTGGGGAGGATGTGGGAAGCTTAGGGTTTTTTTAGCAGAGAATTTGGTATTCTTATCAGGGAAAACCAGGATCCCTGGTCATTGGGTATTTTTGGTAGTATGTTTGGGTCTGCTGAACAGTCGTCTCTCACCTAGAGTTACCATACATCCAGGTTTTCCTGGACATATCTTCTTTTTTTGTACTCTGCCATCTGTCCAGGAGGGTTTTTAAAATGTAAGCAAGTGTCCAGGTTTTTTTCTCTGCCTCTGCTTTTCCCCAGCACTTCCAGATTGGCTGCTTGGGGAATTTGATTGACTGCAGGATGGGAGTGAAGGGTACCAGCATGGTCTGGGGGGTGGGCTACAATGGGTCAGGAATGAGAAGCAGGACTGGGGAAGCTCTTGCTTAGGAGTGAGGGGAAGAGGCAGGGCACATCACTGCCTCCCCCCACAATCATATATCTCTTCTCCCTTTCTTCCCCCTTCTCCATCAACAGATGTCCTCTTTTTTTAAACTGGAACTATGGTAACCCTATTCTCACCTCTCCCACTCCTGTTCTCTACTACATTGCGCCTGGTTCATTCTAATCAGACCTGACAAATAATATCTTACTTCCCAAAGCTTATCTATCTCTATCCCAATAATGTAGTTGGTCTGATAAAAATATCACCCTAAGAAATCCTTGCTTCTTGCATAATTTCTGCACCTTCACAGCTACCATATCATTGTTGCACTACCACTGTCTTGTGGGGAAGAGAAAAGACAGTCCAAGGACTTCTGTGAACCCTCTGCTGCCACTCTCAACAGACTTGGCAGAAAGGTACTAAAACATTAGAAAGTTGGAGTGAGAAATAACTGATGCTGTATCAGAGATTAAGTCCACATTTTTTCCTGAGTATGACAAAAAACCTGAAAAAACCCCCACAAAATGCACAAAATATTCTAACAATGGCACCTTATATTTATAAGCATCCTTTTCCCAGAAAAATTCTTGAACTAATATACAAGCTTTACACAACAACCACTACTGATCACTGTAAAGCAGCTATGTTTACAATGGTGGCAAGTCAGCAAAGTAGAATGCAATTGTTAACCTTGGAATCTGGCATAGTCACTGCTGGTCACCAGACCTACCATTGGTTAAAATGGCATGTGACCATCAAAGTAGTTGGAGCTTTAATTTTCCAACTCACCTGGAAATATGGGGGCAATTAAACTAGGTTATGGTGATATATGTAGCCTGAAAGCTGGGCCTTTAAAAGCACTGCTTCAATGATATTTCTCTGTTCTCCCCACAGTCATTCTAGTAATAAATGGAAGTGGCAAGGAGAATGGACACAAGGAAGTTTGGTAGGAGAAAGTGTTCAGTAAAGGCACAGACACAAGTGACATTTTTTCCCTGATCTGGCCCCTGAAAGCACTCTACTTGTGACCAAACACAAGTGCACAGCTGCAAAGTGCTTTAAAAGGGTCCGATCCCCACAACAATCTGAACAGTTTCAGATGAAGATGCTCCAAAGCAGAGCCCAGCTTTGCTTTCGGCACTGTTTGCAGAATGGGAGGCAGGAAAGGGGGCAGAGGGAGCTTAGTCTAGGGGTTACCCAGCCTGTGCTGGTGTGGGGCAGGTGGATTGCAGCCCTCCTCCCCAAGCGGGGGAGGGGACCTCTGATCCACTCCCCTGCCACAACTGCAGCACAGGCTGGGGGAAACCACAGAATGGACCTACCTTCCCTGCTTTCTCCAGCTCCCATGTTGAGACAGCACTGGGGCTTGGGAGAAGCAGGGGGAGAGCCAGGGAAAGAGGCTGCAGAGATGCAGCCTCTCTCCCTGGATCAGCTCCAGATTGAAGCTCAATCCCTCACCCTCCCAACCCAACAGCTAAACTCTGTTGGGTCAGGAAGATCAGTCTAACTCATGGCGCTTTCTGTGAAGTGCCATGATTTAAAATGAGGAGCTGCATTTGTGCCTGGACCTTCTATCTTCTTGTAAGTGTGGTCTGGAGATTTACTTAAAAAGCATTTCCACATTTTTCCTAGACTCTCTGAAGACAAGAAAATGGAAGGAAATAAAAAGCTGAGCACATGAACGCCTACAAATAAAAACAATCAAATAAAAACTGTAATAAACACAGCCATACAATACAGTAACCTCTTCAAGATCTCAAAAGCTAGGAGGATAAAAGTGAGTAAGATGGGAATCTGTTAATAAAAACCTGAAGTGCTGCTGGAAAAAGTTTTTGTAACAACAAGTACCATGCTTTCTTCTGAACTGCAATGGACTCAGCCCACTAATGCACCATAGCACTCAGTAGCACTGAGCTCTTTGCACTGCCTTTCAAAGGAGATGCCAAACCAAGCCCTTACCTTCTCAAATCTATTAACGATACAATGGCACTTTCTGCTAGAGAACTCCCACATGCCATTACACAACATCATTGCCAATTCAGTGAGAAAAGCCACCACTTACTTTGCCTAAAGTCCTCAACTGAGGGAGCAAGGGGTTCACATGGCTGATACTTACTCATTTAGGACCACACGGATATTTTCAACAGAACATAAATTCATATCTGTCCCACAGTCACCATGCACATCCACGCGCACATACACACACACACGTGGAACCCTTACATTCAGACTGTTACATGACTAAAAGTCATTTTTATTAAAAGGAAAAAATGACACCTAGATAAACTAAATAATGAAATTCTGCAATACAAATACATATTCTATAATCCCTAGCGGCAAGCCAAAACACTATAAAGTTAAATGAGATAGAAAACACAGAAAACAGGGACTTTAGCATGGATACATGGATGCAGCCTTACTGAGGGCTGCACACTACAGTAATTTTTATCAATGGGACACTTACGTATCTGAGGGAGATGTTGTATGTATATGCACGTGTACATATTTTTGTAAACACACACATGCAAAATAAAGGGAAGGGGCAGGGGAAACATCACTGATCAATATATACACAAGACACACTATATTCCCACAATGGAATGCCTTACACATGCAACATCTTATGATTTAAGACACATGTTTGAATTCAAAATATTTTCACTTAAAAATATTTGTAGTTTATTCTTTAAAATATTAAATATCCAGTAATATTGGTTGGGCACAGCTCAAGACTAACCTAACAGCTAATGCTGAAGCCAGCAAAAGTCCCCTTGGCTATTTATACAGTAGTTTAGATTGGAAGCTGGTTTGTATTTTTGTATGTGTGCGAGTAATGAAAAGGTAATGTGAACAAGTCACAGAATACGCTTTAATTTTTATGTTATTTTACTTTATTTTATGTTATGTCACTTGGTCATTGACTAGAGCACTAAAGAAAGCAGGAAAATTATTGCAGGTAAAAGAGTGGGAAAAATCATTGCTGCCTCTAATTGAGTTGCCTTCAATCTTATCTCCTATAGATCCCTTAGATTGTTTTCCAATTTCCCTTTCCATTTCTTCCATTAAATGGCTCTAACCCCTGACCTCCATTTACTGCCACACATTTATCTTCTGTTCTTAACTGAGGTGTAATGTGTCCACTTGCCCAGTTCTGAGCACCAGAGATTCTGACAACCTGCTTGATAAATACTAACTTGTTTTTAAAAGCTTACTTTGGTAGGCCTCAGAGATATATTCTTGAGTACTGCTGTACCTTTACAACTGAAATGTAACAAGATGATGACCAGAAAAATCGTGTCATGAGAAACTTTGCTTTTTATTTGCTTCTCTGGTAGGGAATGAAGATAGATCCTTACAGGATCTAAGGAAAGAGAGGAGAAAAAAATTGTAGCAGTAAAGCTTTCGACAGTTTAATCTTTTAGGGCATTTATACGCAAATGTTCTGTCCCACTATGTGCCGGAGATCTGCCAATTAATCGAGTCTGCTCCGCATGCGAGCTGATGCAAACTGTGTTGCGCCATGTGCGGATGTGTAAGCGGTGAAATGTGTGTCAGCGTGCAGAAAATGGTCGCAGTGTGCTTTTGAACTAAAATACCTTTTATGTGTTTCAGTTCAAAAGTGTACCACCACCATTTTCTCAGTGCTAACACGCCTTTCACCACTTATACAACTGCAAGTGTCGCAGTGGTGGGCGCTTTGAAGTTTAAAAATTATACGCACCTACATGTGTAAAAATGACCTTCGATTTTCTGTTTTAAATATAAAATCGGATATGTTTTGTAATCATGCTTTTCTTCCTGAAATTTGACTTCCAAGAAATAATACAAACAGTAGTTTTAATAATAAATAACAATATGAACTTGTAGAACACATTACCTCCAGGGGCATGTAACAAACATCAGCAAAACCCCTCAGAACTGTATGTTACTGAACCCCTTTAGCAGATAGGTAAGTTTGTGGCAGAGTTAGGACCCAAAAAGATAAGAAAACTATTAACTTTGGTCAGATTGCCACTCTCCATCTCCTTAAACCTTGAAGGAGTGGATACTGAGCAGAAATATTCTAGCCACTTGTCAATACAGTTGACTTAACATAGTGTTCTCAGTTGCAACAAAATATTAAGATTACATGGAATACAGTGTAGTCAGGAATTTAAGCCCTTCAAAATTCATAAATAAATTATCATCACACAATTATTCTTAGAGGGTTTATGTTATGGTAGTGACTGTACAAAGTAAAATAAGAATTTACTGGAATTCTGATGGCAGGAATCCAAGAGCAAATTACACCGTTCAACTATTTTGTATATGGCTCGGTTCAACTATGTCATATTTTGTTCTCCTTTGTCCGCCCTCCTCCCTCCCACCACAAAAAAAGACCATCTTAAAAGATCCCGAGTCAAAATGAATTAAAGGGTATGTCAGTACTACAAACCACAGGAGTGATTATATCTGGTGTAGACACACCAGGCTAGCTTTAAGCTTGCTTGATAGCCATTCTGCTCCTGATAACCAACTGAGCTAGTCAAAAGCTAGCATGGAGGTGGCTACATGCATTACACTAGCCTGTGAAATGCAGCATGGACATACCTTCTATCATACATTGCTGGCCAAAAGAGATTGTCTCTATCAAAAAGGCTATAAACTTAGCTCCAAAGTGAAAAAGGGAAGTGAAGGGCAGAGGCTTAAAGAGTAATGTATTGATGTAATTACTATCACTGGTTCCAGAATATGTTGCGTTTCTATTCTTCATTAGTACAGTGATGGGGCCACTGTTGTAGCTATAAGGCTTCTGCTACGATACATTTCTGACTAGATTGCTTGGTGCGTGTGTAGACGAAACAGGTGCCCTAAATTGAAGCAGTGGGTTTTAAAAAACACCGCTTCAATTTCGGGCTGATTAAACCCTGTGTTGTGCATATACCCTGCTGACTTGCCTGCCTCTCTGGCACGGAAGGGAGGGTGAGCTGCCAGAGGGGAGAGAGGTTTCTGGGCTGCGGGGGTGGGGGCAATGCCTCCCACATGCAGGCCCCCAGCTCCGGTGATCCCAGGGGGAACCGCAGCCATGGAGAATAGCACCAGGCCCCCACACAGCTCAGGCGGGCTCCAGGTGGGGCCGGGTGGGGGGAGGGAAAGATCAGGCTCACTGCTTTTCCTGGGCAGAGCCTGATTTCCCAGGCTGCTCCCAGGCTGCCTGCACAGGCTTCCTGCAGAGCCGTGGAGCTGCACGGAGCCTGGTGTTTCGCTCTGCAGCTGTAGGGGCAGGATGTACCCCAAGTCATTTAAGGTGCACTGCGCCACCAAACTTCCTACAGCAGCTGGAATTAATGTACAATATGCTGCCGAGGCGTGCAAACACTGACACCGTTAAAATGGTGCAAAAGCATTTAGCCCACTTTAAAGTGCTGTGCGCACACACCTCTCATTTAATTTACACACAGCCTTGGAAGCTGAAGGGGAAGATCTTGGAAACAAATGGCAATTTTAATATGACGAGACACGACTCCTTGGACCATTGATTAACATACTCCATCACAAATACTGAGGATCAATACTGATATGATAGGCAATTATCTGTGAGAGATCTCTAGTGCAACACAGATCTTCCACATTTAACAGGACCAAAATGAAACCTGCTGGCAAGGGGCTGAAGTCAAGGCAGGTAATACACAACAGAAAGTAGAACTGAGAACAGCACTGGAGACGGCAATGGCACTAAAAGGATCATTGGCATTCACAGCATGAGTGCTCTTTAACATGCTCAGCACCAAACAAGCATCTGGTGCCACCTAATTAAAGCACCAGTTCCCATTAGGTGACATCCAGCATTATGAATCAAATGAAACATCTGCTAATTCTTAGAACAGGCAGCCAAAACAAGCCAGAAAGAGACAAAACAAACACACATGCACTTATACATACATTACTAACTTTGGCATGGAGTGCCTGACTGAATGCAAGATCTGTGCAAAATACCCACATCATTAAGCGGTGTGTCTTCAGTTGATCTGATCAACTGTATAAACATGCTTGAACACTTGCTCTGTGGGCCAGGAGGCAAAATGGGGCAAGTATTTACAAAACTGAGCAAACACACATCACTGCACAACGGCGTACTGCAATGGAACTTGCCAGTGGGTGAAATCTTCCCAAGTTCACTTGGTTTAGCAGGAAAAGGCAATTAACTGAAATGATTAAAGGACTGGAGAACACAACAAACTCAACAGACACATGTATCATAACAGAAAAAACTCAGAGTGTGTTTTCCCCAGTGATAAACAGATGCTTTAGTTTTATTTCCACTATAAATAATTGATTTATTTTAATAGGTAAAGATAATCAAGCATTTACATGGCTTCCTGTAGGGCAGCAATATTAAACCACTACATAATGGCCATTCATAAAATGAAGTCAAATCCTTTTTTCTTCCTTTTGTGCATTCATTAGTTATCAAACATATCGTCACACTCACAGTAAAATGATTAGGCTTTCAAATTTCTTTTAAAGTATCAACAGGCTATCCTGCCTATTAAAACACTACCACCACCACCAATCCTTCCCACACCCTCCAAAAAAACAGAACTTTTCATATGCTGATGTGTATAACATTCTGAACATGAATATGGTTTGAATTCGCAGACCTCATTATGATCTGACTCATATGAGTTTGACCCTAGTGAAATTTAATTCACTTCAATGAATCTTTATCATGTGTATACAGCACCCAATATATGCAATGGCAATAAACCATAAGTACAGATCCTTACCTCTGACAGATTAGCTCCTACACTAAATAAAGGAAAGCCAGAACATGGTGGGAGAGCAGAGAACGTGAGGATACTGGTAAAGTTAGGGGCTGCTGGTATGATGTATAACGCACCATGGTAGTCTGGGGTTTCTTTTTAGATTGCATTTGTTAATAATATTTGAGGAACTGTGGGCCCAGAGAAGCTCTGAGAAGGGGTTTGGGCAGCAACGGTGCTTACTGTACAATGTTAGCAAAGACAAGGCAGGGGTAGGGGCACCATAAGAGAAGCCACAGGGGGAAGAACAGACCAGGCGTGGAAAGAAATGGAACTGGCAAAACCCAAGCTCCTCCTATACAATGTCACTGTATCTGTAGGTATTATATGTATGCATATATACAGAACAGCTGTGCCTATTACCAGCAGATCTCCAGGGCAGTGCTTTCTTCTGGTTTTGTTTGGTTTATTTTGAAACCACTGCAGAAACTGTTAACATTTAAATAATCCTTGCTCGTTTGCATTTTGTTTTTTATCTGGTATTTTAACCATGTCATCTCCTTCTGGGGGAGCCTTTCCAGGATCTGTCTCCCTTTCTGGATCAGATTCAAATTTCTCAGCTTTGCATTCAACACCCTCCGCAGCTCTGCCGCGTCACTCTCCAAACTAAGTCCTGCTTGCAGTCTGCCAATTTCATTTCCTTCAAGGATGCAAACGCATCTCCCACACTGCCCTGACAGCTGGCACACTCGCACGCACACACATGCTGGAAGGGAATGGGGCACGGGACAGATCAGTTAGGACAGGCCCTGCATCAAATACTCTCCCCCTTAGCATCCATCTGCTGTGTGCCACTGTGAGATGCAAAGTACTGGGGTAGATCCACCTGTGGTCTGATCCAGTATGGTATCTCTTATGTTCACAGCATATCTGGATAATCATTGTCTATGAATTATTTATGTTTAATAGGTAAAAAGGAGAGGAGGAGATTTAAAAAAAAAATGGTAATAGAATTAGGCATTGGATGTTCTTCTCATTTAACCTTATGAATCATGCACATATATAACCACTATTTTAATAAATAAACTAATACATGAACATATACATATTATACACAGAAATTTTAATACTATAATACATTGCATGGTAAGTTTACTATGCTCATATTTAATAACAGAATTTCACCATGGTTTTGTTCTCTTTTACTTCCTCGTCCCTCCTGTTTTCAGTTATGTATATCTCAAGCCCCATGTCTTCAATCCTACTGTAACCTCTTAAGGACTATGTTTCCTTAGGTGTACATCCAGCCCCCTATCCCAGTTGGGGATTCAGGGCACTTCTGGAATTTACATACCTTGGAGAAGATGAGTTTTGCAGAAGGGTTTGGTATAAACTGGAAGGAGGATAAAGGCATCAAAGAAAGATAGAGATTACTGTGGTCTAACTGGGAGATTACCAGGGCAATCAGGAAGGAAATGTAGGTTTGGATTTTAAAGCTACCTAAAAAGAAGAATTCACAGGATTCAGCAGTAACCTGTATGCAAAAGATAACAGAGGGAAATGAGTCAAATGTGACTGATATCATGGATTTGGGTTACAGGGAAGAGGGCTGAGCTGTCACCTGTGCAAAAGAGTAGATTGCAGAGGATCATCTATAGTGGTGGGGGTCAACCTTTTTGCCAGGCTTACATAAATCAGTGCCATGCTCTCTTTGAATGCCACTCTGATCCTCTTCTTCTGTTGGATTTGCTGTTTTGTTTTCTGCTTCCTGTATCTGCTTCTGTGCTGCCTGTCCCCTCCCTGGTGCACCATGTGTCATACACAGAGGCTGCCCATGCCACAGGTAGTATGTGTGGTGCAGGCTGGCCACCCCTGATCTATAGAGCATTTGCAGGAGGGAAGGTTCATGGGTAGAGAGATACAGATGCAGGTAATCAGCACAGAGAGGGCATGTACCAAAAAAGTAAATTATGTCTTTCAGTGGGTGAAGTATAGAAAGAGAAAAGGGTGGGGACCAAGGATAGTGCCCAGTGGGAGACAGGGAGAGAGACAAGGGCAATAGCATAAAGCCGAGAAGTGAAACGCCAAGGAACTGATATGGAGGTGACAAATTGGACAGGCTTAAGGAGAAAGAAAAAAAAAGAAGTTGGAAAAGGCACCTTGGGATCTGGCTAAGAGCAAATCATGAGAGGGGACAAAGCCAAGCTTTTCAATGAGTTCTTTACATCTGTATTCCTAGACACAGACCAAGACAAATCTCCCAATTGGTCCGCAAACGATACCAAATTATGAGGCAAAGTTAACACACCAGAAGGTAGGGAATGGACAGTTTGGAAAAATGGGCAGGATGAAATAGGATACGGTTCAACAAAGACAAGTGCAAGGTGCTGCACCTGGGCAAAAACAACCACCAACGCACTTCCAGGTGGAGGGATGGCCATTTCAGTGGCACAGCAGTGGAAAAGGACCTTGACTCATATTTGACTCCGAGATGAACATGAGCCGTCAATGTGATGAAGTGATCAACAAGGCTACCCGCACTTTATCATGCATTAGCAGATGCTTGACATACAGGTCCAGGGAGGTAGTTTCCCCTTTATGCAGCACTGCTCAGGCTGCAGCTGGAGCACTGTGTCCAGTTCTGGGCGCCGCACTTCAAGAGGGATGTGGAGAATCTTGGGAGGGTTCATAGGAGGCCACTCATATGGTCACAGGCCTGCAGGCAAGGACAGACTGAGGCTGAGAGGTGATCTTGTGGCTGCCTATAAATTCACCAGGGGAGGCCAGCAGGGAAGAGGAGATGCTCTATTTACTAGGGCAGCCCCTGGAGTAACTAGTAACTAGGAATAATGGCCACATATTGACGGAGAGCAGATTTAGGTCGGACATTAGAAAGAACTTCTTCACGGTAAGTGTTGCCAGAATCTGGAACAGGCTTCCAAGGGAGGTGGTGCTCTCCCCTACCCTGGGGGTCTTCAAGAGGAGACTGGACAAGCACCTCGCTGGGGTCGTCTGACCCCTGTGCTCTTCCCTGCCCAGGGCAGGGGGTCAGACTCGATGACCTACTGAGGTCCCTTCTGACCCAAACATCTATGAATCTATAAGAGGCTAGGCTGGAAGATTTCAACAGTGGTTTGTTTTTTTCCAGGATGAGGAAACAGTTATGTGTTTGAATACAAAAGCAGTGGAGGGAGAGAAAAAAATGAAGATGTAAAATAATGAGGGATAAGAGAAAGAGTAAATTAGGAGGGAGACAAAGAGGCGCTCCAGGGGGCAGGGCAGGAGCTAGCACTGGAATGAGGGGACACCAGGGCACCCAGCTTGTTCTGTTTCCTTCAGCAAACAATTTTTCTCTGACACTGAGCCAGGCTCATCCTGCATGTAAGAGGCTCTACCACCAGTTCCTGGAGCCTCTGGGACATGTTCCTACACAACCAGCAGGCCAGAAGCAAAAACTGAAAAACGGCTTCCCATCCCATATGCAGTTTTCAAAGAGAAATGTTATCTGTGTTCATTTCCTATCTTTATTTGAAAATAAATCTGACCTAAATTAATGAAACATCTAGATGAAAACAAGACAGTCAGGCAATGGACCTTTATCTTGGGGCAGGAGTGTCAAAGGTCCAGCCTGGTGAGCTATTATACCTGGCCCATGGAGCTTCTGGAGAGGCCAGGAATTCAGAGGTGGGGTAAGTAGGGAAGGGTAGAGTGCATTAGTAAATCCCAGGGTATGGGGCACCATTATGGATGCAAATTAGCAGCATGGGGGCAAGTGAGGTCTGCATTAACCACCATACTGCTGCCACTTGCTCTACAGCCACCAAGTCTTGTGAGCAGCTCTGCAATACGGATCCGGCCTGGGAGGGTTCGGAAGGGCCATCAACTTTGACACCTCTGTCTTAAGGCGTGGACAACTGTACAGTTGGAGTGGTTTCAAAGGAGAGACGACTGCTACTTGGGAATGCACAGCTGTTACACTCTGCTTTTTACATGTGTGAGGCTGTAGGGATCCAAGTGAGGTACACCGCCCCCACTTTAACACTGGATGACGCAGAATTAAGGTTCGAACACTTTTGCGGCATTTTTATCACTACAGGCTCTTGCACACACAACTGTTACAAGTGTAACAGCTGTTGAGGGTCCAGAGCAGCAGTTGTCCCCCACCACTCCCCTTTTTAAACTGCTCCAAGCATAAGTTTCTCCATACTCTTAGAATCATCTCTGATAAGAACCTGGCCTGTCAATGAGGAACTATAAGCTCCGGCAGCTTTGACCTCTACTTGCTACAGTTACAACATTTCCATAATCATCCTTGCTGTGAGTGCCATACAAAGAAAGCCCTTGTCCCTGAATTATAATTATGGAAACAGCAAATAATTTCTATGGTCTGTATGTAAAACTTGGCCGCCTTGAAGTCAATGTCAAAGCACATATTCACTTTGGTATGACTAGTCTCCTATGACACGAAGACTACAATAAGCAAAAGCTCTGCAAGATGGGCATTGCAAAAAAGACCTAAGCCCCTCTGATAACATTCATGCATCAATCAATCAATCAATCCAGCTTCCTCATTCTAGGACCTCCCTTAGGACAGCAATATTTACAGGATTTACAAAATGTAATACAATGTCCAAATAATTTATTGACATTAACAAGCAAAAGATGCTGTATGAATGGAAAGACAGACAGTCTCTCAGCCACAATTAAAATAAAATTGCATTTACTGACCTCAACAACAAAGGAAGTGAGGGTAGGAAATTCCATGTAATATTTTATGTTCTGAACTAATTAAAGATCTCATTCCCCAAACAGCCAGCTAGCAAATATGAACAGTGCTTCCACGTGAAGTATTTCTGTTTTAATGGTTACTGTAATGAGCACATCCCCAAAGGAACAAGCCAATAAAGAATGTCTCCTATCTGGAGGATGCTGAGTGAAACTTAAATTTTTCTTAATTTTACAGCAATTCTGTATTGCATCATATCAGCCTTCTCCAAAGAACTCAGTTCAATTTCTCTGCGATAAATCTAAAGGAAAAAAAACTCAATTTAACCCATTTTAGTTAATTTTTTTCCCTTTACTTTATTTCTGACTATGCCACTTTCAACACATATGCATTTAAAATTAAAAATTAATTTGTGAGAAACTGTCTCCTTATCATAACCAGACACCAGAACAAAAACACCTTTATTGTGTTATTAAACTGTTGTCGCAGAGAAAGCTCTAAGCACATGGCATTGTTGCTCAACTGCCTAGAGGTAAATTAGAGTGATCCTCTCCTCCCTATTTCCCTCTCCCCCTCATTCTTTTTCATGTACATTATGCTTCTGGCAATAAAGATCACACTGCTGCCTTCTGTAAAGCTCTGCATCTAAATCCTGATGTGGCTGCTGTATCACATATGGCTTTTCTTAATTACTCCATTCATGAGAGAGATCAACTTTCACAAAGGCACAGAACCTCTTAAGAGAACTGTGTTAGGATGTTTGGCCAATTATCAGAAGTAAAATAGGCATCACACACATGTGGATGCAGACACTGAATTAATGCCCAGCACCGGAGCTGATAAAACATGAAGGAATTCTAGCTAACTTGTGCATCAGTGGCTTAGTAAAATTAATAAGAACAAGTAGGATTAATTAGTAAAAGAAACATTGGGTACAAACTCAGAAGGTTACTAAGAGAAGGGTTTTGATTGTGAGAGAAATCAGTGAGCAAGCTGGAGGAGTATGAAGGGGACCCAAGAAAACATGGTATCATAAAAGCCCCAAAGAGGAAAGTTTAAGTGGTGGATAGATGGAGGAGGAGAGGACTTCCCCAAGAGAAGACCAAGTGCTGACTTTGCTAAGAGCAGCATCAATGACAGAAGCCAGATTCTGTGCCATTCAGGGAAGAAGGGGAGCAGAGAAATCAAGACAGTGGGTGTGGGAAGCACACTCAAGGAGCCAGCAGACAAATGGGAAAAGGAAGTTACAGTCACAGGTAAGGCAAAGTGCAGTACAGTTTTGGGATTAAGCTTACCCCTGCACATCTAAAGGTTGAGGAACAGGGGCCAGATGAGACTGACTAAAGTAAAGGCAGGCTCAAAAATAAGTGGGGGAGAAGAGGATAGAAGACAGGCTGCCAAAAGTTTGGAAGATGAGAGTAAGTGACCTTGAGATGGGACTTAAGTAGAAAAGGCTGATGCTGTGGGCAAGGATGAGAAGTCTTCCAAGTACTGCGTATGCATGCAAAACAGAAAACAAGATTTGTTAAAGGATGGAAAAGCATTCATGGAGAAAAGACAGGAGGTCTCACCAATGCAACAGGCAGGGCAGGGAGAACTGAAGAGAGGTGATAGTGAAAAAGTAGGACAGAGGGCTGAAGCTGGTAAAGTGGGAACTGGAGGATGAACAAGAAAAAACATGCTAGGGAATCAAACTACTCAAAAGATAAAGGATGATATCTTATATTTGACTAAATGTATTTCTATAGATTTAAACAAGCTTTTGAATGCAATATATTCTTCCTTTAAGATAACTGAGAATACATGGCAAGAGGTAGATGCTAGGTCTGAGCAAAGCTTTGGTTAGCGATTTAATTCAGAGAAGATTCGGACCAATTCAGAGGCTGAATCTCCGAATCCAACTCAAATCACTTGAAGCTTAAAACTTTTTGAATCGTTTTGGAGCCTCTGAATTGATTCAGAAAAAATTTGGTGATTTGGAGGGCAGTCTTTATGAGAAAACAGAAACTTAGAAGAGGGAGGGGAAGCTGGGGTGGGGAGGGGGAGCAGGGGAGGAAGGACTGACATCTCTAGCTGGCCAGTGAGAGTGATTTCTCTCTGACTGCCCTTCTAATCACAGTGTCTGGTTGAGGGACAAAGAAACAGCATAAAAGCCTCTGTCTGTAGACTAGCTGTGCCTTTTGTGAGCTCGTTCTGAGTGAGCAACAGTGTCAGAAAGGTACCAGACTGCCTGGCTTGCTTCATAGTCAGTCATTTGCCTTCTCCTTTTTGTTCTTAGAAAGGATTGGATAGGATATAGCTTAGCTTACCTTAGCTTAGAATCTCTCTGCTTGATACTTATCCAATTCATTTCTTTCAATTTATATTTGTTCTCTCTCTCTCTTTTTTTTTTTTTTGCAAACTTTTTAAAAAGAAAGCTCAGTGTTTTCCCTAGCAGTGTAATCCATCACTGTGCAGGGAAGCACACATTGCATACACACACTCACACACACATAGAAGAAGAAAAATCAGATGTTCCTAGAAGAGATTGAATAACTATTACATTAGTTATAGTTAGTTTTAATAGTTTACATACTGACTAACGAGAACACAGAAGAAGTCAGATAGAGATTCAGAAAAAAGAAGATATTTTAGGTACACTACACAACTCAGAACAGTACAGTAAAGGATCTTAACCCAGAAGAAGAAGAGGAAGAAGACATTCAGTCACCCATTCAGTCAGGGCAGAGAGCACATCACCGAAAAACAACACACACACACACCATATACTTTATTAACAGGCAAACAATAATTAAGCCACAGTCTACTACACAAAGTGAAGCAAACAAATCAGACAAGCTAGAAGAAGTCAGACAGGCACAACTTTTGCAGTACAGGAAAGATTAATATGAAGCATGCTGGAAAGGCAGGTGCCAGGTCTTCTGGCATGGGAGGGATAGGGGGTAGGGTGAGAGCTAGAGCTGCAAGTTCCCTCCCCACCCCCAACTAAACACAGACAAATCCTCTTCCCAGGCAGCCATGAGGTTTCTGTTACCAGTGGAAGCAAGGAGGTGGAAGCAGTACCTGAGGTCTCTGCACCTACACCACCACCCCTAAGTCCAAAAATAGGCACCAGCAGCAGAATCAATGTCTCCTCCACCCCAATATCATCTCTCAGCATGAGGAGGAGCTGGAGCTGGAACCAGCGATGCCGAGTGTCCTGGCTCAAGCAATTCTGGGAACCAAGGGAGAATCAGAGCTTGTGCTCCACACCCCTCAAAATTCCCCTAGACCTAGGTCTTCTTCTTTGGAAAGCAGCACCTTGGAGGAGGTTGTGGAGGCTCAGGCAAGTGGCTCAGATGAGGCAGATCCTCCTGCTGTTGTGCCTCAGCCTGCTGAAGAGAGAGATAAGGCAGCATCCTCACCCTCAACCCAGAAGCAGATGAGTAATGTAACATGGAAGCATTTTGAGCTGGCAGATGATCCCAGGTTTGCTATCTGACAGCACTGCCAAAGGCAGATCAACCGGGGCAAGGAGGTGAAACACTTAACCACCACGGCAATGTTGCTGCATCTCAGGAGGCAGCACCCCCTTGCCCTTCTTCCTGCTCAGCCTGGCACCAGTATGAGCATGCTCAAAGGGAAGTCCCTTGCTTGCTTCAAAGCCCCCATCCCCTCAAAGAAGAGGCAGGCCACCCTGGAGTGGTGGGGGAAAGCTGCAGGCAGAGGGGGGCATATTCCCAAGGTGAGCAAGATCACCCAGAGCATTAGGGAGATGCTTGATCTGGATAGCTGGCCCTTTTCCCTAGTTGAGCGGCCAGGATTAAGGCAGCTTATGGCACTTGTGTCCCCACCTAACCAAGTGCCCGCAGGCACGCACCACCTTTAGCAGGATGGTGATGCCCTCCCTGTATGAGGCATGCAGGGTGTACTTGAGGGAGGAGCTGAGCAAGGCAGGACCACAGGTAGCTTTGCACTTCACCTTGGACATCTGGAGCAGTTGGGGAGGGGCAATCACACCTACCTCTCCCTCACAGGGCACTGGTCCAATCAGTCAGGCTGTCAGTGGGCTCTCCTCCAAGCTGAGGTGCTGGATGAGTCCCACATGGCAAGGGAGATCATGGTGGTCATGAACCGCATGGTGCAGGGTTGGCTCATTGGGCAGGCCGAGCTCACCCAGTGGGGCCAATATGTCATGCTCACCGACAATGGGGCCAACATGGTGAAGGCTATCTGTGATGCCAACTTTGTTGGCAACCATTGCATGGCACGCAGGATGCACCTCATAGTTGGAGTGCCTTGGAGGGGGACAGGGCTGCCAGTGATGGCACCACCACCATTACCGCTACAAGCCAGCTGATTTCAAAGTGCAGGAAGCTGGTGGGCTACTTCCACCGCAGCATCAAGGGGGGCAAGATGCTGCGGGAGAAACAGACAGAGCTGAGCATCCCATAGCACAAAATCATGCAGGATGTGGAGACTTGGTTAAACTCCACATAACTGATGCTCAAAAGGCTGGTGGAGCAACAGAAGGTCATCCATGAGATGGGCTTGCTTGGGGAGATTGGGATCAGCAGCCCGCTAAACAGAGATGAGTGGGGTACCATCTCCCAGATCTTGGTGGCCCTCAAGCCCTTCCTCAAGGCCATTAAGACCCTTAGCGCTGGCGATGCCTTCCTCAGCCAGGTGATCCCCCTAGTGAGGGAACTGGAGAACCAAATGGAGACGTTCCAGGGGATCAATGTTCCTGGCTGGGGCAGGCCACTATCATCAGATGTGCAGGCACTGGTGAGGCAGCTGAAGGAGGGCATCAGGAGATGGCTGGGTCCCTTGCCATCTAGTACAGTCCACATGCTGGCGAGCATATGCAACCCAAGGGTGAAGGGGAACATGTGCACTGGCAGCACCAAAACCCTCAATCACTGGATGCAGGTGCTGGTAAATGAAGTCAGGGAGGCCAAATGGCAGAGGCAAAAGGATGTGAAAGAGGGGGATCCATTTTCCTGTATCAGCACCCCCCGTACTAGCACCATCACTGGCACCAGCACCAGCCAGTCTCCTCCATACCAGCCACTGCCAATGCAGGCCAAGGGCATGGCTTCAATGCTGGGGTCCAAACGCACCAGATCCCAGCATCGGGCAAGTAGCACCGAGGCTTCATTGGCGACCTACCTCGCCGAGGATGTGGAGCCAAGGGGACTACGACCCCTTGGTCTATTGGGCAAGCTGCAGCCAGATGTGGCAGGATCTGGCCACAGTTGCCCAGCACCACCTGTACTATCCACCAACCAGTGTGCTGAGTGAGAGGGTGTTCAGCATTGCTGGGTATGTTGTGACACCCCACCACATCTGCTTGGATCCTGGTTTGGTGGGGCAGCTGGTGTTCCTGAAGGTGAACCTCCTGCTGATGGGGTTCCCCAAGCTCCACCTGCAGATAGACTGAGTGCCACCCTGTTCACTCCATCTACACCAATTTCCTTTTTCCATTTTTTTAAAAACCAGTTAATGCCCTGCTCTTAGCTGGAGGTGGCACTCACTGCATCACCAGCCTGCAGGGGAAGAACATGTCACCGCTGACCTCGCTTACCTGACAGGACAAAGTTGGAGGTATGAGCTGGGGTTATGGGGAAGAAGGAGGCCCCAGGCCCTGGGGATGACCACTAAAACTGAACCCTGCCAGGGTAGGGAGGTTTGGTGGGACTGCTGATCCAATGCCAGAACCAATGATCCCCTGTTAAAAGGTGGGTAGGAGGCAACTTATCTTCCAGCTAACGCATGCATGCACTAAGTCCTGACTGGGGAAAGCCCAGACCTGTCACGTCTTTGATGCTTGCTGGTTGCAGTTCTGTTGAGGCTCCTGGTGAGCTCAGCTTAGCTGCACGGGATGCCAGGTTTTGAATTGAAAACCCTTTTGTCAGGCTGAGGAAGTATCTGCAGTTGGTGTGTCTCCTGGTCCTGGAGGGAAAGAATAGTAAAGAAGCCAGAAGTTGGCCTGGCACGCAAAGCGGGCAAGAAAGCCAGTCAGTGAAAATGGAAATGGAGGCATCAGGGGGTGAGGGACAGGGCTGGGGGTGGGGGGGGAAGGGGGGATGTAGCAGTGCAGGTAAAAGTGCAGAGGCACGTGGAGAGTCAGATGTCCGGCGGGTTGCAGCGTGTCAGAATTCCACTGTCTCATCTACACTGAGTCCATACGTTTCTGCACCTAGGAGGCTGACGAAGTAAAGTTCATCAACCCGGCTGTGAAAAGGGTTTTGTAATTTGTTCCCTCTCAGGATCAGGCATGAGAGATTGGAGGTAGAGTGTTTTTTAGGTGAGGACTGTGCCCCCACAGGTAGTTGGGTTTTGTTGTCTTTGCCAGATTCTGGTGTGCAGTTTGTGGGCTACTGGAGACAATTGGCAGGTTTTGAGTTGTAGGAAGTTGGCTTCAGCTCTGGTGATGAGGATAGGAGCTTGTTTGAATGTACGAGCTCACTTTTCAGGCCCACTTTTCAGGCCCACTTTTCAGAGCTGGGCCTATGAACTGCACTTCATAGGTAGTAGGTACAGAAACTCATGGACTCAATATGCACAGTGGGGTTCTGACACACTGCAACCTGCCGGACATCTGACACCCCAGGCACCTCTGCACTTTTACCTGCGCTGCTACATCCAACTTTCCCACCCCACTCCCCCAGCCTGTCCCTCACCCCCTGAAACCTCCATTTCCATTTTCACTGACTGGCTTTCTTGCCTGCTCTGCGTGCCAGGCCAGCCTCTTCTTCTTTACTATTCCTTCCATCCAGGACCAGGAGACACACCAACTGCAAGTACTTCCTCAGCCTGACAAAGGGTTTTTCAACCTGAAAGCTTGCTAAGATATATTTCTCTATTCTGTTTTTCATAATAAACAGATAAACACAAAAATACAAGATAAGCCATCACACACCATGAGTAACATCATATGTCCAACACAACATCTTTACTTCTTGCTGTCAATTCCTTTATAAACAGAAAGGCTCTGTGACAGTTCAGTTTGGCAACCTTAGATGCTGCTGGTGCTACTGGTACCGACTGCTGAATCACCTACAGTATTTTTTACCTGCTGCTGTACAGTGGTGGACCAGACTGAGGCTGTAGGGGAGGAGGAGACCTCAGTGGGGCACACTGCCATGTTGTGCAGAGGTCTCAGCACCAGGAAGGGTGCACCTGAACACACACACACACGCGCACACACACACACACACACACACAGTCGCACAGTGAAGGTGCACCTAACAGACACACACTAGGTGTTCCTACTTGAGAGGAAAGAAGGACCTGACAGTTCAGTCTGGGTACCTTAAATGCTGCTGGTGCTATTGGTGCTGAGCCAGCTAAATTAGTTTGACCTGCCGCTGTTTACAGTGGTGGACTGGACCAAGGCTGTAGGGGAGGAGGAGACCTCACTGGGGCACACTGCTGTGTTGTGCAGAGGCCCCAGTGCCAGGAAGGGTGCACCTGAACACACACACAGTGTCACCTATGCATGTCATGAGTTTTGCCTGCCTGCTTCCAGAGGTGCAGGACCCCAGAGCCCAGACTCCCCCTGCACCTATGTCCTTGACAGGCTGCAGCAGGCCCTAGCAGGCTGACAGTTTTCACCCCTCTGTGCCGTAACAAACACACAGTGTCACCTATGTCACAAGTTTTGCTTGTCAGCAGCTTGAGGTGCACCTTCCCAGAAACCCCTGCACCTATCTCCTTGAAACTTGACAGGCTTTGTGGCCTCTGCAAGAGCTACCGCTCCTGCAGTTTTCACCCCACTGTGGCTTAACACACACGTGTGACATGAGTTTTGCTTCCAAGACTTTGAGGTGCAGTTTCCCAGAAACCCCTGCATCTATCACCTTGAAACTTGGCAGTCTTCATGCCCTCAGCACAGGCTACCATCTCTACAATTTACATCTGAATCAGCCAAAAAACAACAAAGTTAAAGATATTTCATTGATTCCCCATTATACTCTATGGCCAAATCTCTGAATCTCTCTGAACTGGCTCCAAATCTTCCAAAGCTGATTTGGCCAAATTGAATCAGAAAAGCAATTGGAATCTTTGAATCAAATCACTGGCATCCGAATTGGCCGAATCCAAATCGAATAGTTCCCTATTCAGACAGGCCTAGTAGATGCTGTAATATATTACATTGAGACGGGGCATTTACATGGGTGTTAAAATAAAAAATACAGAGCAAGTGATTGCTCCAAGATCAAGCAAACAGCAAATCATATGGAAATGAGGCAACATGCAAGACTGTACCCCAGTTTCAGAAGAGGCTAAGGAGACATTTTTTGGAGTTACCTACTGGTTGACTGACGGACAGCAGCTTTAAGAATTAGGTAATTTAGCTCATACTCCAGGGCCTGTCTACACTGCACAGATTGGCCCCATTCATGATGGGCAGCAGGAAGGGGGAAACTTCATCCTATTTCTGAAGACAACTTAGAAGCTTACACAAAATCTAAATGAGCTCTGGTTACAAACTGATTAAGACCCATGACCTGGGTTCAGTAAATATTAAAGTTAACTAGGAAAAAAAGTGTATGCAATTCTGCTAACTGAACTAAGGAAGGTCCTGAATGATGCAGTCTTCCTAATTCTCTCTCTCAACTGAAAACAATCCAAGAACGTGACTGGCACTATCTGAGTTTGTAGGGCTGGCAGTTAGAGGGGGGAAAATAACTTTTCACTTGTAAATTAACTGCACTTGACACAAAATGGGTGAGAGGAAATCCATAAGGCTCTTTTTTTACAAAGTCAGTTTTCAAAATACCATTCTTTTGTAAGAGCTTTTCCTGATACACAATCATGAACAGGTGCAGTAAAAATTACCCAGTGGATAGAAAATGTTCAAAACCCAGTCCTAATTTTGCATGCCATCTCCTCAGGTTGTCAATCCAGGTCAAGGGAATACAAAATGGTTTGAAATATACATTTCTTTGTGATACCCGGGTAACTTGCATATAAAACCAAATTACACAGAAAGAAAAAGGAAAATTACCTTTCCTGCCCCAACTGCGTGATGCTTGAGTTTATTTTCTGACAGCACAGATCAAATCCCAGAGCTGTCTTGTGATGATTCCTGAACTAGAATATATTATCTTTACCCCGTTTCTTTTTATAACCTGAGATTCAGGAAGTGAACAGCACTTATAACTGACTTGCCACTCAACCTATGGAGAAGTCCCTGGAAAGAACAAAACAGCTAAACTTATTTGAATAGAGGTAACTTGCTTTTAGGAGACAAACAATAAGAAATCACAAAAAAAGGTCTTTCAACTTTTCTTCCATGAACACAGCCATGAAAAGTCATGCAAAAACAGTCAAAAGCATTACCTGCATAAGTTAAAAAACTGGTAGTTGTAACCTTATATTGTAATAGCAGTCCCTTAGTTTCTTCAAGCTGACAGCCTGTCTATATAACTTCTCGTCTCCTTTTTCCTATAGCATGTCTGTCTCTGTACAGAACACTGAAGTCAGATAGCCATCTAACTACACCACACCTAAAATACGAAACATAAGTATATATCCCAGTTACGTAAAGCTGACATTCACATTGATTATCATCATTACTTAATCACATGTTAAACCTGCTAAGAATTAACAGTTAACAAAAAAAATTGGCTTTTCATCAAAAGCAATTATAATTAATTCCTGAGAAATGCTTTTCTGGATGCCAAATCAGGTGGAAGAATCAACTAGGGGATAGATATGAGATTTCCATAACTGTGCTCAAAATTCTAATTAAGACCAGAAACATAAAACTGGTTATGGCATAAAGGTTAATAGAAAAGAAAGAAATATTGAGAGAAACCATGTCACATATTCTGTTCCTCTTTTAGACTTCTTTCTACCTCTTCCTATTACCGCATGCATACATACTGCACATGACACATTCTTAGGACAGATACAGTAGCTGAAAAAGCATGCATGCTGCCACCCTTGAGACCTAGGCCATAAAGTGGCTTTGAAATCCTTGTTCTCACTAGCCCCAAAGCAGCCAAGTCAGAAAAATTCATATTCTTGGTCTGTTGCGGTAAAAGAGAGAAACAGACAGAAAGACAATCTTAAGTTTTTATTGAAACAGCAACCTTTCACCGAGGCCTGTTGGATGCTGAACCACTGAAATTTGTGCAAGATGAAAAGACACAATCTTGACAAACAAATTATTCATTTCAGTTAATCCTTCTGGGAAAGACTTACGCATTTTCCTGCTAGGGAAAAAAAGAAGAAGACCTATAGCAATGTTTTCCCAAAGCATTGGATGCATCCCTCTGGGACCATGATGAATTCTGAGAAAATGGCACAAAGCACTTCTCATTTGTCTTTCAGAGTCTTGATTTCTTTTTGTTTCTAAAGAAAGTCTGAAGAAGGCCTTTAAACTGACTGCAAAGCAATGCTGCAATACTGACTCTGAATTTTCACTGAGCGTGAAAAAATACCTCTGACATATAACCAGCCCTGGCTACTTCAGTAGGTGTCAATTTAGATATCAATGCTAAAACTTTTAATGCTTTCAATGATTTAAAATGTCAAAGTTTATAGAATTTTTTGAAAAAATCATTCAATATTTTTCTGAAGAAAATGGTGGGTGTCAAATTTCTGTCTTGCACATGTACACAAATATCCACACAATACAGTTTTGCCCAGCTCCACTGTTCATTAGTGCATGAAAGGAAGGAGAGGTACTAATAAATTACAAAACTCTACTCTAGTACTTCCTTAAAAGCGTATTTGTATGGGTGTATGCAGGGGAAGGAAATTAATGGGAGGGAAGAAATTATCATTCAGATCACTGCTGCAGGATAAGGGTGCTCAGCATCTTAGAGGGATGAAGCCTAAAATGTGCCACAGCTAGAACTCCTCAGTTATCCCTCTGCAGTGGAAAGACCCCTTTGTTCATATAGGCTAGGGACAGAAATTATACAGACACCTGTATAAGTGGTTGGGAACCAGTTCAAGTATGTAACACAACAGAAGTTCAGCGCACGTAAACTGCTTGCAAAATGGCCAAAGATAAACCTGGATGGACGTAGTATGAGACTTAAGTGATTTATGTCAAATATGTCTGTTCACTTGCTTATTGGTTCAATTTATGCAGCTTAGACTAACCTGCAAAAAATGAATCACTTTAGCCTCAAGCTTTTTGACTGTCTGTACTTAGCCACAGAGTTGCTCAAAATGCAGAACACCTACCAATGCAGATGCACACCACAAACAAAAGTCATCTCCACAGAGTTGCTGTTTCCCTGCCCTTCCCTTTCCTTTCATGGTGCTGCTTCTCTAATGAGTGAGGCGATACAGCTGTATGGGTGACTAAACACTATGTTACGGTAAGTCCCTTTAAGGAGTAGGGGCAAAACTGGAGGCAGATCTTGACTCAAAATTAAAATCTGCTTCCCAACCTCCTACTGGGGCAACACAAGACCAACATTATTTCCTATAATTAAACCCAAAATTTGACTGCTTCCATTGAGGAGCCAGTAAATGGCTGAAGTCCTACAACTATGCATCCCTTTGAGAACAGCTCTTGGAACAATGGGGCTGTGTTAGATAGTATCTTGGAAACACTATGGCTAACTAGGCAATAATACCCCCAACATTGTGCTCAGGCAGTGAATCACCCTCCAAGCATTCAATGCCTTCCCAAGCATCTTTTCCTGTCCAGAGACCTAAGGTTCCCAAGCACTTCAAATCGATGCTTTAAAGAATGCCATATTTTCTTGCATAAAACAGACACCTTTTTTCCCCTAAAAATAGCTGCTGGAAATTGGAATATACTTTATATGCGAGAAATAACAGTAAGAGCAAGTTCTGCCATGTACAGGGTGAAACAAGGTAAAATCTGTAGCAATTTACAGGAAGCAGAATAAAGAGCAGGCTCAGCTCCCAAGCTGTTGCAACTCAGTTATTATAAGGACAGCTCTATTTTACTTCATTCTCCTTTCAAAAACAAGGTGTATATTTTATTATATTTTGGGATGTGCTATATGAGAAAATATGGTAGTTACTTTGCCTTGAAGATTCATATGTTGCTCATCTACACATCAGATATCAGATTCACCCAAAGAACCTCATCTGCCATCAGCTACTATAGAGTTTTCAGGAAACAGTCAGGCCACTAGGCCAAGATACGGTACATACGTATATCTTTAGGAACATTTTATATTTGCCACTTTATGGGGAAATACGTCCATCTTATTATTTATCTTGTAGGAAGAATCAGGTATAGTTTTTCAGATTAAATCATTTGATATCCTCAGTTTTCATTAACTTTAGTTTAAGCCCAGTAAAACTGATAAACTGTTGTTATCAACTTTCAATCAATACTAATTTTTAAATCTTTGGATTTCAATGCTGAGGTTTCAGTGAAAGATTCATTCCCTGGCCCTAAAGTAATCTTCAGTTTCTACTCCATTCTCTCTTCCATTCATAATCTACTTTAGCCTTTCAGTTATAACCACATATTTTCTTTCTACTGGTATACTGCACGCTGGTGCTCTAGATTAGAAAGATATCCTATATCACCCTTACCATGTTTAATGTCAATCACAAAGATTGGTTTTCTTTCTAATGTTGTTCTATGTTATTAATGCCAAATTCAATTTTTCTAAGCATTTGTTCAAAACACTACAATATTTCCATGCTTAAGGAGGAAGCCTATATGATTTTTCATCAGGAACCGGCTGCTCCAAAAGTGGTATTAGTTAATAAGATACCTACAAATGACTTCTAAACGTTTTCAATTTTGAGATCTCGCGGACTGAACAGGCCAGAGTAGCTAGATTGGAAGTCCATATTGCATAGGGAGATGGTCAAACCATACCCAGATGGAGAGCTATTTCCTTCTATATTTCTGATATTCTTTACTTGAAGTACAGGAGAACCAAAAGAAATCGTTATGTACGGGTTTAAACACTACATGATGCTATAGTATTGACCAAAAATCTTCTTGAAAATATTTATAATAAAAAACTGGGTTTTCAACTAAATAAAGTTCAATGAAAAGTGTCAGTTTTCAACCTCCATTGAAAAACTGGACACTAAAAAGGCTTGCCAAACACCACACATATGCCACCACAGTGCCTTAAGGGATCTGAAGTTCAGCTGTCTATTCTAAGGTCCATATTTCCTAGCTGGACTTTATTTCCCATGGTACACTGCTGCCATGTAACTTCCATGATACACAACCTGCCAACAAGAGAGCTAGGAAGAGGAAAATAGCCCCTCTCAGAGAAGAGGATGGAAGCACTGGAGCAGCAGTCTGCCTCAAGACACAGCCCCATGACCTAGACTGCCATTCAATCAATTGTGAAGCCCTATAAGCCAGGCCCTGTAAATTCAAAATAAGACAGCAAGGTCACTCAGTAACAATTTATACCCAGTCCAGTTGTTCAGGAAATGCACTATGGAGGAAAAAGGAGACTGCCACTGTTCCATCCATCTTCTTCCACACTCGTTACATTGTATCCTTTTCCATTTGACAAACTACTTTTTCCCAGTGAATTTATGCACGTACATATTTGGGCCATCAATTTCACTGAAGGTTAGTGTTATTTACATAGTACAGCAATGTCTAAAAACCCCCAAAGCAAGCTCCATTATGCTAGGTATTGTGGCCATGTGAGATGGTCCCCACCCAGCTGAGCGCACAGTCTAAGGAGCCAAGCAGAAAAAATATGGAAGAAGAAACAGAGACACGTAATGAAGTCACTTGTCCAAGGACACCTAGCAGGTTTGAACTGAATTTGGCTCCCTGGAATCCAGGCTCTGTGCCCCATCCACTAGACCAGTAGTTCTCAAACAGTGGCCCATAAAAATCTTGTGGACAGGTTTCAGTGTAGCAGGAGAGGGAAAGGTGGCTGCTCTCCACCACCTGAAAATATCCCCTGCATCAGGACTCCTGTAAGCATCCCAGCACAGGGCTCTAGGACACCTAATTAGCTGTAACTGCTTTGCTCACTATTTAATGAACAAAGCTATGCTGCTTCCTCTATGGAACAAGAGTGCACAGGTCAAGGTCAGTGTATGCATAGTAAGCCAGGTAAGCAGACCATGAGGGAGAGCGGCTGTAGAACAAGGGTGGGCAAAATACAGCCCGGGGGCAGCTTTCAACCTGGCAGGCAATTCCATCTGGCCCGCAAGGCCCCTCTGTGAGCTCTCTGTAAATGCTGGCCCTCGCTGCCCCTCTGCAAGCTGGTGCCTCCATACAGAAGGTACAGCTCTGGTTGCTAAACAACCACCCACCACCGCAGCTGATCCTGACCCATCCCAGCCCCAACCTAGAGATGAGAAGCTTATGCCTGGCAGAGTTTGTGCCTAGTTCCCCTAATGCTATTCCCAGCCTGCAAGCCTGGGAATGCAGGTCAGGTCTGCATTGGGCTGAAGCAAGGGCCTCCCGCTGGTGGAAAGGGATGGGAGCACATGGAGCCGTGCATTGTGAGGCCCAACCAGGCTGGCCCTGCTTGCTACAGGGAAGCAGAAGCTGTGCACTATGGGGCTAGGTTGGGCTGGCCCTGTTCATTGCCATCACATGTGGCCAGGGACTGGGCCAGGAGCTCAGGGGCCACATGGTATGGGCCCCATGCACTGCCATCTGTGGCCAGGGACTTGGATGGGAACTGTGTGTTACAGGGCAGGGTGGGGCTGGCCCTACACACTGTCATCATCTGTGACCGGGGCCTGGGGTGGGAGCACAGAGAGCTGCACACTACAGGGCCAGGCAGGCCCACACCTTTCCACACACTCCATAACACAACCACACCATCCCACAGTCCTCATATACACTCCCACCCACCACCATACCTACACACACTAACACACTCCCACACACTCCACCCCATCCCCCCAAACACACCCACTCCCTCCAGAGTCCACACACACTCCCATCCCCTACCATTCCCACACACATACCCACACCCATTCACACTCAACCCCAATCCTTCTCCACACCCCCACCTACCATACCCATATCCATATCCCATACACACACTCTCCCCAACCACACCCCTACATACACCCTCTTACCTCCCCCCCTCCCCCCCACAATATACAAAAGTAAGACTGTATTTTGAGCTTTGGTGTAATTGCCTCTAGATACATGATGCAACCACACAAAGATCAGGGCAACAATATTTTGTCCTGGCCATAATCAGAACCAAAATAAGTTATAGTAGATGTCTGATTTTTTTAGTATATGATTTGGGTTTTTTCTGGCTCCAAGATAAATGCCCCTCCCCCGCCCCCAAAAGGAGTACTGCTGGGACAAGGGGAGGAACTTCCGGTGGCAAGGTCACAGGTTAGGAGCAGGGCTTCTAGTCCCAAAATGGTGACCAGGGGGTGGGGTACCTGTCAAGGGGCAGGGATACCCTTGCAGCCCTCGACAGCTCACCAAAATTTGTTAAGCGGCCCTCCACCTGAAATAATCGCTTGCTCCTGCTGTAGAGCCTGAACTTGGGGTTGAAGGCAGCTGGCCGTGGGGAGGCAGGTGAGTACAGTATCTGGGTGAGGGGCTGGAGGTGCGCTGAGAGATCAAAGAGGTTAAGAACTGCTGCAGTAGATTACAGTGCCTCTCTCCAGAATGGCCAGGTCACCTAAAAATGTTAATTTGTACTCTGTGCTGTACACTGCAAGGCTCTTTTTGGTAGGGCCCCCATCAGTAATTGTTACTGACTTCCTCTGATTCAGCATGTAAAGTCACAGCCCTTAAGGAACTTAAGTTCATTGTGGTACTTCAAGAATGCCCTTTCCAGATCCAGAGGACAGGGTATGATGTCATATATACATCTATGAAAGCATTACCGCACAAGGAAGTTTAAGCAGGTTGGTCATATTACCCCTGAAATCCTTGAAATAGTGAAATTAGACATAAATAACTGTGATTTCAATTACCAGAGATAGTTACTAGGAGGGACTACTAGGGATAGACAACAACAGCGATGATAATTAACTGTGAATTGCAATTACCAGGGATAGTTGGCTAACATAATGCCAACCACTGTTTTATAACAGATTTTGTGTCAATCACATTACTGTTAAATGTTCCTGCGGATTTAGATGGTTTTCTTTTGTTTTCTGAAGAATTCACCATCAAGCATCACATGATTAAATGAGAACTACTTGAGCACTCATTTGAAAGGAAACTAATGTCACACTTTAACAGCCATACACTTTACTTTGCAAAGGTAAGTAAAAAAGATTTATGATCGTTAACTACAGAAGAGCTCCTTCCCAAATGAAACCCCAAATTGCTCCATTTCTGATCCCAAGATGCACACAACATGAATTGGATGCTGCAGCCAGCTTCTGATGCACTGTCTTCTTTTAACTAAAGCAAGGAATCCATTCTAACAATAAGAGCAAAATGATATATTAATTACTGGGTAACAAACCTGTTCTGTGTATTCAATGTCACCACTAAATTAAAAAAATTAATAATGACCTTAAATCCGGGCTTGAAAATTGATCTCTTAAGTGGCTGTATAATTCTGAAGGCTTTTATCTGGTCCCAAAACAAAGCATGAAAAAAGGATATTTTTTTGAAATACTGACATATTAAGTCAATGCCAAAGATAACCCTTAGGTTTGTCCAGGTGCTTTCATTTGAACAAGTTTTTGGGTTTTTTTCCCGGGGGGGCGGGGAGTAATGGAATACAGACTTACTGTATTTACTGACAGCCTCAGGGAATTTAATTTTTCTCAGTCTATGTACAACATGTTGATGTTATTAAAGCAACATGGACTGAAATCATATGCATAAATATCTACATGCATACTTTCCTTCCAAGCAATCCTGGGTATATAAGGTTTTATGTTCGCACAGAGAGCATAGAGATTTAAATTTGGCCCCATCTACACATTACAGGTACTAAACAATTACATGGGTTTTTCTGTTATGAACCTTTTCAAGTCTAAGTCCAAACCCACACAGATTTCACTTGCCTTTCGCTTTGTGGCACTCAGTTTTCTTAGGCAGCAGCACTACTTGGATGCTGAGCAGGACCCCACCCCAAGCAACCGTGACTTCCTCCAGCAGCTGGAGGTGGACCACCGCTGGATGTGGTGGGGAAGGATGCAAGTTTTCTTGTTGTCTGGGCAGCATAATCAACAAATTCCAGAATTTCAGGCGTCAGGTATTATATAGACATCACTGCAGCCAAATACACTGGTGCTCCAGTTCCCACTTGCTCAACGTAATTGCCCTTGTAAAGCAAATGGTGTACCCAGCCTCCAGGGAACTGCAGCCCTGGCCAGAAACACCTAGATTTAGTCCTAGTCCAGACCTTGCCTCCCTGCTTACCACAGCCAAACATGATTTTGCCCTTAAATAATGCCGCCCCTCTGCAGAAAGAAAAGCTACAGGTGCAAAATAGCTATTACATCATAAAATGCTCCAACCAGCTATAAAGTTAAATCTCAAAAATGTGTACTAACTTTATAGCTGATTGCTACTGAGCTTTAATTTGCATGTGTATCGCGGCTCCCCTGCAGCTGGGAGCCATGTCAGTTGACAGGGCTCCTAGTCATGGAGGTGCACTGTGCTCAATGCAAAACCCCCAAACCCTAGGGATCCTAGCAGCCATGATCGCTACAGTCCAGGGGTTTTCTGCAACCCTGAGACCTAAGGATTGCTGCAGCTATGATCCCCAGAGTCCAGGGGTTTCCTGCACTCGCAGAACCTGGGGATAATGGCTGCTATGATCTGTAGGGTACCTGGGTGTGGGAAACCCCCGGGGCTGGTGGATCACTGTGATCCTCTGGTGAGGACCTCCTTGCAGTGATCATCTAGCCCCAGGAATGTGAGGTGCCCCCACAGCTGGTAGCCCCATAACTGGCATGCATGGGGCTCCCAGCCATGGAGAACTTGCCAGCAATCCTGGGCTCCCTCTGCACCAGCAATAAAACACAATGGGAATGTAATTAAATTAAAGCCCGGGATTAAAGCCCAGGATGGGGCTCCCCATGCATCAGCAATAAGATGTGGTGGGATTAAATGTGCTATTCCACAATCACATCTCCTGCCATGCACACGTGTGAACTGCATGTTATCCTCCCGCTTTACTCAGCCTTAGTGAGGTTGCAGCCAGACTAATGTGTCCAGTTTTAGGCCCTCCACTTCAGGAGAGATGTGGATAAGCCTGAGAGAGTCCAGAGGAGAGCCATGCATATGAACAAAGGCCAAGAGAGTAAGCTTTATGAGGAGAGGCTGAGGGACATGGGACTCTTCAGCCTGGTGAAGAGAAGGCTCGGGGGTACTTGTGGCTGCCTGTAAGTATATAAGGGGCTGCATCAGGATCTGGGAGAACAGTTGTTCACCAGGACTACCCAAAGAATAACTAGGTCTAACAGCCACAAACTTCTAGAAAGCCGATTCAGACTTGATACAAGAAAAAACTTCTTTACAGTTAGGATGTCCAAGGTCTGGAAAAGACTCCTCACACAGGTGGTGCAAGCATCTACTCTGGACTCATTCAAAAGGCATATGGATGTTTTTCTTGCTGGGATCAGCTGATCCCTCCAGACTTCCTGCCTCTGGCAGGGGGGCTGGACTCAATCTCATGAGGTCTCTTCCAGCCCTAATGTCTATGACATCTATTAGATCCCATTGGACCTTTAGCTTCATATGTAGAGGGGACTCAATTTTGCACATATTTCTGAATTACAATATTAATATGAATATCTAATATTTGTGCACAAAGTAGAGATATAAAATATATAAATATGAAAATACATGTACTAGGTGAAATCCTGAGTTTACTGAAATTAATAACCGATCACCCAATAACTGCAACAGGCTGAGAAGTTTACAGATAAACACACTCATACACACACATACATAGATTAGATTAGATAGGAACTACACACATTTCATCATTTGTATGGCTTTCTGTTTCTATGAAACATACTCATGTAGGTCTTGTTTCTAAACTATAAAAGCAAATGAGTTTTCAAGAAACAGTTTGTTTTGTGACATGTTTTCTGGACCAACTTTATAGTTGAGGAAATATGTTAAATATTAGATAAGGTTTCTGGAACAAAATGCCCATCCCTCAGATCTGGGAATGAAGCAGATATAGCCCAAGCCAAATATGAGATAGAACAATGACCTTGTCTAATTGTATTTCCTAACTCTAACTGTATTTCCTGCATGTTCCTAGACCATTACTAGGGACCTGCAGAAATGGTGATTTCATGGAAATCACAAAATACAGCATTGCCCATCAAACGGTGCAGTAAACAAAAATCTGCAAAAAAACCCCAAACCAAAACAAAACAAAAAAACCCTTACAGAAAATAAAATGCTGGCTCCCCAGAGGACTGCCTGTCATGCGGTCCCACCCCTCTCCATCAATCAGCAAGGGATGGGGCCACTTGATGGACAGCCCTCACAACCAGTGAGCAGTGAGGGTCAGGGCCACATGACGGAAAGCCCATGTGGCTAATCTGTGGCTAAGGACAGAGCCACCGAGGAGCCTCAGCCACAATAAGGTGTGAGGTGCCCCGCCACGATGAGCCTATGAAAATGGCAGACAGCCCCACAATCTACCTGAAAAATCAGCCAGCTGCCTCCTCACGTAGACCCCTAACCATCACCACCACAACGCCACTACTAAAATGGGGAATGCTGTCATTTATTACATGAGTGAAGAAACTCCTATAATCCTTTCCTGCCCTTATTAAAATTAATGGGAGATTTGCTATTAAATTCAATGACCTAACTTTTCCCCACCTCTAAGGAATCAGTTCAAAAGGTAACTCTGGTTGGCTGTGGGCTGCACTGGAAGAAGGGATCTAGCATAGGGATTCTGTTCTCTTTTCCACTATAAATGCCATAAGAAAAAACCCTAGCCCCACCTGTCAGAGCAAGTTAGCCTGCCTTTTTTCAACATTGCACTGGAGAACAAGTTAGAGCTATTCTGATTAACCCCCTTCTGTTTCCTTTCCTCCAGGGAGTCTCACTCCCACTCCAAAAGGGTAGAAATAAACAGTTTTTATTAAATCACATTCAATTACGCAAATATTTATTAAAACCAATAACTGCAACTGGTAAGAATCCCCTTGTGCTTGTTTCTAGGTATTTTAATTCAGTTAAAGGCACAATAAACTTTGCATTGTTTCAATTTACATGACCCCAGAGTCTTCAGTTATCCCACAGGCAAAATCCACAGACTTATAAACTGCTATTAAACAGGAACATATGGTGGACTAGGCTGTCCTGTGCCATCCATGCTCCTTATAGGTGCACTGCAAAGTGTCTTGCAGCTTCTAAATCCATTCAAGCAGCCCTACACCAAACCAAAATCTCCCCCCAGGCCAATAAAGATACTTCATTTACAGCAGTGAGTAAAATGAGCCACTGTGCTATGTCATGGTCCCTCTGGTAAGTGTTGGCATCTTGTGTGACAGCATGGTGCCATCTCTCCAAGGACACTTGTTATCTGATTTAATGCCATGCAGCAGAACGGTAGCATGGTGCCTTGGTACATGTCACATCACAGGACTCCACACCTCTCATACAAGCAAATTCATATGTGTTCAGGCAAAAGCAATCCCCTGCCCCACCTGGACATATAGATTCTAGTTTATGTTCAACTGCCAGGGCAAGACATTGATATGGTTTGGTGATGCTTATATAATGGGTCCCGTGGACGAATGCTTACTGTACTATATTCTGTTATTTTCTCCAGGTAATGAGGTCCTAAACTGAAGGTGCTGCTAAGGTGCCATGCCTCTTCTTCACTATTGATTAATTCCACCACTTCTCCAACATTGTGTCTCTCCATTTTTCCCTACTGAATGCTGTGATATTGTCATACTCATCTTTTTTTACGACAAAAAGATAGAAACTGCCCCATAGCTGTATTGTGACAAACTAACGGATTCCCTCTAGATCTAGCAGCAATTCCACATCTCCATAGTTACTTTAAAGCCAGGAGCAACTGTATGAAGAAACCACCTCTTCATCAGCACATTTCCTTTTATAACATCATCTTTTGCTTCCTTATCCTTGTTCCTGCTATAACCATTATCTCCACTAGATTTCTCTGCAGTCCCACTAAAAAGGTGCTTTTACCCTGCTTAAAAAGTCTTGCATGACCCTTCCTGTCACTGAATGCTTTTAATTTGGCTTCTGTGCTAGCAATACCCTTCCACAAGTATCCTAGGGCTGCTTCCTTGTCTTGTTCAGAGAATCTCCTCTTCCCATCATACTGGCTTTCACTGTGACTCTGGATTCTCATCTTTCTTTAATGTCTTGAACACGAAACCTCCTGATAGCTTCAGCCTCCAGTTCTCTTACTGTACATGTTAAACATCTGAACACTTTTTCCTCTGATTGAGTAGGAGGCAAATCACTTCTGAAGGTTCATGCTCCATTCCTGACCCTTCTTGTTATGTCCATCTTCTCCCTCTAGAACGTCCCAAATTCATTTTAGACATCACCTCTTCACAGACTCCTACAACTTATTACCCTTAATAACTCTATCCATCACATGATAGCCAAAGCCTTGGAGCCATTTTTAACATCAGGTTTTGTTCTTTTATTCATGTCTCGCTATGGAAATGCCAGTCACAGTATACACACTGAAAGCTGAATATGGAAACTGATTTTCACTTAAATCAGAGATTAATGTTTTTTGATGTACGCAGCATAAATTCTCTACATTTACTCTTTATGCACAGAGCACATTTTCAGAGAATTTACTACCTGTGTTCAGCTAAAGCCTATTTTCCAGAAATATATCCAGTCTTGATCAGAAGATATCAAGCAATAGGGAACCCACCACCTCTGTGGGTAGTTTGTTCCAGTGGGTAATTACCCCCCATTGGTAAAATGCACACCTTATTTCTCATTTGAATGCATCCCAGTTAACTTCCAGCCCTTAGTTCTTATTATTCCTTTCCCCACACGATGGAAGGCCCTTCAGCAGTCTGCTTTCTTTTCCTTTGAAGATTCTTATCACTTCAATCCAATCATTGCAGAGTCTTCTTTTTTCATAAACTAAACAGATTGAGTTCTTTAAGTTTCTCACTGCAAGATATTTTTCTCCTGCTCTGGAAGCATTTTTATGTTATGCTTCTGATCCATGTAGGGGACTCCAGATTTCCTCTAAGAGCTCCCTCCTGTCTCTCAAATCTGCAATAAGAGCCACTGAAGTTTCCTTCCCCCAGCTATATGCAGGTTATTTAATTAAAGCAGCATCAAACCCAGGAACTGTCACATCCAGCTATCTTGTGAGCAGTATTAAACTAATCAAAATACCTTTATGCTTTAAGAAAAATAATGAGTAGGCTTTTCCAATACTGTACAATGGATGTTGCAATTCTAGTCAAGCAGATCATTAAAGCATCCTTTATCATCACAACCCCTAAAATATACCATGGGCTTTCCTCAGGTTAATACCCATCAGGATTATAAATTTTATTTTTCATTTGTCTCTTAACCACCAACTGGCTTGGGCTATCATAGTCCCCAGCATCTCTGATATGCAGGAGAATAGGAAAGTGGTCTTCAGCTAATTGCCATAGGTAACACCAGCTTCAATAAAAATAGAGAATGCCAAGGACTTTACATTTTGTAACAGTCAGAAGGTCCATGAAAAACTAAAGCAAATGTCTGATTTAGATTGAAAGGAGATTTTTAAAATACAAATCCTGCATTGTCTAGAACTATTGTGCCAAACCCTCATTGCATAAAATCTTTATAGATGGAGAAGGTTTTTTTCAGGCATGAAACCACCCTTTCGGAGGCATAGCTAAGCGGCAGTGCACCTGAGACAGCCGCGTGATGCCCAAGGCCAGCTGCTGTGGTGCCCATCACAGAAGGGCAGTCAGTCGCTGCTGTGGTCATGCCTATATTTGTACACCACCTTCTCCATCCCCCCCCCCCACACACACACACACAAAGGTGACACACAGGGCCACTGCTATAGTCACACCTGCTTACCACCACCGCCTCGCAGGGGTCCATCAACAGCAGATATTTTGGGGCTCGAAAATTGTTCACGCACTTACATGTAGGCCAACAAACAATACTAAATACAAAGCTGTTAGTCTCAGGTAAGAAAAAATCATCTTTTACCCATATACAAACACACATCCCTGTTAACAAGTGAAAGCTTGGCAGCCAGAAGTAGTAATCCTAAAGACTATTCCAATTTCATAGATTTATAGATTTCATAGACATTAGGGCTGGAAGGGACCTTGGGAGATCATCGAGTCCAGCCCCCTGCCCAAAGGGCAGGAAGTCAGCTGGGGTCATAGGATCCCAGCAAGATAAGCATCCAATTTACTCTTGAAGGTGTTCAATGTAGGTGCTTGAACCACCTCCGCTGGCAGACTGTTCCAGACCTTGGGGGCTCGGACAGTAAAGAAATTCTTCCTTATGTCCAGCCTGAAACGGTCTTGCAGGAGTTTGTGACCGTTCGACCTTGTCATCCCTTGGGGCGCTCTGGTGAACAAATGTTCTCAATGTTAGAAGTGTTTTCCTCAGACCTACTGCTCAGAAGACAGAAAATGTCACTATTTATTTAGTCTATGTGTTGGAAGGACAGAAATTCAATTAGTTGGACACTGGCTGGAACTGCTAAGGAACAGCTTTTTGGTTGCTGCTGGAAATTTAAGAAGAGTCACCAAAGCTTTGCAACACTGACTAAAAATTGCTGCACTTCAATATTTATATATTTAGCTGGGCACTGATGCTTCTTTTTAGGAATTGATGCATACAAATCCAAGCACAATACCATGTCTGGTAGTGTCAGTGGCCACATCTACACAAGACGCTGATTGTGCAGTAGTTGTTATTACTATGCAGTAGCGTCACATGGCACAAAACGTGATGCAATGCTATGGCACGGTAGTAACGAGCTACTGCACAATCAGTGTCACCTAAAAGCCATTTGGCAATGCTACCACACATTAAATCCAGTTACTGCAGTCATTTAGTACTTGCGTATGCAAGTACTAAATGACTGCACAGTAGAGACTGCACAGTCAGCGTCTCATGCCATTGTGCATATAAGTGGCCATTTTGTCATTACTCATAAAGTTCATGTATGCATGGTTCTACTTGTTTCAACAAAAAACAAATCATCAAGACAAAAACTATGGATTCTGTACAGGGTACCAGGACAGACAAGGGTTCTTCAGGTAAATGTGATATCTTTTATTAGACCAACTAAATAGTTGGAAAAAATCTTCTTTGAAAGCTTTCAGGCACAAACACCCTTCTTCAGTCATAGGGAGAGTCTGCTGTGAAACAGAAGAACTACCCAACAGGGAACTTGAATTTTCTCTGATGCCAGCACTGGCTTTATTTAGGAATTAACTAGAAAGTTTCAGGGAGTTTGCATAGCTTTTCATATTGCATGACAGCAAGCCTCGTGAAGAACACTCAACACATGGTCACTGATAATTGCAAGTGCCCCATCACATGCAAAATATACTATTAATAATATTTAACCCGCAGCCTACGTATTTTGTCTTTTTTTTCCTTTTGTTTTGCCAAGGAAGACAGATGGTAAGTCAGCGTACAAATAACGCAAAATTCTTCAAGGCAAATAAGTGCAAAGCAACCTGCTTTATAAATGAGAGTTTTAAAGAGTTCTCATTTTTATTGCTGTTACTTTAAAGCAATCTTTTTCTAATTATCTCTATAAACACTAGATGGGAATAAATTAGAAGCTCAGCATGCTCTATTAGCTCACATATTTCCAAAATGTATTTTTCTGTTTCTGAAATACAACCTCAACAATATGTTCTTATTGATGGGAAAACAAACAAAATTATTTATATATATTCTTACAAATATCTTGGTTTGCCCTTCCCCAACACATATTATGGGTATAGGGCATAATGCACCTATAATTAAGTTGTTTGGCTTGTCTTGTACTGTCCATTAAAAACCCCCACTAAAAACAGGGTTTCATATCTTTGCCAAATTTTAACTGCTCAGATTGAAAGTTTTTGTGCTGGGTGACTGCCTCAAAGGACTCCCATCCCCCCTTTCTCCTCTCCCCCCCCCCAGCAAAACATTTTTCAGCTATTTTACAGAATGAGATAAGGAGGAAATATGCTTTTGTCTTTATTTTCTGAGAAAAAAAATAGCTTGCAGATTTTTCAGTAGAGATGATAGATTTTTGGCAGCTAAACTGAAAATTTCACCAGCACAGAATTCAGTCTAGCTCAGGCATTGAAGGATATGACCAGGAATTTTCTTGCAGTCGCTGCTCCTGGCTGCTGTAATACTAGGCACTAAAACCGAGAACATGCTCTCAGTTCTCCTCTTTGCACCTAGGCAGTGCAGAGAAGGAAGCCACCTATTGCAATGAGGATGGAATAAAAATAACTGCTGATGAAACGGCGGGTGCAAAGAGGGTTGAGGTGAGGTTCCTAGAGAAGAAGGGAAAATGAAAACGGTCCAGCAAGGAAACTGAGATTGGGAGTTGGAGGTGATAAAATGGGAAAGGAACAAGACTACGACTGCATAAGGAGACCACAGAAGGAGACTGAAGCAAGGAGTCGGGGAAGGGGACTTCAGAGGAGAAGCTTGGAAGACTGTAACTGGGACTAGCACTTGGATGGAGGGGACAAAACAGCTTCTGACCACTAGGTCACACTATTCTTCAGGCCCTGGAACGGAAGCCAGAAACCCATTTCACTATTGACAGAAAATATCTGTGAAAGCCAATGGCAAACATGTCTTGTCATCTCTACTTCTGATTCAGCCTCTGACTGCTATCAGTTATTGCATACAGTTACACAATAGTGAATCTAAACATTCCCAACCTGCTAATAACCCATTCAAATGTCAATATGTCACCACATGATGGGATTTCTGAGGAGTTTCACTATGTTTTTTTTTTTAATACCCTAAAAATAAATATGCCACCACATTCCCCCTCCCTCCCCACTTTCCATTAAAGAAGGTTAAAGTTACAAAGTCTAGCATGCAACAGTCAAAAAAATACTGTAATTATCATTGCCTGTTCCATTTTAATTTAGTCCCCTTGGGCATATGGCTACTTATGGGGCCTAATTTTAGGCAGCTAAATTTGAAAATTGTGTTTCATGGCTTTGATCTGTAATCCCACCAATTCCATTAGTCTGATGCACACATCCGACAAAACGAAAATGAAAGTGCCAGACAGATTACAATGTATTTTTATTAATAGGTATACTAAACTCCTCATACTACATCCTGACAATACATCTCCACCACTCCCACAATAACTACACCCCACAACAAAACCATCACCATTCCTGGATCTTATATCTACCCCTCCAAAAATGTAATGCATTTTATCCAGTGCACCAAATGCCCTGATGGAAAATATGTGGGAGAAACCAAAAAAACAACTGCATACCAGAATGAATGCACACTGAAAATTCATCAAAGACAAAAATATCCAATTACCTGTGGGGGCACACTTGTCACAAGACAACCACTCCCTCCCTGATCTCTCAGTTCTAAACCTCAAAGGGAACTTACAAAACACCTTTTGTAGGCACATCTAAGAACTTCGTTTCATAAATCTACTGGATAAAAAATAATCATGGATTCGAGATAGACATTGGATTTATGACACATTGCAATCTGCCTGACATCTGATTTTCCAGGTACCTGGCTGAAACTTACCGTTTGCATTCCTTCACACATCCCCCACTCCCTGCTTCCCCACCTCCCCTCCTATCTCTACACATTGTCTTCCAAACTTCCACCTATTGACATTTTCACAGACTCTTGTTATACTTTTAGATTAATAGATTGTAAGGCTGGAAGGGTCCTTGGAAGATCATGGGGTCCAGGCTGTGAAGAAGTTTTTCCTAATGTTGTCAAAATCGATCTGCTAGGAGTTTGTGGCCAGTACTCCTGGTTTTCCCCTCATGTGCCCTGGTGAACAGTTGCTCACCAAGCCCTTGATGTACTCCCCTAGCGTAGCAATAAGCTGCTACCAGGCCCCTCTCAGCTTTCTTTTCCTCAGGCTGAAGAGTCCCAGATCCCTCAGCCTTTCCTCGTATGGCTTGTCTTTTAAGACTCTGATCATATTGGTGGCTTTTCTTTTGACTCTCTCAGGCTTGTCCACATCCTTGTTAAAGTGCGGTGCCCAGAACTGGACGCAGTACTCCAGCTGTGGTCTCACCAGTGCTGAGTAGAGTGGAAGAATCACCTCCTTGGTTTTGCTACAGATGTATCGATTGATGCATGCCAGAGTATTATTTGCCCTACTAGCTACAGCATCACATTTCCGGCTCATATTCACGCTATGGTCTATTATTACCCCCAGGTCTGTTTCATTTGTAGTGTTGGTCAGGTTGGTGCCATCAAGCCTGTAGGTGTGTTGGGGGTTGCTCATCCCAAGGTGGAGCACTTTACATTTCTCAACATTGAACTTCATCAGATTCCAATCCACCCAACTTGCCAGCCTGTCTACGTCCACTTGTATCTGCAATCTATCTTCAAGCATGACTACACTTCCCCATAACTTGCTGTTGTCCACAAACTTGGCCAGTAAACTCTTCACCCCCACATCCAGATCGTTCATAAAGATGTTGAAAAGTACTGGACCGAAGCACCAACCCCTGCAGAACACCATTGCCCACTTCTCACCAGCATGACACAGATCCATCCACTACAACTCTCTGGGTCCTATCCTGCAGCCAGTTTCTCACCCACCTGACTGCCTCAGAGGTAAGCCCACAATCCTCCAACTTTCTTGCGAGGAAATCGTGGGATATTAGATCAAAGGCCTTTTGGAAGTCAAGGTATACAATAGCAACATGCTCTCTTGTGTCCAGGTGGCAAGTTACCTGGTCATAGAAGGAGATGAAGTTGGTAAGGCAAGACCTGCCCACAATGAAGCCATGCTGGCTGTCACTCAAAATCTTGCCTTCTGCAAGCTTATCACAGATAGACTCCTTGATGAACTTTTCTAGGATTTTCACACACTCAGGTAGGCTCTGGAGCGGTGAGAGACGCGCGGGTGAAGCCCGCTGCGCCCCCACTCCCATGAAGCCCCCCAGACACCCCCTCAGCAGCCACCGAGCCCCCTGCCGACCCCCAGCACAGCCAGAGGTGAGCGGGCTCGTGGTGGGAAGGGATTAACTCCTCGCTTGCTGGGAGGAGGCCGCTGCCTGGTGCCGGGCCGGGTCAAGCCCCCGCCCAGGCCCCTACTTGGCCCAGCCCCCCAGGGAGCCCCGCGACCGGAGCTGCGCCAACAGACTGCGTAAACAGGCGCTTGAGTTAGCGCAGAGTTCGCGCAGGAGAGGGAGCGGGAGGGCACGAGACCCTGCCTGTGACCCCCCCCAGCCATAGCCAGCCCCAGCTGTAGCCAGCCTATCAAAGGCATGACACGGATGGGCACGCGCCGCACTCCGAGGGTCCCCTCGGGCTCTGCGGCCCCTCCACTGGGCACCTCAGAGACGGCCGCCCAGACGGAGCCCATGGTTCTGGGCTCCACGCAGACGGAGCCCCTGGCTCTTGGCTGCGGGGGCTGCCTGTCCCTTTTTCAGGCTCTGGGGCCCGGGAGCATGGCCACCTCCCCTTGCGGGGTCTGCTCCCTACTGCGGTCTCTGGCGCGCCAGCTGGAGGAGCTCCAGGCCACAGTCCAGAGACTGCGTGCCATCAGGGACTGTGAGCAGGAGATAGACTCCTACTGCCAGGCCCTTCCCCCCCGGAAGCCGCAGGGGAGAGCTCCGTCTCCCTCCGCGACTAAGGAGGACTCTGGGACCTCCAGCTCTGCCCAGTCAGGGACATGGACCAAGGTGGTCAAGGGCCCCAAGGCCCGCTGCACCAAGGCCCCTGCCCCGCCGGAGCTTAGCAACAGGTTCGCACCTCTTGCAGCCCCAGCAGAGCCCACGCAGTTGCCAGCTCCTGCAGGCAACCCAGGCTCGACCGCAGCTACTGGCCCCGCTCTCCCCAAGACAAAGCATAAGGTGTTTGTTGTGGGAGACTCCACCCTGCGGGGCACTGAGGGGGCAATCTGCCACCCCGACCCCTTAGCCCGGGAAGTCTGCTGCTTCCCGGGGGCCCGCATCCGAGACATTGCGGAGAGGATCCTGCAGCTCCTCCGGCCCACAGACCACTACCCCATGCTCCTTATTCATGTGGGCACCAATGACATGGCTCGGAGCACCCCTAGCCAGGTCATGAGGCGCTACAGGGAGTTGGGAGTGGGGCTTAGGAGTCTGGGAGCTCAGGTGGTGTTTTCGTCGATCCTCCCAGTCTCGGGCTATGGGCTGAGGAGGGAGAGGAGGATCCACACGGTGAACCAAAGACTGCGGCGCTGGTGTTATCGGGAAGGCTTTGGTTTCCATGACCACAGCCCACTCTTTGGAGAGAGAGGCAGTGAGCTGCTGGGAATAGATGGCCTCCACCTCTCTCCCCTGGGGAGGAGGCTCTTCTCAGCCAGGCTGGCTGACCTGCTCCACCGGGCTTTAAACTAAGCCCGCTGGGGGATGGGGGGACTACTGCCACTGCTGGCCCCCTGAACGGCCCTTGCAAAGCCAGCGGACCAAGGCACTGAAGGGGGCACTTAAGGGAGCCCACCCCTGCCCCAGCCCTGGCAAAATCTGTGGGCAAGGCAAGAGCCCCCAAGGGCACACTTGCCTGCCTGTACACTAATGCCAGGAGCCTGGGCAACAAGCAGGATGAGCTCGTCCTCCTGCTCAGTGCAAAGAAATATGATGTCATTGGGATAACGGAGACCTGGTGGGACTCCACCCATGACTGGACCACGGGTATAGAGGGCTATACCCTATATAGGAGGGATCGTGTTGACAAAAGGGGCGGGGGTGTAGCTCTCTATGTGAAGGAAAGCTACATGTCCCTGCAAGCTGATGTTGGCGACCGGCATGGACAGCTAGAGACCCTCTGGGTAAAAATTCATGGGAAATTCGGCACAGGGGACACAACGGTGGGAGTCTACTACAGACCTCCCACTCAAAGTCCCGAGCTTGACCAGGAGTTCGCCCGGGAACTGACTGAGGCCGCTTGCTCCAGGACCTTGGTTGTCATGGGTGACTTCAATTACCCGGACATCTCGTGGGAAGATCACTCAGCTAAATCTGAGCGGGCGCAAAGCTTTCTCTCGTGTGTGGATAACCTTTACCTGACTCAAGAAGTCTATGGGCCAACGAGAGGCAAAGCGCTGCTTGACCTCGTACTGGCTACGGGGGATGATCTAATCGGCGACCTAGTGATTGATGGGAACTTGGGTGACAGTGACCACGAGCTGATCACCTTCACCATCCGCCATAAAGCTGGCAAGTCAGTCAGCAACACAGAAGTCCTTGACTTCAGAAAACCCGACTTTGATAAGCTCAAGAGGCTAGTCAGTCAGGCCCTTAGGGACCATGACCCCAGGGAGATGGGAGTTCAAGAAGAGTGGTTGCTTCTCAAGGAAGCGATCCTCAGTGCACAAGCTAAATCTATTCCAACACGGAGGAAAGGCAGCAAGAAAGCACAGCAGCCCCCCTGGCTCTCCAGAGACCTAGCGGACCTACTGTGGCTAAAAAGGAAAGCTTACAAAGGATGGAGGACGGGATTCACCTCCAAGGAGGATTACTCCGCGCTGGTCCGGTCCTGCAGGGAGCAAACCAGGAAAGCCAAGGCTGCAACTGAACTCCAACTAGCTTCAGGCATCAAGGACAACAAAAAGTCCTTTTTCAGATATGTGGGGAGCCGGAGGAAAAGCAAGGGCAATGTTGGACCCCTGCTAAACCAGATGGGGCAACTGACAACTGACGCCCAGGAAAAAGCCAACCTATTAAATAGGTACTTTGCGTCAGTCTTTCATCAGTCACACGGGATGCCCATGCCTGCTATGGGACAAGGAAATCTGGGTGAGGGGGAACCCCTACCCTCCATAAATGCTGACCTCGTGAAGGAACACTTTGAGAAACTGGATACCTTCAAGTCAGCTGGCTCTGACAACCTGCACCCCAGGGTACTCAAGGAGCTGGTGAGCGTCATAGCCCAGCCCCTGGCACTGATCTTTGAAAACTCCTGGTGCTCTGGTGTAGTGCCAGAAGACTGGAAAAAGGCCAACGTGGTGCCGATCTTCAAGAAAGGGAGGAGAGTGGATCCAGCTAACTACAGGCCCATTAGCCTGACTTCTATCCTGGGGAAGATCTTAGAAAAGTTGATTAAGGAGGCCATCCTTGAGGGACTGGCCCAGGCTAACATTCTAAGGGACAGCCAGCATGGCTTTGTTGCGGGTAGGTCTTGTTTGACCAATCTCATTTCCTTCTATGACCAGGTGACCTATCACCTGGACAAGGGAGAAGAGATTGATGTCATATATCTTGACTTCAGAAAAGCTTTTGATCTGGTATCCCATGATCACCTCTTGGCCAAACTGCCCAGTTGTGGCCTTGGCTCCACCACGATCCACTGGCTGGGAAATTGGCTCCGTGGTTGGACCCAGAGGGTTGTAATTGATGGCAGTGACTCATCGTGGTGCCCTGTGACCAGTGGGGTCCCTCAAGGCTCTGTCCTGGGACCCATACTGTTCAACATCTTCATTAAAGATGTGGACATTGGAGTTAGGAGTGGACTGCCCAAGTTCGCCGATGACACCAAACTTTGGGGCAGAGCATCCACGCCAGAAGATAGGCGGGTGATCCAGGCTGACCTGGTCAAGCTCAGCAAATGGGCAGACGAGAACCTGATGGTGTTTAACACCGAAAAATGCAAGGTTCTCCACCTTGGGAGGAAAAACCTGCAGCACCCTTATAGGCTCGGCAGTGCTACGTTGGTTAGCGCTACAGAAGAAAAAGACTTGGGGGTCATCATTGACCACAAGATGAACATGAGCCTCTAGTGCGATGCTGCGGCTAGTAAAGCGACCAAAATGCTGGCGTGCATCCATAGATGCTTCTCGAGCAAATCCCGGGACGTCATTCTTCCCTTGTACTCGGCCTTGGTGAGGCCGCAGCTGGAGTACTGCGTCCAGTTTTGGGCTCCACAATTCAAAAAGGATGTGGAGAAGCGTGAGAGAGGCCAGAGGAGAGCCACGCACATGATCAGAGGTCAGGAAAACAGATCTTACGATGACAGGCTGAGAGCCATGGGACTCTTTAGCCTGGAAAAGCGCAGGCTCAGGGGTGATCTGATGGCCACCTATAAGTTTATCGGGGTGACCACCAGGATCTGAGGGAACGTCTGTTCACCAGAGCGCCCCAAGGGATGGCGAGGTCAAACGGTCACAAACTCCTGCAAGACCGTTTCAGGCTGGACATAAGGAAGAATTTCTTTACTGTCCGAGCCCCCAAGGTCTGGAACAGTCTGCCAGCGGAGGTGGTTCAAGCACCTACATTGAACACCTTCAAGAGTAAATTGGATGCTTATCTTGCTGGGATCCTATGACCCCAGCTGACTTCCTGCCCAGGGGGCTGGACTCGATGATCTCCCGAGGTCCCTTCCAGCCCTAATGTCTATGAAATCTATGAAATCTATGAAATCCCTAGGATGGAAGTTAGGCTGATCGGCCTATAGTTACCTGGGCCCTCCCTCCTGCCCTTCTTGTGGATAGGCACAACATTGGCCCTCTTCCAGTCACCAGGGACTTATCCAGAGTGTCATGAGTTGTGGAAGGAATTCGCCAGGGGTTCTGCAATGACTTCAGCCAACTCCTTCAGCACTCTCGGATGAAGATTATCTGGTCCCGCTGACTTCTACCTTCTTTTTTACCTAGAAGTACTCAGAACAACAGCAGTCTCTCCCAGTGCCTGAAGAAGAGTGGTTGTCCCCAAGAGCTTGCAAAGAATGTTTTTTCCAGCTATTTAGTTAGTTTAATAAAAGATATCACATCTACTCAAAGATCCTTGCCTGCCTATGTCCTTAGCCCAGCATGGTTACAACCGACAACCCTCCTACTACATCCTGCATTGAAGCAGCTCCTAATCTATTTAAGATGCTACAGATACCAAAGATGATGATGTGTCAGGCTGAGGAGAACCATGAAATAGCCATTGTTGCAATGGGGGCAGGGGGGTGGAGGGGAGGAGGCCAGGAGAGATACAAATAAAAACTTCTACACTTACTTAAATTCTACAGACTCATATATTTAAATGTGCTCTTAGCCTACCACATATTGAACAATAATTAGTAACTGAAACTTGACCACTTCTAATTGACTGTTTTGGTCTATGTGATATATGGTTGTCTGCTGTGTAGCACACATGGTTGCTCCATCACCTATTAATCACATGGTGTTCCATCACAACATTAAAAACAGTAATGATAATTTTAAATAACGGTTAAAAAACACTGACTCTCTATAAAGACACATTAGCATTTCGCCTTGTAAAATGAGCTGCCACGTACCTTCATGTAACAAAGAGCAGAAAGACACACTAAAGCACAGCGCAGTTGATACTGAATAAAGTTCGCCCACAGCAGTATGCCACAGAATTAGTATTAAACACAACTTAGCCCCAAAAATTCATCTCTTAAATAACATCAGTAAAGCACGATTTCTACTGCAGCATTGCAGCTTCTGTCCATCTGTTTTCGTTATTTTAAATTCCCTTTCCATCTGTATTTATTCTGGGGGCTACACTGTAAAATACTGTAGTGTACTGTACTAGGAAACTCATTTGCATTAAAAAAAATCCTGGTAGTATTATTGGTTTTACTTGAACTTTCTTGTACAAAGCAAACAGGAGTCTCTTATGACTTTGAGCACTCACATATAATTCCATTAGCTTTCAATTAGCAGTTTGCACACGTATAAGCAAAATAAATTGATTTAGCACCTTAGTCCTGAGATACCAAAGTCTAAATGGAGGGTTTTTTCTTACTCTATTGTACCCTGTCTGCAAATATTAGTTACCATAACAGAATATCACGTAAATCAAATAACGGACTCTCTTTCATAATCATCCTGGCAGCTGCAGTGGCATGTTTCAATGGCTAGCTGCTGGAACTCATTAAGAAAGCATTATGTATAGTAAATTAAAATGCAGGGTCTATGATCTGCAGACAAAGGAATGACAAAGCTTATCAAATGTATGCCATGGACTTCTCATTAACTCAGGGCTTTTAATGGCATTGTTCTCTTAGAACAGGTTACTGCGCTCTAGGATACTTCTGTTTGTAATGAGCTGACCAGAAGTAGGCAATCTGTATCTGTATTTATAGAAATTGCTCTAAAAAAAAATGCTGCATTCCATAATCAAAACAAGCAGAGATTGAGACTGGACTGGATGGGATTCAAAAGGAACTAGATTCAGTCTTCAAGGTGCATACATTTAAGGAACAACAGCACTACTGTAAAATGATCCGTCTCTGGAGTCATCCAGTTTTGTAACACCACCTTGTGATTTTGGGTAAGACATGTACTGTTTCAGGAAAGCAACTGCAAAGACAACAAAGCTAGATCCTGTTCTTATTGAAGTCAATGAAAAAAACTCCCACTGGTTTCAGTCCTCCTCAGTCACAGGAAATGTGCATCTGGCCAGAATCTGGCCCATTAAATTTACATTACAAAAGGACTCTCTTTCCCTTTTCCCTAACACAGCTCTGGGCTGCTTCACTCTCAGACTACAATTTCCAGATTGTAGCACCGCAAAGGCCATGTTAGTATCACAGCATTCGCCCACCACAGAACGAGTCCTCTGTTATCATTCAAATGAATGAAGATCTAAGCAGGAATGGAGAGATATGTGAGGCTCTCACTGCAGCAGGGAAAAGTAAATCATATGTTTCACCAAGTTTATTCCTTAAGCAAGTGAAGTTCCCTACCCACTTGACTCAGCCGCACAGTTTAGTTCCGCAAGCCTCATGGCAGCCTCATGTTTTCCCTTCTGGCCTTAGGTGTATGGATCATTCTTTTCACGCTAAGGATGGCTCATGAAGCATGTACCCCCATCCTAAGGAAAGACCACCATCAGAACTATTTGAAATCCAAAGCAATCATCATAAATGGTCACAACTTTATCACAGGAACACACTGAACATGCTGCAGGTTCCTGACTGATGTGTAATTAGCCTTGCAAAAAAAGCTTTGCTGTATTAGCCCTGGATTTGCACTGAACACGGCAATGCAGGGATCACAGCTATGCTTCAGTAGATCTTTGATTTCCCAAATGACAGCTCCCTTTGAAGAGCATCACTCATTTACTATAAAATAAAAACACATCCACAAACTGCCCAGAACCAGACAAGTGGTTAATTATCTATACCCTCTTAAATACAACTGGAGCATCAGTGCTTCTGCCCCTTGTCTCAGATAACCAAATCTCTCTCTTAGGACTCATTTTATAGACAGTTGCCTAAAATTAATTTGGGCCTTAAAACCTGCAAACAGGAAAATCTAGACAGGGATTGGGAGCTGGGGACAGAAAGGTTAACAGCTGCTTTTTAAAAACAGAATAGTGAACATGCCTTAGACCTTAATAAGACAAGGGAAAACAAATCTATTTTCCAGTGCACCTCAGTAACTGCCTTTTGTTTAACGCATTATGCTTTTAAGATTTTTGGTTGCTGACAGGGAGAGACTACCTAGGTAAAAATGAAGTACAATAAAAACAGCGGCAAGAATCTACTGTGCATTTCCCCGAACTAAGCCATTAGGGCAGGGACAGGCAATTATTCTAGGTGGAGGGCCGCTTTAAGAGTTTTGGTGCGCTGTCGAGGGCTGTAAGTGTAGCCCTGCCCCTTGAAAGATGTCCCACCCCCTGATTGCCAGCTTGGGACTGGAAGTCTCCTTAACCTGGCGGTCGGCAAAATGTGGCCAGGGGGCCAGATGCAGCCCGCCAGGCCATTCTATTCTGCCTGTGGGGCCCCTAAAAAACATATAAAATTTATATTTATCTGCCCCGGCGGCCTGTCATGCGGCTCTCGATGGCTTGTCAAAACTCAGTAAGCAGCCCTCTGCCCGAAATAATTGGCTGCCCTGCCTTAACCCCTGACCTTTGCCACCAGAAGTCCCTCCCCTTGCCCCCAAAAGTACTTCTTTTGGGAATGGGGTTTGCCATCTTGAAAACAGAAAAAAATAATTATATATTAAAAATCAAACATTGACAATACATATTTTAACTTTATTTAAAAAAAATATTTTTGTCCTGATTTGCATGTGTTTGTGTGGCCTATGTAGAGGTGATTGCTTCACAGCTCAAAATTAAATCTTACTCTTGTACATTGGGGGGGTGTGGAGGGGTGCTGGGGGGTATGGGGTTTGTGGGGGGCTGTGTGTGTGTGTATGGGATGTGAAGGAGGTTGTGGGGATGCAGGTAATAGGTATAGGAGAATGTGGAGGTGGTTGTGAGGATGTGTGGGGGGTGTGCATGGGGGGGGTGTGGGTGCATGTGTGGTGAGGGCATGTGCACAGCAATGAGCAGGGATCTGCCCAGAAGCACAGGTGTGTGGGGGGGATGCATGTGGGGAGAGATTTAGGGTTTGTGGGGAGAAAGGTGTGCCTGGGTGTGGTGTTTGTGGGGTGTGTCATTATGTGTGGGGGAGGGTGCAGTTGTGGGGTGAGGCTTGAGTGTATGGTTGGGTGTACACGGGAGCCCCCCACACATGCCCCCTGGGCCAGTCAGCACCTGTCCCTGCCTCGCAACAGCCTGGAGCTCGTGCACCCTGGAGCACCTCCCTGCCAGCAGCGTGCAGCCCCACCCCCACCCTGCACCCGCTCCCAACTCAGCCCCACCAGGGCAAATCAGCTGGAATCTGGGAACAGCCCTGACCTGGCCCACCCCATGACACATCCTGCCATCTCCTGGGTACACAGGGGGGCTGGGGATGCTTTGCAGCTGGACTGCCTTTCTAGGCAGCCCAGGTGGCAGTGACTCCTTCCAGCTGTCACTGCTGCTGGCCCCTGCCCTGCAGTAATAGCGGAGACCCACATGCACAGCCCTAACGTGGCTACCCCATAGGTACTCTGGGCTCGCCCACCCAGGCTCAGCAGCAGTGACACAAAACAAAAGCTGTTGCTCAGCATGGGGGAGAAGTGTTCCCTCTCCCTCCAGCTCCTGGCTATTCCTGCTGCAGCTGCCTGGAGCCTGCACTGGGCTGCCTTGCATCTGCTCTGTGCTGCCAGCACTAGGCAGTATGGAGGCGACAGTGATGCAGGGCAGCTCAGCATGGGCTCTGGGAAACTGCAGCAGGAATAACCAGCACTGGTGAGAGGGGGGCCACTTTTCCCATGTGTGGAGCAGCAGGTTTTGCCCTGTCCTGCTGCTGCTGAGCCTGGGCAGGTGAGTCCAAAGGAGGTGTGGGGTGCATGGGGTCAGGGCTGTGCGGTGTGGGTCACTGCTGGTACCATGGGGCTGGGGCCAGTGGTGGCAGCAGCCAGAAGGAGCTGCTGCAACCTTGGCTGCCTAGAAAGGCAATCCAGCTGCAGAGCTGCCCCAGCCTCACTGTGTCCCCAAGGGGCAGCAAGATGTGCCACAGCTGGATGGTGCCTGAGCCAGGTGGGACCAAGGAACGCACTGCAGGCTAGACAAAGACCTGCTGTAGGCCAGATCTGGCCCACAGGCCATATTTTGTCCACCCCTGCATTAGGCATTAATTTAACAAAACAGAAGCTATGCTGTAACAGTGGATAGTGGCACTGTGCCAATTTCCAAGAGCATGAGATTTCATCTCTCTTATCCTACCCTAACCTGAATTAAGGCACTGCCTAGGCATATGGAGATGGGCATTCAAGATACATATAAGTTAATATTGTAAAGTCTAAAGGGCAGCTTAAATGCATCAGATTCATAAAGCCACATCATTCCTCAGAGTAACAGCCTAAACAAACTGGCTTTTCCTCAGCCTCAGATCACAGCTAAAACTCCCCTGTAGGAACTAACCCGGGGTGGGCAAATATTTCAGGCGAAGGGCCGCTTTCCGAGTTTTGGCAAGCCATCAATGGCCACATGGGTAGCCTCACATATTGACAGGTGCCCCATGCCCTTGTTGCCATCTTAAGACCAGAAATCCCTCCCCCTAACTCCTGTCCACCAGACACCAGAAGTCTCTCCCCTTGCCTCCTGGAATTACTTCTTCCAACAACAGGTTTTGCCATTTCTGAATCAGAAAAATACAAAATTACATTCTAAAGATCAAACGTACTTCAACATTAATTAATTTCATTATAAAAAATATTTATGTGTGTTTGTGTAGCGTACATAGGGATGATAGTATAATAGCTTAAAATGAAGTCTTACTCTTGTATATTGTGGGGGGTGTGGAGGGTATAGTTTTGTGGGTATAGTTTCATAGTTTATAGGGTCAGAAGGGACCTGAGCGGATCATTTAGTACGACCGCCTGCCATGGCAGGAAAGAGTACTCGGGTCAAATGACCCCAGCAAGATGTTCATCTAACCTCCTCTTAAACACCCCCAGGGCAGCAGCCTGCACCACTTCTCTTGGAAGCTGGTTCCAGACCCTAGCCGCCCTGACTGTGAAGTAGCGCCTCCTGATGTCTAACCTAAATCTACCCTCTGCCAGCTTGTGACCATTATTCCTGGTCACTCCTGGCGGTGCTCAGGGAAACAGTGACTCCCCCAATGCCTGCTGATCCCCCCGACTAGTTTATAACAGGCCACAAGATCCCCCCTCAGCCTTCTCTTTTGGAGGCTGAACAGGTTCAGGTCCCACAGCCTCTCCTCATAGGGCCTGCCCTGCTGTCCCCTGATCATGTGAGTGGCCCTTCTCTGGACCCTCTCCATGCTGTCGACATCCCTCTTGAAGTGCGGCGCCCAGAATTGGACGCAGTACTCTAGCTGCAGCCTGACCAGTGCCGCATAGAGGGGGAGGATCACCTCCTTGGACCTGCTCGAGATGCATCTGTGGATGCATGCCAAGGTGCGGTTGGCCTTCCTGACTGCCTCTCTACACTGCCAGCCCATGTTCATCTTGGAGTCAATGATGACCCCCAGATCCTTTTCTGTCTCCGTGCTGATAAGAGGGGAGTTCCCCAACCTGTAGGTATGGTGCCGGTTGTTCTCCCCAGGTGTATCACCTTGCACTTGTCTGTGTTGAGACCCATCCTATTCTCATCCGCCCACCCTTGTAACCTGTCTAGGTCTGATTGTAGCCTGTTGCATCCTTCCAATGTGCCCACGTCCCCCCACATCTTAGTGTCATCAGCAAATTTGAACAGGGTGCTTTTTACCCCCTCATCCAAATCACTGATGAAGATGTTGAACAGTGCGGGCCCGAGGACCGAGCCCTGCGGAACCCCACTGCCCACGTCCTTCCAGGTTGAGAAGGACCCATCCACTACCACCCTCTGGGTGCGGCCCTCCAGCCAGTTGGTGACCCATTTGACTGTGTGGGTGTCTACACCACAGCCCCCCAGTTTCTTAATGAGGTATGTAGTGTGTGTGTGTGATTTGTGGGGGGTGGATAGGTGTGGGGTATGGATTTTGTGGGAGGCTGAGAGTGTGTCACAGGAGGATGGCTGGGGAGGGTTGTGGCTTGCATAGAGTGGGTAAGTTGGCCCACAGCCTCCCACACACACCCTACAGCCCTGAGGACTGGGGTGATCATCCGCGGTCCCTCTCCTGGCTCCCCCCCCCCCCATTTCTTAGCTGTATTTCCCTTGGTGCAGAAAGGCAGGAACAGTCCCTGGACAGAAGCCTCCAGAAGTTCCTGCTAGACAGAGGCTTCTTCTGGCTGGGACCTGGGGTGGGGGGTGGACTTGTTGCTGCAGCTGTTTAGCCCTGCCTTTAGCTCCCCCTGGCTCCTACTGCCCCAGGATCCTGGCATCTTTGAAAGGTACCCAGGGGGAGATAAATATTAATATTCTAAATTTTTTAGGGGCCCTGTGGGCTGGACGGAATGGCCTGGTGGGCCGGATCCAACCCATGGGCCATATTTTGCTTGCCCCTGGACTAGCCTCTCAGTCCTGTAGGCACAGGTGATGGTCTTTAAAGTAGTGGTTCTCAATCTTTCTGGACTCAAGGCACCCTCCACTGTACTCCAGGCACCACTCCATAACTTTTGTGAATTGACTAGCAACCAATTTCTAAGATATAGGTATATATCACAGCACTTACCTCCTTGCAGAGGGGCTGAATAGTGCAGATGGGGGAATTACCCATGCAGGGCACCCTTCAAAGGATCTGGCAACACCCCAAGATGCTGTAACACCTTAGTTGTTAATCACTGGTATGGGCTTGAGGGCAATCTAGGTTTATGGTTTATGTACTGCTGACATAAACCATAAACCTAGCTCTAATGTCTTGAATCAACATGGCTCCTTTCTCCAAGACAAATCACAAACATGTGACAGTTCTGTGGTTTGTACTGTTCTTCTATAAGGCTATGAGTGGTAAGTGGCTTTGACTCACACCAGGCCTTGCACACTTTTTTGTAGTATTTTCACTGGAAAATCTGGCATTGGCTGCAATTTCCTGCAAAATCAAATGGGAGAGCTGGGGGGGAAGGGAGCAGGAAGCAGTAATGACACAGACTGAGTTAAGGTACCCTCCACCTATTACTGACGAGGGGCCGGGTCACTGTGAAATGGTTGTGAAAATCGGCTCTGCATGCCAAGAGCAGGCTGCAAGTCAGCCCGAGCAGGCTGCAAGTCAGCCCAAACAGGCCATAGTTTCATAGTTTCATAGTAGCTAGAGTCGGAAGGGACCTAGGTAGATCATCTAGTCCGACCCCCTGCCTTAGCAGGAAAGAGCACCGGGGTCAGATGACCCCGGCAAGGTGCTCATCTAACTTCCTTTTAAAAATCCCCAGGCTAGGAGCCTGCACCACTTCCCCTGGAAGCTGGTTCCAGGCCCTAGCCGCCCTGACTGTGAAGTAGCGCCTCCTAATATCTAATCTAAACTTACCCTCCGCCAGCTTGTGACCGTTATTCCTGGTCACTCCTGGCAGCACACGGGGGAACAGGGACTCCCCCAATACCTGCTGATCCCCCCTGACCAGTTTGTAGCAGGCCACAAGGTCCCCCCTTAACCTTCTCTTGTGGAGGCTAAACAGGTTCAGGTCCCGTAGCCTCCTCATAAGGCCTGCCCTGCTGACCCCTGATCATACGAGTGGCCCTCCTCTGAACTCTTTCCATATTGTCCACGTCCCTCTTGAAGTGTGGCGCCCAGAACTGGACGCAGTACTCCAGCTGTGGCCTGACCAGTGCCGCATAGAGGGGGAGGATCACCTCCCTGGACCTGCTCGAGATGCATCTGTGGATGCATGACAGGGTACGGTCGGCCTTCTTGACTGCCTCCCCACACTGCCGGCCCATGTTCATCGTGGAGTCAATGACGACTCCAAGATCCTTTTCCGTCTCCGTGCTGGCAAGAGGGGAGTTCCCCAACCTGTAAGTGTGGTGCCGGTTCTTCCTCCCCATGTGCAACACCTTGCACTTATCAGTGTTAAACCCCATCCTATTCTCATCCGCCCACCGTTGCAACCTGTCAAGGTCAGCTTGTAGCCTATTGCACCCTTCTAGTGCACCCACATCCCCCCACATCTTAGTGTCATCAGCAAACTTGAACAGGGTGCTTTCTACCCCGTCATCCAAGTCACTGATGAAGATGTTGAACAGTGCGGGCCCGAGGACCGAGCCCTGTGGAACCCCACTGCCCACATCCTTCCAGGTCGAGAAGAACCCATCAACTACCACCCTCTGGGTGCGGCCCTCCAACCAGTTGGCGACCCATTTGACCGTGTGGGCATCGACACCACAGTCTCCCAGCTTTTTGATGATTTCATTTGGTCTACTCCTCCAATTTGTGTAGCTGTCTCTGAATCCTACCTTTACCTTCAGCATATCTACTACTCCTCCCAGTGTGGTGTCATCTGCAAACTTGCTGAGGGTGCACTCTATGCCATCTTCCAGGTCGTTGATGAAAATATTGAACAAAACCAGGCCCAGGACTGATTCCTGGGGCACTCCACTTGATACCAGCTGCTAGCTCCACATCAATCCATTAATTACTAGACTTTGAGCCTGACAATCCAACCAGTTTCCTACCCACCTTACAGTCCATTCATCCAATCCATACCTCCTTAGCTTGCTTGCAAGAATGCTGTGGGAGACTGTATCAAAAGCCTTGCTAAAATCAAGATATACCATGTCCACTGCTCTCTCCACATTCTTAGGGGCAGTCATCTCACCATGGAAGGCAATCAGGTTGGTCAAGCATGACTTACCCTCGGTGAATCCATGCTGACTCTTCCTAATCACCTTCCACCCTGTGCTGGAGGAAACGTTAAGACCTTAAGCCACTGACCCACAAAAATTGTTAAACATGGAATCCATCCATCTCCTCTGAAAGGGTCTGACACATCCTCACCCAGCTGAGATATGCAGAGGACTATCAAGCTTACAGGCTCAAGTAATGAGCTTACAACCTCATCTCCCTCAAAATGCTCCTGGGTTCCAACCATGTAACAATCTAAGGGTGAAGTTAAATGTTACACTTAGACTATAGTAAAGACACTTAAAAAGTAAGTGTGTAAATCTTAGATCTCATTAACTCATGCTAAGTGCCCTCTGAGCATTTCAAAGTTATGCCACTGCAGGCAAGGGTTAATTGTGGGCTACATTACCTAGCTCATGTTAGGATAATGTCAGGCTGCTCCATGGAGATAAAACAAGCAATTTTCAGTCTTCCAGCAGCCCAGGATGCACCACTCCCACCTTTCCTCCCGAGCAGGATAGAACCCAGGCCCAAGTCCCCATGAGTGGAGACGTGCATTTCCCTGGTGCCAGGTAGCAGCAGCACACCTTATACCACTACTATTTGTCCCTAGGGAAAGCCTGTGATGTGTGCTCTCTGGCACATGGCAGGTTACCCCACAAGTGGGGTAGGGGAGGCTGGGGCCAGCAGCCTTACCTGGGGTCCTGGGGGCCTCAGGGAGCTGCAGCCCTGGCACTCCTGCAGCACAGATCCTGGCTGGCAGCTGGGGCATGGCTCTGGCTGGCCAGGCTCCGGTTTGGGGTTACACACACTGCCACCATGTGCGCCACTCTGGGGTTTTTTTGGCATGGGTTTTTTGACCCCATTGTCAAAAAAAACCCCTGCACTGCAAAACAGCAGTGCAGGGTATGCCTGCACGTGCAGTTTGTGGTGCCGCAGATGGGTCTGCAGCATCATATACTGCACATCTACACTTGTCTGGGTACAACCCAGGTGTCTTTGCTGTGTCCCCACCCCTGCTTATGAGCTCTTTGGTAGCAAGTCAGAGCTGTGCAGGATAGAAATGATATTAACTCTTAACATGCAACTGCTCACAGCACATTCCAACTTTAATACTGTTTACCATTCCACAGATTTAGTACAGACTAAGTGTGTGATATGTAAGCTCCCCTAACTTGGTTAGCATTTCAGGGACTGGAGTGTGCACAGTGACAGGCACGGTAACCCCGAGCACAATCGGCATCCTTCTGCAATTCGTTCTTCTGGAAAACACTGATACATTTTAGCACAATGCATTACTGCCTGTCAGTAAAAATTACCCAAATACTCTATGGTTAAACCACATCGGCCATTTAAACCAATTAGGCTGTGTTTGATCTCTTTCAAACCCACCAAGCCTAGCTCTCCCGTTTTGCCTAACAAGCTTTAACATTAGGATTCCCCCTCCCCCTCCCCCGCCCCCCGCCACCAATCTGCTGCTTTCTCCTACTGTGAAAAAGAGCAGGTCTCTAAATATGAATAAGAAGAAAAGAGCAAACCAAATAGCTTTGCCTATGGAAAGTAAAACTGAGGCTTACTGTTTTTGACAACTGTTAGGAATATGAGATTTTAGCTTATGGTCCAACAGCTATAGCTAAGGCTGCAGAATGGCTTCTACTAGGAAACCCTATTTTAAGCTAAGCATATTCACACAGCTGAAACAGAACTGTATTACACATGAGGAAACTGCCAGGAGCCTATTAAGCAGTTTGCAATCAGAAGCCCCATTCTTGCAATTCAATGCATGTACAAAAATTTATAAAATCCATGGCTTTATTGAAGTCTATACCTTAGTGCTGTGTCACAGCCAAGAAGAGAACACTTGGAGAATATTCAGGATCTTTTAGAATGAATAGTCAGACCTAAAAAAAATGATGGTGGGAAAAAATCTTTATTTCTGCCAATTTAAAAAATCCAAACTTCTATATATTTGAAAATATAACTACAAGTAGGACAAAATGTCAAATATTTAAAAGTTTGCAGAGTAATCGTTTTCTTTGCGTAAGCAGTCATTTGGCGAACAGGAATTTGAGAACTACTATGTTATCTAGGTAGTCTCTCAGTCAGAACTGGGTTTTGGAAGATTTTTATATAACAAAAGTTATAAACATATGGCATTTATCACAGCAAGTTCTTAATGAATTATTAATTTCATTTGTTACGGTAGGTCCCAAAAACTGCCATTAGAGTGAGGAGCTAGAGTCTTCTGTGTCTGGTGCTTTACTGGTGCCAGACAAAGAAAAAAGAAAAAAACACAAAACCCCGGGCCTGAAGGGCTTACAATGTACTAAGGTCCTGATCCTTCTGTTACATCCCCATGCATCCTCTCTGCATAGTGGGTAAAGTTAGCTGCTCTGAGGAGTAAATATCCAACTGAAACACATGTGTATCTGGTGTGTTTGAGGATATTTGGGAGACAGCAGAAAACAAATGGCTTTAAACTAGGGATACGAAAAAATCAAGCGTCAATGTTTCCCTTAGGTCTCTTCACAGTTTTGCAAAAGTCTGCACATTCCAAGATTTTGATCCGATAATTGACTCCACATGGGCTGAGCACTGAGCCCATAGACAACTCTGTTGAAGCCAACAGCAGCATCTCCCCCAACACAAGGCCAATTCGGGGCTCAACCTTGTTGTTTTAAAAAAATACATTTCTTTCTCTTTCGGTGGTGGTGCAGAAAAAAAACATCCAATTAAACCACAAGCAATGTTAACTCAGTCTTTCAGTGACAGCAGACAACAGCTGTGCGATTGAGATCAATGCATTTTTGCAGTTTTAGGCCCACATTAAACAAAACTTCCTTTTAAAACTGTATTTTTTTTTTATTATTTGATGATGTGATTAGAGGACATAATTCAGCTTGTCTGGTCACCCTAAGCAACCCTGTACCTCAAATATTTTAGATTTTCTGTCAGTTAAACAGTGAAATCCTTAAGTTTACAATGTCTGTCCTTGAGATAACTGCAACACACAACTATTATTTTAACCCCCATACATTAGCAATATGAACTATCATCCTTGATTCTTATTTTCATGGGAGAAAAATGTCCTTCATTTTTAATAAAATAATTTTTTCACAAACATTAAACAGGAAGCCCAAGAGAATGGTGCCTTGTGACAATTTAAATGATTTTAAATTATGCCTTATCAGCTTTAAAATGTTTCTTTTAAAATGTTGAGCCCAGATCCCCTAGTTCAGCTCTTGAGCAAGACACCCAGAGATCAACAAGCAAGTTCTGCTGACTGCACCTGCTTTGTATTGCCAGCCCAGCATAAAGCCACCAAAAGCATAATGGTGACCCTGGGCCTTAATCTGCAGCTGGTTTACTGGTTTGGTTGCCTAGGATATGGGATTTTTTACCATTTTCATGTTTTTGAAAGGAGAACTCACTGATACTGAAAAACCCGCCAGGATATGAAAAGGTGAAATGTGGTTGTAAGTAAAATGAAATAGATGCTGTGCTTTTTACTCTGGTTGTAAGCCTGGAGGCAAACCAGGCAGCAGGGGTCCATCAGTAAGGGAGATCAGGACTGTGAAACAGCAGAGAGATAAGGAAGGGGGTGACTAGGGTGGGAGAAATAGTTCAAGGGGTGAAAACGGATGGTTCTGAGATCCTGAACCACCTTGTGCCATGAAAGTTGAATGACTTTAAGGGCAGTAGGATCAGACCCCTGTGGCAGGTGAGAGGGGGTGGGGGAGTGCAGGGTTCAGTGGTTATCTTGATAGTGCTGGGATATACGTGTGGCTCAGGGGATTATTAAGTGCAGCAAGGGCTGCATTGGGGGAAACCCGTCTACGTTGTTTCAACATAAGCATTTGCTGCAGTCTAAATTGGAAACAGCATTTGTTACCTGTTTCGTTTAATTACAACATAATTTCTTCAAGAAGCTTATGCACAAGATTTTTACCTCCATTTATGCCCACGCGCGGGTGCACATACACATGCTTATATGGCTACTGGAACAAAAAGCACCGCTTAAAGTAAAACCACAATAAAAAACTGCAGATAATTCAAAACCAGCTATATCCTGCTCTACACATTTCCTGGATGTTTTCTGTTTGTTTTTAATTTATTTTCCAGTCATGGCCTACAAGCTATTTGGGTTTAGAGATTTTTTTTTCTATGCTGTTGTTTATTGTAAAAAGCTGAAGGGAAGCCACTCCTCCACTAACTGTTTGTTGAAGCTCTTCAACAGGAAGAAACAGGCAATTGCCATGTTACTGAGAGTTGAGCTGAAGAACCTTTGTCTTTTACAGAACAAAAAGTGTTTACGCAGCCCATGGAGAATTATTTTTCAGGAAATTAAATCTCAGTAACACCTTCATCTTATTAGTGCACTTGCCAATTATTTCCCCGCCTTCAATTACAAAGACAAGCGATGCTCAGAAAAATGAGCCAGCGCATTTGGTCTGGAAAAGCTAAGTGTGTCTGCTGTAACTGATAGTCCATTATTACTGTGTCTGTGAAAAGTGAAAGCCACTGCATTTGAAAAACAGTCTCTTTTGCAGAACAGCTGCCTGCTGGGATGGCTAGCACTGCCAAATTAACGTTACCCTTTTTTCTAGGTTGTCCGATCGGTGAGGTTGGCAGAGTGAGTGTGGTAAAGGTGGAGTTACGTCACCCTTTACAATCTGCAGAGCAAGTAGCTTAAAAAACCTGTGTCCCCACAGCCCAGACAATGTGTTTCAACCCTCACTGGGGCAGACCTAATTTAGACCCTGGAGGGCATTCCTGCACCTGAGCTTTTCCATTCCTCGTCTCCATAGCAAAAACTGACAAGGAGCGTGCCAACAAGGTCCATCACCTCCTTAAACAGACTGATATGTTGCCTATTGCCCATATTGGCAACATAAATTATAACTGACTTAGGTGCTGCCCACTGGGGGCCTGGGCTCAACTCTGTAAGTGCTGAGTGATCTGCCTTGGTTCAGCAAAGTAACTCGGGTCTGTACACTTTTTTTGTACTAGGCCACTGTGCTCAGGGCTTTGCAGGAACAACTGAGTCCGAGTCCAAGGACCCAGAGTGAGGCAGTGCTGGCAAGGACAAATCTGGGTCTGCTGGCTGGTCTCTGGGAGCTCGGTGCACCAGGGGACCCTCCTAATGCTTGTGCTGACTTCATTTGCCATAGGCCCCACAATTTCTTTGGCTGCCACAGAGAGAGAACAGCAACTCTTTGGTCACTAATTGCTTCCAGGTCTGTGTGGATTGTGCCACTCTTTATTCAAGAGGTTTTTGGCTCTCCCATTTTATCCCTTTCAGTTTGTCAGTCCAGTTCCCTCTTAGGGCTCTTCAGAAAAGCCTGCTAATGGTAATTAAGCATGTAAATCCCCCAGCTATCCATAATGAAAAAGCCTCCTGAATATGTTTGACATGTAAGTGCAGGAACAGCCTAGGAAGATAAGCAGGCTGCTGACAACATCCAGAAGTGGACACGCCACAGCCTCTGCAAAAAGGATAAAGCACCAGAGGAGAGATGCATTTGCCAATATTTGGAGAGAGGCAAACCTGAGGAGAAATGAATGGCTGTGTCAACTGGTAAAATGTTATACAGTCTTTCAGCTTCTGGCTGCTAGTCTAACCTTCAGATCAGTGGCGCAAAAAATCACTACTACTTACCAAACTGAGCAATGCTTTATCAACAGAAGGCTAACATCAAGCCTAGGGACAGAAGTTACACATAAACTGGTTTAAGTGATCAGAAATTGGTTTAAACCTGTAACAGAACAGATGTTCAGTGCACATAAACCAGTTTGAAAATGGCTGAAACTGGTTTAAGATAAACCTGGTTGAATGTAGTATCAGACTTAACTGATTTGTTTCAAACTGGTTTATGCAACTTCTGTCCAAGCCCCCTTCCTAGTTTAAGTTAAAGCAGAGTCCCCGAGCATCCCGGCATGTTTTTTTAGGACAGGGGGTATGGTGGCAATTAACTTGCGAAGATTGAATCAGTTCAGGCTCCAGCCTTTTGAACATCTGTCCCTAGGCCAAAGGACACGAAGAATGAACTTCCTTCCTTTCTGATGGTGGAGTCTACACAGGGTGGGGGATTTTGTGGGGAGAATGCACTTTCTCTGCTTACCCTACATACGTTTCATAGCTCAACTGAAGTCTCCTCTTTATAATGGTAAGTCCATCATTTTCAACACGCATCAAAACATATAGTCATGTTCATTTTTTACAAGTAAACTTCGACTCTGAAAATTCGCAACAAGAATGGACTCACAGCTACTCACCCAATATGAAATATAATATTGGTCTTCTTCACTGGAAATTTTTTTGTACTGATTTGTTGAAAAAGTGATCTCCACCTCCATTTTCTGGAGATGGAAAACTTAATGGGAAAAGCTTTCAAAGGTCCTTTGAATGGCATACCCAAAGAGGTCCTCAAATAACTTTGCATTTAACACTATACTGTCAGTAGGTCACTGGTATTGATCCCTGCAGTCTAACTTCTACTTGCACCATCTTCTCCCACAGACGTGAACCAAGAGATTCCAGGGCCAACTCACGCCATACTGGACCCTTACAAATGAACACTTTATGCAAGGGTTTGATTTTATTTTGGAATTATGAAGACTAAACCTGAACACTGCCTTTAAAACACATTTTAAAATAGCTGGGTTTCCCAGCAAGCAGAGAAGTTCAGTGTTTATATTATATAGTGATGTTAATAGCATTTATTATTAATACTTACTATAATTCATAATAATACAAGGTTTTCTTTCTCCAGTCTACCTAGAGGCATATATAACCATGAACATAAGTCTATACATACACACTGAAGCTAAAACTTTGTCAATCAGGAACAAGCTGTGATTAAAACTTGTCCCCCAACTGCTCACTTGGCACAAGTACATTCATAACTCTTCCTGGAAGCTGCTAAAATGTCTAGGTTCTTTAATAAGTTTTTATTTGCTCTGTAAGTTTGCTGGATCTGGCAGGACCACCACACTGCATTGTATAAGATACACACCAGGGAATTATGCAATTATGTGCCTGCATAATTTTGCGCGTAAAACTTATAACTCTGCATAATTGCATACTATCACTTAATTCCCTGGGGTGTAGCTGGCAAATGGGAAGGTCAACTCCTGCCTACAAGAGGTGGACATGGGGGTGAGTGTGGGGTTTCTGGGTGGGTGTGGGCCAACCTTAACACATGCCCTGTACCCCATGGTGCACAGCCCCCACCGTGGCAGCAGCAACAGCAGGTGGCAAGCCCTCGGGGCACTCCTGGCTGGGGCACAGCCCTCAGAGGTGCAAACCTCCAGCAAATTTGGGGGGCTGCACATGGCTTCTGCCTGCAGTGCCACAGGCTCCGCGTGCTGGCATAGAGCTAGCCTGATCTGGCCCAAAGGCACATGCCAGCAGGCTGGGCCAGGCTGGCTCCATGCAGCCCCTGGGATTTCCTGGAGCTGCGTGCCACCGGGGGTCTCTGCCTGCTGCAGCTAGAAGCACACTGAGGGCCCAGGGGCTGTGCTGGGGCTGGGGCATGTGGTGGTAAGAGCTATGTTTGTGGGGATGGGCATATGGTGGGCAGGGGCATGTTCCTCAGGGGCTGTGCTGGGATGTGTGGTGGGAGGGCTGTGCATGGGGGGCTCACAACCTCCCGCACACATTAATTCACATTTGCCCACAAATCCACACCCCCACACCCCTTTCCCAACCTCCTAAAAACCCCACACTCTCCCCACAAACCCCACATACTCCCATATCCACATCCACCCACTACCCCCCACACTTACCCACAACAGCTTTTCACAACCCACCACAACCTCCAACATCTTCACAATACCCCCCACATCCACCCCAACCACACATACCTGCATATATTTCTAAAGAAGGTTGAAATAGTGTTATATTTAGTTTAATTTGTAAAAATAAATAAATATATAAACAAAAGTAATTAATTGAACCTCATTTTGAATTTTTCTGCACATAATTTTGAATTTTTCTGGGCATAATTCCCTAGGATATAATAAGAGGAAGATCCAGTGAGTGGCAATGGCCATTTAAAATATTAAAAAGTCTTATTATTTTGGAAGGAGGGTATGATTTAAAATACCAACATATGTTTTGGCTCTTGGTATGCAGCTCTGACTGTGATCAGTCATCTGCCTGTAAAGCTTATAGTGGCACAGACTGCTGGTTGCTTAAAAACACATACCTATGCTGCTGTTGCTGGAAGTGACAAGACTTTTTTTGGTTGGAAAGAACACTGTCAAAAATATGCTTAACCCAGAGTCCCTTAGCCTCTTGGGGCATGTGTAGACAAAACAGGAGCCCTAAACTGAAGCGGTGGCTTTTAAAATACACCACTTTACTTTACGGCTGATTAAACCCGTGTTGTGAAACACCCCGTTGACTTACCTGCCTCTCCAGCGGGGAGCGGAGGGCAAGTTGCCAACAGGCAGAGCAGTCCCTGGGCTGCAGGGGGGCAGGTACTTCCCTCCGCGGCAGTTTTGCCCCCCCCCCAACAAATGGCACCTGCCTGCAGGCACCCAGCTCAGGTGGTCCCAGGGGGGCACCACAGCCACAGAGGGAAGCACCAGGCTCCACACAGCTCAGGCAGGCAGGCTCCAGGGGGGTGGGGGAGAGATCAGGCTTATCGCTTTTCTTGGGTGAAGCCTGTTTTACTGGGCTGCTGCCAGGCTGCCTGCAGAGTTTCCTTCAGAGCCACAGAGCTGCCCAGAGCACGGTGATTTGCTCTGCAGCTGTAGGGGAAGCAAACTAAAACTCCTTGAAGCTCCCCAAGTCATTGAAGGCACATTACGGAATTTCCTGTAGTGGCTGGAATGAATGCGCAATACGCCACCAAGGCATGAAAACACCAACACCATTAAAGCAAAATGTGCAAAATATGCAAATATCAAAATGTGCAAAAGCATTTAGCCCGCTTTAAAGTGTCGTGCACACCCGCCTATCATTTTGTCTACACACAGCCTTTGCCTGCAATCAAAGCAAAACTAAAGAGCTCTTCAGTCCTCTTCCAACTACTATATTCTGATCTGAAAGCAAAGGGTCAATACCGCACATGATAGCATTGCTCTAAAAAGAGGGAATCAGATTCTGATCTCAAGCCAATCACTGTGTATCTGGAAACCAATGTATTTGCACCACATTATATCAGTAAAGTAGAAATTAGAACACTACATGTCTCATAGAAAACACAGTTTTTTATAAGTTTTAAACAACTGCTGTTCCAAAAACAATCACAAAAATTTGGAGAATAGGAGCCTCTGCTGTAAAATGCCCAATACAGCCTCATGGGTGCAAATACAATCACCTATTTTGCACATGTAACTACTTAATTTACGTGCACAATTCCCTGGTTGAACCTGAGTGCATATATTTTGACAAAGGAAGTGCATATCTATTTATTTTTAAAATGAGGATCTATGTTTAAGGAACCCCCCCCCCCAAATAGCTACTAGGTAGTAAATATTTAGCGGTTAAACTATTAAATTACAAATTGTGGTATTCAGACATGGAGACGTTGTATGTGCGTCTGTGCCATTATACTGTGCTGTGTGCTGCTCGTTTATTTTCTTAATTATTTTCTTTTGGGACAGGGTATTATAGCATTACTACATTTGGTCTCCTGTTATTTATATTTCTTCTGATTTATAGCAAAGAATTCTGGTTTAGATTAGACATTTCTGGCAAACCCTGGGATTTTTTTTAATACATTTTGTTAGAAATGCAATTACAGAAATATAAACATTCAATTTACATATAATGGATATTAAAAATAAATCAATATGTAACCCACTTAAATATTTGGCAAGATACTTGTCTAAACTGTTTCAATGTAATGCAGATGAGTCCTAACAAATAAAATGTGCTTAGAAGGCCATCCTCATTTCCAACTAAATAATCAGTTACCCATATCCTTAACCAGCTGCATATTTGCACTAACAAAAATATACTGAAGACAGAAACACCATCACTGCAAACGAGCATGGTATTTGGAACGTGTCCTTCCCTTTACAATACTGCTGGGAAAAAATGCTCATAATAAAAAAAAAAATACATAACAGAAAAGAAGCAACAACCAGATCAGCAGCATTATTTAAAATTAGGCGAAAGGACTGCAAAATCCTACCACCTGGAAACTCTCTCTCCATTGCTATGGCTATTGTTTCTTGTTGCACTTCTGGTGATGACAACGATAACAACAATGACAACAATGCTGATACCGATGTATTTATAGTGTAACAGCACTCAGGAAGCCCAAGAAATACTTGTACAACAGACTGACTAAAAGCAAATACAGTACCATGTTAGTATGAGAGAGGTACTTAGTCATGTTAGTCTGAAGTTAGGCAGAAGGCAGGCTAGGATGGCACCTTAAAGACTAACTTGTTCAGAGAGGTGTACACTTTCCCAGGCTACCGCTACTTCGCAGATGCTAAGTAGGCTATAGCTTATAAAAAGTGTGTGTTTCTCATTTAATTGGTCTGTGAGGGACCCCTTTGAGTAGGTTTAGCTTGCTTCACAGGGCTGGTGTACCTAGACCATGCTGTTCTTAGGTCCTGACCTGAAGCAAAGCTGTTCCAGTTCCAGGTCCACATTGTTGTGAAGAAACTGTTGACTGTAAAGAGAAGTGTCAGATTTGTATTGGGGGGGGAAAAAAAAAATGCTAATACCTTGGGTAAGGTGTTGAAACCTCCTCTCACCTTTAAATTCATTCAAATGTCAAAAATGGTCAGAGCTCAGCAAAAATCGCTGCAATAGGAAAGAATAATCTTCATTCTCCCTCATGTAAAAGAGCTGTGCAATGCAAACTGAATAATTCCTTTTGGTTTTTCACAAGTCAGATGACCGTTTAACCTGAATAGACTGGCCAGTCACAGAGACCACCTAGGTTTCTGTGTTCCAGATGATACTTTCTATTCAGCCATTTGTTTAAAATGAAATAGATTATCCTGAATTTAAAAAATAACACATGGTCCGTTCAGCTATTAATCCAATTTTCTGTTATCTTACAAGCAAGATTAAAGTTCACATGCTGGTAACAATTTAAAAGAGTTTGTTCTGTTGTTCAAAGGGATGCAGCTTTTATGCAACTTAACCAAGATCAGCCACTGTTAGCTGTCCCACTACAATGTCTATGCTATAAGCATTCACCTCAATGATACAGAATACTTTTACCAGGTCGGTAGCTTATGTTCACAGGGAATTTCAGTCACACGCATCATCTCCCCAGTGTCTGACAGTTGGGCTAAATCAGGAAAGGCTATTTTAAGGAATGAAAAATGTGATTTTGCTATAGTTTGTCATATTATTAAGTCATATAATGAGATGGGGGAGTGAGGGGAGGAGGGAAACATACACACTAATGGTTGTAGGAAACCAGTCTATTTCAGTGCCCATAAACCAGTTTGAAAATGCCTGAAACTGGTTTAAGATAAACCTGGTTGAATGTAGTTTCAGTCTTAACTAATT